>NC_133156.1:214151850-214776850 GCF_040802235.1 Manis javanica | reverse complement strand
CTATTAAAAATACTAAACCTACAGATTGATTATAGGAATAAAAGACCAAACATGTGAAGTACAAAGAAGAGTCCCTAGCACACAGTAATCCCTCAATAAATATTAGCTGCTATAAAAACACATGTCTACTTCATATTTACTGTCTGGTGAATCATCATTTTCATCTTTGTGCTTTTTAATTATAGGATAGCTTCCTCAGCGTATGATACAAACTATTACTTATATGGTCACAAAGTTAATTCTTCTACTCTACCTCTTCAATGTAGATTTTAATTGTATTCTTTTATTTTGTATTTCAGTGCAATGTTTTTTTTCAACCATATTCCTTTTTCTGATGTTCTGCTCTTTCATAAAAACTTTGTCTTCTCGCATTTTTTTTTCAAGATGCCAACAGATTTCTAGATATTTTCTGTTCATACCTGAAATAAATAATGTTCAGGTTCTGCTATTCTACCAGACTGTCTCTATTATAATATATCTCTCTTATCCTGCAGTAGTTTCTTTTCACAGATCCTACATTGCTGCTAAATTTTCCTGGACTCATAATCAGTCAGGATGTTTAGTTTTTTACCTTAGCTATACTTCCTGCTGATTTGGCTATTGCTGCTTTCTCTTACTGGATTAACACCTGCAGGGCTAATAGATGTATACTGGTTCTGGCCCAATTTCTTGTGCCTAACAAACATTTGTCTTCTCTGGCTGTCCTCGGTTAAAGTGGGCTAAAATTCACTAGGAGCATTAAATGGTATTAAAAACTACAATCTCCAATGGGCATTCCTTGTGGAAACTTTTCAATCTTCACTGTTGCCTTTATTTAACATGCATAATACAATAAATCATTCCCCCTCAATTCTACCCTAACTGCCTGCTCTTTGATTTACTGACTTTGTGCTTTCAGAATGGTATAGAATGGAGAGTATTAATGAACTACAGGGTTTGAGATAGAGAGAAGAATGATTGATAATAAATGAGGCTCAAAAATCTGTGCTTATGCAAGAAAGGATCATGTTTACTCTTCTCTGCTGAGGCCATTGGGAAGGTGGGCAGCATGGACAGTATGTGACAGAGTGTCCTTATACCCAAATTCAGGCCTCTGGTTTGCCCGATTTAGTGATTTAAACACTAGATATCAATATAGCTCAATTTCTTGTCCTACTATTTGGCATTTGAAGAATTATTGGTACTATGTTATTGCTGCTAGAGAACTAATATTCCTATTACATATTTGAAATTTTTAGTAATCTCAAAATAATGTGAAAAAGTCTAATTAAAAAGCAATAAAGACTACTTTAGTCTTTGGTAGACCTCTGGTACATAACCTTTATAGATGATCAACAATACAGCATGGAGAAGAGACATTAAATTATACAAATACACAATGGCATTAAAATTTTCAAATATGCAATGGCAGGAATTCTAGCATGGGCTTCAAGAGTTATGGCCTGACCCAAGATTCCCTCACAGCTCATGTGGGGTACAGAGGGTTATGGAAGATGCTAGTTTAAAGAGGATAGTCAGTAAAGCTGGAAACATTTATATAAACTTAACACATTATACCTTAAGGTGCTTTTTCTCATTGTCTTTTGAATATACTACAGATAGTATATTCAATATACTAAATTGCATTTTCTGCCTCTCCTAAATCCTGTCTTGTGCAGCAGTGTCAAACTTGGGAGAGCACTATCTATTTTCCAACTGCTAAGTCATAATTGGTTACAATATAAATCATTAATTACTTAATTGAATTATTAACATCTAACTATATCCAGTTTTCTAGTTTCCTAGTACTGAATTCCCAATACTCTCAGAACCCTACTATGTTGACTAATGCACTGATTTTTTAAATGCATTCAAAATTAACTGTTAATAACAGTAATATGTAATGCTATAAGGATTAAATGAGTTAATAAATTTAAATTCCTTTGTGTCATGTCTGGTATGTAGGTGCCAAATATATGTATAGATATATTTTTAAAAAAGTAAAACTGTACTCTCTTGCCCTTTAATCACAGGATATTTTAGTGAAAATGTGAGATTTTAATGAAAAAAATACTTCAGAGGTAAAGAAAGCATTTTTCTGAGGGCTCTTGCATTATGAGTTAGCAACCCACTGCACTTAGGTGTTTGGTCAGATAGATAATTGTTATTACCATTAACATGAATGATATTAGAAAATGTTTACTTAAATCCTAGTCTCTGCCAGATACTGCATTAGGTAGAGTATCTACCAAATAGCCCTCCAGGAAGTTATATTTGATTGATGTATTATTTCATTCTATTGTGCAGATAAGGACAATATCTTGTCCTGGTAAAGTCCTCATTTTGCAGGAAAAAAATATTTTTTAATGTTTGTTTCTGTTGATCACCAAAGCCTTAGACGAAACGCTCCTATTAAAATGTAGAATGTCTCTGTCCAATGTAATGATAACATCAGCAAATTTTAGAAGCACTGGGGCAACGAAAGCTAGAGAATTGATTAACTCTCTTACAAAGTAGCTCTAATGCAACTAATTAGATGTTGAATGGGTGTTAAAGTTCAGTTCCAGTGATTCATTGCTTTCATCAGGAGCTCTACCTATCTCATTTAAAGTTCCTAAAACTTGAAACAGTCCATACAAATACTTATAAACATGAGGTCTCATTGTACTAGGAAGCTTATCTATAATAATTCTAATATGCATGCAGGAAGCTATTTGCTAGCTTCAAAGCTTAGTACGCAATGCAGACCTGTGGTCTTTGCCCATTACTTTACTGTCATTTGGAGAGGCCATTCTCACTGTGATTTATCATTAAACACCAAGACCTTGACCCATTTTAAATTGTGACTTGAAAATAGAGAAAGCACACAGCACACTACATGGATGAAGGACTCTAGAGAATCAACTTTTAACTTTCTACACTAAAAATGTCTTCGGGGCCAGTAATCACTAGGAGATAGGAAAGCAGATGCAAGCTGCTCACTGTTTCTATTTCTAGTTGTGTATTTCTCTCTTCTTTACTGTAGTAGAAAAAATAGAAGATAACAACGTTTCCACATTCAAATATTTTAATATCAATAGGCCTTGGTCAATGAAGAAAATAGGCAGCAGTTATGGTTTTATTATCAATAATAAATACATTAATAACAATAAACTGTTTAAATGCATGTTTCCTATGTGCTGGGGAATATTCTAAGCCCTTTAGACACTTTTATTGATTTAAACCTTATCTTTACTCTCTCTTGTGGGTATCACTATACTCATTACAGAAGAACCCACCAAAATTCAAAGTCCAGTAAGTGAAGGAACAGAATCAAAGGCACATACTTTCAAACAATATACTACAAGTTCCTCATTCCCTAACTCCACGTCACATTTGAGCTGAACAGCAGAGAAGGAATAAGAGAATCTGGACTGGAAATCTAAGAGTAAACCTCTGTATTAAGATGTCAGTGCCCATGCCATTCCAATTGGGATTTCACATACAGTTGCCACAAACACTGGCTGTATATTCCAAGAGGGGTCAATTTTGCATATTTCTACTGTTCCCATCCCGTGTTCTCAGCTTTCCCACTTCTAGAGATGTTTTTTTGGGTCTTGCCTCTATTGATGCTGTGCACCTCTCACCACACTCCTGAAATAAATTCTTATTTACTCTTGATTCCTTGGGCTGACATGAGCAAACCCCTTAGATCATAGTACCAATTTCCTCCTCATTTATTTATTTATTAATATGATAGCCAGGGACTATCTGTTTTTGCACCTACCATCATGATGGAATTTTCATTGCCAGCAGGATTTGGGTGCTCTTTCTAAAAAATGGCACCTAAACATACATTTTCTTAGACTATTCCAGTCCCCAACTCTAACAAGAAGCAGGACTGAGATGAAGATTAGTATGTAATGCAAAAGTGCTCTTGGGATCAATACTTTGGGGATAGGAAGGAAGCAAATTAGAGGGATAATTTAGGTTAAGCAGCAGTCATAATTAGACTTCAACCAACCTTACATGGAAATCTGAAGCCAGAATAGCTCTTCAGAATTGTCTCCAGTTGGAGCAAAGGACCCAGTCCTTTATACAACTTATTGACCAATTAGATGGAGGCTGTCCTGGGAAGAGGGTGTAGCTTTGGAAAGGGGGACTCTCTTTAGCCAAGGGCAATTTCTTGAGAGGTCTGACAGCTGACACCTGCCAACCTTCTTTCCAGGGGGGATGAAAGGAAGGATGAGTTCTTCACCCTTGAAGAAATACCTGAGCCAACACCACATCCCTGACACTTTCAAACATTGCTTCACCAGGCAGGGACAGGGACTTTAAGTCAAGTTTATTTGCTTATTCATTATTTTGTTTTAACACTGAAACCTTTGATTTCTACGCCAACAAAGTTATTTGCCTTTCTATAAGTACTATTAAATAAAGTCAAAATGTTTTCCAAAGGCAGAAATGTTATATATATAGTCATAATCATTATTGACATGCAATTTTTATTCTACTATTCTCACTTAAAATGGTATTTTTAAAGATATCCTTTCGCAAAACAATTATGTTTGTTTTCCTCTTTGATATATTTTTAAAGTTGAGACTGTAGAACATTTTTATCATGTTTACATTATGACTGTAGGCAGGTAATTCTGTGAATTATGTGTAAACAGCTGCTAAAAAGATTATAGGTCCAAAGTGAACATAATCAAAACAAATCAATCATTTTATAGTCAATCTACCTTTTTTTTTTATGGAAATTGCAGATCAATGAATGATTGATTAGACTGCCACAGGATCACTTTGATTTAGTTTGGGATTGATTAAAATCACATGAATCACTCAGAATCCCCATAACTTCCATAATCTGTTGTTTGCTCTGAGGGATACAGAAGGTGAGGTAGTATTCCACCTGAAAGGGTAAGACCGACAGCCCTCTCCTCACAACCACTGCGTAATCGGGGTCAGGCCCAAGAATGAGCAGAGGAAACTGAGCTTTGTCTCTTTCTATTTCTTAGCTACGAGGTCAGAAGAGACTACGTCTTGGTCTGAGCCACTTCTATTTCTCTGAGTTTTCAATAGTATCTAATTTTAAGTGTTGTCCTCAATAAAAGTTCATTTAATTACCAACACACCAATCCCTGAATTGTCTTTTATGACTGTTTTGAATGCCATTATTTACCTTTGTTTCCTTGGCCTGAGGAATTTCAAATTTTAATGTAAGACCTAACTTTTAGCATTACTTTATTTTTTATGATACCTCAACAAAATATTTGCAACTTATTATAAATAGAACATGGGAGGTACACTGTTTTGGTGATAAGCCATATAGTAAATGTTTTCAGCTTTGTGGGCTACATGATTTCTGCTGCAAGGACCTAATTCTGCCATTGTAGCAAGAAAGCAGCTATATATAATGCCCAAATGGGTAGAGCTGTGTTACAAAAAAGTTTTTATTTACAAAAGTAAGAGGTAGGCCACTTTTGATTCATGGACCATAGTATACCCATAGATAGAGTCTGCCAACTCCTAATTTATATAATGCCAAAGAAAGAGTTAGGTGAGAAATGAGCCAAACCATTAACTGCATGTTTGGTTTACTGAAATCCTGAATTTTGATGCCTGAAAATACTCAACAGATGGAGTGAATATCCTTAGCTTATATCTGACTATCTGACGTTGTATAAGTGGAGCCACCTGATCCATCACAGAACAGACTGTGAGTGAAGAATGCAGACAAACCAAATCTTTCGACCTTCTGAGTGTCCCTGTGAAACTTAGCAATGAAGTCCATTCACCATAAGTTCTAGACACTGTTCTAGACACAGGGGTTTAAAATATAGCAGTAGTCTATACGGCACTTCATTATATGCTTATTTTTGAGCATGTCTAAAATCAAGTTGATCAGAACACAATTTTTATCATTCTAGCCTTTCCCCTAGGCATTTATTTATTTATTTTTTCCTTTTTGGTAATTTTTCTGGAAATATGTTTGTTAAATGTCTCTAAGAGTTAATTTTTTTACCATGAATAATCATTTCCTTTAATGACCTACCACCTTTGCATGGATTTTTCTTTTTTCTTATATGACTGGCTGATCTATTGGATCTGAGAATTTAAAAATCCTGTCACATCTTCCTAAAGTGATCTATCATTTCTCTTTTGAAAATATGGAGATAGCTTTTGAGGTGGAATGGCTCTTGGATTTATTCATTATTATATTTAATTTTATATTTTTGGCACATCAAATTCCAAGCTAATGTTTTATGCTGCTTCACACACAACTTGCAGTTCAATTGATGTCATTAGTATATCATTTCTCTCATCTGCTAAGTGTATCTCAGAATGTTATATGACTTTTCTCTAGATCTCTGAAATCATCACTGTAGTTTATGTGAAGCATGAGATTTATCCATTTTTGACTAGTTCACCTCTAGAATGTAAAATTTTCTGCTGGACAGCAAAATCTGAGACAAAATTATATCTGACAGTTAATAGTGCAATCCATCCAATCCTTGTGCTTTACGTATTTTCTTTGTTTCTGCTCCTACATATAAAAGTTTACATACATCAAAAACATGACTCCCTTTCTAATGCTGCATTTTCCCCATATTATGCTTAGAGTATTACACTTAATATAATTAATAGTAATAACTGATTGAGGTCTCATCCTCAGCTATGCGTTTATGTAGTATACCTAGATCTTTTGGATTTTATTGAATTGAAATCTAGAGATTATTTATAAGTAGTCCATCTTTCTTACACTACTTCACATATTTTTTTTCTATTTAGCACTCTAAAATAACTCCGTGTATGCCTGGTAGAAGAACAACATGATAATCTTACTCTTAGGAAAATAAACTACACAGACAATATTAATTAATCAATCAGGAACATTTCTTGAAACAATCAGATCTCTAAAATTTGACATCACTTGTTAAAACTAAATATTCACTATGACAGCTGCAGAGTATAATTCAAGTGTGCACATGTTCAGGAGAGTTCATGGATACCCACTGAAGTGCGCTGCCGCAATGTGAAACTAGGGAAACTCTTCAGATAAGCCACCTTTGCTGTCCTCATCTGCAAAGACCAGACACTGAGCTGGACCTGTCCATTGGCTATGGGACCTTTGGTGCTTTCTGGTTGAAAGAGATACAAATGATACAAAAAGAGTGTTCCTAAAAGGAAAGTCCAACATTCTCCAGGCATTAAAGTCATGAGAGAGAGAGAGAGAGAGAGAGAAAGAGAGAGAGAGAAAGAGAGAGAATGTGTGTGTGTGTTTGTGTGTGCAGAAGAGAGGGATGAACTAGAATGAACATTTGCTCATTTATTTAATTTTATCAGTTCAGAAAACCTCCTCCTTTCAGTTGTGAACAATTCAGGCAATATTATTAGAGTCTGACAGTCATAAATGCTTCTTCCTGTTCAAAAGAATAGTCATGTGACTCATGTTGAACTAATCACAGTCTCTCAACCCATGGTGATGGTGATTTGTTCAGGGACTGGGAACCAAAATTGGTAAAAAGGTATCTTTTTCCTGGGACCTAAAAACTCAAGTTGAATGTTCATCTTTCTTACTAGATCTTTTGTCAGATGCAGTACAAACAGACTGACCCATCTGATGAAGCTAACCTGTAGCAATGGGTAGGGACAAGAAAGAAAGAGAAATAGAGGGAAAGAGATTTTACTCAAAACCTACCAGTAATAGTTTCCTGGAACTGCCAGAAACTGGGTGGCTTAAAACAAGAGAAATTATTGTCTCACGGTCTGGAACCCAGAAGTTCAAAAGCAAGGTGTCATCAAGGCCACATTCTTTATGGAGGCTCTTCAGAAAAATCTATTTCTTGCCTCTTTAACTGGCATTTCTTGACCAGTGGCCACACCACTCCAGTCTCTGTCTCCATGGTCTCATTGCCTCCTCCTCCTCCTTGTGTCTGTTTTCTTCTGTGTTTCTCCACCCAATCTCTCTATCTATCATAAGGTTACATATGATTGCATTTAGGGCCCACCAAGAAAATCCAGGATAAACTCCTCCTCTCAAGATCCTTAACTTAATCACATCTGAAAATATCCATTTTACCAAATAAAGTAACATTCAGAGGTTCCAAGGATTAGGACATGGACATATTTATGTAGGAACCATCACCCAGGCTCAAACAATCCTTCCATGACTTGGTTATACAAGTCAGAACTCTCTCTCTCTCTCACTCTTTAAAAAATTTTTTTTCACTTATTAACTTAGTTAAAATTATATTTCTGTCACCAACATCATACTAGTTTCCCATGTTTGAGAAATAAAATGGTGTAATAATAATTATATCTAGTTTCTTATCCTGTTTCTATGCCTCTGTATAGTGGTTAAACTTACTGATGGTCAATTTCTCAGTACAAAAGGTTCTAAACTATATACATGCTATTTGACCAATCAGTTTCCTTTCTGAATTATTCTTAAAAATATGTTTAAAAATGTGCACAAAGATTTAGTTGTGTTTATAGTAGAAGATTGGATATATTGAATGACTCTTGATTAAAACAACTAAAATGTTGGATGTATTTTTAAATACAGCATTAAACTAGCAAGGAAAGAAGCACTCTTCAGAGGCCAAATACTAAGTGAAAGTTAGAATCCAGAGAATTAGAGCAGTGAAGCTATGTTTGCCCTGTGGGCATTTTTCAATTCCAAGTAATTTCAACATTGCTTTCCATGGCCTTGCAGCCCATGAGACATAAGCTATAGAAGAGTCTAGAAAATGCTCTGCATAGAACTGGTACCACAATGGTCTAATCTCTCACTTTCTGGTGAAGCAAAAAATCCCATCAGCCTCCACACCCCATACAATATATTCTTAGAAGAGGAAAATGGAAAACAAGAAAAAGCTTGATTAATACCTTGAGTTTTGTTCCTGGTTAGAACGTCAGAGAAATCCTTCTCATGCAGTTGTGACTTCCAAATTCACACTAATTTAGTGGCCTAAAAAAGATCAGACAACCCACCTTCAACAGAATTCTCAAAGTATTGCCTCATTTAAGACTCTAAATGATAGGAACTTAACAACTGAGAAAAAAAAGAGTGAAGAAACAAAGCACAAATGAGACTAAGCAGGAAAGACAAACAAAAATGAATTTCCATAGGCACAGAGTATAAAAGAAGCATTTTTATTCCATGTATAAACATTTTAAATGAGGAATTATATATGTATAATCATATATAGTGTATATAATTATATATAGTGTATGTATATGTATATATATGTATATGTATATGTATGTATGTATGTATGTATATATGTATGTATATGTATATATATGTATAACCAAACAGAGTGATAAACTTTTTAGCAATTAAAATGATGGAAATTGAAAAGTCAATAAATGGGTCAATAACAGATGAGATCTAGGAAAGTCAATTAATTCCTTTGTGCCAATTTCTTGATTTATACAATTAAAATACTTATAAATTGATATCTCACGTATTATGTGAATCTAATACATTATATGCAAAAGCATTATAGAAGAAATGAAGCACTATTTGCATTCAATTATTTGTTTACTATTATATAGCTACATATTAGTTGCTCTCTATAAGCTTCCCATTAACCACCAGTTTTGGTAGACCAATATTCTACTCTCCTTGTCCTAGAAAAGATACAAGAAGGTCAAATAGCATAGGAAAAAAAATCAAGTTTAGATCTTGGGCGTAAGACCAAAGATTTGAAAGACTATATAATTAATCCTAGCTATTCTGAATAATTCTGTAAAAAGCAGTAAGAACTCACTGCTTACTGCTCTTAGCATAGAGCAGGGAGAGGGGTAAGAGGTGACAATGGTTCTATCTAGGCAGAGAGAGACTGGGACACTTCAAAGCATTTCCTTCTTGATCCAGTAATGTGCTATAAGTAGGTGACTGGATTCCAGTGTGCTAATATGGGACACAGGTAAGACGTGCAATTATGAAGAAGACTTTAAATGGGGACAAAGGCCCACAAATGAAAACAAGATTGGATTGGATTACAGATATCAATATGGATTCCAGCATGAACATATGATGACAGAGTACTAGAGTGATCTCATTCCTACCAAACTACTTGGTACTTTGAAAGCTCCAATATAATTTAGATTTGTTTTGAGGAATGGGTAGAAATAACTTTAAGTTAAATGAAATTTTATTTTTTTCCAGGTAGAATGAAAGATAGAAATGACTGTTAGGTTTGATTATCAGTATCAAGGAGTAAGTTTTATATTACTAGCATGCTTGAATTAGTGGCTTAAGATTCATATTCACCACATATGCATTATTTATTAAGTATTTAGTATAGTCATGATAGTGTATACTTAGTTGTTACATAAGGATTAAGTGATACAAAGATAAGCAACTCAGAGAATGTATCTTCAAAGACTTTATAGTCTAATAGAAAAGCAACCCTTATTACTCAACAAATTTTATTTAATAGTGGAAAAATGTAAACATCAATTCATTATACCTTTCCAAGTCTAGTATTCTCCCCACCTATTCAGCTCACATTTGATATATTTTTACATGCATCTCATGCATTACATAAGAATCTTTGCCTTAGAAATAGTTTACTTGTTGAAAAGCATTCATCAAACTACAGAAAAAAGAAAAATGTCCAGTGACTGTTTCAGCATCAGCAGTTTTTCAGAGGTCAGCTACTTATATTAAATGCTTAAATATTTATATTAAGTAATAAATATTTAAAGACTACAATCAGGTTGAAAGGTTTGTGTGAAATAGAAACTAGAATGAGATTTCAACATAGGTATACAGACCAGACAATGTTTCCATCTCAATGGGAGTTGTACTGAATTCTTCAATATATATCCTTGGTTATATTTGCATATATGAATCAAAAAACAAAGTAGAAACAAAATACTCTTATAGATAGATGAGTGGTCAAACAATTTAACGCCCTCAAATAATACTACTGTTGAAGAAACTATAATGGTCAAATATGCCTGACTAATGTGAGCTGAATAGGTGGGTAGAATACTATATTTGGAAAGGTATAATGAACTGATGTTTACATTTTTCCAATATTAAATAAAAGTTCTCAGAAAAATGATACTGTTCATGTAACAATAAACAGCCAATATATATAAAGAAAGGTATTTTAACAGCTAATGAGGGTGAAATCTGAGGACTAGAGAAATGTTTACTAGGTTATTATTCTTAGTCTTAATTAGAAATAAATGTTATTCTACCTTCCTCCCTTATTTCAGTTTTTAAACCATTTATCAGTTGTTTATTCAAAATATATTTCAATATTCTCCTAGTTATTTATGCTTAGAGGTTTGGTTCCTTTAGATAGACAAAACATAAAAATCTCAATCATATCTTTTCCACACATTATTTACTCACTACAATAAAAGTCAAAGAAAGTTAGCTCATTTACGTGATCCTCCGCATTCCTTTCTTTCAATGTATTATAGTTACAGTATTTCTCATATGCTCTCCAACATTTATAACTTTAAATAATATTGCTAAATCTTTATTTCTCAGTTTATTAGCTTTCTAATCTTTACTCTCCACTCTATAGGATAAAGCTATTATTGCTCCTATTCTAGTTTTCTAAACCCTGTCATTTTCTAATCCTTCCATCTCACTAGTACCAACACTGTCATCATTATTAATAGATTATTATTCTCATCTAATCACAGATCTATCAGTCAGATTGGTTTTAGCCACATATAATGGGGGTGGGAGAGTGACATTATATTGGATTAAAGAAAATAGAAGTGTATCTGTTTTACTTTATAAAAGAAATCTAGATGTAGACAGTCCTGGGTTCAAGGCCAGATGCCCTTTTGCCAGGGTCTCAATCACTTTTACAACTCTGCTATAATGGTAATTCTGGTACATAGACACTATCTTCAAGATCAAACATAGTCCAAGGCAACTAACATAGCTATAGTTGTCAGGAAAGCATTGCAGGCAGGAACTAAAATAGTCAGGAGAAAGTGGTAAGTCTCTTCTTTAAAAAATAAACTTCCTGAAGTTTCACCACACCATTTCCACTTTCATCTTATTTCTTAGTCATATGGCCACACTCACACAATTGCAATCTATGGTGGGCAACCTGTTTGTCTAGCAAGATAGATTATAATAGTGAGTAATTAATTAGTAAGTAATAGAACAGAATAAAGATATGAGGAAAATAGTACTCCTTTATCCAACAGTCAACTTTAGTACTTAGCTCATTGGTTAAGTTTTAAAATTGGAAGTAAGGAAATAACATTTTCAATACTAACTTAGAAAAACATTTTCCAATGCCAGGTTAGACAGTTTTCTAGTATTATATTTTCTTCTTCCTGAGTTGAATGTCATGACTCCTAATCCACTCAAAAGAGAATAGTTCTAATGTCAGATCAAATAATTAGTATCTTATATCTAAACAACTGCCTAAAATTATATCATATCTTTGCTCCATATGATAGTCTTGTAATAATTATATATTTCCTGGAATTTCAAATGATCTCCTTTTGTTTTATATTTAGTGCCTTTCCATCTCTTCAAATAATTTGTACTCTAAGTACAACTCTAAGTTGTACTCTAAGATATAATCATATTATATCTAGTGATCACTTTGTTTTGATTTTTGTCTTACTTATGTCCTCTTTTTTGTCATTTTAATTTCTTCCAGTACTCTCATTCTTCCTACAAAAATTTGAATTTGTTATCTAAGGTTATAATACAGATTTCATCCTAAGACTTTGGATCTTTGATCTGGAGTTGAATCTTCTGTTTGACTCCAGATCTGTCTTTCTTTTTTCTTGACTTTCTATGTTTTATAATTTTAGAAAGTACCTCTTCAAGTAACCTTCTTATAAAAATAGTAAATACAGCAATTTTTGAGTTATGATGTAGTTCAAAATGTGTGTAGTGTGTCCACATAAAATATGTCCTCATATATTATTGAGAAGCTGACAGTGAACAGATTTGACATTGAAATTTGTTTCCCACAGATTATTCAAGGTATACTTTCTGTTTTTTAATATCAAATGTTACTCATGAGCAGTTCATTGCCAACTTGATGTTGTTAATTTGTGAGAAACCAGATTGCTTAAACAAATAAAGGAAACAAAAATATAAACAAGAACGAAATACACACTGTATTTTGGTATTCAACTAAAGGAAACCATTTCCATTTTTTTTTAATCTATATTTTTCATTGTCTTGGCTTTTTCTTTGCAAAGTTCCTAGACATGGTGTGTTGAACTTCATAACCTGATTTTCTATAGGTCTTATCTTCTTCTGTAATTTTTGCCTCTGTAACTTCTTGCTCCTACAGTTCTGGGAAATAGTCTTTATTTTCAAGGCTTCCATTAATATTTTTTTAAACTGTTTTTTAACTCTCAATTATTTCTTTTTCTCATTTAATGTTTCATGACATTTTGTTCTTTTTAATGACTACAATGTATTTACAAATATAAGTATGCTAATCATAAATTTCTTTTTCAAATGCTTTCTGTTTGCCTAATCTATACAAACTTGATGATATGCATGACTGACTGCCAAGTCCATATCTCCTCTATACAGTCAATAACTCAATTGTATGTTTGTAGAAATTGAAGAGACATTTCTAGTATTGATATGGAAATTCCAAAGGTCAATAATAAACAAAATAACATTGAAGAAGGAGAATGGAAGAGAAGGATTTACATAAACATATAGTAAAATTTCTTGTAAGAATAAAACTCCTATTATTTGCGGAAAATAAGACTGTGTATATAAAAATAATAAATAAGCAATATTGAATACATGTATTTAGCAAACTTGTATACACAAGTTATAAAAGTTTGCTTAAAGGCAAGTTCAAGAGTAATAATACAACATTATTTATAATACAAAAATGAGAAGCAACTTTTGTCAAGAATAGTATTTAGAGGAAGATGGCAGAATAGGAGGCTACTGTAAAAACCTCCTCCCATATAAATGCTGAGGAAGCAACTACATCTAATACGACTAACTCCGAAAATGACCTGAAGATCACAGCATTGACCTGCTATACCAAGCAGAGAAGAGAAGACCAAACTGCAAAGTATAAAGAGGCAGAGCTGTCAGTTGGGATCCAAGCCCTTCCTCCATCCCAACCCTTAAGTGGAAAAGAGAGAGGAATGAATTGTGGAAGAGAAAAATATATCCATGACCCCAGCACACCTGGCCCTAGGGATCTGCTCTGGGAACACAGTCCCCATCGCACTGGGCTTCGCAAATCCACAGGACCAGGAGAGAATCAGTGTGCTGTAGGGAGCCATGTCCCACTTGTGGAGGACCGCAGGCTATGTTGATCTGTCTGAGACCCAACACAGGCAGCAGTTTGGAAGATTTGCTAGTCTTGGGAAGTATGCCTGAGCGGTGGGGATTTCAAGAAGCTCCCTTTGGATAACAAAAGGCAAGTAGATACTACTTTTCAAGCTCCACCTCAGCCCAACTGGCCAGACACTTGCAGGAGTCAGTTCTGAAACTCTCCACCTACTGCGCTGGGTCACCATGGCATTCTCCTGAAGACTCCCCACAGCCCAGCAAGCCATCCCAGCAGAAGTTGACCATTACTGGCAACCACAGGACATCACAGTGGAAAGGACTGACTCACAGCAGTGGCGATCTGCCATTGCTGGAAGGAGGGCAGAGGCAGGCCCCACCTCCAGCCCACTAACAGCAGTTGTGGCTCAGCCACAACAGGCAACGCCCCTGGAGCAACTGTTTCTGAGCACGGGGCTTTGTACTTCTGGGCACTGCAGGATACCTACTACATAAAGCCACTACTATCAAGACCAGGGGGCAAAGCTGATCTATTTAATACAAGAATAAATTCAGAACACCAGACAAAATGAGGATGCAGAGAAATATATTCCAAACAAAAGAACAAGACAAAACACAAGAAAAAGTGCTAAATGAAATTGAGATAAGCAATCTGCCTGGTAAAGAATTCAAAGGAATGGTCATAAAGATGTTGGAGGACTTCAACAAAGAGAAAAAGCAAGTACGAAGTTCAAAAGATAAAAATAGTAAAATCAATTATACACAAAGTTAGTCAAAAGATACACAGAATTAAAACACATAAATTGTGACATCACATATATAAAATGGAGGGGGGAATAATTATTAAAAGGTAATACTTTTAGAATGTGTTTGAACTTAAGCAACTATTAACCTAATATAGACTGTTTCATATATATACACAAACAGGAAGCTATATAGGAACCTTACGATAACCACAACCCAAAATGTGTAATATATATATACAAAATATACACAAAAAATAAAGAGAAACGAATCCAAACATAACACTGAAGAAAATCATTATCAGATCACAGGATAGGGAGCATGAGAAGGAAAAAAGGAAAAGTGAAGAATTTAAAAACAACCAGAAACAATGAACAAAATGGCAATAAGTACATACCTATCAATAATTACTTTAAGTACAATTGGACTAAATGCTCCAATAAAAAGACATAAAATGGCTGAATGATAAATAAACAACATGCACTTATATGCTACCTTCTAGAGACTCACATCAGACGTAAAGACACAGACAGACTGAAAGTGAAGGGATGAATAAAGATATTCCACACAAATAGAAATGAGAAAAAAACAAGAGCAGCAAAACCAGACAAAACAGACTGAATCACTGCCTTACACCATACACAAAAATAAATTCAAAATGGCTTAAAGACATAAATATAATACTTGAAACCATAAAACTCTTGGAAGAAAACATAGTCTTCCAACATCAGCATGAGTAACTTTTCTGGATATGGTTCCCCAGGCAAGGCAAACAAAAGCATTAATAAACAAGTAGGACTACATCAAATCAAAAAGCTTCTGTACAGTAAAGGACACCATCAACAGAACAAAAGGCAACATAGGTATGGGAGAATTTATTTACAGGTGACATATCCAATAAGGCGCTAATATCCAAAATATATAAAGAGCTCACACATCTCAACACCAAACCACAACAACAATTAGGAAACAGGCAGAGGACCTGGACAGACATTTTCCTAAAGACACACAGGTGGCCAAAGGGCACAGGAGATGATGCTTCTCATCACTAGCCATCAGGGAAGGGCAAATCAAAACTACAGTGAGGTTTTACCTCACTACCAGTTAGAATGGCCACTGTCCAAAAGATAAGAAATAATAAGCTTTAGAGAGGATGTGGAGAGAAGGGAGCCCTCCTGCACTGTTGGTGGGAATGTAAACTGGTGTAATCACTGCGGAAAGCAATATGGAGATTCCTCAAAAAACTAAAAATAGAAATGCCATACAACCCAGCAATTCCACTTCTGAGAATTTACCTGAGGAAAACAAAATCACTGATCAGAAAAGATATATGCACCCCTGTTTATTGCTGCATTATTTACAATATATAGAAGCAAGCTGAGTGTCCATCAATAGATAAAATGGGTGAAGAAGATGTTGTACATGTATACAGTGGAATAGTTATTACTCAGCCATATAAAAGAATGAAATCTTGCCAATAGCAGCAACATGCATGCACCTAGAGGATACTGTACTAAGTGGAATAAGCCAGGCAGAGGAAGACAAATACCAAATGATATCACTTATATATGGGATCTAAAAAAACCAAACAAACAAACAAAAATAGACTCATGGGGATCAAGAGGCACAAAATCTCAATTAAAATATAAATTAGTCAGGGGGATGAAAATACAGCATAGGGAATATGGCTAATAATATTGCATTATCATTGCATTTTGACAGTAATGACACTTATTTGGGTGAACATTTAATAATGTAGATAATTCAAATCACTATGTCATATATCCAAAACCAATATAATATTGTCTATCAACTATACTTCAATAAAAAGTACAGTATTTAGATATAAAATGTGATATGTTCACACTATGTGATGTTATACATCCTTCCATGTTGCTTTAATAGACTAGAGAATGCACTGATCAGTTCAATGTAAATGACTAGTAGGCTTGATTACTTTTTAATGTATATTTTATAGCCAGTTTTTAACTTTTTTTAGAATAAATAGGAAATTCATACCTTTTTTGTACTGATTAATCAAATATTTATTGAAGACTCTATCGAGGCACAATAGTGGCTGAAAATGCCAGTGGAGTCATTAGTTTATTAAAAGGGAAAAATTATTAATCAAAAAACAAACAATATTAAATTATGACTGAGCATCACCAATGAAAAGCACATAGACATAAGAGAATTCTTAATACACAAACAATAAAGTTAGCATTGAAACAAGTCATTATTGACAAAGTCATTATGAAGCTGAGGTCTCAGAAGAGCAGAAATTCACCAAGGGAATTGGATTGAAGGGAAAAGTTGTTCCAAAGTGGGTCCCATGGCACAGTTGAGAAATACAAAGTCTGATGTGATGAGAGCAGAGACAAAAATGAGCTATACATTGTGGGATGAGAGGCTGAAAATCAATGGAAGCCTAAATATTCAGGATTTTATCAGCCATGTGAGAGATTTTGTTTTTTTTTCCCCCAGAAGAACAATAAATGTTACTGAAGGAGAGTGACATCTTCTCATCTAACTAGCTCATAGTTAAAAGATCAACTCTAACACACTGAAACATCTCTTTTTCCTGTGATTACCAAGCAAAGGTCCAGACATCAGACACAGGTGAATTCACAAAGTTAAATGCTATCAACCTTGAAGCCAACTTAGTTCCTCTGTGAAGGTGAACAGTCCACCACCTTCTCCTTTCCAAAGATTCCCTTAACATAACTCAAACACATCAAGCAAAAATGCTTGCAAAGTCATGGCTCTGGTTATACCAATACACTCCTAAAACAAATAACATCTTCTTGCTTTTAAATGACAAAGAATTAAGTATAGACTCATAGACCAAGTTCTGTCCACACTGTCTCCTAATTTCTTCTCTTTCCCACTAGTATATCAGCAGTAGGTTAGACACATTCCTGAATATATAGCCCATGATTTCTGCCTCTTCCTTTGTCATTCTCCTCTGCCACTCGAAGTCTTTTGCCTATTTGTTTGTTGAAGTTCTGTCCATTTTCAAGATCATTCTCAAATGCCACACTCTTCATAAACTAATCTTGATCTATCTTCCACCTAATAAAACATAATTGCTTACTTTTGTGAATTTCCAGAGCACTAAATTGTCCTTCTTCCCGGGTCATATATCATTTGCCCTATAATAACACTATTCATTTTCTGCATCCCTTCCATAGGGAACAAACACCATCTTAGGCCTCTATGTGCTCACTGTCAGATGAAATACCTTAAGGAAAAGATGTGTCTGAAAAATATTTGCATAAGAGAAGCTAATTACGGATTGGGACATTTTGCTTATTAGTCTTCTCCATAATGTACTTCTGGTGATAAAATTTAGAATATATTCAAAGTATTAAAGTGGGAAAAAATGGAACAGTGTTTCAAACACCACATTTAAAATTAGGTATATGATAAAGATCTTGGTGTTTTTTCAAATCTTGGTTATCACAGAAGAAAGTATACACCTATCTGCAAACCCTATTAAAACCATTTACGTACACTTCTACTGCCTGAGAGTGTCATATGAATATCGACAAAAAGAATCAGAAAATCCTAAATTAAGAGTATATGTGAGGTCATCCAACAAGGTTATAAAGATGCTGAAGGCTAACATTTATACATTCAGAACTCATTTAAAGTAGAACTTCATAATATTTAATACAGCTGAATTTCCAATGTTCAAGACTCATGAAGAATTCTTTGGTTAAAGTATTGCCACTACGAAATACAGCCTTTCCTCGGGAATGATAATGAAATGACAATGACAGCAATCTACTCCAAAAATGCTACTTGCATTCATTTTAAATCAGAGCTTACATTTTCATCTCTTTTGATTTGTTGTTTCCATAACTAAATTATTGAATTCCTACTATACCTCAAGGCAATATGTATAAAACCTTGATTTTAATTAATATAGTAATATATATTGCCTTAAACATAATATAATATATATAAATGCATAAATTTACCTATTGTTAGTAGTTAAGAGGGCTGTGAAGCTGCTATATGATACAGTAGATTGAAAATCTTATCACATACTTAAACAATCACTTAAAAAAGCTGAAAAGTAAAAAGATTAGTAATAATCAAATAACTGAACTGATGTTTCATTAAACAAAACAATGAAATTTTATCTTATTTCATTTTAAGGATCATATTAAATCATCCAGGCAGTGTACTAAATTGTTGAATAGTAAACCAACTAGAAAGGAAGGTTTCTTTCATCTATGTAGTCTTTTTAGAACTAAATGTAAAAATTATAGTATAAAAAGTACCTACTGAATTGAGATAGTCTAAGCTTTCATTGTACTTTCAAAAATGTTTCAGTTCCTTTTTATCCTCATGAAACCACTGTATTTCCATCCCATTATGTATGTCTTGCCTTGTCCTCCACGCATATCCATTATACAACTATCCCTTCACTGCAAAATGCATCAAGATCAGAGGCTATACATAAATAATTGATATCATGATAGAAATATAGCATAAATGACATTCACAAGGATTGTGTTCTCATGCCTGATCTAAAAACTTTGAAAAGTATTTGCCTTCAGGGTTCTTGATTATCTCAAACTATAATGCTGCTCAGTTACAATGAGGAAGTGGCACATTTAAGAACTGTGAAAGATTTATTTTTGAAAATAACAGAAGGAAGGATTGTGGGCTACTGAACTATAATATAGAAAAAAATCCATCCCACTCTTTTTTGCTATTCTATTGTTTGAGGAGTTGCAGTAAATTTTCACTTTGGCTACCATCCTATTTGATTTTACTATAACTATCATCACTTTTACTGTGGAATTCTTTTTGAGACACTTTTGCCCTCAGTTCTTCTGCTAAGCACTTCTGCTGATATCATAGGATCTATCAAGCATTTTAACCAGTTTATTCTTTGCTTTCAGACCATGATGAAAGACCATTATCGTGGCTTTAAAAAAAGAATATTTGGCCATCACATCTGAAGAAAAAAATCCTTATTTTAATCACATGTTAGGATATCTCTCCCCATTCTGTCATAATGGAATTTTCTGTGAGAATAAAACAACCAAAAGAAGGTATAAAAGTTCTTAGCTGGAAAAGCTATTCCCTCCTACAGAGACAGGGATGGTGGTTTTAGGCAGAATGAGGTGAGGGCCTCGGAGAAAAGCAAAGCAAGGTAATTACAGTCAGAACAATGTAACAATGTGCAAAAGAAGCCCCTACCGAACTCTGGTGTTAAGCATTACACAAAGTCAGAGTGACACTAATTCTTTGGAGTAAGATACCAGACTATGAATATAGGCATTCTTCAGTGAAATCAGTTAAAGCTCAAAAGGCCAGGAGCAACTTGACCTGGAATGTTTAAATGTTCCTCAGGAAAAGAAAAGTATCTCAGCACAACCCATGACTCCATTGTGTCAATTAGATCATGACACTGTAAAATTTACCTTAGCCTGCTAAAAGGCCCAGCTTAATTTTAACTGTACCTATATGCTGTTTTTCCTTCTCTAACCCTAATCAAGTAAAAGATTAATTTGGTAAGCAAGCCCAGCCATAAACAGCCCAAAAAGTTAAGTAAGATTCTTAACACACTCTAGCAAACTGACGACAACCCAGCCCACCTTAGGGGCAGGGCAGGCAGTCTGAATTGCTCCCAGAGGGAAGCTGCTATCCTGAGAAAGAATCAGAGCAGTAAATTTCTTCTGTTACTCATCAAAAGTGAGCATTCTAGGACCACTTAAAAAGTCTGCACCCCTAGCCCTTTACCACATTCCTAAAAATCCTCAACCACCCACAGAACCCCTAGAAATGGCACAAGCACTGACTCTCTTGTCCCTCATGCCAGGAGCTCTGTCCTCTCATTTTATCTCTAAATAAAAGCCTCTCCCTTGCACTCCTACCTTGAGTGTTTGCCAAGTTCATTCTTTGACTCCATGAACAAGAACCCTGGTATCATTATGTGCTATACTAGCACCAACTGAAGACCAGGCGGCATAAATGGTCACTTCCTGTTGTTTAAGGGCTGATCCTACAGTTACGCCTCATGAGAGTCAATAAGGAGTAGAGACAGAAATGTTCTCCACCCAGACTCACCTCCTTCAGTTCTTTATTTTGTTCAATATATGTTCTTTCCTGAGTGGCAGGGAAAGATTCTAGGGAATTTGCACACTTTCCAATAAAACTAAACTAAGATGTCATCATCCATGTTCACCAATTAAGATACAATCTTAATAAACTGCAATTACCTTCGGTGTCAGGAAATATACCTGTCTTCTTTGTTCTTATAATCATACTTTCAAAGATCATGGTTGGTGCAAAATAGAAACCCAATAAGTACTTGTTGGATGAATAAATGAATGAATACATGATAAAAATTACTAGAAATTTGAAGGTTTATTTGTAGCTGTGAACTACCTTAAGAATTGCTCAGAAATATCCAATTAATATGCAGAAATAGCGACTTTAAATAGGAAAACTATTATAAATTAAGAATCAGGTGATTGTCAGCACCTCTTGAAATAGTAGCAACTTCATCAAAGATAACACTGGTCAGCCAATTATATCCCATGAGCTGAATCTGATCCACAACCCACTTTGATAAATAAGGCTTTATTGGAACATAGCTACACTTATTTGTGTCCACATTTTTTTTGTAGTTATTTCTGTGCACTGCTATAGCAGAGTTGAGTAGCTGCAACAGACACCATGGCCCACATAGTCTAAATATATACTATCTGGCCCTCTATAAAAGTTTGTCAATTCTTGATCTATAAGAAAGACACAAGTATATCCATAGGGAGTGGGGGTCAGATGCCTAAACATTTTATAGAGATGAACGCCCATGGCAAATGAATTACCACACCAACTTTATCCTAAACTATTTCCCAGCCTATGGCTTCTGACCTGGTTCCACCTTGGGCTCTCCATCTACCACTTCACACTCCTATCATTCCTATGTTGCTTTCTCCTCTTAGTTCCAACAGTTCAAGGACAGCTTCCTCTCCATGCATTCTAAAGTATGATGTGTCTGTTTTTTCATTCCACCACTCCATTCCCACACTCAGCCACTAGGCCACTGGGCAGGGTAGGATGTCTCTATTTCTCGAGGCTCCACCACTCTTTATTGTCATATAACAGCCAGTTTCTTTCATTTATATGCCTTCCCAACCACTGAAAACATTTGGGTCTGTGCCACCTGTCATATGACATATACAGACTTAAGCCTAAAATCTATTAAGTAAAAGTCTCACACAAAACTTTTTTATTCTGAAAATCCATTCACCCCTAAACTATTTCAAAAAAGCAATGCCCATTTTCATAGTAAGCCCACATATGGTTTACTCCAACTCTGGTTTAGGAATAAAATGATCTACCACCCAGGGAAAAACCCAGGAGACCAAAGTCAAAGGAAACTCCTGTAACTTTAAATAAAAGGGCATTTTTCAGGGCAGGGCAAAGACTCACGATGACCAGTATTTCTTTACACTATGACAAGTCTGCCTGGGGCACTTGGGCAGTTTCTGAACATATATGACAGCTGCTTTACTTAAGTTTTATTTATTTTTTAATACAAACAGAATTTGAAAGGAGATGGAAGATAAAACACTGGGAAGAATAAAAAACTAAGAGTAGTTGGATGTATTTGTTCTAAAGAGAATATAGGGAGAAGACAGAAAATGGTGCTGAGGAGGCTAAGGCTACTGTCACCATCCCTGTGTGAGTTTATTAGCTTTGCACAAAGATGCAATTGAGCAATCATTATCTGACCCCTTAACCTCAATCCGTCAGCCTGTAAATGCCTGCCACTGCCCAGGAAGGAGACCAGGGTCTTGAGATGAGACACCATCAACCAGCCAGCTCCACTGTAGATTACTAGCTCCCCTCACTGATCATCATCACATTACATATAACAATTTGGTGTTAGTTAAAACAGCCAGCTAAAACATTAATTTTTAAAAGTCACACAATATAAAAAATTGACTTGACATGTACTCTGGACAAATTAATTTACTTTCAAAACACACTGATCCATGTACTTACCCCTTGAAAGGACTACTGGAAATGCCTCCATCTGGGACAGTCTTGAATCACACTTTCCAATTTCTCCATCACTTGGCTTGCAAAACATCTGCCAAAAATTCAAAACAAATCATCTGATTTTCCTGCAAATAATTACATTGTAGCCCATGACCCATTCAAGATTGCATCCCTAATACTTCACAACAAATTTGTGAAGATTTCTCTTTTTTCTTCACACTTATGCCTTCCCCATTTAGACATTTACTCCCGAATTTCCACAAAAGATCCACAATTTTAGTGGATTCAGCAATGGTATCACTCTTGCTTTATCTAAGGGTCAGTTTCCTTAGCAACTTTTACTTGACCCTTTCATGACATTGGGCAGAACTGACCACACCACCTTCTTTAAAGTATCATTCATTTAGTTGACTTCATGATACATGCCTCTCCAGGAACTCCTGCTTCCTCTCTAGGCACAAGTGTAACCCTGTCAAATGTAAATCGCACTGTCCTACTCCTCAGCTCAGCACCCGTCAGAGTCATCCCGCTCAGCCTTACGAAAGCCAAGTCATCATTATTCCCTGCAAATGCCCTGGAACTGTGTGCTTTATCGCCCGTTCATTGCCTCTCTGACCCACTCCATGCTCGCTCTCTCACCACACTGCCCAGGCGCACTCCCGCCTCTGTCTTTGCATTGGGTGTTCCTACATCCAGAATGCCCCTAACCCCCATCTCTCCACCCCATTCAATCATGTCCATTTGGCTCATTTCACTCCTCTTAATGGCCTTATATAAATGTCATTTTCCCTGACTGCTCTCTGATATTTCTTCACTTCTTTATTTTTTCCTTAGTGTTTACCTTTTGTTTCTCATACTGTACATTTTTTTCTTTAAGATCTGTCTTTACCACTACAGTATGAGGCCCATAAGGCCAATGATTTATCTTCACAGCTGTTATGGCCAGCCTAGAACAGACTCTCCATGCAAGTATGTTAGGTATATTTACAACTGAATGACTCAAAGGCTCCAGTCATCTAAGCTCAGTTTGCTTCTACAGCTTCTTTTGATTACTACAGCCTATTCCCACAAAGCCAAAGGCCAGCTACTCCTGCTTGCTGGACTTCTTCACTGCTTTTCAGCTTTACAAATATCTAGTCGCCATCAACACTTTGCTGAAACATTTCTGTTGCTCCTTCGCCTTCCTCAGAATGCTGTGCAGATTTCTAAGGCCAGAACAAAAAGTTATTGCAAGTATTTGCTATGTTGTCTATCTCCTACATTACCTTAAGCTCATGGATGGTGTTTACAAAGTAGGTAACAAGCACCGTGCAAAAGCAGAGATGTTTTACCCCCTAGCTAATTTCTGCTCCAAGAGATAATATGTATACTAAAAAGTCTGAATGCCTAAGTATTTAGAGTTTGGAATACGTAAGTAAGTTAGGAGGAAAAAAGTGTGACAGCAAAAACCAGAATGATTTAACATGAATTTTTGGAAAACAAAATTATTCTGCCATTCAACCATTAATTCATAAAGTATCTGTTCATGGACTACCCTGGGCTGAACACTATGCCAGGATGTTGGGATGTGAAAGAGAATAAACCTCAACCTCTCAACTTCATGGAACTCACACTCTTCTAACCATAAAGATAGATTTGTAGTAAGTACCTCTGAGAAAATCCTCACTCTTTTACTCCACCTGAAATCACTGCTTTACAACTCTCCATTCCTAAGAAGAGCAGTTACAACACGGGAACTTATTTTTAACCTAAGTTCAACAGAAGCATCTGGTGTCTAAAACATTCATTGAGAATTTTAAATTTCCCAACAATGTTCAAATCTCAAGAACTTTTGATAAAATGTTCAGTTCTAGCTTACATGTATAAGTGATGTAAAACAGAGACAGCCAAAGTTAAATGATGTCTACTTTCCTTCTATGACCTGTTTCTCAAAAATGTGTTAGTTTTTTTGATAAATATTTATTAGGTGCCTATTGCATAGTAGGGATTTTTCTATCCTGGAGGTTCCAGCAAAAGATAAAACAGACAATCTCTTTGACCAGATGGAAATAATATCCTGTTAGAAAGAGACAGAAAATTAACAAAAACAATACACATGTGCTAGATTAAGTGGTGATAAATTCTATGAGGAGAAATCAAGGTGGTTGAGCAGGAAAACAGGTAGAGGATTGAAGGTCACCTATACGTGTGAGTGTTGGAGGTGCTGGAGAGAAATACTAGTCATACAGAGGGGCTAGAAAAACTTCCCTAGTATAATCAGACTTAATAAAAACCCTAATGGAATTGAGGGAGAAAGCCATTTGGGAGAATCAGGAAGCAGAAATCTGGAGGAATATTCATGCATATATGTGTGTGTATACATTTTACAACCTCTTCTTGGTACATGAATTTGAAATTTATCTTATCCACTCAAAGAAATTACACAATATTTTATTTCAGATTAAACTTTGTATTCTTTTTAAAAAATATTGACATTGGCCTCTCTCTTTTGGACCCAATATAGGATTTTCTCAAATGTTTGGGGAGTCTTTGTTGTATGTCCATCTTTGTTTTAGAACTTCCCACAAATACTGTTTCAATGTTTTGTACATTTCCAGTGATTATGGGAGCAGGATGATATGCATTGGTAGTTCACCTTCTGGGTGCGGGATACAGTGCCCATTCTTTACGTGCCCTCCTTGGCATCACCTATGTGTGGCCTGCACATCTGAAGTAACCTGTCGAGTTGTTCATGTTACAGGTACTGGGCTGTGCATTGATGGCTGCCTGAGAAATCGCCCTGCCCTTTCATCCGCTGCTTCTAAACGAGTAGCTGCTTTCACCTTCGCACAAACCCACCCCTGTGGAAATGTCGGTCAGTAGATCCTCTGTCTTTCAAGATACCTTCAGAATCTGGGATCAATGAAATATACATTTTGTGGTCTAGAGCTGTAATAAGTATTCTTTACAGCTTTACTGTAAATTTGGAGCAGGAAGGAGATGTATGTGCAGTCAGTTGCCTCGATCCAATCACACTAACAACCTTATAGGTGCCTTAAAAATTAAATTTGGAGTGAATGAAAGCAATCCATAAAATATAACTAAACAGTATATGTATGTGTGTGTCTGTGTGTAGGCTAAACATTGTAATCTCTGATTGCTTATAATTACAGAGACAAGCTACAGATAAAGATCAGTGAGTTTTGTTATGAAATTTCAATAACTTTACATCATTTTATATTGTTGATGTGTTTCATTATCACGCTCTTCTCCCAAATGGATTGAAGCAGAAATCTCTCTGTACTAGAGTATTAAAAAAATCTTTAGCTGGCTGCACCTAAGGAAATTCCTCCCAGGGTTTCTTTTCACTTGTCTTTCCTTCATTGTCCATGATTCCTCTCTCTGCCCTGTGCTGTTCATATCTTTCATTAATTCTGTCAGGAAAGCCATTCTGGATGTTCATCTTTTTTTATACTAATTGGAGAAAATTCAGTCTCTCTGCAGTTGCTAAATGTTTTTAGTAAAGGTGAAAACAATGTAAGAATCATCACAATATATTCAATTATTGACATGAAAAACTTTTAGCATTCTAATTGTTAGTCTAGTAGATACAATGCAGAATGCAGTAGAGCTAATGCCTCACATGGTTCCTTTTATCATTTTGCAAAATTACCTTCAAGATATCTAGTAGATAGAAAATGGCTTTCATTTAGCAAAGCCATTAGGATTATAGAAAAAACAAGCTCTAAAATAAAAACAACTGATTTTGACTTTTATATATGCAAAAATTGAGAGAGTAGTTGTCTTTTATTTGTATGGTATCATACACTGGTAATATTTATAAATAAAAATGTAAATGCCCTACTAGGAAATAATTATGTGAAGCTTTTCCCTATATAATAAGAAAAATGTGAGGTTTAATCATAGGGCAATAATAAAGCACTTAAATACTCATAAGAATCATTTGAGAGACTATAATTATATTATATTACTTTAATATCTGAAAAGAAAAACTCTCAGGCATAATAATATCAGTGTCTAAGGGTACAGAAAGTAATACTTAAGTTCACACATATTCTCAAGTAAAATTTGTTGTTCATGTTCATAAATAAACAAGCCTATTTGATACTATCAAAATTTTCTTCTAGTTCCCCAAATATAAACATTACTTTAAATTATTTTACAACAATCTAAGAAATCAAAATACAGTGCACTCCTAGGTACTTATATTTGGCTTATCTGGGAGATCTGTGCACTGTGACTATGTGTCTAACTGCCTTGAACTGCTAGATCCAGATTGAAAAGGAAAATTACTCACAGTGGTGGCAGGGGAAGGTCAAGTAGGGACAGAGAAGAGTTGTTATTTTTTCCACACTGCAGCAGAACCCTATCAGAGACTGTTTATCAACTCAGCTGCCAAGCTGCCTTTCTCCTGGTGAAAATTATCAACCCAACCCAAGACAGAAGATGCTGGTGGTTAGAATTAGGGGAAAGGTCATCCAAGTACACATGTACGCCAGGTGAAAGCATAAGCGATTTGGGCAGTGAACTTCATTGTTAGGCAAATTCTGTATCCAGGGTCTTCCATAGGCATTTCCCATTACTGAGCAAGATCTCATCTCAAGACACATGAAGGGAATCAAGCCTGCCAGTGCACAGAGGAAATGTTTTCATGTGGCAGGAAAGAGATTAAATGCAGAGTGATAGTTTCAGCTAATATTGAAACAATACACATAATGTTGATCAAGTCTAAAATTATATGGTGATGTCATCCTAAGTACTAAGCAGGTCCTTAGGACACCAAGTAATGAGCTCCTACCTCCCTCAACTGACTGCTTTACATAAACAGTCCATGTGAACGCATATAAACATATCAAGTCCAGAACTGTTTAATATAGTAACAAAAGTTACATGATTAATACATCATAAAATTATTAAAGCTTCTTTGTTAAGGTAAATATTTAAGATAATATATTCACTTTATAGATTATAATACTGATTATTAACAGTTTTATGTTTAAAGCCATATTACTTAATAATGGTCAAAGTACAAAAACAACATGCTTTCCTAATCTCTTTGTCTTTATTTTGCTGTACAATACCTGAGAATAATTGTTAATATCATGAAACAGAGCAATTTGAAAATATCAAAATTGTTCAAATGGGATGTAAATGAATATCATTATTTAGGTAAATAAGTTTGAAAAAAAATCACATTTTTAATAATATACTCAGAAATAATAAAGATGATATAACAGTTGGCTGTCATTCTATTCTTTTATAAAACCCCAGAAAATACTTTGACTGAAAAGTGATATTAATTTTATTTCAATATGTACTAGTGAGTTTTTGAAATTACAAAATATAATGTTTATTCAATCCTAATTTATTTGGTATTACTAATTTTCTTAGAACTCAATTTAAAAGCAAAATACTTGATGACAAATATGGGTTTAAAAATAAATCTTATTCAGTTGTGATAGGAGTTTAATAACAGTAAGAAAAATCAAAAGAACTAATTGAATTGGTAAATAAATAGAAATTGTCCTTTTTAGATGAAAGACATAATAATAATCCTGTTTCATATATACATATTTATATTTATACATCTTTGAGGAAGAGAGGCATAAGGAGTTATTTCTTTCTTCATTCATGTTGAAAAAAATATTTCTCAATCTATTCATTTATAAATTTACAAAAACTGGAATATTCTGTATCTTTACAATAATTTTAATGCAGTCATTAAAATTACTATACAGAATTGTATAGTATTTGCTTATTTAAATTTGGACTTGCTTATTTTCAAAGTTTGGTCATGCTAAGTGCACACAGATTCTCACTTTGGCCAGTTGAGTGATTCGCTATAACAGTCTCAAGCCCACCTAGATAACAGACCAGTTCTGTTCTGGAGAAGAGGAGGGGGAATTCAACAAGAAGGAAAAAATCTTCACCCTGTTACTTATAATCAAAGGTATAAAGGAAGAAGTTGAGTAAGAGGTATAAACTTTGAACAACTAAATTTCTCAATACACATTACTAGACAATGATTTAGGTCAAATTAACAGCATGATACAAATGATTGAACCACTTGCAAATATACTTATAGTCATTGCTTGACTTTGGCATTTTTTTTTCCAGATGACAACATAGTGATTCAACTATTATATACATTACATAATGCTCACCATGATAAGTGTAGTTACCCACTGTCACCATACAAAGATATTATAATAATATTGACTATGTTCCCTATGCTGTACTTTTCAGGCCCATGACTTATTTATTTTATAATTGAAAATGTGTCCCTCTTTATTCCCTTCACCTATTTCACCCATCCTTCCCCCAACCCCATGACAATCACCAGTTTGTTCTTTGTGTTTATGAGTCTATTTCTGCTTTGTTTATCCGTTTTACTTTTTAGATTCCACATATAAGTGAAATTATATGATATTTATGCTTGACTTAAATTATACTGCTTGTCTATTAACAGACACAGATCTGTTTATCCTCTTGAACAATGCTTTGGGAAAAGGTAGATTTGTATCCATACTTTAAACTAGGCACCAGAATAAATACAAATGTTAAGAATAAAGAAACCATAAAATTCTTAAAGAAAGCTTGAGTGAATTCCTTTATGATCTGAATCTGGAGAAAGTCTTTCAAAGTATGACTTCAGAATCTGGAAAAGTATAGGTTAATAAATTTGATTACAAAACCCAAAAGAGTTTCATGGCAAAGGGCACCATAAGCAAAGACAAAAGAAGAGTAATAAACTGGTATAAAATTCTACAGTTTATATTACAGATAGAAAACGAATCTTCCTTAAATGCAGATTAAGATGTACTGTGGTGCCATTTCTCACCAATCAGACTGGCAGAACTTGAAGCTGGAGGACAGTCAGTCTGTGAGGGTTGGTATAGGAACTCGCATGCCAGTAAGGATGCAGTAAGACAAAACCTCTGTCGTTTTATGGGAAAGATTTTGGCGAATACCAATAAAACTCTTTGGCCCTACAACTCCTTTGCTAGAATATTACCCAATGATTAACCTTTACACAATCAAAATATCCTAGGCAGAAGTATATTTTGCCATGAAAACATTTTTATAACATGTATATTAATCTGCTCAGAAGAGAAAGGAGACAAATATGAAATAAAGAAAAATAAAAGCCACATGATGTTGGATTTGAATGGAAAAAAACATCAGTCTGAATTTGGCCCATAAAGGGGGTGGGTAGGTCGGGAGGGTGAGGAGAATAAGGGACACAAAAATTCTCAATCATAATATAAGTTGGTCACAGGGATGGTAGTACAGCATGGAGAACACAGTTAATGATTCTGTAATGTCTTTCTGTGTTACGAGGGTGGGTGGGGTGAGGATTTAAAAATATGGGTAAACTGTTGAACCACTGTGTTGTATACTTGAAACCAATATAGAGTTGTATATCAATGAAACTTTCATTAAAAAAAAGCACTTAGAGACAATGACACCTCAGTAACAATAAACACAAACAGTGCTGAGATCTTGATTCCCAAATGACTTTTCCCAAAAAAAAGGACACTGGCAAAAGACTGATATCAGTTCTAGGGTAGGAAAAGTACATGGTAAGCTCAGTAGTGTTTTTATATCAAAATTATACAAAGGAACTTGAAGACTTTCCCATTGGCCAAATTTGGTACAATTTTAACTTCAAATAAAACAACTGAAGAATTACAATATATTAAACAACTACTACAGAAAGATTTATGGGTCCACAGTGTAACATTTTTTAAAAAAGGAAGAGAAAAGAGAGAGAGGTAAAGAGAAAGTAATAAAGAGGGAAAGAGAAAGAATGAGAGAATAGCAAGGGGACAGGGTACAAATGATTACAGACAATACTTAGCTGTCAAATATATAATAAATGGTAGAATTAGAAATCCCAATCACTGATGTAATAACTGAAAAAGTAATAATCATCAATGGATCCTAAAGGTTGTTGGAGTAAAAAATGTTCATAGGTTCTCAAAACAAGCCCCAACTGATTATGCATTAGAAAGGAAAAGTATGATTTTACATTGGAACCATTTGGCGATCATCTAAATGGTTAAGATTATCAACAGAGAATGCAGCATTACCAACACAAGCATTACCAGTATTAGGACTAGCAATATGTATCACCTGAAGTGATGCAGCAACCTAGCTTGTTAAATTGAAACTTCACAAATCAGACATGGTTCTTTTCCCATTGGACTTGCTGTGTTTCCAGTTTGCAGATGAAGCCTATACATGGCAGGAGTGCAGAGCCAAGAGAATTATAGTGAATCGGGGCCAAAGCCCAATTATATCACACAGGAAACTTATCCTACATATGGACTTTCTGGTATTTGAGATAATTTACATCCTTTTTATGTTTGAGCCAATTGAGCTGGAATGGAGTTCACTGTAATCAACTGCTTGATTCTTCGCACCCAAAAGAGTGAAAAATTCCCAATCCTCTGTTGCATAGTTTGCTCCTTTTTATCCCGAAGAATTCATCAGTTAGTATAGATCTCATTTTTTGAAATCTATGAAGACGGTTAGCATTTGTTCACAGTGGCCTTAATAAAAATTTTAAAACTACTTAGAAGTTATCTGTGATATCAAGGCTATAATGACATAGATCTTCATTATTCCTTGCATAGCTGAATATTGTGATAAATAAGGCACTTTTATTTGGTACTTCCAAATAAGAGGTTATCCAAATATTGTAAAGAACTAAACAGACTTTAACCTTCCTTAGCTCCCAGTGATAAAAGATAATATGACATCACTAACATTCATTTACCAATTAACCCTGGAATTAATAAGATAATTAAACAAATCTGATGGTTGGAAGATGTCAGTATATTTTAAAACTGTATAATATTTTACCCAAAACCATTTAGGAAATGATTTTGAGTATAGATGATTGACAGATATACACAAACTTTATACTGAAGGTGTGTAAAGTATTATACTTTTGTAAGCAATCTTATACCAAATGTTGTCTTAAGATACTGCTACTATGTTCTAGCTTAGTGTGTCTTAAACTTTCTTTCATAGAATAATCATGAAAATAAACTGAAAACAAATATTGAAATATGTCACAACAGTCATTGATATTAAATGACTATAATTATACCTCAGTTTGAAATACAGATGGTCACATTATTCATTCCTAAAAAGGTGATATAATGTTTGGAAATCACTAGAAATATTTGTGAAAATAACTACTATAATAAGCCAAATAGACCAATTAGTGCCACAAAGAAACAAAACTAAAATGTATTACTTTCAATTGTTTATGGAATAGTAAAATATGTAATACTTGAGCCACTTACTATAATTAATAAAATGACAGAAATATTTGTGACCATATTATAACTAATTTGGAGATTATACTGTGCAGAATACAATTTCTTTCACATAAGTTCTTTTTTTGCCATAAGAAGAAAAAGCCATAGCATTTGCTCATTTTACATATATGTAGATCCTGGGATGCATTACTACCAATAAGGATACCTAATTTGAATTCAACACCTTACTCATACAACTCAATATAAGAACTTATTTCTGAAAAAACCTCTTTAATAGTAATGATTTGTTCTTTGATTACAAAGTAATACATAGCCTTGCTAAGACATTTGTAAAACATGGAAAAACATATAAACAAAAACATGCATTTGCATTGTCTAAAAATAAAGTTAATTTTTAACATGTTCATTATATCTTTCTTGTTTGTTAAAATAGTTTAATTTAAAACACTTTAAATTTATGATGGTAATACCAATATCAATCTGTTTCACTTATTAATATTTCATATACATTTCATATTCTAAGGTGGTATAATCAATGGCTGTGAAAATTTAATTCTATAGCTATGTTAATATTTAAATTTTTCTCTTTAGTGTACTATTATTATATAAATAACTCTTGTTTCTAACAGAACAATTAGAAAAGACTATAACTGCAAGAATATTAGCATAAATCCTCCCAAATTCTAACCCTGCCAATACTTAACTATATATTGCTTTAGTTTCTTATGGAAATATATTCACATACATGATTAATGAAAATGGGCATTCAAAAATATTTTAATGTTTTCATTTAACAACACATTTTAGAATTACTTTCAATTCGACAATACATCATATTGGGCACAATGTGGGATACAGAGTTCCTGAAGTCAATTAATAGTTCTTTAGATGATGATAATTTCTCTTCTGGTCCCATCACAATCCCACCTTCATAACATAAATTTAGATATCAAGTTAAATATTATTATCACCAACATACCTTATAAAATATAGCAATATAGAGAAAACAGATGAAATTGGGCAAGAGATAGCAATATATGCATAGATACTTATTATAGATCAAATAATAAAATATGAGAAGCTATTAATATACCTTGCTTCCTTTCTTTACTGTCCAGCCCAAATTCCATTTTCTTTTAACCCATATTTAACCAGTTAAGTTTTTTCTTTTAACTTTGTGTTGTGACCCAAAATTCTTGAAAAAAATAAAAGCCCTTAGTGCACACACGTGCCTTGAGTTGCTGTGGTTGTTCATTGTTTCCACTGTATTTAGAAGTACTAGGAGGTAGCTGTGAGGTTCCCCTGCATTCTATATACCACTCCAATAGCAGCTCTATATCCATTTAATAACCAGAATTATTATCCTTAGGCAATACTGTAATCCTCTCTATTGCCTATAAATTCAGTGGCAAGTGGATGCAATAGCTAAGAGGCATTTAAATTTCTAAGTCAATGAAGCCATTGCTGAGTCCCCTGATGGAAGTCTAAGCCCAAGCAGAATGAAAGTCTTAAGGATGAGAAACAAGGATGTTACAGTATGGTATTCATTTCTAACTTCCTCTCCTTGATTCCAAGTTTCTCTTCTTGATTTCTAGACCTTTGTACTTTCATAGGGGAAAGAGTTCCATAGAATGGTAACTGGTTCAGATAATACACTACCTGCTCTACAACATAACATCAAACTCACAGTTTTTTTTCTTCTAGAATTGTCCTTTTGTTTTTAGTAGACCATTCAATTGGCATGTAAATCAACTTATTTCTGGATGATGGGGTGCATGACAAGACTTGTACATTACAAAGGCTTGAGCCCTCTACATTACTTCTTTTGCTATGAAAGAAATTCCGTGGTCAGAAAAAATACTTTCTTTACCAGACTCATTAAATTCAGGGAGAGTGATAATGTCATATTATGGGTTCAGCAGTAATGGTCAATCCACATTCATAGTAAATGGCCATTCTAGTGATGACGCATGTTTACAAGTCACCTCATATAAGACATTTGGTGTAACCTTCTGCCAGCAGCTGGCTGGTATACCCTGGAAAATGTGTCATTAGAGTGAGTATAGAGGAAATTTTTAAGAATAAGTTAATGTGGTCAAATGGCTTGCTATTGGAAGAATAGAAATGTTCAAAACTGATTCTTTAATCAGATGGGAAATTGAACCAATAGTTCAAAATATTCCCACAAAGAAAATACCAGGCTCCAATAACTACATCATGAGTTGGAAACAAATCAGAAAAATGTAATTCACATTTTACACTAATATTCAGAAGATGGTAAAAAGAGAACACTCTGCAATTTATAGATGAGGCCAGTATGGCCTTAATATCAAAATAAAACAATACAAAGTATAGGATGGATAATATAACTACATATCAATTTCAGGGAATATACATGAGAAAATACGAACAAAATATAACCAAACTCAGCAAAGTATAAAATGTCACTAAGATGGACTTATACCAGATTACCTACTTTGGATTATTATTAGAAAATCTACTTTTCTAATAATAGAAATATAATAGATATGAATATAATATTTTTCCAATAGTAGAAAATAAAAGCCAAATAGAAGAAGAAAAACAATTTAATAGTTTGATAATCAACAAATACTTAAACAAGCTGGAAATAGAAGATAACCTTAGTTATATTAAGAAATGATATCTTCAAAAATTTATAGAAAACAATACGCTTAATTTTAAAATGTTAATTAAATGCTCTTTAAATTAGAGATGATAGAGAAAGTCCATTATCAACATTTTCTTCAATATTTTAGTAGAGGCCTTATATAACAAAATATGAAAATTAAATTAAAATTCATATGATATAAAGGGAAATATATGTGTTATTTTTACATGATATATATGATTGTTTATACAAATAAACAAAATTATTTAATAACTATGTAAACTAAAGCTACACTTCATCAATTATACTGTAAGTACAATGAAATACACAAATAATTGTACTTTTGCACACTATGAAATACCAAAAAATTTAATTGAAATATATTCACCATAGCAATAAAACATAAATTATGTCATATTAATCTTTGATATACAATCATCTCAAGATATTTTTTAAAATTTAAGTAAGAGGATAGGTACACAATAATCTTGGATAGGAAGATATCCTCACTTAGCAATATCTGTTCTATGAAATTCTATTTTATTTCATTGTTCTTTAAATTGATCCTAAAATTTACATTGAAGCATAAAAGACTGGGAATAGTGAAAACAGTTTGAAGAAGAACAAAAAGAGTTTATGACTTCCTTGGTGACAAATATTGTTATAAAGCAATAATAATTAAGTCATCATGCTATTGGCCCAGAAGTGGATAACAGACCATGGAACAGAGCTGAGGGCCCAGAGTAAACTAACATGTATGTAGAAACATGACATATCACAAGATGTGCATGTGCAGATCAGTGGAGAAAAGATAGTAGAGTTTCAACAAATGGTGAGGGGAAATGAGTTATCTACTGAGAGACTGACTTTACAAAAGAGCAATGGCAAAACCAAATATAACAATAGAATTTTACTCAAAATCTCTGCAGGAATTAATTGATAAATTAAGTAACAAACTCCGTATGTTTTTCCCCTACTTCCAACTTTGGACCAACAAGAGAAAGCCAAATGTGCTACCTGAACTAATCACAGAAAATGTCCTACTTCTAGTTAGCTTGTGTCCAACAACCTCTGATCCAAGCATACGTAAACTTTTCTTTTTAATTACAATGAAGCTTTACCCACTCTCCTTCCTGCCTTTTTGAGTCTAAATGCAAGTGATGGTGGTGGACTCCCTTGCTGTAGTAAGCTTTGAATAAAAAGCCTCTGTTCTTATTAGATAATCTTCATTGGTGACAAACTACATGAAAAAAATAGGTCCCAAATTTATACCTAGTATGGGATTAATAACTTAAACATGAAGGCAAACCTTCACAGGAGGATTATTAGTAAAAAAATATTAGTATCCAGAGTGTAGCCAAGAATTGTGTAAATCAAAAAGAAAAAATTAAAACCAATCAATATGAAAATGAATAAAGTAAAAGAACAGGAAAAATAAGTGTCCAAAAATATATTAAAATATTCACACCCTTATTAGTATCAGAAGAAGACAAATTAAAATAGTGTCTCATAAGATTGTGTTTCTGAGGATGGAGGAGTCATAATTTACAGATATTGCAGGTGGTGGTGTAACTTGTTATTACATATACAGTAAATATAAAGATAGGCACACCTAAGACTCAATTTCATTCCTAGATAGAAGGAAAATCGATTGCACATATGCACCAAGATGCATGCACAAGTATGTTCATAGAAGCAATATATGTAACAACACAAATTGGAAAGAAAAAAAAGTTTCACCATCAGGAGAATGAATAAATATATTTTGGTATTCATAGCACAGAAAACAAATTAATTATAGTTAAGTTCATCAATATAGATTAACCTAAAAACTTAAAGTTGGGTAAAAAAAAGCTAGTCCTGAAAATACAGTATGATACCATTTATAGAAATATAAAAAACAGATAAAATATATTAATATAATGTTTTTATATGTATACATATGTGGAAAAGCTTTTAAAACAACAATGTAAAAGCAAGGGAAAATTAATGGCAATTTTGAAATGGATTATGTTTTCAGGAGGAAAAAGTATAGCTTTTCTGGGTAGCTCAAAAGAAGTTTTAAAGTTACTGGTATCAGTCTACATATTCAGCTCGATGATGGATACATAGTACTTATTTTATTAATATCCTGAAAACCACACATAAATCTAATGCATTGTATTTTGTATGTATTGTGTATTTCACAATAAAAAGTGGTAAAGGGTATCTATTCCTTAAAAAGTCCTCCCAAAGGGCAGAATTAGCAACTATGGAAGACCATGGACAAGAAAGATACTCAAAGATAGAACCAGAGACTGGAGTTTAGCCAAACAAGACACATCATTTCTGTTAAAACAAAGAGATTTCCTTATTTTGACTAGCTGGACTTTGTGTGAGCCATGCATCAAAATCTGCTGTATGTTTTTATTCTTTCTTTTACCAAATGGGGATTTTATTGCAGTTATCCCCTGCTTTCTCCATCATCATACACTGACGTATGAAAGTCCCCTTTTTGCTTATATATAGTCCACTGGAATATGAAGTGTCAGATCTGGACCTCACAGAGAAGAAAACAAATACAATGTCTGATTAGATACAGAAAGCGGCTTAACGGGACAGAGGCTAGAGTGTTTTGAAGTGCACCGATAGATGTTGGGTAGTCAGTGGGGTATCCTAGGGCAGGCATAATAGAATGGATATTAAAACCTCCTTGCCACTTCCCATCACAGAGGCTAAATTAATAATGCAAATTAAAAACAAGCAAACAAACAAAAACTCCTCAAATTCCAACTTCTCTTGCGTCTAGGAATGGCCATGTGATTCAGTTCTGCTCCGTGAGACCTACACTGAAGTGAAGCTTAAACTTTTCTTATCAAACATGCCTTCCTTACTTCCCTTTATATTCTTCCTGGAATGCAGATGTGAAGTCTGGGTGGAAAGGATACTAAATCAGTCAAATACATAAGTGAAAATTCATAAGATGGTTAAATTTTAAAAGAAGGGAGGGCGGGGGACCGCAACCTGGTCCCTGATGGCATTGTCAAGTAGCTAATGCCAACAGCCAGCTAATTCAGCATTTTAAAAAATGCAAACTCCTATTTTTAAAAACAGTTAGTTGTGTTCTGCGTTCTGATTTGACAGCATTCCTAGCTGAGATACGATAGAATTAGTTTGGTTTTGCTTTCCGCTTCTTGGCCTTACCTCTCTCACAAGGAATTTCACCTCCCCCTTATCCCAGTGTGCTGCTGATCTCCACCACCATCAGTGCCGTCCACACACACAGGCTCACTGCAGGGATACTTTCTTAATGTAACGTAAATACAGGTGTAGATGTAGAACAACTGAGATGTGAGAGTGTTTACAAGGAATGAGAATCTGGCATGACTGACTTAAAAGTAGCAACTTCCTATTTTTAAATAACGAATATTCGATTTGATCTGTCTAGATTCAACTCCATTTATTTTATATGGAGTGGGGAGTCTTTCCTGATTCTTATTTTATTTTTTAAATATTGGCCTTGATTTTATTTGTTGATATTTTCTCTACATGGCTATTACAGAAGGAGCTACGGAAGGACACATTGTGGGCTTCTAGCCGCCAATGGTATAGCAGATGTTATATCTATGTCTATGTATCCACATATATATTAACCCAGGGCTTATATACTAAGCAGTGGAATTTTGGTCACTGATTAGTCAGATTTATTATTTGCATATTTCAGTTACAACTGGATGTTATCTTTTCTATTAGCTTAAAACAACTAATTCATCAGGTGAAGGAAAGTGTCACTATAATTATGCTTTTCTTAGTAATTAGGTCACTGAGTGCTTTCAGATGATCTCTTAGGACTGTAAATTCTTCAGATCAAACTTATTTGGACTTTTTCATTGGAATTGCAAAGGAAAAAGACCATCTTTAGGTGACCATCTAAAGAAATATTTTTGTTATTCATAGATTAATGAAAGGCTTTAAGGAATCTTCAATCTCTCATTTATTTTGCTAAATCAATTTTTTAAATTATCCTATACTTACATAGAAATATAATATCTGTCTTAAGAAGTCATATTTAGTTGTATTTCAAATGTATTTTAGTCACAAAGAAATTAGAAGTGAAGACATAAACTTATCATAGTTAAGTATTTACAGCTGTTAAGTATCTAGAAATAGAACAAATGGAAAGCAAACATAGGTTCCTGTGTTACCAAACTATTAAGCTGTATTAACCAAAGAAACAGAAAAACAAAACACTGAGGTAAATATTAAATGAATACACTTTTTTCTGTGTTGAGGGCCTTAAAAATAACACTGGGTTCTAAGTGTTAATTATTCTTTGTGACTGGACAGCAATATAATCGAATTGTAATCTTGGATAAACAGCATTTCATAGTGATAAAAATAACATTTATTTGAGATTGTTTTATTAGGCATTTTTATATGGCTCAAATGACTTCTGTTGTTTTATGACAGACTAAAACATTTTTAAGAAAATGTTAATCTGCTGGTAAAAGCAAAGTTTTGATTGCTATTCAGTGATTCTTACCATTGGTAGGAAGGAGTGCAAGGTAATTTAAGAGAGGTTTTACCTCAAAAATTAATTCTTTATGTCCTTTCCTGTATTAAATTGTGTTTTAATAGGTAAAGTGCTCTGGATCAATCCTTTTATAATACTGAATTGCAAACGTAATGATTCTCTTGGAAGGGAGAAGGATGTTTGGAAATGAAATTTCTCTCAGATAAGAAAGCATCATTAACAAATATTTATTGACTGTCCGGGATGCATAGGGTTATGTGCCAGAGAAAGGAATACATGTGCTTTCCTGGAATGAAGCCTGAAAAAGTCCAGGTTAGTACCAGCAAACTGGTGCTCGAGCTGACTTATGTCCTCTTTACCTCCCCACTTCATTTCTCCCCCTTGTCCAGTTTTTCACACCGTTTATATTTTTGCATGTGACCCCTCCTTCCCCATGTTTTTCATCTTCATTGCCCTCCTGCAATATTTAAACAGAATTTAAAATGCAAATGCATAGCTAAGTATCTGAAGTTTATGTGGCGACATAAATCATTCTATCTTCTAATGTTTCATATCTTCAATATTCTATTCATGTGAACTCCCCACAGAGTTTAGGACTTTGGAAATTGGCCATTTTTCCTAGGAAGGAAGTCAAAAGTTACTAATTCTTTTTTGCCTCTCCCTCCTCACTTTGCTGTAGACGTTCAAGCCAGAGCAGAGCAAACATATTGCTGAAATTTCTTCCCAATAGAGTGATGTTCTGTCTCCATGCTAGACAGCCTGTCTGTTCTTTGCTGACATCGAGTTTTGCCCTTGAACAAGCAGAGGCCCCAATGTGTTTTCACAGTAGATGAAGGAGGTCTGTATTTTATGTTGAACTTCCTTTCCGTTTCCTCTCTGCTCTATTCTCTCTCTAAGGCTTTTCCATTTTAATTAGACAAGTCAATTACTCACACAAAAGAATATCTCACAAATTTAAAGCCAGTAGAATTTTCCATCCACATTTTCAAATATGGCCTTTTAATTCAGTGAAAAGCTTTGCAAAATCCTGTCTTCTTAAAAGCAAAGATAAGGCACTTATTAATACTTGAGATTCTCCACTCCTTTCCATTATGTCTTAGGCAAGTTATTACTTAGTATCATAGTTAGTTATTTTCACTGCCCTCACAGTTTCCTTTTCCATTTCCCTATTTACAATCTCTATTTTCTCTTTTATTTGGAAGGCAAAAATCTCTGAATGATTCAAAGTGCATTCCAAACAGTAATTGGAAATTGTGCTTGCTGCAAGAATTCATTAGTTGTAGTTCTTAGACCGTAAGTCTAAAATCAAAGAATTTAAAATACAGTTCAGGATGGTAAAACAATCAATAGCAGAAGAATTGTGTCAGTACCAAGTCATAAGTTAAGGCAAATCCTCAAGAGTACTTTTGAATGCTCAGTTCTTTCACATGTCAAAATGATGTCACATTGAGTACAGCCTAGGAGTCAGTATTGACTCCAGTCTCTTCACCTTAGGTGTTCTTTCTCTCCTAATGACATAGTGTTCATCAGTGGGGTAACTAATAAAATTAGTCCCAGAGGCAACATTTCATTTGGGGTCCTCCCCTTTGTCAAACATGATGACATACACTAAAAAAAGAGGACAATTTCCTATTCTCTGGACCTTAATATTGAGTATGACTAAAAAATGATGAATCTAATCTTTGGAGAGGGAACAACTACTCTGATTGTGACCTTAGAGCACTGGGTGGTTCTTGCCAAAAATAACAACTGTGGGTACTCTAGGCTATAAGCAATGTGAATGCCCATTGCTTGGACTCACTGCTCAGTGCTTTTTGATATGTCATCCAGCAAGCAGATTTTGCTGAAGAAAGAGAAATTAAACCAAAACAAAAAATACTGGCAATTAATTTTTCTAAAACTAGAAAACAAAAATGCTCTTATGGGTTCCCATAGACTCTAATGAAATATTAGCTACTTTGATGTAGCTTTACTACTTATACTAATATTCCTTCTCCTGTTTTTCTAAGTAAAAGGATTCTTCTATTTTCTCTTATATTTCAGAGCACCTCAAAGTAAATAAACAGGGAATTGAATTTGCATGTTAAGCAACTGCCAATAAATTCATTTACATACAACTAGTCTTTGGAGGAAGGATGTACAAAACTGAAAATTTACAAAGCTGAGAAGTATTACTTTCCCTGGAAGTGGTCAATCAGTGGAGAAGTGGGTAGTGAGTAAAAGGGAGACTCTTAGAAATTATATGTTTTATTCCTTTGTATGCCCTTCCTTTTCTGGTTGCAATGTTGTCACATTCACTTTTCTATCCCTACAGTAAAATATAATCTGATTAAATAAATTGGGGAAACTAGAAGAGAGAATAAAAAAAATGACTGGGAGTCTTCATTGGAAGATTGCAAAATCTGGGTCATCTCATGCAATATGGGAACACTGATGACATTTCTGGACATCAGTAATAAGGCCAGGAAACAAACAAATAAAAAAGGGTGAAAGGTCATAACAGAGGTCAGAAAGAATACTTTCTTGGTCATGTTTTCTTTATCTCTCTCATAACTTATAAAGTACATATTAAATTGTGTACTGACTGTGTAGTAAATACAACTTCCAAATCTTTATTTTTCATCTTAGGATACACTTATATATATATATATATATATATATATATATATATAAGAAGGATTTGGTTCACTACTCTTATTATGCTCAGCATTAGTAAAAATATTTTTTAATTAAGAGATTATAAAGTTTTATTGTGAAATATTATTGATAATTTATACTTCTATCAGTTAAGTCAAGTTAAATAGTTTATTTAAAGTAAATTATAAAGTTGACCCTGGCTATGCCAGCTTATTAGAGAAAAATCATTGTTTCTTATAATGAACATAGTTGTCAGCAATCATCCATGTTTGCTGTATCCATCATAGGATCTGTGTTGAAAGTGCCTGACGTTTCCTTTAGTGTAGCAGTAGTCTATGCTCATTTGGTTGATAAACCTGCCAATGTGGGTAGAGACCTGCCTGGTAATATAACCTTGATTTGGTGTATCAAAAAGCAACTGCTCATGCCACAATCCCAAAACAGACAATGCATATACAGCCTACCTTCCCCACACAGTCTACTGCTTACTTGACCAGCAACTCAGCAACTTTCCCCTTGCATTTGCAGTAGGGAACAGAGCCTGCAATCTTCCCTGACTAGAAACCTCTACATTTTTTCTCACAGCTTCACTTCATGATGCTAGACTCTGTGCTGCATTAATTGGCTTCCCTGCTTGGCAGTAAAACTCTGCCACTCAACACTCTATTTCTAGTTTTTTGTCTTTACTTTTCCTTGAACATCAGAAGACTATCTGCCAAAAGATCTCTGAAAAGGGTACTAAATCTCAAAGCTTTGGTAAAGGCTAAAGAGATGATTGTGAGGAATTTCCAGCTCCTTAAAAGATAAATACAAAATGTCATACCATTCTAGAATAATTTCCACATTCTAACTCATCACAGCATTTTGCAATTGAGTACTAGGCTAAATTATTTAGAAATTTAATTGTGTTAAGAATGTATGGGGGAGCATTCAAGATGGCAGCATGAGAAGTGAGATGGAGAACTCCTCCCAAAACCACAAATAGTACAAAAATATTGTTAATTAATACAACTAACCCTAAAACAGCAACAATAAAGAAGGCTGAACCAGACTGCATACAGACCTCACAAACAGAGCAGACCTCACGAACCATAGTAACATATGAAAGCCTTGATCTGGTGGGTCAATCAGTGGAGAAGTAGAGAAGCCCTTCCCCAACCCCAGCACACCAGTGAGAGGAAGAGAAATGGAGTGGGGAGTGGGTGGAAACTTGGGACTGCTGAATGCCTAGCCCTGGAGGTCTGCTTTGTGAGCAGAAACCTATACAGTGTGATGCTCTGGACGTTGGGGAGCTGGGACAGGAAGAGTGCTTAAGAGACTGAGATTCTGGCCGTTTGTGGATGAGGGGATCCACATCCGACTGCTCTGTGTCAGAGGAAAGGCAGGCAGTCTGAGAGGGCTTCCTAGCAGCGAGAGGGCTGCTGAAGGGGCAGGTTTGCACCGAGCTTGCTGCGCAGAGGAGAGGGGAGCTGGACAAGGTTGTTTGGGCATGCTCTGCCTGGCTGGTTGGGAACTTTGAGGAGCTTCAGGTGCTCCATTCCTCTGGCTGCCTACTCAGCCTCAAGGCCCCCCACAGTGACATGCAGCCTGCTGTGCCTCCCTCCTAGCCTGCCGGCACTGGTTCACAAACCGGCAGTCACTGTACTGCTGTCAGGCCAGCCACTGGGAGGCCCCACCTACAACAGCTAGTGACGCAAGGCCCAGAGGCTTATACCCCTGTGCTTGGCCCACTGGCTCTGACACTGAAGAGAGGCACCGCAGATGGGAATCAGCAAACAGATCTTTCCCCCTCCACGGCACCAGCTCCACTCCCTTATGACCCCCAACCTCACTCTAGGGGCTGAGCAGCTCCAGAGATTGGAGCTTCTGGGCACTAGTGGGCACCACACAGAAATATGAAACATCAAAAGAACATGGTACAGACCAAAATCTTACATACCCCAGAAAAAGGACCAAATGAAACTGAACTCACCAATCTTCCTGAAAGAGAGTTCAAAATAAAAATCATAAACATGCTTATGGAGGTACAGAAAAATATTCAAGAACTCAGGAATGAATTTAAGTAAGTTGGAGATTCAATCATTAAGAAATTCCATATCTGAAATGAAACATACAATGGAGGGATTTAAAAGCAGATAAGATGTAGTAGAAGAGATGGTAAATGGAATAGAAATTAGAGAAGAGGAATACAAAGAGGCTGAGGCACAGGGAGAAAAAAGAATATCTAAGAATAAAAGAATATCGAGAGAACTGTGTGACCAATCCAAACAGAACAAGATTCACATTATAGGGATACCAGAAGAAGAAGAAGAGAGAAAAAGAGATAGAAAGTGTCATTGAGGAGGTAATTGCTGAAAACTTCCCCAATCTGGTTAGGAGATAGTTTCTCAAGCCGTGGAGGTGCACAGATCTCCAAACACAAGGGACCCAAGCAAGACAACATCAAGACATATAATAATTAAAATGGCAAAGATCAAGGATAAAGTTAGACTTTTAAAAACAGTGAGAGAGAGAAAAAAGATCGCATACAAAGGAAAACACATCAGGCTATCATCAGACATCTCAACAGAAACCTTACAGGCCAGAAGGGAGTGGCATGATCTATTTAATGGAATGAAGCAGAAGGGCCTTGAACCAAGAACGCTCTATCTGGCAAGGTTATCATCTAAATTTGAAGGAGGGATTAAACAATTTTCAGGTAAGCAAAAGCTGAGAGAATTTACCTTCCACAAACCACCTCTACAGTGCATTTCAGAGGGACTCCAATAGATGGAAGTATCCCTAAGGCTAAATAGATGTCATCCAAGGGATATACAAAGAGTACAGAATATGATTCATAGCATACAAAAAATGGAGGAGGAAGAAAAAGAAAAAAAAAAGAACCTTTAGGTTGTGTTTGTAGTAGCACACAAAGTAAGCTAAATTTGACTATTGATGGTAAGGGAATTACCCTTTAACCTTTGGTAACCACAAATCTAAACCTGCAATGGCAATAAGTACATACCTATGGATAATCATGCTAAATGTAAATGGTTTGAATGCACCAATCAAAAGTCATAGAGTTACTGAATGGATAAAAAAACAAGACCCATCTATATGCTGCCTACAAAATACTCACTTCAAACCCAAACACATACACAGAATGAAAGTACAGGGGTGGAAAAGATATTTCATGCAACTAATAGGGAGAAAAAAGTAGGTGTTGCAGTACTTGTATCAGACAAAATAGACTTCAAAACAGAGGAAGGAACAAGAGAAAAAGGACATTACATAATGATAAAAGGGTCACTCCAACAAGAGGATACAACTATTGTAAATATCTATGCACCCAATACAGCATCACCTATATATGTGAAACAAATACTAACAGAATTAAAGAGGGAAATAGAATGCAATGCATTCAGTTTAGGAGACTTCAACACACCACTCACTCCAAACGACAGATCAACCAGACAGAAAACAAGTAAAGAGACAGAGGCACTGAACAACATATTTGAACAGATGGCCCTAACAGACATCGACAGAACACTCCATCCAAAAGCAACAGGATACACATTCTTCTCAAGTGCACATGGAACATTTTCTAGAAGAGATCATATACTAGGCCACAAAAAGAACCTCAGTAAATTCAAAAAGATTGAAATTGTACCAACAAGCTTCTCAGATCACAAAGGTATGAAATGAGAAATAAATTACACAAAGAAAAATAAAAATCCCACAAACACATGGAGGCTTAATAACATGCTCCTAAATAATCAATGGATCAATGACCAAATAAAAACAGAGATCAAGGAATATATGGAGACAATGAAAACAATAATTCAACACCACAAAATCTGTGGGATGCAGCAAAGGCCATGCTAAGAGGGAAATATATTGCAATACAGGCCTATCTCAGGAAAGAAGAACAATCCCAAATGAACAGTCTAAACTCACAATTAATAAAACTAGAAAAGGAAGAACAAACAAGGCCCAAACTCAGTAGAAGGAGGGACATAATAAAGATTAAAGCAGAAATAAATAAAATTGAGAAGAATAAAACACTAGAAAGAATCAATGTAAGCAGGAGCTGGGTCTTCAAGAAAATGAATAAAACCCCTAGCCAGGCTTATCAAGAAAAAAACAGAGTCTACACACATAAACAAAATCAGAAATTAGAAAGGAAAAATCACTATGGACACCACAGAAATACAAAGAATTATGAGAGAATACAAGGAAAATTATATGGTAAAAAATTGGATAACCTAGAAGAAATGGACAACTTTCTAGAAAAATACAACCTTCCAAGGCTGACCAGGAAGAAACAGGAAATCTGAATAGACCAATTACGATCATAGAAATTGACTTGGTAATCAAAAACAACCTAAAAACAAAACACCTGTACCAGATGGTTTCACTGCTGAATTTTATGAAACCTTTGTGAACACCTAATACCCATCCTCCTTAAAGGTTTCCAAAAAGTAGGAGGGAATACTCCCAAACTCATTCTATGTGGCCAACATCACTCCAATACCAAAACCAGGCAAAGACACCACAAAAAAAGAAAATTACAGACCAATATCCCTGATGAACATAGATGTAAGAATACTCAACAAAATATTAGCAAACCAAATTCAAAAGTACATTAAAAAGATGATCCATCATGATCAACTAGGATTCATCCCAGGGATGCAAGGATGTTACAACATTCAAAAATCCATCAACATCATCCACTGCATCAACAAAAAGAAGGACAAAAAAAAACATATGATCATCTCCAAAGATGCCGAAAAAGCATTCAACAAAATTCAACATCGATTCATGTTAAAAACTCTCAACAACATGGGTATAGATGGCAAGTACCTCAACATAATAAAGGCCATATATGACAAACCCACAGCCAACATTATACTTAACAGCAAGAAGCTGAAAGCTTTTCCTTTAACATTGGGAACAAGACAATGATGCCCACTCTCCCCACTTTTATTCAACATAGTTCTGGAGGTCCTAGCCATGACAATCAGACAACACAAAGAAATTAAAGGCATCTAGATTGGCAAGGAAGAAGATAAACTGTCCCTGTTTGCAGAAGATATGATATTGTACATAAAAAACCCTAAAGAATCCACTCTGAAACTACTAGATCTAACATCTGAATTCAACAAAGTTGTGGGATACAAAATTAATACACAGAAATCTGTTCAAATCCTATGCACTAATGATGAACTAGAAGAAAGAGAAACCAGGAAAACAATTCCATTCACAATTGCATCAAAAAAATTAAAAACCTAGGAATAAACCTAATGAAGGAAGTGAAAGATCTATACCCTGAAAACTACAAGACACTCTTAAGAGAAATTAAAGAGGACACTAATAAATGGAAATTCATCCCATGCTCTTGGCTAGGAAGAAATAATATTGTCAAAATGGCCATCCTGCCTAAAGCAATCTACAGATTCACTGCAATTCCTATCAAAATACCTACAGCCACCTTCAATGAACTAGAGCAAATAGTTCTAAAGCTCACATGGAATGACAAAAGACTCTGAATAACCAAAGCAATCCTGAGAAGGAAGAATAAAGAAGGGGGAATTACACTCCCTGACTTCAAGCTCTACTACAAAGCCACAGTAATCAAGACAATTTGGTACTGGCACAAGAACAGATGCATAGACCAGTGGAACAGAATAGAGCATCCAGATATAAACCAAAGCATATATGATCAATTAATATATGATAAAGGAGCCATGGATATACAATGGGGAAATGATAGCCTCTTCAACAGCTGGTGATGGAAAAACTGGACAGCTACATGTAAGAGAATGAAACTGGATTATTGTCTAACCCCATACACAAAGTAAACTTAAAATGGATCTGAATGTAAGTCATGAAACGATAAAACTCCTAGAAAAAAATATAGGCAAAAATCCCTTGGACATAAACATGAGCAACTTCTTCCTGAACACATCTCCTCAATCAAGGAAAACAGAAGCAAAAATGAACAAGTGGAACTATATCAAACTAAAAAGTTTCTGTACAACAAAGGACACCACCAGTAGAACAAAAAGACATTCTACTGTATGGGAGAATATATTCATAAATGACATATCTGATAAGGGGTTGACATCTAAATTACATAAAGAGGTCACACACCACAACAAACAAACAGCAAATAAGCCAATTAAAAAATGTGCAGAGGAGCTGAATAGACACTTCTCTAAAGAAGAAATTCAGATGGCCACCAGACACATGAAAAGTTGCTCCACATCACTAATCATCAGAGAAATGCAAATTAAAACCACAATGAGATATCACCTCACACCAGTTAGGATGGCCAACATCCAAAAGACAAAAAACAACAAATTTTGGTGAGGATGTGGAGAAAGGGGTACTCTCCTGCACTGCTGGTGGGAATGTAAATTAGCTCAACCATTGTGGAAAGCAGCATGGAGTTTCCTCAAAATACTAATAATAGAAATACCATTTGACCCAGGAATTCCACTCTAAGAATTTACCCTAAGAATGTAGGATCCCAGTTTGAAAAAGACAGTTGCACCCATATGTTTACTGCAGCACTATTTACAGTAGTCAAGAAATGGAAGCAACCTAAGTGTCCATCAGTAGATGAATGGATAAAGAAGATATGGTACATATACACAATGGAGCATTATTTAGCCATAAGAAGAAAACAAATCCTACCATTTGCAACAACATGGATGGAGCTAGAGGGTATTATGCTCAGTGAAATAAGCCAGGCAGAGAAAGACAAGTATCAAATGATTTCACTCATGTGTGGAGTATAAGAACAAAAGAAAAACTGAAGGAACAAAACAGCAGCAGACTCACAGAATCCAAGAATGGACTAACAGTTACCAAAGGGAAGGGTACTGGGGAGGATGGGTGAGAAGAGAGGGATAAGGGGGAAAAGGGGCATTATGATTAGCACAAATAATGTAGCAGGGGGATGTGGGGGACACTGGAAATGCAGTATATACAGAGAAGACAAGTAGTGATTCTATAGCATCTTACCACACTGATGGACAGTGACATTAATGGGGTATGTTGGGGGGCTTGATTATAGCGGGAGTCTAGTAACCATAATGTTGTTTAAGTAATTGTCCATTAATGATACCAAAATAAAAAAGAAATTAAAAATATTTAAAAATTAAATAAATAAATAAAAAGTATGTATGGGACACCAAGATTAACTATGTCAAATCTTCTACATGCCATGTACAAATGAATTTTAACCCCTGTGATGATTTGTATTTGTAAGGAGTTTTCTCCTCAAAGTTAAATCATCTGCACAGTGACCAAAAAAAATTATCATTAAGCCTACACACTGGACAGGATTCCCCAGTCAGTATTTTAATTTTTCTTCCTTTCCGAGGAGGCAAAATATATAAGTTGAGAGTGCTAACATTGGGTAGCAGTTATTGAGCACCTTAGTAGGTGCTAGGTGCTGTCCTGAGCACTTCATATAGTTATCTTTTCTAAATGTCAAAAACACTGGCATAATATAATTAAGTTTAGGTTCTCAAAAGGTCATTATATAAAGCACCATACTGTAATTTTTTCTTTAATCAGCATATTCTTCCAAATATTTTTATTTTAAACAAAAGCATGATACATATAAGATTTATAAAATGCTGCATTTTATACTGTCAATGGGGATGAGGATGATAGTGGCATTTGCAAAACTTTTTCACTGATTTATTTGTTCATACTTTTCAAATATGTATTAATTATCTACATAAACCAAGCTCTGTGCATAGAGCTTTGAACAAGACAGACGTGGTCCCTACTTCCCCAAAGCTTTTGGAGAATACAGAGATAGCTATAGATATGTGTGCTTAGAGACAAACACATGAGATATGAAAATATATGTGGGATGGCAGAACTGATTCCACTTAGGGGGTCAGAGAAGGTTCACATTATGAATAGGCACTTAAACAGAAAACCAAAAGGTAGAAGGGACTGAATGAAGTTCTGTTGTGAAAGGACAAAAGGGAAAGTGTTGAGATGGGAATTGGAGATAGAAACAGAATCAAGAATGTGTAGGGCTTCTCAAGCTATTATTAGTTAAAGACAGTTTATTCTAAGGAAATGAAAAAATGAAAACAACCTTGCTATGGTAAATAATAATAATAATAATAATAATAACAATAATAATAATAATAATAATAATAATAATAATAATAATAATGAATTGACTTTAGTTAATTAGAAGTTTCTACTATAATGTCATAGGTCCCAGGAGGCAATAGGATTCAGACTACATTCCAAAGCTCAAGCACTGACCAGAACCTCATGCTTTGACCACTCTCCTGTTCGGATCTCTCTCCTCTAACCACAGTTTCAGAGTGTAGAGTCTCAGAAAATTGAATCACAACCTTTCTAAAAGATTTTCCATTTTTAATGCCTCTTTATAGAGTTCTGTGTTTTTCAATTTGAATATCTCAATCTTCAAGTTTTCTCAAGTGAAAATCTTATAGCAGACAATTTTTCTTCCTATACCAGTTATTGGCCCCTTAGTAGGTAACATTCTTGTTTAGGAGGTCTTAAAACTTTATCTGTAAAGAGTCAAACAGTAGGTGTTTTGGGTATTGCTGTCCATATATGATGTCTAAAACTCTTATTCTGCCATAGTAGCAGAGGCAGCCATAGAGAGCATGCAAATAAATGGGTGCAGCTACATGCCAATAAAAATAAAATTTTATTTGCAAAAACAGGCTGCTGAATTTGGGCAGTAGTTTGCAAATGCCTAATCTTGGCTAATTTATCCCTAGGCTATGTATGTTCTCTCAATATGTTGCTCTTCAGAGCATGCACCAGGGAAATATAGACTATCAAGGGCACCATATTTCATACCTCTTTGCTTTTATACAATTTACCCCATAGGAACACACCCTCCTAGTGTCACAGATACTGGATTAATATTTGAAAACAACTTGAGTCCTAGTTGTCATTGGGTGTGTTAGAGTAGGCAGTTAGTTAGACATAAGCAGGAGAAGGGCCAACCCGTTACCAAGGAAGACTCCATTTGGACCACCCTAAGTCGTCAGTTCCCAGTTCCCCTGTAAAGGACATCTATCTTATCTGGAGTCCTCGAGAGTCAAGGACACCTAGACTGCCAAGAGGCCTAGCACCACTGTGGCTTCCTTGATTACAGGTCATTTGCAAGGTCCAAAGACTTTGCCCAAAAGAAACCCCACCTCATTAGAAATAAAAATAACATCTAAATCTAATTAGCACTGTGGTTTTGCTCCCCTTCTATCCTCCCCCCACCATGGCCTTTGCTTAGGTTCTTATGGGTAAGGTGCCTGTGCACTGGGAAAAAGGTTGTATAACCTAGAGCAGTCAATCAAAGGATATAAGCACAGGACAGGACTTCCTGCCAGCTTAAGAAAAAATAAAAGCCAACCTAAGCCTAATAGCAGGGCTGCTTCTAGTTTCCAGACAGCTGGGTCTCCTATTTCCAGAGTGTACTTCTCACTTTAACCTAGTTTTGCTGCTTTTTCTTGCTCCCTGGTCTCTCAACTGAATTCTTTCCATTGAAAAGAACAAAAATGGGAAAACACAGTGCATTCCACAGGTAACAGGTTGACTATGTTGTTGCACCATTACTTATTACAAAGCCACAAATTTCAATCCAGTTAGGATTTTCTGGCAGATTCTACCTACTGTCCAATTGTCTTTGGTTCTGACTTTTGCTTTCCATCCCAAAGTCATTCCTTAACTCTTGTTTCCTTAACTCTGGTTTCTCAGTCTTCTGGAATTTAGGCAATTGTCTATGGCTGATTGAATAAAGTATTCCCTTTAGTTGTTATTTTTGACAAAGATAATATAGGTATTTTATGTAAGTACATTTCTGTATTTTACCCTAAGTTGGTAGGTGTTTTCCCTTAAAATTTTGAAACTATTATTTTTTGTTTAATTTTTCTAGTTCTGCCCATAACATGAAATCTTAATCTGATTGCATTTGGCTCAAGCTCTGGCCTCCTAAAACTGCATCAACTTCATTGAACCCTAGCAAGCAACTTCATATGCTTCAGTTCCAGAGCACCCCAGAAATTTCCTCCACCATACAGCAGACTACAGCCATAATCTCTAATGAAGCTTAAAACTCAGCCTCCTGTGTGAGCAGGGGTAGGTGGAGGCTCTTCTGAGTTTATTATTGCCTCAAATATTCACCTTCATTCTTAAAGGTAGTATATATATAGTCTCCTTATATTTACTATTCCTATATTCATTGGAGTTCTACTTCACCATTGTTAAAACACAAAATTCAACGAAATAAATTCAATCTAATTGACTTTATTAAGTGACTCATAAATTGGGCAAAATCACATTTAGCAAGTAGAGAAGTAGAGAGATGCTCCAAGGAATGATATGAAATAGAAGGTTCTCATAGGAAGGAGAATGGGCAAGAAGTAGTTACGAAAGAACAGATTGTTTCAAATAAGGTCATTTACACTTGGCAGGGGGAAGAGCAGGTGATTTTATCAAGCAGATTACCTCATCTTCTTCTGGGCCACTGGACAGGGCTCATGTGACAAATTACCTGTCAATGATGAGCAAAAAATTTGTGGCTGACTACATTTCTGGGGAAGGTTAAAACTGCAATCAGGTTAGGTAGTAAGCAACAGTATGGTAATGTGGCCTAGCAGAAGTCACTCCATTTTTGGCCTATGATTTTCTTTTCTTTTTTTTAACTGTCTTTTATTAGTTAATAATATTTTATATTAGGGGTCAGCAAACTATGGCCCATGGATCAAATCCTGTCTACTACCTGTTTTGTAAATAAAGTTTTACTGGAACACAGCTATTCCCACTCATTTGTATATTGTCTTTGGCTGTTGTTACTCCACAAGGGCAGAGTTGAGTTGAGCAGTTGAACATAACATGTATCTATAGCCTGCAGAACTTAACATGTTTACATCTAACCTCTTAAAGTTTACCCATCCATTCTTTATATAAAATTTTACCTGTTCACTACTGTGACTTTTGTCTGACTGGTGCAAATCTGATACAGATGTTAACCTAGGAGACATATCTTCAAAGATATTTGATTTGACAAAGATAATATAGGTATTTTATGAATATAGGTATTCATATCTGAAGATATGAAAAATATCTTCAGAGATATTTTAGATTGCTTTGGTCATGCCCTTGGGTTTGTCAATGGGAAATGGGTACTAGTAACCCATAAAATGTAGCACCATCTTTAAAAAGACAGACTACTGAATGGGAAAATATATTTGCAAATATATCTATATCCTATTAGGGGCTAATATCCAAAATAAAGAAAGAACTCATGCAAGTCAACACCAAAAAAAAATCCAATTTAAAAAAGAGCAGAGATGTGCATACAGTGAGACAACGAATTTGACCGGATCTGTACTGTTGGAACTCAACCAGGAGTTGGGAGGGGTGCAAGTTGTAGCCCTCCAAAATCTTATGACTATATACGGTTAAAAGAACATATGGGATGTGAACAAATCCCAGAAATGGGATGCTTTAATTTGTCTGATTTCTCTCAGACTGTTCAAGCACAGCTGGACAATATCCATCATATCATAGACAAATTTTCACAAATGCCTAGGGTGCCTAAATGGTTTTCTTGGCTTCACTGGAGATGGATGGTAATTATAGATTTGCTTTGTTTATGTCACCGTATTCCTATTATGTTAATATGTGTGTGCAAATTAGTTAGTAGTTTAAAACCTGTACATACTTAAGATACTCTACAAGAAGATATGTCAAAGAAATAATCAATCCTCCCATGTTTTCTTCCATATGCTACATCTATAGCTTTTCTTCTTCCTTCCTAATTACAACCCTTAAATAGAATTCGTGCCTCATATCGAATTTACCGAGCATCATAATTCCTCCAGGTGGTAAAGATACCTCGAGACAAGTGCTGGTCATAGAAGCCACAGGACATAAATCTGCAAAGAAGTAAAAAGCTAACCTTTTCAAACAATATGGCTTCTCTCTCACTTACCAACTTTACATCTCCCTGTATGGCCCCGGAAGATGACTGGTTAGCCAGAGACAGGTAAGATTCCTCAAGGGAGGAACAACCTAAGACAGGCACAGTCGCAGGGGGGCCATCAGGTGAGAATTTGGGGATCAACAGAGGTGAGGCTCAGAACCTCACCCCCCCTGCTTTGAGAGAAATCTTCTGCATCCGTGGATGTTTTGCTGCCCTTGTCTAGCTTGGATTAATACTTAGTCCATAGGCACACACCTGATCATCTACATTTGCCCTCTTACAGCACTAAACTATGTTTTCTACCTTTATCTTGCATCTACCTACCACTTCAGCATTTTATTAAAAATAAAAATAATAATAATAATAAAGGGAGAAATGTGGGATCAACATATAAATCAAGTACAAAAATCAAACGAATATTCATATTTGACCTGATTGTTTATAGGTCATAATGCGTGATCAAAACCGAAAGTTTCTGTGATGAATGACCTTGTACTGTTCACCATGTAAGAATTTATTCACTATGTAAGAATTCGTTCACCATGTAAGAACTTGTTCATTATGCTTCAGAAGATTGGAGACTGACGAGAATTAGGCTTGAGATGGATTAATGATTGTACATTGAGCATTGACCCCCCTATACTGAATTTTACTGTTGTTAACAAGCATTTGATCAATAAATATGAGAGATGCCCTCTCAAAAAAAAAATGAGCAGAGGACCTGAATAGACATTTTTTCCAGAGAAGATACACAGATGGCCAACACAGACATCAAAAGATGCTTAACATCACTCATCAGCAGGAAAATTAAATTCAAAACTACAATAAGATACCACCTCACACCAGTTAGAATAGCGAATAGCAACAAGACAGGAAATAACAACTGTTAGCAAGGATGTGGAGAAAAGGGAAAAAAGGGATGTAAATTGGAGCAGCCACTATAGAAAAGCATTATGGAGGGTTCTCAAAAAACTAAAAATAGAAATGCCATAAACCCAGCAATTCCACTTCTGGGAATTTACCAAATGAAAACAAAATCGCTAATTTGAAAAATAAATATTATTGCAGCATTATTTGCAATAGCCAAGATATGGAAGCAACCTAAATGTCCATCAATAGATGAATGGATAAAGAAAATGTAGTATATATACACAGTGGAATATTACTCAGCCATAAAAAGAATGAATTCTTGCCATTTGCCATAACATAGATGGACCTAAAATACATTATTCTAAGTGAAATAAGTCAGACAGAAAAAGACAAATACCATATGATTACACTAATATGTGGAATTTGAAAAACAAAACAAATGAACAAACAAAACAGAAATGGACTCAAACACACAGAACAGATTACTGGTTGCCATGTGGATAGAGGAATGGATGAAATAGGTGAATGGGATAAAGAGGTACAAACTTCAAATTTAAAAATACATTAGTTACAGGGATGGAAGTACACCATATTGAATAAAGTGAATAATATTGTAATATCTTAGTACAGTGACAGGTGGTATTATGGTGAACATTTAGTAAAGTATATTATAGTTGAATCACTATGTTTCACATATGAAACCAACATAATATTGTACATAAACTATATTTCAATAAAATTTTTAAAATTAATGTAACAACTTCACAATGAATCAAACTACCTATTCTCCAGTGATTCTGCTTACAGAGTGAATGACTAATCTTGACAGAAAATTTTACATATTTAATAGTATATTTATTACTGTGTAGTGCGATACTCATATAATTATCATGACAGCCTTTGAAGTGAGTAAATATTGTTCTCATTTTATACAAAATGAAAGTGAGATAAATTATATAACCAGCAAGTATAAGAAGAATGAATTCATTGTTTTATGCCTCAAAGAGTGGACTGTTATCTACCACAAGAATCTTGCCTTCCATATTTCCTTTGACTATTTCCTCCATTGGCATAGCCTAATAGGTGATGATAATAAAAACTGCTATGTAAATTCACTTTCTGGAAGTAACACTTTCATATTTTGTATAAAAGTAATCCACTTTAGAAGAAATGTGTTAATGGTTTCAGATCACAAAAATGTAATAGGTTCCTAAGAAAAATGAATTTACAGTCAACTCAGTTCTTTAATAAGCTTTGAATAAGTTTCTCAAAATGTTCAGATTAATGTGAAATTGTGAACTATAAATACTATAGGATAAATCCAATGTTGCCAGGCAGTTTACAATGTGAAGATGCTAGTTCTAGGGTGCTTTCCAAAACCGACAGCCAACTCTCAGATTCTCCAGACATCAACAATACAATTTAATTGTGAGACTAACTACCCAGATTTAACACAGATCCTAGAGGTAGTGCATCAGATGCCAATCACAATTCCCAGGCCACCCATACATCTGACCAATTGACTATAAATCAAGAGTTCCCAGGTCCCTCCTCAGATTCAGTAATTTGCTATCAAATTCACAGAACTCAGGAGAACATTTTACTTAGGTTTGCCAGTTAATTATAAAGGATACAATTCAGGAGGAGCCATACAGAGGAAATGCATAGGGCAATATGGGAGAGGAAATAAGGAGCTTCCATGTCCTTTCTAGGCACACCACCCTTCCAGTACTTATGTGAGTTCACCAACCCAGAAACTCATTAAATCTCCTTACTCATTTGTTTTTATAGAGCTTAATCTCCAGCCTCTCCACCAGAATATCAAGTGGCCCCACTCAATGTCCCATTATTAGCATAAATTTAGGTATGCTCTAAAATGCACATTAAGAATAACAAAGACACTCTTATTACCAGAGAAATTTCAAGGTATTCAGGAGCTCTTTACCAAGAACCAGAGATAGAAACCAAACATGTTTTGTATTATACCACACTACTTATGTGTATTACATCTATATTCTGACTTAGAGGTCTTTTAACTCATCCTAAAAGCAGTGGCCATTTTTTATAAGTATTGAACATCTCAGTAGCCAGTTCACATCATGAGCTAAAGAATGTTTGTGAAGATAACAACTTAATACTATAAAAGTTAAAATGCAATATATCAAAAAATAGATCATTTTACCAATTAAAAACAAAGAGATTGTTATTAATTTGTTTCTGACCTCAACTTCTAGATCTCAATGCTTTAATTATTTAATTGTATTTTTAAAGTAATTTCAGGGGTATTTCCTACTAAACATAGTCTCACCTCCAATCTCCAGATTACTGAGTTTGCCCCACTTGCTGCATTAGAAATATCCCATTCACTAAGGGGCTAGATTTCTTCAAGTATTGCTAATTAATAGGTAAATATAAACCAGGAAAAATGTCTCAGGGAAAATATGTCTCATAAAGATATTTGAAAACATATTCTTAAGGAATATACAGTAAAAGTATATGAAATAGATGAATAAATTAAGTTTTACCTTAATGATGAAAAAAAATTTCCTAGCCAGATTTTGATTAAAAGACATTTTTATTTCCATTTTGGTCCAGATCAAATTCAGTTAGTAAGGGCTGTATTTATTAACCCAGATTTTCTATGAAATAAAATGTAATAGAACAAAATAAATTATTGAATGAAGAGGAAAAATAGTGAAACATTCAACACAGGGGTATGCTTACATGCTTCAGATAATTATAATAATCTGCTAATTGACTCCCCCCACACCCTGTCACAGGAGGGTGCCAATTAAAATAAACTACAATTTTGCTATTTGGTCTTTAGCATCAGAGCAGATGATGTTTGAGTTTATGACCAGTTTTCTCAATGTGTTGTCCAATTAACCTCAGTGGGAATGATGCACAGCAAATCCCCGGGGTTCTGTATGAAAGGAAAAGTCAGACTACAGGAGAAAGAGCTTTTATATGTGCTCTAAAGCTCACTTGTGGACTACTGTGGTGAAAAACTGGTACCAGTGGAAACATTTAACTACTGAGGTAAAAAAAAACCCCAGAGTTTCTTTGTAGCTATCACTACTGAGAGAGAAGAGATGAACTATAACTGAGATAAAGGGAAACTAACTGGGTACAGTCATAGCAGGATCTGACTCATTCCACAAAGAGGCTAAGAAAATGTATTTAATTCCATACAAACTACAAAGGGCTTGGAGGGCTCAATTTAGAGAAGTGCAAAAGATGTCCTGGGGAAGGACCTTTGAAAGGGACTGTTCTATAATATATAGGAGCAAATCATTTGTCAAACTTAAGTATCCACTTAATTTCATAACATATTTGATATAGTCAGAGTCAAATGCAACTGTCTTTCAGTCATCAAGATTAGCTAATAAGGAATTATTAATTTTAACCGAATGCTGATTAACATTAACTATGAAGTAAAACAACAAAAAATAATCACTTATAGATTTTTTTGTTTCTCTAAATCAAAAGGTATAATATCCATGAGGTAAATCTATATATTCATATCAACTGGAGAGAGAGAGAAAATATTTTTGTATTAGTTCTAAAGAATAGGTTGTTGAAGGCCTTAAGGTAATTTAAACATTAGCCAATTAATGAATGTTTATTCATTCAATAAATAGTATTGAGAATTTTAAACCATGTACTTTACTGGCCACTGGATAAAAAATGTTGACTGCATTCAAGTAGTACACAAATAAAGAAGAAAATAACAGATAAATGGGCATTCAATAAAAATAGGAATAAATATGTTGATGGGGACAAGAGCGAGTCTATGTGAAACTGTAGGACAAACCAAGAAGCAAATAAATAATTCAAATAACATAGCTGTACATGTGACCTAATAGATAATTGGAGAACTCAGAATTCAAAGAAACATATGCTACTCTTTTCAATGAGACATGATCTTAGTACATTCAGGTGACTATAAAAATATACCATAAACTGGGTAGCTTGTAAACAACAGACATTTATTTCTCACAGTTCTGGAGGCTAGAAGTCCAAAATCAAGGTGCCAGCATTATCAAGTAAGTGCTTTTTTCTGGATTACAGAAATCCTCACATGGTAAAAGATAAACAGTGTAGGATCTGTTCTATAAGAGTACCTGTCTCACTCATGAGGGTTCCAGCCTCATGACCTAATCATTCTCCAACAACTTTACCTCCTATCATCACCATATGGGGCATTAGGATTCCACATGAGGATTTTGGGGAGACACATTCAGACCACAGCAGACATGTAGAATTGGAAAACACTAAGAATGTTACTAAGCTCCAAGGGTAATACTGGTTTAATATAAAAAATAATTAAATAATTTTAAAAAATGGTCAAACAACCTATATTCATACATGCATGTGCATATATACAGTTTGGTCATATATATGTGTGTGTGACTTTGTATATACACATATATGAAAATCATGAGCAATATGTATCAAAACTAAAATAATATTAAGGATATTCTCATAAGACAATTTAGAAAGAAATAGACAATCTGAATAAGCTTATATCAAATATACTAACTGAATCAATAACTAATGACCTTCTAAAACAGAAAGTGTCAGACCCAGATGAGTTTATGGGTGAATTCTACAAAATATTTGAAGAAGCAATTATATCAGTTCTCTACAATCTATTTCAGAAGATAGAAACAGAGATACTTCCTTATTCATTTGATGAGGCCAACACTACTCTCGTACTGAAACCAAAGACATTAAAAGAAAAGGAAACTACAGACCAATATCTCCTATGAACAAAGATGCAAAAATCTTCAACAAAATATTATCAAATTGATTTTAATGTGTAAAAATAATTATTATACACCAATAGAAAATGGGATTTATACATGTATGCAAGGTTGGCTCACCATTTGAATACCAGTTTATGTAATCAAAAAAAGAAAAACAAAATCAAATGACTGTATCAAAGGATGCAGAAGAAGCATTTGATGAAATCCAATCTCTATCATGATAAAAACTCTAAACTAGGAGTAGAGAGGAACTTCCTCAACTTGATAAAGAAAATCTAAAAATATATCTATAGCCAATATCATACTTAATGGCAAGAAACTAGAAGCTTTCATATTTTACACAGTTACAAGGCAAGGATGCTCCTTCTCACAACTCCTTTTCATCAGCATACTGGAAGTCTTAGCTAATGCAATAAGACATGAAAATGAAATAATAGGAATGTGGATAAGAAAGGAAGATAAAACTCTGTCCTTGTATGTAGAAAACATGATAATCTATATACAAAATTCAAATGAATCAACAAAGAAATTATCTTAGATCTAATAGGTGCTTACAGCAAGGTTGAGAAATACAAGGTTAATACATGAGAATCAATCATTTTCTTTGATGAGCAAGTGGAATTGGAATTAAAAATGCAATATCATTTACAGTAACACTCAAAAATGAAATATTTGACTATAAAAAGGTGATTTACAATATCTATAAGTGAAAAACTAAAAGACCCTGATCAAAGAAATAGAATTACTCCATATTTAAAGGCAGGAAGACTCAATATTATCAAGATGTCAGTTCTCCCCAATTCTATCTATAGGTTCAATGAAATTCCAATCAAAATAACAGCTTATTTTATGGATATCAAAAAAGCAATTCTAAAGTTTATGTGGAGAGGCAAAAGACCTAGAGCAGCCAACACAATACTGATGAAGACAAAGTTGAAGGACTGATAGTACCTGACATCAAGACTTTACAGTGTGATACTGGTGAAAGAATAGACAGATCAATAGAACAGAAACAGCAGTTCAGAAATAGACACACATAAATATAGCCAATCATTCCTTGATAAAGGAGGAAACTCAATACATTGGAGCAAAGATAGTTTCTTCAACAAATGCTGCTGGAACAATTGAACACACACATGCAAAGAAAGTGAATACAGATAATGACCCCTACACCTTCAAAAGAGATCACAGACTTATATGGAAAATAATTAGTTATAAAACTCCTGGAATATAACATAGAAGAAAGCCAAGATGACCTTGGGCATGGCAATGACTTTTTAGATACAACACCAAAAGCATGATACATGAAATTATTAAATGATAGACTGGATTTCATTAAAAATTAAAACTTTGACTCTGTGAAAGACAATATATTAATGGAATTAGAAGAAAAGTCACAGACTGGGAAAATATTTGCAAATGATAAATCTGATAAAGGACTGTTACCCAAAATAGACAAAAGAACTCTTAAAACTCAACAAGAAAACAAATATCCCAATAAAAAAATGGGTTAAAGATTGTCACACACACCTCACCAAAGAAGATATACAGATGTCAAACAAGGATATGAACAGATATTCCACATCATATATCATCAGTGAAATGCAAATTAGAACAACAGTGAAATAGCCAAAATCCAGAACACTGACACCATCAAACACTGGTGAGGATGTGAAACAAGAAAAACTCACACTTAACTGCTGGTGGGAATACAAAACAGTACAGCCACTGTGGAAGACAGTCTGCTACGTTCAAACAAAATAAATATACTCTCATCTCTGTACCTTCTGGTCAATTTTACTGGGAACATAAAACTGCTAGAAAAAATAAGAGATTGTTAGATGGCTGTTTTTAGAAGCCCATGGATTGCACTAAGGTAAAGACGAAGAAAGAGACAAGTGGGTGTATTTTACTTTGAAATTAGAATTGACATCTTTTATTTATATGGGTGATAAGCAAGAATGAGTTACTGAAGACAATTGGAAGAAGGAAAGGAAACCGCTGTATGGGTAGTAAGGTGTTGGGAAGGCAGCTGAATAGCTGTGATGTACTCAGGAGAAAACTAGGAATGTATTAAATATTTGGGAGCAGTTGGCACACAGAAAGAGCACAATTAGAGAGATTAGGAAAGGGCACAGGAAAGTCATTTGTTCTTTTGTGATACGTAGAAAGTAGGAAAGGATAGCTACAAATTTTTGTCATGTCCAACAATGCATGTACACAGAAACCATACAGCTGTGCATTACAACAGAGATGTACAGGGTTTAGAAGCAGACAGACCTGGGTTCCAATACCAGCATTACTACTTAGTAGCTGAGTGAGTGACTTGGGCCAAGTTACTTCATCTTTCTAAGAATCCATTTTTTAATCCTTAATGAGGAAAATAATGCTGTATCTTCCTCATCATAGGCTTGTTATAAAAATTATTAAATACAATGTATCAAAAGGACAAATTATGGTCAGTGACACATAAATACTATTCAGTGAAAGTTTTCTATGACTTTATTTAGGGTATCTGTGTTAGAATGATGCAGGGAATCCAAAATATGTTGTAACCTGTATCTGGTATACCATCAATTACAAAACATAAATTAAACTGCATAGTGACATTGTGCTTGACCCCATGAAATGAATACACTGCCATTAAATAATCTGAGTGAATAAAAGTGGGATACTGTTTAGTAATCCAAGCTCAAAAACTGTCTGTTCTATGATTTAAGGCAACATATCATAAAATAATTAAATGCCTTTTCCCTGGTAAAATCCTGATAATTTTAAGAATTCTAGGATTTTCTTGATAACAAGTGAATAATGAGGGATTATTTTTTTCCTATTTGGATATAAATTTGGTTTCTTTATACAATTAAATTTCAGTAGGTCATGCTCTCTTCTTTGTTTTAGCTAAAATGATTACTCCTATTGATAATCCCTCTCAAAATAAGGGAACTTTCTCTGGACAAATGAAGGATAGGATAGACGGTAAAGAAGAAGCGACATTTTATACTCTGAAACAGAAATGCAAACTTACAGGAGTCACCATATCATTTCTTGCTTCTGCCCAGACCTGAATTTGTTTGGAATGTTACATAAAAAAGGGGGGTCTAATTAGTACCCACTTTATATACTGTTCTGTATTTTTCTGTGGCACAATAATTTAACATATACATATTCTTGATTCAATTCTACAATTTGTATAAACTCTTAATTTTCAATTTGATTATTTCATAGAATATCTTTCATAAGGAGGTTTCACAGAGCAGATTTGTTTCATTCGTTCCTCATTCAATTGGTCCCATTGTACCCTGAATAACATTATGGAATCTCAATTTTATTTTTCTCCTTCTCAAATTCTATTACCTTTGGTATAGATTTACAGTGTTCATGCTCCTATATTCTTAGTAAGTAGAACTAGCCATTTAACAATGATTAGTATAAACTAGAATTTCCTTATGACAGTGTGAAGAAAGGAACACAAATGATTTGATAAAGTTCAACAATATTCAAAATCGATTACTTCCTAGAAAACCAGGATGGCAGGAACTTCCTTAAAGAGGTAAAGTTTAGCTATCAAAAATAGCAGTACACCTCATACTTACTGAGAAACATTAAGTTGCACCTTAAGTTAGGAAAAAGACATAGAAAATTATTTTCATTGTCTTCAATATCTACCTGGAAGTCTTAGCCATCAGAGAATAGCAAGAATAAATAAAATGTACATTGATCAAATAAAGAGAAACAATTTCATTAGTGACAGCAGGATATCTCTAAATAGAAAATTTCAGGAAAATCCTCTAATTTCTAGAGTTCTTGATGTTTGTTTGTGAAGGTACAACTTTCTAATCAATTGAGAGCAACAAAAAGATTGTCAGAAGTCAAAATGTCTGTTTGTCATTGTTAAATTTTTAGGGCTAGACTTAAAGTGAGAGTCAAAAGAGCCCATTTTTAAATCTTATCTCGTCATCCATTTTCTGTCTAGATGGCTCACATCATAAAAAAGTTTGAGTCTCCTGAATACACACAGTGGCAAAGGCTCCTATCTTTCATTAGCCTGGAATGGAGAAGAGAGTAAAAAGGTGAGGAGGGAGGTGAGCTGTGTTTAGGACTTTTGGTAGAGTCCAGTCAATGGAAAACTGTATTCTAACAATTGTCATCTACTAAAAAGTAATCCTCTCCATTCCATCATAAGTGAAGGCAGGGAGATTTTAAGATAATTCTTCCCTTGTATTGGGATAAATCTTTCCTGTTGTCAGAATAGTAGACAAAAATTATCTCTCATTGAAGAAAATGTAATAAAAGTTAAACAACACTCCTAGATAAAAAAATGAAAACAATTATATTCCAATACCTGCAACAAATTTTGAAGTGTAATAAAAAATTGCTATTTACAAGAGCGATGAAAATTGTAAATAGAAAATGAGAAATAAATTTTAAACAAAGGTGTATAAGAACTTTATAGAAAAGACGATAAAAGTTTATTGAAACGTATAAAATAAAGCCTGTAAATGGAAAGAGATCATGGCCATGCATAGGATTCTCAATATCATAAAGATGGACATTCTGTCCATATAAAATTACAAATGGAAAGCAATTCTAGTAAAAATCCAACAAGGTTGTTCTTAAAACTTGAAAATACTCAGAAGAGGAAAAGTTGACTTGACAATAAACTCAGGAGAGAAGGTTCACTTCTTTAGTCAAAGAAATGTGGATGAAAATAAAAATGGGATGTCTTTGCATGCTCTTCAGATTGGCAAAAATGTAAATGTATACATTAAAAAAGAAGACGTGTTACATACTGTTGAGGGTGTGTTTACTCTTGGAACCACTTGGGAAAATAATTTGATAATATCTAACATAAAAATGGTTTTTTAACTCCAGGAATACTATTTTTAGGTGCCTACTATAGACATATATGCACATATATACATAAGAAAATGCACAGGATGAAAATTGAATTACTATTCAAAATGGTGAAGACATGGAACCTGCCCAACTGTCTGCAGTAAGAGCATACAAAATTATTTGGCTTTTTCATATGAGAACAGAAAGAGGCAGTTGAGATAACCTATTCTAGAAGTTTAAACACATATGTATTTTAGAACCCTAATATTATGTGAAAGTATTAAGTGGAAAAAAAATATGGTACCATTTATGTATGAACGTATGTATGCCTTACAATGAATATTTCATTAATAATATATAAATTAGTTAAAAGTTCAAACACACATGGGTATGATGTATATCAGTGTTGCGGTATTACTAATTTCTAGTGACTGATGACTGAAGGAATAGTATGAGACATTAACAGAATTTCTAACACTGAATTTCTTTTTTATTTTTTAAAGATAGCTGAACCAACTATGGCAAATTTTAAACATTTGTTTACTTCAGCGTAGGTATATGAGTGTCATATTACTTTATATGGATTTTTATATTTAAATGTTTATAAAATATAAAAGTGATTATAAGAAAAAAGTATTTAATTCAAAATATTTTTTAAAAAACACAGTGCTAGAAAATGACTATGTTCTGTGCAACAGTCAAGGAATTGTAAAACTATAATTTCATAGCACTATAGACTTAAGAAATGCAATTCAACTGAGAAAAAATAACCACTATCTTTTTTTGTAACCACCATTACAGACAATGAAATCTCACATTTTTTACTTTGGTATTTAGTATAAACTATGCTTGAGAAAATTGTTCCACTGTACAGCATATTTAATTTCCTAATATTAAAAAACTTAGGAAATTAAGATGGGAAATGAGATTCCCTATATGTATTATAATAGAATCTACTCTGATCTAGAATTTACACTAACAAATCATGGGTGGAAAACTCATACTCACATAAGTAATCCCAACAAAATCTTTTAAAATTGAGTAGATTGTTTTAAGCAAGATACAAAAATTTAAAATAATTCAGAAAGAATAGTGATTGACAATAAACATAAAGTAGAATGTTGATTATAACAAAGACTACAGTAGTTTTGACCTCTAAATCTTTTATAAAAAGTTGAAATTCATGTACCTAGCAAGCAATTTTCTTGAATAAATGATCAGAGATTTTTTAGATCTGAAAGGAATTTTAGAAGCCACATATTCAAAGCCTTTAGAAATGAGAAAAATGTCTTCCAGAGAAATTGATTTTAGCAAGAACATGTAACCAAACAGCAGCAAAAATAGGACTGTAATCCACACCTCCTGTCTGCTAGGACAGTATTCATGGTGACTGTGGTTTAATATCTATCTATCTATCTATCTATCTATCTATCTATCTATCTATCTATCTAAGAGAATCCTACTTAAATTATATACATAATAAAATCTATCTTAAGTTGATATATATAAATATATGTATATAAAACAGAGTCCTTTTTTTTAGAAAACAAAATATAATTTCATTTCGAGAATGACACATTAGCCATATTTATAATAAAGTGGTTCTCTATTCAGGAACAAGAACTTTGCTTTAAATCTGAAAAGCTAAAGAAATGTGCACCCACAACTCTCAACTTGAAGTCTAAAGCACTTCAAATATTATAACTGACTTAGTCCTGATATTAATAAACAAAATTACCTAAAATGGAAAAAGAGCAGAAGGGACCAAAGACTTAACAAATTAATTCAATAATAATTCAAAAACAAAAAGAAAAGAATATTAAATAGTACAGCCCAATCCTTATGTGAAACAAACTAGAAATTTGACAAAGGTTTTTGAATCATCAAATTTATATGATGCTTATGTACAGTCTGGGAGATCAAGAGCAAAATATGCTTAATAGAATGTATTTGTAAAGCAGAATATTATTTCATACAGGGAGCTATTTTAAGGGATATTTCAATGTCACATAATCTTTGTATTCCTGGAATAAAGCCAATGTCATCAGGACATATTTTTAAAAAATGGTTGGATTCAGTTTATTAAAATTTTTAGAACTTTTAATGACCTATGTTGTATATAATTATAATAAAGTATGTATACATAATAGATATGTAATACATTATACATATAACATATAATAGATTTTTATAGGATTTAATCTATAGTATCTCTTTGTTAAAATGAGTTATGGAATTTTATCCATTTTTAATTACTGACATTGTTTTTGAAATACACAAGACATTTTCTCTCAAAATAAGGTAAAATATTTTTAAATCATCTGGATTTTATATAGATTTTAGTTTTATACTATGATTATAGATCTATTCATTTCCCTCTGAAATTTTGCTATAGATATATGTGATATACAAATTCATCCTTATACCTACTGGTTACTTATTTCTTTTGTATAGTATACTTCTTCTTATTGACAAGTTTAATTTGTTTGAATATAACTTCAATACTTATATTTGTGAATTTATTTGTACTAACATATTTTGTGCTATTACTTTTTTCTCTTTATCATCATTTAGATTAATCCAATTTTATTTACAGTTTTATCTTTCCTCCTCATATTCTACTGTTTGAAAATCATGCATTCAATTTCTTCTGGCATTTAATTACCTTTAAATGTTAAACATGCATACTAACATCTAAAGACAACTAAAATTTCTATCTTTATTCTGACCACATGGAATTCAGTATGCTTCAGAGTGACCATTAATCATTTCCATCATGCATATTCTGTATAATTTGGGTTATTAATATTTTTGTTATAGAATTAAAATATATTTAGAAATAGCCTCCACTTGCCAATTTCTTTGTACAGTTTTATATGTCATTCCATTATTATTTTTACAATAATTATGTGCTGAATAAAAACAATGAAACTATTTCCATTGATGAAATGTGGCAGTTTTAAAATATCTCCCCAAATTCTTTCATGCTCATCCCACACAGGGTAGTGGCCTGTATCTCCTTCCCTCAAATCTTAGCTCTGTTACTGAATGACCAATAGAATTTAGCAGAAGTGAGACTGTGTCAGTTTCTAGGCATAAGACTTTAAAAAACAATGATAAAAACAAAAATAATAACCTCCCAAACTGGCAGCATTGACTGCTCATGGAACCCAGTCACCATTCTGTGAGGAAAACAGCCCACAGAGAGGACCATGTGGACAAGAGCTAAGATCTCTGGCCCTCAACCCCTTTTGAAGCCTCCCACAAATCATCAAAAGCAACTGTGAGCCACGCGAGTGGGTGATCCTAGAAATGGATCCATTAACTCCCAGTAAAGCCACCCAGCTGACAGTGTGTAGAGCAAACACAGCCTTCCTCACTGAGTCCTGTAGTTATGAGAGCTATGGGAATTAAAAGACAACCTATAGACTGGAAAAAACAATTTGCAAATCATATATCCAATAAAGGACTTGTATTTAGACTCCATAAAAAATACTCAAAACCATGTAAAAAAAAATAACTGAATTTTTTAAATGGCAAATGATAAGATAATTCAGCAAGGCAGATGTACAGAAGACAAACAGGCACACGAAAAGATGTTCAATATCATTAGTCATCAAGGGAATGAAAATTAAAAGTCACAAATAGACACCACAACACAAATGTTAGAATATCCAAAATAAAATATAATTAGTTAATATGATAACAGCCAGATTACTGTTGAAACTCTGGATTTTGTTACCTTCCTCTGAAAAGCATTTATTTTTATTTATTTTTATTTTATTTTTATTTTTAGTAGGCAACTTGCTGAACTCCAGCTGCTAAGCGCTGTATCTCTATGATAGCTGGCAGCTCAAATTTTTGCATTTCTTTTAGCCTTAGCTGGATTGATTGGACGCTGCCCTACACCACATGACATCGGGGTCACCCAGACTAGGGCTGAGTTCATAGGCACAATCTGTGGCTCTACCTTCTGACTCTCTTCGATTTTCCTCGTAACTTTCCAGCTACTATGGTTGTCCCAAATATATCCTCTGGTTCTCCAAATGAGGAAGACCAAAGATTTTCTAGTGGATGTTCAGCCACCTCAAATGGTACAGGCTGGTATTCAGCTTTATTTAATAGCCAAATAAAATAAGAAATCCATATCATGGCATTCCTTTCTTCACAATATTAACTTCCATCCATTATCTTCTAACTTTTTTTCACTTTTCGGATAGTTGGAATTTGGAGGATTTTTTTCTTAATATTTTGTCCTGTGTTCATAATTGTTAACTGTGGGAGGGCTGGTTTGATAGATACTATCTCAGCAATATTAGCATAACTTCAAAGCCGCTTTTTTCCATACATCAGCCTTCCTCAATTTGGTCAGATGGCCTCATTGATTTTTACTCAAGGTGTCTGAGTAACACAGTATTTTCAGCTGAAGGAACTGCATCTTTTTCAACTAAGCAGTTCCGTTAGATTCTAACAACATATATCTGCTTTGTATGTTTTTAAATCCTTAAGCATATCATTTGAAGGATTTAAAAATACTGTATAAGCCTACTTTTCCCAATTTATTTCTTAATATTCTTACCCATAAAGGATATTTTTTGAGAAATCATAGCTCCTAGAATGTGTACAATTTTGCACACTTCCACTTCTTTGATGATTAATGGGTCTCTAGTTAAAAAAATCTTTTTGTCAACCTGATAAAAAACCATTTGTTAAGTTCAGATATAAGTACACCACCAGAAAAAAATATTTATCTCATATATGCCCCCAATATATATGTATTCTTTCTTGAGTAGGAACATTCATATTGTACGATGGTTTTCAGTAAGTGGATCTATCTTCTTCAATAAATCGTCCCTTGCTTGACTAGTTATTCACATTTATGCCCAATGGCACCTAGCAGAGTTTGTGCCAAATGGCAAGTGCTGATGAATGAATATTTCTACATGTTTTCTTATATATTTTCTACCACAGCTTTTTTTTATGCACCTCTACATTTATTGACACATTATTTACAATATCCAAGATATGGAAATGACCAAAGTGTCCATCAAAAGATGAATGGATAAAGAAGAAATGGTACCTATACACAATGGAATATTGGTTAACCATAAAAAATAAGACCTTCCATTAGCAAGAACATGGATAGATTTAGAGGGTATTGTTCTAAGTAAAATAAGCCACGTGTAGAATGACAATTACCACATGATTTCACTTATTTGTGGAATCTAGATACAAAACAAAACAAAATGACCAAGACAGCAGTAGAGTCATAGACACTGAGGAGTGACTGGTGGTTACCAAGGGGGAGAGGTTGGGGTGAGTGTTACCACAGCTTTTTAACAAGATGAGTTTTGACCTTTTTCCAGACAGGGCTTATGCCCTTTACTAGATACTCTGATATTTCAACTGTTGGTTTCCAGTCTGCCTTTCTGGCTCTGACATAATATTTTTCTTTGTTTATATGCTTCTGCACACACCTTGCCTCAGAAACTGAACAAAACATGATCTTTCTCTGGCTCCTGATACATACCTATTCTTCTAAAGTGGAACAAAGCTTCCTCTGATCCAACAAATTTTATTTGTAGAATAGCTCAACATTGCCCACACGTCCAAAAATAAGACAGGGCTCTGGGAACTTCGACACAATCATACCTCCAAGAATTCATTAAGAAAGTAATCCATAGCTTGTCTCAGCCAATACAGAGCTTAAACACGGTTGCCAATTTCTTTATTACAGGGTGGGGTTATTAAGTCATCCAGGTGTATAAACAAGATTATAGTAATTACCATGCTCAGTCATGTTTGCTCTCTCAGTGGTTTTCTGATGTTCATACAGCCAGTAAGGTTCTAATTTTTTTATTGGTGTTCATCAGAGGTATTAATTGTATAATCAGTGCTTTTGGTGAAAATGGCCTGCCTTTATGTCATGTGAATTAACATCCAGAATTTAAAAGGAATCATAGATATTTCTTTCTCTGAATGGAGATTTATTCCCACAGTAGAATTCAATTCACCTGAAAAATCTGAGCATTAAAATATTCCGTTTTCCATTAAATCATTTTAAGGAGCTGTTAGTGATGTAAATGATCTTCTCAGTACAGTTTGGGTCCTGGAGTCTAGGTGAGCAGGAAAAATCTCTACAATATTTTATACTGGGAAGAAACCAGAACAGCTGGCAGGACTGAGCTGGTGCTCTGAGATAAGCAGGAGAGTCGGTAATGTAAGAGCAGTCTAGTCAGCAGAGTGGAAATTCATCAGACTGGGAGTGAGTTCAGGGAGTAAACTAATTGCAAATACAGTCTTAATCTGAGCTTAGACCCTAAAACAGTTTATGTGCTTCTCCTTGCTTTCTAGGAAGCCTGAAAAACCACCTGAGAACAACAGGCTAACCAGCTAAATTACAGGAGACATGTGTGGCCCAGTTACACTCTGGATCCCAAGCAATAGCCACCAGAACTCCAGAGTTTCTAGGCCAACCTAGACAAGACAAGCCCCAGCCGTCCTACCAGCTGACCACAGATGTATAAATAAGCCTAAACAAGATAAACCAAGCCTGGCCCAGATTAGTAGAGCCTCCTAATTGATACGAATAATTGAAAATCAATCAATCAATCAACCTGTATCCCACTGGAGTTTTATGGTTCTTCTATGTAGAAACACCTATGTAACTTAAGACATAGTTAAGTTACTATACATTTAGGTATATACATTTAGGCAGAATCTGGAATGTGGAAGAATTTCCAAGTAACTTCTAATGAACAAGATGTGTGGCTTTTAATAATGGAACAAATTTTTTCCCTCTTTTTAATTTATTTCATCAGTAGAGGGAGTTCTGGTATAGATGGTGGTCATGTCAGCTAGTGAATTCTCTCCTTAATTAGGGCTGACTTTATTGCTTCATACTGGGCAAGCCCAGCTACATTTGGTAAACGAAAGTCTCTGAAGTATATACATGTGGGAGTCTAGATCTATGCCAAAATCAGGCAGGAGGGCTGGTTAATACTCCCTTATTGGATTATTAATACAAGAATTATAGTGACAAGAGGGAGAATTTATAGTATAGTAAAGAAGCAAATTTGGCATACTTCAAGCTGAAAGTGCTGATTAAAAAGGTTGGTAAGCTAGTAGGCACACCAACTAAGGGTGTAGAAGAATGTAGCAAAGATAATGAAGGGACAAGCTGATTAGAGACAGAACCACATGAAGTGAAGACTTTCTGCATTTCTTTTACTGATAACCACACATGTGTGGAACAAAAAATTTCACAAGATTTTAGAATAAAGGCATATATTGATAACCAAGGTATCATTATTGATAATAAAGCAGGAAAAATAACAGAAATCCCTTTAGTTTGATAAAAAATTATAAATAAACAAAAGATCAAACTCAAGACAATTGTTGAATATTGTCCTTCACATAAAGATGACAAAAACTAACTTTGGGTAGTAAGTACCATATGTGAGTTGAATTGTTTCCCAAGCAATAGTGAAGGTTTTATACAGTTCCATTTAGAAGTGAATTTGTTATTCCTTTTGATATATGTTACACCCTAGCAAAGAGGGCTGGTTATTGTTAAGGAACTCTTTCTGATTATGGAATTGCTCTCCCCCTTGCTACGCACTTAGTGAATCTTACTTTTCTCCTCTCAGCTATTGATCTTTGTTTCTGGCCAATAATGAGATTGATGCCACCTCTAGTATACATACACATTTCAGTATATCTCTGTTTCTATAGCAATTATCCCAGTCTTCCTTCTCATCTGAAAGGAAGAGAAATGTTACTTCCTGTGAAAGAGAAAAAAAAACCTCCTAGCTTTATGCATATCCCATCATTTTCATAACTCCTGATGGAAACAGATTTTTTTCTTTACTGTTTCTTTTTTCTTCATCATCATATGTACACTATAATGTAGGTGAAAGCGATAGATTGTGTAATTGGTAAACTATTATCGTTGGAAAGTCATCTAATCTCTTTAAGAATCTCCTTCTTTGTGTATAGATGGGGAGGGGTAATAATGTCTACCTGATATGACTGCTTTCTAACAGTTGGAGCTGAGACCCTACAGGAAAAGGATGACAGATTCAAATGAAGTAATTAAGGAAAATTCAGTGAGGAACCAATTTACAAGCGTGTAGGCAGATTAAGGGGAAACCAAGAAGAAATGATAAGTCATCTAGCAAAAGCAGGGAGGTGTTACCATCCTGAGTGTGAAGGAGAGGGAGCCATTATTGGAACCAAAGAAAGAGTTGTGGCTGTAAGACAGTGCTACAAAAAGGAGCACGTGTAACAGCTCTCCATGTGTACAGCTCTCACCAGGTCACACCTATTTGATAGGTGACTTCATTTCCTTGTATTGTCAACCAAGGACTGGGATGGAAATGGAATTGATTCTCACTGCTGCTAATCTCTGGGTAATTTACCATCTCTCATTTTGTTTCTACTCAGACATGTGTAAATACTCACTTCATTAAAAATTTTCTCGTAAGAAATGTCTGGGACCAAATTCAGTAAATAAAATGTATTACTACATATTTGAGCATATTTCCACTTTACTTGTTATCTGTTTGAACCATTTTTTAAGAAAATGGTTCCTAGACTTTCTTTAACCCATTTCACTTTAAGCAATTATACATTAGTTTTGCTTTTTGTTAATTCATTTTAACACACTTCTTTTCTCTCTCCCCAGACTTGAGTGTGCCCCAGTATAATAGCTGCCCCTCATCTCTCACTATTTGAAGTAGTTGTAGCTATTCTCTTGAAATCATGACTCCAAAATATTTAAGATTTTTCTTTTACTTGAATGAGTCTTAAAATATGGTTATGACACATGCTCAAAAGATGTCTGATGGAGTACATGAAATCCTACTTCTTACTGTGAATTTGAATATTCTACCCTAACCTTGAATTCAGTTTGTAAAACCTTTGATACATACCTCTGTTGTAACAGTGATTGTATTTTTATTATAATTTGTCTATAAATATGTTTCCTCAATTAGAAAGGACTTCTATTTAGTATTTCTACTATTTCTGTGAATTAACAGTTTCTAGAACATAAGTTACTTAACAAATATTTGTTAAATGAACAATTCTGAAACTAATTATTTAACTCCTAAAGAAATCATATTTCCCATCAGTTCCTAGCCCTACCAAATTCTCCCATTCATCCAGACTTGAAACAGAATTATTCAAGATAACTATCATAGATCCAATTAGTCTCCAAATCATACCATTCATTCTTAAATAAGATTCCTTATTTTGTCTTCTCTTGCCATTTCCCTCGATAATTTTTTTATTACCAAATATGTGAATTTAAAAAATGTTTTCTGCTTTGATTATAGGCAATTCTCCATTTTCTCCTATAATCACTTTTAGAAGAAAGTTTCTGAAATACTGCATCATTCCCAGCCATTGGCTTTTCTTTCACTGCTTTGAGTGCTGTGAAAATTAATGAGAGTGCCAGTTTGAACCACTGTAGGTGATATGAGTCACTTCCTGATCAAAACCTGAGCTAAGAAAGTCACACAGTCACATACTCTTCTGTGACTGGGTAGTAACAAGATAGTTCCTGAGTAAAACCATTGAAATTACTATTCCACATTCACCACCTAGCCCCATAATTAATAAAAAGCAAGATTATTTATTCACATTATTTCCAATAATTTTTAAACTACATGAGTATGCACGCATTATGCCTCTCTCTTATCAGGGATTTTTTTATATTGTACCTTTTGTCCAAACTAATGGTTTGTTACCATTTGGTACAGGTAGGAATTTAAATATTTACCTCATTAGCAAAGTGAGTTCATCAATTCCTAAAGAATAATCCATTATCAGATTTTTATTGAGTATCTACTCTGTGCCCTGAAGGGACTTTTAGATTTTAACAATGTAACATTTCAGTGTCTGCTTAAGTATATATAATTTTATAGTTGAACAGTATGTCCTACATACCATGAATCTATCTAACTACTAATAAAAAGGAATATAAAATTCCTTTGTTGTCTAAGATAGAACAAATTACTGCTCTAATTTAAATGTGTTGCCTGGTTCTTTACATAAATAATTAGTTTTTAAAATGTATTACTTTTCCACCAATTTCCACTTAAAATAAAATACACCTTAATTCCCAAATTACATATATATGTGCATCAGCCCGCTTTGTCACATAATTAAAGTTGGCCATAATGAGCTATTCTCTATTGGTAAACATAAAACATACACTTTCTTGATAATTACAGCTCCTATGTAAAACTTCAGAGTGTATATTTTATTTCACTGGATATCTCAAGAAATACACAGAAAGCAAATCATCAAATGCTCATGGTAAGACAGATGCAGGGAGGACAGTCATGGCCTGCATATGTGAGGGAAGTTCTGTGACACTATCAGGTAGGGAATGAATCTTTAAAATTTCAAGGTGCTTTATTGTTTCTGCTATATATTTTGTGAACATACAGAGTATAATGTAAGTGGGCAAGGCCATGACATATCCTTTCACAATTGGTCCAGTATAGAAAATACAAAACTGAGTCAGTTACGAGTACAAATATAGCTAGCACTTTGCTTGCCAAACTGCACTTCAACACAAGTTTGCATCTGCTTATTTTATAAACCTCTAACTTAAAATAACCCCAACCTAAACTGACCAAATTAAAAGATAAAACACAAATTGCCACTATAAAACAAGGGAAGAGGAACATTACTACAGATCCTACAGACATTGTGAAGATATTAGAAAGATTCTGACATAAATAACTTTACGTCGGTACTTTAAAATTAAGTTGAAATGGGCAAATTCCATGAAAAACTTACTAAAATTATAGAAAAGATATATAAAACTTGGAAAACCCTCTATAATCAAAGACATTGAGTCTGAATTTAAATACTTTCTATTGTGATGATTTCAGACACAGTTGTCTTCACCAGTAAATTCTTCAAATATTGCTCATGAATATAGGTGCACTTATTTACTCCTTAGTGTATCAAAAAAATCTAATTCTATGATACATAAAAGATAAATAACCAAGTTACATATCTTCCAGTTAAGAATATGGGTTTAACAATTTAAAAAAAAATATGTCACCAAACAGAAAAAAGAAAAAAAGTCATATGATCATGTTAATGGATGCAGAAAAATAACTGGAAAAAAGCAATTGCATGATAATAACTCTTAGTAACATTTGAAAGTCAATTTCTTTAGTATGACAAGGAAAACCTACAATAAAACTACAGCAAACATCAACTTTATGGTAAATTGTTGAATATTTCCTTAGATAGAGAAAAAAAAACTTTGCTATCATGGAGTTACTAAATTTTACTAAACATTAAAATTATACTAGATAATCTTGTTCAGTAAATAAGAAAAATAAAAGTTATAAGGATTAAAGTAAAAAAATTATTATTTGCAATGTGATTATATAGGTTAAAAAGTAATTAAGTGTTCAATCAATACAAAGAATCAATGAGCAAATGCAGCATATTATCTATATTCAAGGCTAATAAAAATTATTGTTTCTATATATTAAGAACAAATATTTAGAAAACTAAATTGAAAATAAGTCAATTTACAGTATCACCAAAAACATTAAACACCTAGGAATAATACTAATGAAAGAAGTAAATGACCTCAAGAAAATCAATTTCAAATTAAATATAAAATTAATTTGAAGGGAAAAATTTAAATAATACTTAAAAGAAAGCATAGGAGTCTATTTTCATATCTTGAGCATGACAAAATGTTCTTAAACGAGATACAAAAAGTACCCACCATAAACAGAATAAAAAGGATGGACTTCATCAAAATTAATCCCTGTTCATCAAAATATACAATTAAAATAAAGAAAATGAAACTTACATGTAGATTTGGAGGGGATATTTGCAATACAAACATCCAACAAAAGATTTAGAAATACAGAATTTATTTCCATTTATTATCTAACATCTACCCATCCATCCAGAATATATAAACAACTCCTACAAATCAAGAAAAAAAGATAATAATCAACTCTGCCTCCTCAGAATCATACGGTTTTGCTTCTATGAAAAGAATTAAGTAGGGGATGAGAGTGAAGTCACTTTTTAATCCCTCCTTTGATTGACTTTCAACTTAAAAATTTCAAGAGAAGGAAATTTTAGGTTTAAACATGCTTTTATGGTCATTTTTATTATTTTTCTCTTCTGACAGCAGTTAAGTTATTTAGTCCTACTTGTGGCATATTCTTCTCTAATTAAATCTCTCCCTAAGATGGAACACAATGATGGGCATAAAAATAAAAAAAGAAAAGGGAGGATGATTAGGAAAAGAGGGAGGAGGATGAGGCGGAGGCGGAGCAAGGGAGCAGAGGTGAGGAAACAGGCTTTAATAACCGAAATGATTGGTAGCTTCAATATTGTGTGAAATTCCCCAAAAGTTAGTTTCAGGGAAAAACAAATGATTATGCTTATGTGAATGAACTCTCTTAGCAAACTCAGGCCATCTTTAACATCTTGTAAAACACTGCACAAGATGCCTTCATTACTTTCTACTCTTTTCTAGAAACCTGCTCTTATCTAAGTTTCTTGTTAGCTATTATTACCAATTTATGAAGCTGAATCATCAAACGTCCTTGTATAATGTATCTCCAGGGAGCTCTAATTGTTTTTCAAACTCACTATGACAGTTTTAACTGTTTAATCATTATATGACCTAACCCTATCTTTGTCTTCAATTTAACAAGTAACTGTCCGATTTATACCTGTTTCGGATTTACAGTCCTATTTCTGATATTTCTTGATATTTCTGATTGTTCTTTTTTTCCAAAAAATATACCGTATCCAATTTGTCCTGGAATTTTATTAGATTCACAAGACTACTATGGGCTACATATTTTACTTGTGAACCTTAAAAGAATCTATACATCATTATTCTTGACCATTGTTCATTCACTGAAATATTCTCTACTTTGTTTTCCAAAGTTGTTAGTATTTATCACTTAAACTAGCCTCCTCTGATTCATGGAAGTGCATACACCCTTTCAATAAGCTCACTGAATCTGTTGATTTAAGAAAGCTTAATGAAAATAATGAAAGGACATAACATTTAAGTCTAATGTCAAAATATCATGTTCTCTGAATGTTCCTGGAGAATATTATTCCCCTTCTTTTTTTATTCCAAAGTTCAACCCAAAATCATTTATTTCCAAACGTATTTCCCTACATGCATTAATCGGCCTACTCTCAACTGCGATCTTCTTAGGGATTTACACTAGTCTTCATTTTGTCTACTCTTTTCTTATAACATTTTCTTTTTCTTAAATGAGAGTTACATTTCTCTGAGCATGTGTCCTCTTGCCTGATTAGTGGGTGCAAAGTACCCTTCACATTCCTTACGAGTTTGAAAAATTGCCAACTTTACATGTTACTATGCTCACCAAACACCTAACAACCAACCCCAAAGGATAATCTTTTACCTTATCAAGCATTTAGCAATCATGAGTAAACATGTATACGTTTACTTAAATTTTCAGCTTTCCATCTATAGAGCTGATATATTATTACCTGAGACATAACACCCACAGTATGACTGAAAGTGACAAAGTATGGATATGTGACAGCCTTTTATAAAGTGGCATTTCTATAAGTGCTATATGGGAGCATGTTGCTTAGTCTCCAATCCTAAAATACCTCTTTCCATGTTGGATAGTTCAATTGTTAAGAAACATTTGCCCTTTTTCCAACCCTCTATGTTTTCTAATCTTGAGAAGATGGAGTTATATGAACCATTAATTTGGGAAAAAGATAATCTGGGCATCTTCAGCTTATGTTCTGCCTTCTTTCTGAGGAAGTATGCATGTTCTAAACACATCTCCGTGCAGGGAAAGTCTGCTCTGATCCACTGTTACCTCTGAGAAGATAGATGAATTTTACCATTCTAAGGTTTAGCTTACACAGCTCTTAGTTCACTAAATGCTCACAATTAGATTTATCAGTTATAAAATTGATACTTTAACCTCCATCTGCAATTCCATGGTTTTGTTCAATTTAAGATGCTTGTCTTGAAGTTGCACTAGCATAACAATAAACCACATAGCTTTAATTTAAATTGTATGTTTATTTGTGGTAAATTACAAATTTAATGGGTAATGTGCTTTCTCAATTCTATCACTAAAAACAGTCAAAGTGCTTCTGATTACTAATGTCTTAAATGAAAAATCCTTAAAGAAGCTCATTTTGATAGGGAATTCTATGTGAGTCTTCCTATGCTATGGAAGCAAGTGTTGCAGCATTTATTAATGATTCATTTGAGCTAGAGACAGCGTACATTTGTCTTTGAGAGCTGTGGGCACACAGATGACCCCAAATGATGTTTGAAATCTGTCTCAAATCTTTACCTGTTACTTTCGCAGTGAATCCTTCCCTGATTATCCATTTTAAATGTCAACCCTCCACTACACCCTAGCAATCAGATTACCCTTCACACTTTTATTTCCATAGTACTTTACATCTTCTATAATAGTCACTCAAATTATTTATTTGGTTTATTGTTTCTTTCCCTGAACTAGATGGTAAGCTAGCAGAGTGTCTACTAATGTCTTTCATAAATGTTTGTTGAATAAATGAACTTGAAATCAACTCAGTTTGGATAAAGCTCTTCGGGCAATGGGTTAAAATTGTCTCAACTGACTGCCGCAAATCCATTCACAAATGAGGTGCATTGTCAGCCCTGTCTGACTGTCATGACTTACAAAGAATTTAAATAATTTCTCAGGAGGCACTGAGGCTTTATTGGGTCTCAGAATCCTGTAGATCATATAGGAGTAAGTAGAAATCCCAAATCACCTCTAAGTAATTCAGTGTTCACAGTTATCATAACATGAGATGACCCAGTGAAATATTCTGCCCTTTACACATTAACAGATCCTTTCAAGTAGCCAAACTGGTCATTACAAAAATAATTAGCCTCACATACTGGTGAGTATACTGTAGAAAGCAACTCCTTATTCTTGCCCTCCCTTTCATGAATGGATTTTGAAATAAGGAATGAATGCTACAAATGTCTAAAAATAGACCCTCCTCAACTGAGAACATTCACTTTCTTCAGTGTCAGGAAGAACAATTGTGGTAAGAACCTAAAAGGCAGCCATATCGACAACAGGGAAGGCAGCACACCCCTGGCGCACGCAGAGGGGTGGACTCTCGGTTTTCTGAGGATAAAGACCTTGCTTCCTCACTCAGGCATATCAAACACTGAGCATGATGGCCCAGATGAATCTCTCACCAAATGATTGTATCACCCAGGCTTTTGCTTTATAAATTTACCTTTGAGTTTGGGGTCATTACTTTTATTTTACTGCTTTAATTCATTCAGCAGTATTAGATATAGTGATCAATAGCTTGAAAATTTTCTTTAAAGAAAAGTGATTCTCAACAGGAAAATCTGTTTTCTAGTTAGCAGCTCACTAAACTCTCATGTCATTAGTACATAAAGTCCCATTAGCAAACGTGGAGACAATAAAAATGTATTATTTTAATCCTCATGTTAATTATCAGTTCTACTAAGGTTCTCAATCAATGGTCTTAAATTCTTAATTATTATGAACTTATGTGGGATAAGTGACCCAACGACATCAACCTTATTCATTCCCACCTTAAGTAGGAATAGAGCTCAAATTTCAGAGGAACAAAAGAAGTAAGCCTGTGGCTAGCAACATATATAAATCATTGAATTATTTAAAAATAGAACAAGTATCAGAGCACGTACAACAGGTTTTTATAGTGTATAACAGGAGTTGACAAACTTCTCCTTAAAGTTCCACGGAGCAAATATTTAAGGCTTTGTGAGCCACATAGCCTTTGTGGCACAAGTGCAACTCTACTATTATAGCACAAAAACAGCCATAGGCAATATTGAAACAAACATGACTCCATTTAAAAAACAAACTTTATTTATAAAAGCAGGTGGAAGTCTGGATTTGGTCCATAAGCCATAGTTTTCAGGTGTCTAGATTAAAAAAATTATTCTTGAAAGAAAAATTATAGTATAATGTTAATTTACTTAGTAAAATATATAGTGCTAACACATATAGCTCTAATAATGTGGCAATCACAAATTATATATTAATTCCAAATGTGCTTTAAATATTAACTTATTATCACTCAGAACTATTCTACTTGTCTCATTTAACAGAGAATTGGTTAGTGAAGTTAGTTAACCTGTCTGCATTAGTTTCCTAAAGCTGTCATGACAAATTATTATAAATCAAGTGTATTAAAATGATGGTAATTTATTCTCTCACAGGTTTCAAGGCTACAATTCTGGAATCAGGTCCTTCACAGTGCTATGCACTGTCTGATGCTCTAGACAATGGACCTTCCTGGCCTTTTTCTAGCTTCTGATAGTTGTCTACAATTCTTGGCATTCACTCCGCTCTCTGCCTCTGTCATTACATGCCACCGTCTCAATGTGTCTCCCTATCTTTTCTCTTGTTCTTATACAGACACAAACCACATTAAGTTAGGGATCACCTTAATCCTATATAACCTCATCTTAAGTTGATTAAGTATAAAAAGACCATATTTCCAAAGGACAGGTGTTGGGGGTTAGAACTTCTACATATATTTTTAGGGAACACAATTCGACCTACTAGTTTACTAATTTGAAATTAGTAAAATTTCAAGTTAACATAATAAACAGCCATAGGTACACAATATAGAAAGGTTCTCAAGGTAAGCACAATTGGAAGAATATTTAATCTTATTTTTTAGAATAACATTGATTCATATTTTCACATTATATTGTTTAGTAATTTAAATATATTTTATTAAGAAATAAAGGGCCCATATTCATCTGTGCAAACTTTGAAGTAAATAATGCACCACAAATTTTATTGGTATTAATTAGTAAACTAATTTTTCAACAAGGGACAGCAATACCCATTTCAACAATAGCTGGGAATAGTTGTGGATGAATTTGTGCATCAGGGGATCTGGGAAGCATTGCTGGCACTTAATGGGCAGGATAGCAGGGATTCCCAAAGCTTTTCAATGCGGGAGACAACTATGTCCAACCAAGAATTGTCTTTCTCATAATGCCAGTAGAAACAATGATAACCTAAGCATACTTTATCATTCTAAAGCAAAACTGGTAGAGTATGGAAATCACAAGTAGCTAGTACCTTATGGAAATCAAGAAATGCTGGTAATTCACAGAAAATCAGATGAATTAGAATTACATATGTAAGTGTGTATTTGAAATGTTGCAATTATATATCCTCATAGATTACTAGATCACAATCTCATCAAACTCTGTAATAAATTAGCTAATATTAGTTTATATGCACCAACTTGCAGTATCCAAGGGAGGTAGTGCTTGGTCTTAAGCCCAAATAGACCAAAATGGACTTGTGCATTATTTACATATAATAACTCAAGAAAAAACTCATGTTTTTGAATAAATTATTGACCCATTAAGAAAGCCACCTTAGCTCCACTGGACTTTGAGCTGTAACTTACTTTGTAATGTAATGTCTACTATTTTAGATCATTAAACACGAAGTTTCTGCTGTCTAAGAGCAGGCTTTATTCCTTAACCAAATGGCATTGGTGATTACACTGGTCAAGAAGAATTATGAGGCAAGCATGAAACTAAAACAAGTTTATAATCACCTTCTATCTCACTGATAACAAAATGTAGTAGAGGGGGATGGAACAGAAAGTCCCTATTGCATATGAGAAAATACTTTAATTATTTTCTTTCCAGATAGTATACACTGAAGTTTGTGCAGTAGAAAAGGGGGAAAATAGGAATCTCCTCTGGATTTGTAAGGCACTCAGACTTAACTTTTCTGGTCAAGACAGAACTTCACTGTGGTCAGGGGTTATATCAAGTAGTAGCAGTGACATGCTGTAGCATAGCATGCAAGAGGGCATGTGTCCTATTACGTCAGGCTGCCTTGAAAAGAAAGTGAATGAGCATCTTCCCTAGTGGATCTATCTGGGAGTAATCAGGATTTACAGCTGCCAGATACTCACAGTGTAGGCCACAAATGCACAAAGAATTCACTAACGTGCTCAAATTGTATCACTGAAAACCAATCACACTTGTAATTTAAACAGCATTTGCATGCGAATTTTATCACTGTGCTAGAGCAAACTTGCAATATTTGGTTGTAACTTTGCGCAACAGACTTCAAATAATTCATGGGCACAGTCCACCCACTGGATGAAAGCCCCATTAGCAAAGGTAGCATTTGCTTAGAGGGTCCAGGGTCCTCAAGGAGAATTATCACAAGGGCCATCATCAACATATCTGAACAAGAAGGAAATAAGCTATCTTATTACCTATTGTTTGAAAGATCCTTCAAAACCCAAGTCAAAATCAAGTTCTGATTCAAAAACACCATGACCAATAAATACCCTTCCCCCATGCAATCACATACAGGTGTGTTTGTCTACATGCACACAGTCTCTAAATTAGCAGGGAAAAAAAGATTTAGCTAATAATGAATCAAGCCATGTATCTTCTACTCTCTCCAAATCCTTCCAGACAGCCAATGCAAGGGCATTTGGGCCAATTAAAATATTTGAGGGGAAAAAAAACAAACTCCTGCCTCATATAGGCCCATTCTATTCATTCTCTAGTACAAAGAGAACTGTCAGAATGTTCAGTAGGCCGAGCAAACATGGCTGAGAATGTGCCACCATCAATTATTATTGATTACGAGTAATGGTCAGTGTCTTGAAGGTCCTGTGATCTAGAATAACCTGTTTATCATCTTAGCAGTGCTTTCCTTCCTTTTTCTCATAATCTGTAGAACTTTTTTTCAGTTTTCGTTTTTATTTTTATGTCACCAAAAAGCAGAAGGCAAAGAACTTTGCCCATTAATTCAGTATTAATAGGAGGGCTCTAACATATTCTCCATGCACACTGACGTTCCTGTTTTCTTTGCTTTCTTCTCTTTAGTGAAAAGCTGTCTTCCTCACTAATTAAAATTCATTACCTGCTCCTGAAATGAAGGGGCTGAGAAATTACTGGCTGACTGCCTCCATCATGCTTAATAAATCCCTGGAAAACAAATAATGTCCCTTTGGTGGGGGGAGAGGGGGCTCTTTTTTAGTTTCCAATCTCCTTGGCAACACAGTAGCCTCAACTATTTTATTTGGCGGTTTGCCATTTGTGCCATCCAGCTATCAACGTGAAGTTTTTCAATGTTCACTATGTACAGCAGTCACTCACATAATAAGCACGTGCTTTCATGCGTGCTTCACCTAGATGTTACACTGCTACCTAAAAAATTATTTTATCCTCAGTCTGTCTCAGTGAGGGAAGACTCTTAGTGAGGTCTTATTCTCACACATTAATAATCCTAAATACAGGTTTTTATACACAGGGTGGAACACCCATCTGCCCTTGCCTCTTTTTCAGCAGATGGAAATTTGTTGCATGTATTGTTATTGTTTCTTCCTTGCTGCCTATAGATCTCCTGTGAGGTTTACTAATATGATTTGCATCAACCAGGTTTAAGTGTACATACTTGTGAGTTTTGGGGAGAGAAGCCCCTCATGCTCTGAGGCTATTAAAGCTGAAGGTCAGGAGCTCTGCTTACTCTGCCTTAGTCCAACTATTTTATTTTTCTTGGTTAACTATCTACTATTTATAACTTTTTCATATCTGTAGTGTTGTCAACTACGTAAGAATTTGCATGTGAGGTAAAGTAAGAAAATTTAAGACTGTGGCTTTGAATTCAGATGAAGTAGTTATAATCTGCTTCTTATAACCTGTGAAACTTTCAGCAAGTTACTTACATATCTGGATCTCAGATTCTTCATCTGCAATGTGGGAAATAATATCTTCTAGTTAAAAAGGATCAATTTAAATTAATTTGAATGACACATGTAATGTACTTAGTTTAGTGCATAGGTTATAAAATAATAGCACTCTTTTTAATAATAATTTGTCTTGAGCCACTATTATATTTTAATATTCAGTGAGCGTTATGCCTTCCACATAGATGAGGAGAAAGCATGCTATCTGTGGAAACTTAAAATATATCAGACTCTTCTGAATATCCCAGGATGCATACACACACACAAAGATTGTGGCGTGGGATAAACGAGAGGTTTGATGATTCCACATGAAAAGAGAAAGTCCACATGTGGGAGTTTATTGCTTACTTTCTACTTCTCAGAGACATCACTATTAAATTGGCAGTTTTGTTTTCCACTATTCTTCCTAGTGTCTCCCAGCAAAGCACTTGAAGATTCACTTTTTCTCTGAAGTGGATGGGATGTGTTTTTTGAAGAGATACGTCCACGTCAACTTGTCTCTGAGTGTATCTGACTGTTTTGGTTCAGTGTCTCCAGCAATCTGGTTTTAGCAAAACAGTGTGTTGAGTATTTTATATACATATAACTTAAGAGTAATTTAACAAGACTTCATAACCTATTCTCTTATGCCAACTCTAAAAGTGACCCATTTTTGTCACTGCAACTGCTATTTCTTGCTGTTTTTTCTTTCTTGAAGTCTGTCCTTTATGGTTATATTTCATATTTCCATGATCACTTCCCTTTATCATATTTCTCCAATGAAACAGTTAAGTGCCAACTCAGTACCTCACATGATGGCAAACAATACAGTCCTTGTGGGTGTCTAGAGACTTTGGTCAGTCCATAGACACACACACACGCTGTTGAATAAGGCAAACAGTCTGTAGTGCATCTGTGGTGGGCCTGTTCTTGAAGGGATATAATGCTCTGACAGCTCTTTTTTCCCAAGCCCAACTCAGCAGCACTAACTTCTTACAATATTTTAGCCCCTTTCTCTACCTAAAACAATATATCTTTTAGTGTGTGTTAGGATAATGAGGTATTAGGTGTTGCAATAGTAGACATGTCTTTGGCATAACATGTCATTATGTTGGTTTTTTGTCTTTGGTTTTCATTTTTACCCATTATCAGAATTACACTGTTTGTGATGCCACAGGACTGGCTCTCATTCTCGGCTCTCAGACTTTCATGGTATGCCTCCCCACTTTTAAAGGCTCTGCCTACCTCCTAAAGGCAAAAACTCCCACACCTTCCTAAAATTATCTTTGAGCAATTTCATTCACACTCACAACTTCTTCTCTCTTCATACTTACACCGATGATTTCCACATCCATGCCTCGTTGGGGATTTGAAATGTTAAATCACAACTTTCCCTTTGAGTTGTGAGAGAAAACTGAAATATCTCTAGGAGATAGTTAAGGAGCTGTCAGTGGTGTTGCTGGTAAATTTGGAATACTAAAGCAGCTTGGCCCCGAATTTAAATTGGGCTCCCTGTTTTTTCCTACCTTGAATTGAATTTACTCATTTCCAGGTAGAACAGCCAGAGATCCCTAGGCATCCCCACTGTGCAGAAGATCTGCCCTAGTGAATAACCTAAAGAAAAAACAGAAACTGTGATAATTCAAGCACATGTGGACCAAAGTCAAAAGGAGAGAGACGCCATGGAGAATGAATACAGAGTAAGGGGAGAAAGAGAACAGAAAGAAGGACTTGAGCCACACGTACTGGGTTCTTGTCTCTCCATTCCACCTATTTGGGGAAAGAGTAAACAGAGGGCTGGATGTGCCCTTCCAATATTATTCCCTCATAAAAATAGAAGCCCCTTCCTCTCTATGGAGGATGAGGAATGAGGAATAAATGCTCTTCAGGAAAGTGCTCTCAGAATGCATTCTACACACCCACACATCCAACTGTCTATGGGACATCTCTATCTCATTATCTCAAAGGTAATTCAAACTAACCATGTCCAAAATTGAAACCATACCTCTTAAATCCTTATTTTCTATATGCAAGTGGTAGAGATCTTGGAAATTTCTTTTTCCTCAATTTTCTGTGTGAGATTTCAAATACACAACAGTACATTGTATACAACCACTCAAATACTAAGTATTGAAAGTTCATTATTCCTACTCACTATATTAAGTATTTTGCATACATTTTCTTGCTCAATGTTGTCCACAGCTCTGTAGTGTAAGTAGCATAATCTCCAGTTTATAAATGAGAAAATGAAAAATTAGAAAGGTTCTCAAGTACATGATCTTAATTAGTGTGGACAACCACCACCCACACCTAGGCCCTTCTCTTCACACTCTGCCATGCTTCGTTATGTTTTACTCTGAGAATATTGCAATAGCCCAGAAAACCCTCTAACTTCGAATCAGACTCCTTACACTTCATCCCCAACAAGTACTGCCTCCAGAATGCTATTTCTAAAATGCAAATCTGATCAAGTACATTTTCTTCTATAAAAGTTTCATAGATTCCCTGTCATGACACAGCTGCTGCCTCTTTGTCGAATCTAATCCTCTACCCCTCTCCCACACACATCCTAGGCTCTGCTGATGCTGAACTAATTTTCATTCCCAGGAAATGCCAGGCTCATTCCTGGCTCCTTAGTTTTATAAGATATCATTTATTTCCTCTGACTAAAATGCAGTTATCACTTACCCCAACCCAGCCTTTGAAAGACAAACTCTACCTTACTTATGAGCTTAAACGTTAGCCCTTAGGTGAACCCTTCCTTAAGCACACCTTAACACACATGTCAGATTGCAGGCATTTCGTTATGTTGCATTGTAACTGCTATGTAGCAGGTCTATTTAATTATGAAGGCCATCGTGGAGACTACAGGGAATCTTTATGATTGTGTCCTTCATATATAGCATAGAGACTGAAACAAAATAGGTGCTTAATATACACTTAATTTTTTCGATTGAATAAATCACTCTATATATCTCCAGAGCTATATTTAAGATACTTGTTTTGGGAAGGCAGCAAAGGAGCACAATATGGCATTTTACCTACCAACATTCTACAGACGGCATTGTGGGCTTTTAATTCATTATTTACTTGAGAATACTCAGTAGAAATAAACAACAAAAAATACCTTGACTCTCTTGCTTAAGACTGGAACCCCCCAACAAGACTCACCTTCCTGGGCAAATGCCTCTTGTTCTCATAAAATCAAGTTCACTGTAAAGAAGCATAAGTATAACAATGATTGGATTTTGCTTATCCTGTGAGGAAAATAAAAGAGGTGGCAATTGCCTAAGTAGAACTTGAGGAATTATGGATAGATTTTTAGCAAGCTGTGAAGAATAAAATGATTAGGGAGGGAAAATAAAGGGCTTAGACGAAGACTGAATTATATAACATGTGGTACCAGCACAGAAAGAAGGAGGTGAAAGAGGCAGCACATTTTTGATGCCACAAAAGTTGTTTGTACCTTGACTCCTAACCTTCACAAAGTGCTGTGAACTTGATAGGGCAATGAATTTCAGAGTGATTAAGTAACTACCTAAAATCACAAAGCTGGTAAGTGCCTTCCAGCCTAACTTGAAATTCTATATTCCATCCAATTCACTACCTGTTCTTAAGCTATTGCCCCTTGTCTCAAAGCAGTTCAGAGGTTTTAAGCCACCTAAGTAAATGTTAAGCTATCATATCCTAAATACACACTTACCATGAACAGTTAAGAAATGACCCTCATTCACTCACTCACAGATTCAAGTCTTGGGCATTCATGTCAGATCAATAAATGCCAAACTTGCTCTAGCTGAATAATAAAGTGGAATTCAAAAACTGGGGTACAGGTTAAACTGACTTGGGATTTCAAGTTCCTCTCAACTCTCAGTCTAAAAGTTTTTTCTTTGTTTCTCCATTTAAAATCATAGAAAATATTTTTAGTTAGAGATCTTTGGGGAATAAATTCAACTTCCGTAGTGGTTGTGATAATTAAGAAGCCAACTAACAGAAGCTGTAAGATTTGTTAGACTAATGTGAAAATATACTTGTGCCAATTATGGAGCAATTTATATCATAATTCACTGAAAAATACACCATACAAATGTTTTACGAGGTCATTCTGTCCCTGGCTTTTTCAGTAAGATGTTAATAATAAGAAAATAAATCATCAAATTTAACAATAAAATATAATTCAAAACATTGTAGTGGCACTTTGGTAATAATAGAAAAAAAGCAGTAGAAATAGTAGTATTACTGTCCTTTATCATCCCCCAAATTCTCCTTATAACCATAAAAACATCTACACAGACAAATCTTTATTCAAATATTTCACTCCAATTTAGACACAGCTTTCCTTACAAACACACACACACAGAGAAATAAAAATGGTGTTTGTAATCTGGAGGAAATAAATAAAAGTTATTAGGTTGTCCCCTATCAGTTTAGCAGCAATGATGAAGACAAATGAAGGCTTCCCATTGTCTTATGTTCATTTCCCGGCTTTGTTGATCTCAGACAACTTGTGATTATGCTTTCTTCACTGTCTCTATTCAGTGATCTTTTGTCCATCTGTTGGATAAACTTTATTAAGTGGTAAGTCAGCCTTTATCAGTAAAGGCTGTGTTCCAGGTCAAGCCCACCCAGCATCATTACTTAGAACCAGCTCATAGAACATATTTGTAAATGAATTATAACACCTTAGGTCCAAGGTCACTTGGGCCTACAAATTTACATTACTATACTTATTAATGGGAAAACATATCCAATATAAGTCTTTAAATATTATTTTTAAGTATAAATGCAGGGGATATAAATATTTATAAAGGGAAATGAAAACATGCCTATACAAAAACAATACAAACAGCAACATTATAGTAGCTGAAAGGTGGAAATAATTTAAATGATCAATTTGTAAATAAATATTTAAAATGAGGTATTTCCATTTAATGCAATACTATTCAACATTTAAAATGAATGAACTAATAACATATCTTACAACTTGGATAAATCTGAAAAATATCATTTTAAATGAAAAAAGAATACAAAAGACTATGTATTATATGATTCCATTGATTTAGAAAGCCTAGAAAATATAAATTTATAAAGATAGAAAGTGTATCAATGGTTTCCTAGGGCTATGGTTAGGAGTGGTGGTTAACTAAAAATTGGATCAAGAGAATTATTTGGGGCTGATGTATTAAAAGACTGGATTGTGGTAATGGGTTTACAATTCTATGCATTTATTAAAATAATTTAATTGCATACTTAAAATGGGTGAGCTTTATGTTATATAAATTATAACAAAATTAAGCTGTTTAAATATATATATATAATATATATTCAAATACACACACAGAAACATTCAAGAATATATGTAACCTCTTTCTCTGGAATGAATCACAAGAAATTTAATAGTGGTTACAATTGGATTAAGTATTTGAAGGTATGAGAGATATTCGCTCATCATTTTAAACTTGTTATAGGAGTTGAACTTCTAAACTTATAAATGCATCGTTTTTATCTAAATAAAAAGATGGAATAGAGAGAGATTTGAAGATGCTAACCTTGAAGATTAGAGAGCTGCAAGCACAAGCCAAGCAGGGGGGAAAGGCCCCAGAAGCTGGAAAAGGCAAGGAAGGGCTTCTCCCATAAAGCCCCTGGAGGGAACACAGCCCTTTGGGAACAAAATACCTTTATTTTGGCCCAGTGAAAATGGTTTCACACTTCTGGCCCCCAGGATTGTGAGAGAATAAATGGTATTTTAAGCTTAAGTTTGTGGTAATTTGTTAGAGCAGCCATAAGAAAATAATGCAATTCATCATGGGACAATGACCCAACTAAGCAACAGGTAAACTGAACTATTGCTGCTTACCTTTACTGAGCTGAAAGAGGAATGCCTGACCTTGTTAGACTGCTCTTTGCAAGCTGCTGGGGCAGTGACTGGAGTTAGTGGGGTCATGATAGAAAACTAGAACTTTTTAGTGCATTTCAGAAATGGGCAGTGAAACTGCACTAACATGATGATGGAACACTCTTGCCCTTAATATATCTATGAGTTATACTTCTTGCTAGATTCCAAGATGTAAGGACACCTTGAAATAGGAAGACAAGGGCAAACAAGGGTGGATATAGGAAACACCATAATTAGTGGGGAAAGATCAAGAAACAGAAAATTGTGAAGGAACAAAGTAGTAGTAAATGTCTTAATGTATATGAACTTGAGTCATTCATTCATTCATTCAACTACCATTGAACAAATATTCACTGAACACATATTCAGAACACTGTGGTAGGAAAACTAAAGATACTGTAGAGAAAGACAGACATGGCCCCTGCCATGAAATTTACATAATATCTTAGAAGACTGGCAGAAAGCATCCAATTATCAAGTCAGTTTACTCTGGAGTCAGGGGCCATGTTCTGTAACACTTTTCCTAAACACTTACCACCCCTATCTCCTTCCTATCCCTCAAAAAGCAGCCTAACATGAACTTTTATCCAAGGATTGGGATCAAATTTACATATTCTATGAGATTTTTCCTAATTATTCTTCCATGTAGAGCTGACTGCTCTTTCCTTTGAGACCCTACTGTGTTCTAAAGTGCATGGCTTGCATTCTACCGAATTCTACTGAATTTATTTTTTACATGTCTACTTCTTATTAAATTGTTGGCCCAAACCTCCATTACTGACAAGGTTCAGTGTTCATTTTAAAATGTCCAGCATGTAGTACAAAGTGTAACAGAAAGAAGACAATTAATAAGTAGTTATTGGATGAATTAAGGTGGAAAACATTTTTAAGGGTCCATGCTAACATTTGCATAGCAAAATGTTAACCTAAATTAAAAAGGTAAGCAAATGGGAATCAGAATTTAGATTATGGAATTTATTGTAACTAAGTCACAAACTCCAGGACCCATAATGCACTGTTGTGATGTGCAATTTGGTTGAGATTTACTTTGAACTGTGAAATGTTATAAATATCCTTCAGCAGTATTTTATATTCCAAAATACAGAGAGTTCAACCAACAGTGGTGTTTATTATTGTGCCAGGTGATGGGGATGGAGAAATGAGTATGAGCTTTTCAATTCAGTTGCTTAGCAATAATTGGGAAAGATAAGTAAACAATTAAACATCTTAATCCACAATAATAAGTAAGTAGAAATAAGCAGCTGGACTAGAAGAAAATTTAGACAGTTCCTTACATTAAACACGTTGTTTTTTCTTTTACTATTCCCAAGGATTTTGAAAGTTTTCTAATTTTTATTTTTCATTAAAAATGTTTCTATCAATGTTTGATTTCACTGGAGAATGTTAGCTTGTTTTCTTATTAGCATAGAGCTCTTTATAAGTATCATGAGATAGAGCTGATTGGAAAACCATAGTAAATGAACTACTTCTGAAAAACAGAATATTACTTATTAAAGATAATGCTTACAAAATGAATATTTATAGGCTACAACTCCTCTTGTCTGAGTATTCAGAAGTCTGCCAAACACTTCTCTTTGCAGTGAGACATTCTTCCAGATGGCAGAATGAATTCTCTAGTGGCAAAACAAAGACCAAAGTTCCTAATTACTTAATGTTTTTGGTGATACATTCCTATATTTTAAATGATCCACTTTTTGCCCAGTCAAGGAAGAAAAGTAGTCTTCTTTGACCGCACCTCTCCCTCAATTCTCATATTCAGTCTAAAGGAGGAAGAATCCTTCATTCTCCAATCTCTTGCTTCCTCCAGATGACTTCTATTTTATTCCAAGGTGGGGGCAGAATTCTCATTAACATCACCAGTCCAAGTCCCTCACTGCCTCTTCTTGGGAAAATGAGGTGTTTTCCTCAATTGGTGAAGTGAACAGAATCCTAGGCTGCATTATTCTATTGTGCAGGTTAATAACATTGAAAAATGCTGCTCATGCATGGTCCTATCTCAGAATACTTGCTCTCTTTTTCACTCCTTTTGACATCTGGGGTCCTATTGTGCTCACATGTGATGGACTCATCTCACTCCATGTGGAAGACATTCAAGAAAACTTAGTTCTAAAATTCTTCTCTTGGTTCTGGCTTCTCTAACTCTGGTTAAATAATCCATGGCAATTCTTCCCTATGTCACTGAATGTCTTTAAATTTAGAATGAAAAAATCAAGAATCATCATTTGAGACTCTGATACTTACTCTTACGACTTTTTTTACTTCTTATGGAGTCTTTTACTTTGCATATTAAAGCAGATATTTTATTTTGGGCTCCATATGTTTCTTTGTGATTACTTTCTCTTGGTTAAGAACCAGGAAGGAGTAAGTGGTGATTTATTAGACCATATGAAACATCCAACAATGTATTGGTCCTACTAATTATATGTTTTTAAACATTATCCATCCTTTTTATTTTTATTTTTTGCCTCATTTTGGGATATCAGTGTCTCTAGGTTGAACAACTATAATAACTCCCTAAACAGTCTCCAGTCTTTCTATACACACTATGTTCTTTGTGAGACTTATCTTGGTAGGGACCACTTTATGAATATGTGACCTTGCAGTCAGACAGGTCGTGCATTTAGAAGCACCCTTTTACTTGGCTTAATGATCTATTACCATTTTCTTGAATTCTTAATTTTTTATCTCTAACTTTTTGTTTCATAAGTAAGGTCTTATACGTGCAAAAGGAATGCATGCTTTCTGTAAATATGCAGAATTATAGAATCCAACAAAATGATATAAATTATTGTATATAAGTATATACAATAATTTATTATATTTGAATATGATTTTATAGTCCATACTAAAGGAAATTCTTAGTATCTTATTCGTGTCTTTCTGCATCTAATATTTATCAAGCTCAGTGTAAGTAGTTGGCTAACACAGGGCAGAAAGTGCTACCACTAAAAAAGGATATGATAACATTCCTTGGTCATCTGTATTTCTTAAAAATCCATTAATGACCTTCAGTCTGCAATCTAAGCAAGTTGTGGTTCCAAAAGAAAGCTTGTCCTCTTAGGGGCCATCAGTGCCTTCTTTACTCAGCTGTAGAATACAGATAGTTCTATAGTGGCCTTGAGTCTCCCTGAAGCCCCACGCATGATCTGTTGGTATTCTGTGCTCATGAGAATCAGGTATTCTTTATATGAATTAGGCAAGGAACAGAGGGCATACTTATTCAATGTGTACTTTGTGCTCCCGTAAATGATTTAAGGACTTAACTTAAGAAGCTTGTGTGAGTCATTGTTAAAACATGTAACAGAACCAATAAGATATATATATATATGAGACTGACTGCAAGAGTTTGGTATACATAATTGTAGGTGTTGGATAGACAAGCCTGAAATCCACAGGGCAGGTCCCAGGAAGCCTAGGAAGGCACTCCTGGGCATGAGTTGATTGATGATCCCACCTACAGGTAGAATTTCTTTTTTTTTCTTCAACAAAGTCTCACCTCTTTTCTTAATGGCTTTACACAGATTTAATCAGGCCCCCCTAACTGGTCTAGGATAAACATCCTTAGATAAAGCCAACTAATTATATACTTTAATCATGTTTGCAAAATATTTTCACAAGATTAGTGTTTGATTAACTGGAGACTATAGACTTAGCCAGATTTGTTCTTAAAACTATCTTCACTCTTTTACCTTTATCTCTGCTAACTAGATAATCTGAAATGACCTATTTTGAAGTTTGCTGATTCTTTCTTCTGCCTAACCAAGTCTGTTTTTGAAACTCCTCTAGTGAATTTTTTAAATCAGTTATTGTGTTCTTCAGCTCCAAAATTTGGTTCCTTTTTTATATTTTCTCTTTGTTATTATTTCTATTTTGTTCATGTATCATTTTCCTGCACTTGCGAGCATCTTTACGATGGTTACTTTGAATTCTTTGTCAAGTAATTTATGTACTTTCATTTCTTTAGGGTTGGTTTCCTTTGTTTCTTTGACCAGGTCATGTCTCCTTGTCTGTTCCTGTGCTTGGCCACTGTGTTGGAATCTGCACATTTGAAAGAACATTCACCTCTACCAGTTTTTATGGACTGGCTTCATACAGGGAAAGACCTTCACTAATCAACACGGTTAGGGATTCTGCAGACTTCTGTAACCTCTCCTTTGATGCATCTTCTCTGGACTGGTGCCTGTAAATGCCCAGTTAGAGGAATTTATGCATTTCTTTTTTCGGAAGTTTATAATCTCTTGCTCCCTCTTGTGTCTGTTTGTCGTTCTGCAGCTTCTCTGAAGCAACCACAGGCCACGCAGCTCTTTTGTTCTCAACAGTGTCGATTTCTAGAGTATCCAGGCCCCATCAGTACCCGAAATCCGGCAGAACAGAGACCATTCCTCATGTAGATTCCCCTGAAAAGCTAGACTGTCGGTCAGATGCTCCATTCTTCTCTTTCTACCCCGAGGAGGAGGACACTCAGCTGTGTTGGCTCTCACTGCTGACCAGGTTCCTCTGGAGTAGCAGCAAGCCGCCCAGATTTCTTTTGTTTTCAGTTGCAGCCGAGCATCTAGAGTACGCTGGTTCCCTGATCGCTCCCGTATGGGTGAGGCAGAAACCAGTCCCTTGGGCGGCCCCCTGGAAAGCCACAATGTTGGGCAGAGCTCTCTTTTCCTCCCCAGGGATGGAGTTTCCTCCTGGTTGCTCAGCACAGGGCTAGGAGGGGAGTGTGTTCGAACCGCCGCTGTTGCTGTCACGTCCAGCCTGACACCCTTTCCTGTCAACACTTAGATTCAAGAAAAACAAAAATAAACCCCTCAGGCATTCCCCTCAAGCCTCTGAACACTGGACTTAGAGTTCAATCTTGTCTTTCTTTTCCCAGGGAGAATCCAGGGGTTGAGAGTTTACCACCGACTGCACCACGCTGAGCTGAGAGGAAGAACTACGGCAAGTGAGTGCCATGACGTTTCCTGTTGGTGTCAGTGTGGCAGCTCTGCACCTGCCTTGAGTGCAGGAGTCCCTCAACTGGTTTCTGAATTTCTTACAAAAGAAATTGCAAGAAAATTGTTTGGTTTAGTTTGTTGTTTAGTTTGTGTCTCCGCGGGAAGAAGGAGGGTCTGGGGATTACTATTCTACCATCTTACTAGGGTCACTTCCTATCACTCATTTTAAAAGTAAAATTTTAGAAGCATATTCTCTAAAACTGGAATAAGAAAGATAAGGATGAGCTATTCACTGCTTTTCATCAGTATTTTATTTGATTAGAAAGAACAAAAATAACTTATTTGAAGAATAAATAGCTGTCTATGTAAAACCCTCCCCCCAATCTATAAACACAAAATACTTTTCAGAGTTTGAAAAAGTGGACAGATACATCATTAATACAGGAAAATTATTTGCAGTTCTATATATGATCAATGACTGAGCATGTAAACAAATCAGATATTTAGGCTGTGTAAGAAACCACCCTATAATTTAGTGGCTTAAAGTTGAGGAACCCTACACAAGAGCCCATATGTGGCCTGCTTGCACTTCCTAATTACATGGTGGCCAGGTTCCAAGAGTAAGAATCGAATGAACACAAGGCAGAGCAGAAGTGCATTTTTATGAGAACCTCAGATGTTATTTAGTGTCATTTTGTCAAGCTTTATGGCTTAAGGGAGGCCTCTCCTTTTCAAAAACAAGGGACATAAATCCAAATCATGCTGGAGGGTGTGCCAAAATAGGAGTATAATGGGGGTACGAAAATCAAGTGGTCATTTTTGGAAAATACAACCTGCCTTAAAAAAAGGTATCATTGTAAACAGCAACAAAAATGGAAAGTGACATCATGCTTATAAATAAGAAGCTTCAACATCATAAAACTTCTCATATTCCCCTAAGTGAATTCTAATTTCACCAATCAAAAATCACAAGAAACTGAGATACTTGTAAAATGATTTTATGATTTATTTGGAGGTATGCTAAGCTCCAAAATGGCCGTGTCTGAGAAGCAACGATAGGGAGATTTGCCCTACATACATAATGACTTATCTTAAAGTTTCAGTAAAGAAGATATGACATTCATGTGAAATATACTGACCAATGTAACGGAACTGACAACCCAGAAAGAGTCCCAAAAATGTGTGAAAAATTTACATATGACTAACATGGCATTGAAAATGATTGAAATAATGAGGAAATAAATGATAGTGGGGAAAAGTAGCTATACATATAATAAAATATTGTATCTCAAATACCAACCTGTATAAAAACTATTTCAGATGGATTAAATATCTATGAAAGGCAAAATATTAAAAATTTTCAAAGAAAATACATGAAAATATCTCAATGACTTCTGTAATAAAAGAGTTTTTCTTAATATATTTTTAAGTGCTTACTATAGAAAAAGATGAATAATTTTAATACCTTAAAATTAAGAACTACTATTTAAGTCATCAAAGCAGTTAAAGGAGTACCAAATACTGTGAGAATATATGTGATAAAAGATTAAAATCAAGAATATTAAAAAAATCCCCAAAATCAGTAAGAAGAGTTACTTATATATGAATAGCCATCAAACAATTAAACATAAGGGCAAATAGAATGATGAATAAAAATATGAAAAGATTTTTAATATATTTTATGTTAAGGAAAAATTTAGTGCTATATATATTAATATATATTAATATATATGTTACATAGTAAATATGTATTATATGTTCAATAGAAAACATATATTAATATACTAGTGTTAAATTAAAGCACTTAGAGAATGGTTTCCATATTTGTTCCAGAAAACATGTCTAATGTTTATTCATATCAAAACAAAGAAGAAAAAATGAAAACAACCATAATGCCCATCTACTGGAAATAAATTATGAAGAGTCACACATCAACATAGGGCACATGAATGCAAGTAAAAGAAATACTTCCACAAGGAAAACTAAGCTTGAATTTTAGGTGCAATTCTTGAGAATAATAAACAAATAAATACACAAATAAAAGTAATCTAAGAAGATATTTTTTCTTCTAAGAAAAGCATTTATAAAGCACAAATCCAATGAAACTTCTATGTGTTGCTTAGGGATAAACCCATATAACTAGGTAAACTTAATTTTTTAAAGTATGTGAATGATAAATGTAAAACACAAGGCAATACTTATTTCTGGAATGAGACAATGTGATGATATTGGGAAGAAGCATGTAAGTAGCTTCCCCAAATTGACAATTATTTTAAATAATTTGCATGATATGTTTACATACATGTACAGATAGTGTGCATGTGTATGTGTGTGTAATAAATTAAGATTTTAGATGTTTGGGAAAACACTTCCAAACTTTTACATAAATTAATAGGAATCCCTAGATTTTACATGTAACTTCATATCTGACAAGGCTATAGAAACATGTAGCCAAGTCGAAATGGATCATTTGGTTTACTGTGAACTTCTTTTATTCATTTGTTCACATACACAGAGATCTAGGAGACAGAGACTACACAGGACTCAGTGAACACAGAAACTCTATTTGTTAGTAACTTAGCATTATAATCACAATCTCGTCCTGTTTTCCAGTCAAAATGCACAGTCCTCATACTTTGAACACAGCATTTTGTTTATTACTGAAAAAATTCTAAAGCAACCAAAGATCATTTGTCCTCAGATAACCTATAGTTTATTTGGAATAAAGATGAAAATATTCTCCAGGTATCTACCCCGGCATTGGAGCAAAAGCAGGGGCATCTGTTCGTTCACTTTGGGTTCTGCAATTTCCAGAGTTAACCAACCCTTTCTGAAAAACCTAGTATTCTCAAAAGTGGGATTCCAGAGGAGTGTTAAAGTTGTTAATTATTGGAGTGCTCTTTGTGCTTCATGGATTTCTCCAAGAATATGCTGCTGGAAGTTGAACAGCTTTCATCATACAGTTCTTCACAGTAACAAAATTCTATGTTGGAATCCATAATCCTTAAACTTTCATAAATCAGATAAGATCAAATGTACATAAATATTTAAAAATTATTTCAAAGCAGTATAGTAACAGGTGAATTAAAATACAAGTAAAAAATAAAAGTACTATTTTATTCAAAATGAAGGTAAGATTCCTGAAAAGGCTGTGAGCAGAGCAGACTTAAATTTCCCTTTTTTTTTTTGCAACACACTGTATATTCAATGAGATCATACTATTTGCATATTACTTAAGAAAATGCAAGGCAAATTAAACATGAATGCTGACCTGAAGAATTATATAACTTGGTAAATGTGATAATATGCATCCAAATTTTATTCGAGTCATATAAGAAGTACTGCAGAAGACAATGCCCCACAGCTACCATTTCTGTGCCTAACATCCCAGCCCAAGCCATGGCTTTTAACACCCAGTCCATAAAATCTGTATTGAAGGACTTGTCTTAGGCTACTGGAGTCAGTTGAACCAGACAGATGGATCTGACTTCTCCCTTTCCCTAACCTACTCTTCCCACCCTTGGTCTCCCCTGGAAGCACCTTAATAAATGACTCGGGATTTGCTCCTAGTAATTCAATCTAAGTCAAGTGTAGGATAAATCTGTAAATCCTGAGGAGGATAATAGAGAAGGCTTATTGGGCAATAGCCCTGCTGTTCTGTTTTGTATGCATTTTTTAGGATGATTTTATTGCTTTCACTGTGAGAAGTCAATATCGGTTATTAGTTTATGTTATACAGTATGTGGTCAGTGTACCTGATTTTCAACACAATTTTTCTTTTCCTTAAATGTCCTACAATCTCAAATCTATTGTAATTATTATATTCAATTACTTAGAAGAATGAATCATATGGACCAAGTGATTAACATTCACAGGAAATAGCATTTTTTTCACCATGATTGTTTAGCTTGTACATGTGAAATGCAGTTCTGGAGTCTTTTCACATTTTTGTTACTTCAATTACAGTTTACAAAGTTTAGGTTGATTAATTAACACTAGATTCATGTGAACAACAATGCTTTGCTTGCTACATTGATAAATAATTTCCATTTATTAAAAAAAGAAATCATCCCTGTCTTATTAGAAGGTAGAGGCTTTTTTTCTTCCTTTTTTTCCCTCTTCTAAAACTATGGATTGACTTAAACCCTAGAAAACAGTTCAGGAAATTATATCACATACTTAAATAATTCAAATGCCACAAGAAAAATTTAGTTACCTTTACTTAATAAATATAAAATTGTTATATTTAAAACTGATGATAGAATATTTTTTTAAGTAAGAAAGTAGAACTTGTTAAATAAGAACTGGATTGGTTCACTCTGTTACTACAAATTAGCCAGATTGTCTGAAATATGTCTGAAGAGGATGGAGTTCACACATTGGAACCCAAGGGCCAATAATATATCCTTTGAAAAGAACTGTGTATCCACTCTTCACAAGGATGACAAATGTAGGATAAAATGAGTGCTCCATGAGAAGCTGGTTCATCTTCATTGAATCTAGGTTGTAAATGTTAGCAGTTTCTGAGGGAGTGTGGGTAAAATTGCAGTATTTCCAGAATCTGTCACCTTGCCTCAGTGCATCTCCATATCAATAGGTGTTTCCAAGGGGTGGACAGTAGTCCATCCTCGTACCAATAGGGGATTACATGGGGAAGTGAGGGGATATCTGGACCAGAGAGGTTGGGTGGGGTCCTTTTCTGCAGCCAGGTCAAGAGAGACATGGACAAACAGAAGTGGATGACTGTTTGTAGGCAGTAAATAAGTTTCTCCCAGTTTATTTCTCCCTTTGACTGGTTTTCATTTCAAAGGTAACTTGCCCCCGGTTGGGTACAGATTTCCCCCCTGGAGATATACTTGGCAGAAGTTAGCAGGACCTCTGAACCTGAAACATGTCCTCATGGGTGTGACACTTGGGCAGGCTGCCCCTAGAGATGGTGGGAAGGCCCCAGCGCCTACTGCAGTCAGGGGTGATGACTCGCCCTTCCCTCTGGCAGTGGTGGAGGGTATGGCTTCATCCAGGAGCCCCATTCATGGGGCTTCCATTTGGGGTGCCCCAACAGGGACTTGGCCTAGGGTAGAGCACCTTCTAGATGGGTAGGCCCTTTCCAGAATTGGAGAAGGATAGAGACATCGGAAGCTGTGGAATTAGTCCTCTGTGAGATAGAAGACTGCTTAGAGGCCCTGAATGGCCATGTAGCAGCCAGGATTGTGGGATGTTTGTTTCTCAAGAGAGAGGAAAGGGTTATTGAGGAGAGAGACACACTTTGGTGTCACCTGGAAGAGCTGGGTGATGACCTATGAGATGCCCTTAAGAAAGAGAGACAGTTATTGAGAAAACAGGTTGCACTCCTGAGCGATACATTAGCAGTGAGGGAGGAGGCAGCAGGAGAATCTGCAGTTGCAGGAGGCTGTTGGGGAAGAGGGAGGAAAGAGCAATGCCTTCAACCCCAGAGAGAGTAGAGGAGATATCAGGAGAGGATGAGGAGGTGGTGTTGAGGGTCAAGCTATTGCCTAGGCTACCACCCAAGGTACCAGCCTCTCTAGTATTAAAGGCCTGCCCAGTTGTAATTAAGAAAATAAAAACGCAAAAACTGCAGGCTCCTCAGGGGGAGGAGCAGCCCCCTCCCCAGGTTGTGGAGGACTCCATGCCCTGCCGCTACACCCAGAATGAGCTGATGGACGTGAGCATCCGGTTTTGGCAGAAGCCATCAGAACCTCTGCCGACGTGGCTTTTGCGTCTCTGGGATATGGGGGTAGAAAACATTGTTATGTTGGGTTCCGAAATGGGTAGACTGGCTTCCCTGACAACTCACCCCTCCCTTCATTAATGGTTACAAAGTGCCCATCACACCTCAGGGAATCAGGCATTTCTGGATTGGCTGACAGAAGCCATCAGGGCAGTTTGGCCTAATTAGGGTGATTTACCATATTTACCCACTAGCTGGAAAATGTTTGCAGAGTTCCAGCAGCTATTAGGAGAGCTGGGCATGAAAAATCTCATCTATCATACAGACCCCCAGGACCCTGATGAGGGGTTGTTCACCATAGGAATGAGAAATCTGGTGCTCCATACAGCTCTCCCATGTCTCTTTGGGTCCCTAATGACTATTCTTGCCTCCCACATAGGGCAACCCATAAGTGAGGCTACTCGTACTTTAGCAGATCTGGGGAAGGTTGAAACAACAAGGACACAGAAGGAAGTACGGGCTATGACTGAAAGGAGAGATTCAATGGGCCCACGTGAACATCTTGAGGACCCAGATGTGAGTTGATTTGATAAAGGCCAGGGTAGTGAAAGAAAAACTTGATGGGCAGCCCAATAGGATATTGTTAGAACTGTAGCACCAATTAAAGCCAGAGCAGCAGTTCTGGCTGCTGAGGTCCAGGACATGGAAGCCAAGGTCAAAGCCCCATGTCCAGCCTGTGACCCTGCAAGACTTCCTGGGGGACAGCACTCAGGCTCCACCTAGGCCCTCACCCCCACAGGAGGACAATGGGGTGTCATGGTTTGGGAGGCCAAGGCCCCCACTTTGGGGGACATGTTGGGGACCAGAGGCCACATGTAGAATTAGCAATTCATTGGTCCCCTGTGAATGTACAACATGTCCTGGAACTGGTGGACACAGGAGCTGAGTGTTCTCTGATTTATGGCAACCCTGAGCATTTTGCTGGGACCCCTGCTGTGATAGATGGCTATGGGGATAAGGCAATTAGAGTGAAGAAAGCTCAAATACCATTGGAGACAGGGCATTTATCTCCAAAGGAGTATAATGTGTACATTTCTCCCCCAAATATATTTTGGGGGTCGATATCCTGCAGGGCCTGTGGTTACAGACTACTGCAGGTGAGTTCAGACTGAGGGTATGTGTGGTAAAGGCAGTTCTGAGGGAACATGCTAAGCACCCACCTGTAACTGTGCCTGTACCTTGGCAGGTGACAAATACTAAGCAGTATAAATTGCCTGTGGGACACAAGGAAATTGGAGAAACTCTACTGGAGTTGGAGAAGGTGGGCATCATAAAGCCCACTCATAGTCCTTTTAATTCCCAGGTATGGCCAGTGAAAAAGCCAGATGGCTCCTGGTGTATGACCGTGGATTACAGGGAATTGAAAAAAGTCACACCCCCTTTCCATGCTGCTGTCCCCTTTATAGCAACCCTTATGGATACCCTCAGTCATGAACTAGGGATGTATCATTATGTTGTGGATCTTGCTAATTTTTTCTTCTCTCCTGACATAGCCCAGGATAGACAGGAACCATTTGCCTTCATGTGGGAAGGCTGGCAGTGGACATTAACTGTCCTTCCATAGGGATACCTGCACAGTCCCACAATTTGTCATGGACTTATAGGGCAGAACTTGGCCACATGTGAGACACCACAAACAGTGTGGCTATATCACTACACTGATAATATCCCTTGCAGATTTAGAAGGGGCAACATCCTAGACTGTTGCAACATCTACAGGAGAAAGGATGGGCTGTGAACAGTACTGAGGTTCAGGGACCTGGCTAATTAGTAAAGTTCTTGAAGGTCGTCTGGTTGGGTAAAATTAAAGTTATCCCAGAAGCAGTCACAGGCAAGTCCAGACTTTCCCTACCCCTACCACTGTGGTAGTCTTACAGAGTTTTGGGATCTTTTGGGCTACTACAGAGTGTTTATCCTGTACTGGCATTAATTGTGAAGCCCCTAAACCAGTCAATATGAAAGGGCATCAGCTGGGACTGGGATGAAATATGTGCAGCTGCATTTAGTGCTACTAAGCAAGCAGTCAAGGCCATACAGGCCTTGTGAGCTAGACTCTTTAAGGCCCTGTGAGCTAGATGTTCATGAAACCAAACATGGTTATGGATGGGGCCTTGAGCAGTGGCTTGAATGGTCATGCCAAACTATTGGATTCTGGTCACAACTGTGGAAAAGAGCAGAGGTCTAGTATACCTTGATAGAGAAGCAACTGCTGCTGTGTACCACACCTTGCTGGCTATAGAGCCCATCACTGAAACACCTCTGACCAAGGTAATAACCACTCATCCCATTGCAGGGTGGGTGCATGACTGGACCCAAAGGCCAAGGAGTGGTGTGGCACAGATGCCTACACTGGCCAAATAAGGCACATACTTACAACAGTGTAGCGCCCTCTCTATGAGCCCCTTAAGTGGAAAATTCCAAAGCTTACTGGGACCAATGACATATACCAGTGGAAAGTGGAAAGCAGGAAGAACTTGCCTTTGAGCCATTGGTAGGTGAAAGTCATTATCAGGAGAGAAAGCCCCTATACTGGAAGATGCTTAGTATACAGATGGCTCCAGTCGTGGGCAGCCCCCAAAGAGGAGGGTGGTGGCTTTCCATCCTAAGACTGAGACAATATGGATGGAGGATGTAGAGGAGAAGAGCAGCCAGTGGGCTGAGTTGCAGGCAGTATGGCTCATGATTACCCAGGGGCCCTCCCCTGTAGTTGTCTGCAGTGACAGCTGGGCCATCTATTGGAGCTTGACCCTGTGGCTACCAACACGGTACCATGCCAACTGGTGGTTGGTCACCGACCCCTTTGGGGACAAGAATTATGGCAAGACCTATGGGCCTCTGGTCAGACTAAGACAGTTACCATATATCATGTAACTGGCCATTTGCCTTTGGCATCCCCAGGAAATGATGAAGCAGACACATTGGCCCAGGTGCACTGACTGGAAGGAAAGCCTGCCTCTGATGTGGCCCAATGGCTACACCAGCATTTGTCTCATGCGGGGCAAAAGACAATGTGGGCTGTAGCCTGTCGGTGGGGCTTGTCATTGACCTTTGAAGAACTCAGCAGAGCCCTGAAGGAGTGCCTTGTGTGCTCTAAGAGAGACTTACACTGAGTCCTGCAGCAACATGGGACAATAGTAAAGGGGCTGATACCCTTTGTCAGGTGGCAGACAGAGTGTATTGGGCCTCTGCCCACATCAAAAGGATACTGGTATGCTATGACTCATGTGGACACAGCTACTGGCATGTTGGTTGCTTTCCCAGTATGTTGTGCAGGTAAGCAAACAACCAAAAAGGGCCTAAAGCGCCTCTTTGCAGCCTACGGCTGGTTGCAGGTGATTGAGAGCAATCAAGCCATCCACTTTACTCATCACACATTACAAGAATGGGTGCAGCAATTAGGAATAAAGTGGAAGTTTCATGTACCATAAAACCCTACTGAGGCAGGCATGATAGAGAGGTACAATGGTTTGTTGAAATCTGGCCTGAAGTTGGACACTAATAGTCTATGGGTCTGGTCAGTTTTTCTTATGGACAGTGCCACAGCATTTTAATGAGAAACCCTAAAAAGTAGTCTTGAGCCCTGTGGACATGCTAATGCACATTGCTGCCTCTCCTATACAACCGTATGTGCAAACCAAAGAGGAGTTATTGAAGCCAGGACATGGCTAGTAGAGCAGCATCCTACTGCCAACCCCTACTGCATTAAACCCTGGAGACTGTTGAATGGACGTGGCCCTGGACATTTCTACCCATTAACCAGTGATGGCTGGTCCTTCTGGCACCTGGGGGAAAAGGCCTGGAAGCTGGCCTCCTGTTTGTTCCTGGAGTAACAGCAGAGTGGTCCCCAAAGATCATGGTAGTGTACCCAAAACATCTGGGAGGTAAGATCATCTTACAGGGAAATTTTGTTTTATGTTTGGCCAGTGCATGTACCTCCCGTAACCCTATATATTGACCCATCTATAACTCCAACAGGTGAAAGTCTGGTATACTAGACCAGGACCAGATCCCATTCCCGCCACTATCCTATCACAGGACCAGTCTTTTGCAAGTATCTTACCTGATGCGCAAGGTTTGCCTATGCTGGTGTCATTAAAACATGCTTCTTATCACCCTTAAGGTTATTTTCTTCTACAGTCCCTGTCACCTGGATTTGCCTCCTGGGTGCAGCTGCCTCGTGATTGCTCTAAACTCCCTACCTGTTCAGATATTGACCACCTGTGGAATGGGCAAGCTATGGACTTATCCACATAGGATTTTTAACCTAGCTGAATCCTCTGGCTTGAGAATTATCATGATTTTATTGCTGTTGTTATTGTATGTTATTAGTCTGGTTACAGTGCTCCAGTTTTCTCACATAGGGGCCATTGCAAAAGATAGGGAGTGAGTAGATTGTGAGATGAATTTCTGGAGGGGTGAGCTGTAAGTAAAATTGCAGTATTTTCAGAATCTCTCACCTGGCCTTAGTTCATCTCCATATTAATAAGGGTTTCGAAGGGGTGAAGAGAAGTAGTCCATCTCCATATCAGTAGGGGATTACATGGGGGAGTGAGGGGATATCTGACCAGAGTGGTTGGGTGGGGTCCTTTTCTTCAGCCAGGTCAAGAGAGACACTGGTGAGCAAAAGTAGATGATTGCCTATAAGCAATAAACAGGTTTCTCCCACTTTACTTTTCCTTTTGACTGATTTCAGTTTCAAAGGTAATTTGCCCCGGAATGGGTACAGGTTTTCACCCCCGGAGTTACAGAGAGCTATGCATATTATTTTGGGTTGTCTACAGCCAAACTAAATCAGATTAATCAGATAAGTTCAAACAATGAAATAAAGTTAATTGGCCAGATCCACACAAATGAAGTCAAGTGGATTAAGTGAATTGCAGCAGATCAGGCTGACTGGGATGCTTTTAGATTACATTTCAACATCAGAAATCTCGGTAGTCTGAATCTTATATAAGGGGAAAGCTGGAACTTTTTAACTTAATAAAACCCTATTTATAAGTGAAAGCATTGATGCATTTCAAAAGACTTTCTATTTATTTTTCCCATAGTAAGAAATTTCAGTTGCTCTTGATTTGCATTTTATCATATAACAGAAAGCCTCCAGTTCACATGAAGGCAAAAGAAAAGAGGAAGGATGGCAGAGTACAACATAATGGTTTGGCAGAATGTGGGGTGGGGAGGAAAGACATTAAGACTATCTTTTCTTTAAAAAAAAAATCAGGAAAATGTGCCAGTGCACTGAGAAGGAACCAAACACACAAATTACAGAGGAAGATGACTTGACGCAGTAAAGGTAAGGGGATGTTATGGAGGTAACAGATGTTAGGAGCCAAGGACTGCCAATCAGCAAGACCACACTCATTGTGTATATAAGACAGGGTTTTTCACCTTAGAAATTCTCAAACTTTTCATAAATTCAGCTTAGTTTTGGCCAGACTTCTATAAACAGCATATAAGGTTTTTAATTCATTCACTCATTTATTCATTCATTCTAAAGGCATTTGAGTACCTTCTATGTGCAATGTTAGCTATCAGAGATAAGTGGCTAGGCAGGACAAAATACATATCTCTGTGTGTTAGAAGGGATCCTAGTTTTCCAGATACCTATAACCATAACACAATGAATGCAGAGAGGTAGTATGTAGAGCAACTCTGGTACTAAAGAAGAGGGAGAGACCAACTTGCCAGGCAATGCCAGCATAGTTTTTTTTAATGATAATAAAATAATCCATTCTTGAGGGGGATACCAGATTTCTTTATTTGAAGGAATGGTACAAATGAAAGGATTTAAGTAGATGTTTTGGTACAACTAATGCAAAAGTTAATGAAATGCTAATATTTATGCACTGCTTTGGTGACCAGAGAAGTCACCGTGTGGCTCTGGGAAGCCAGCCTAAGGCTTAGCTCTGATTATTGCTGTCTCCCAGGTGTGCTTGTCAAAGAGACACTAAGCCATGCCAGATTTGGGGGCCCCATTTATATCTGAAAGCCACCTAATTTACAGTGAGTAATTAATATTTATATTAGTAATCCCTAACCATTTATCTGTCTAAAGAGTATACCTCAATTATGCATTAAATTAAATGCCTACTTCTAATTACAGGATAGTATTAGTTGGGGTACTGAAAATATATATTTTTATTATTGCAAAATTTTGGACTACCCTCTTTCATGATGTGGTTCTAAAACCTCACTTTGCATAAGAATCCCCACACAGGTAGGTCTTTGGCAAAATATATATATGCACACACAAAAAAAAATCTGGTATGTAATAGAAACAATAGCTCATAATGTATCATTTATAAGTATTAGTATATTGTTGTTGGAATTGGGCTTGTATAAACAGACCATAGGAAAAATAAGTTACCACCTCTCTATCATCCCTCTATAAAAATTCCCTCAACATTTACATAGGTTGTATATTATCAATTCTTCATTAAAGTATTTAAAGTTGTTTCTTTCTTCTGAACAGTGATTCTAGGATTTGGAAAGAACCAGTATGGGGAACAATACACAAATAAATGATTTGCCCACACTAGAGCAAATTCACATAATGTGGATGAGTCACAAACTGCATTTAGGAAAATAAAAATTATCTATGCAGCTTTTAATAAGAAGCCCTTGGGGAGGAAAATGGTTTTTCACCACAGAGGTCTTTTTATACTATGAAATAAAACAATGTTAACAATGAATGCTACCAGAGCTCTCTGAAATTTATGTCCAGGCTCCAAATTAAAAACTAGTTCACGAAGGTACATAGTGTTACCAGTCCCCTGTTCTTCTGGGGAAAGCAGTCTGATAGACATATAATATAAAGGCTATCAGATACTGATGAATCCGTTTAACAAGAGGAAGAGACACAAGAAAATGTGATGCAGGAGGGATATTACAGGAAAACAAATTAGATGGAACCAGTTGCTAGGAAACAGCTAAGTGCAGTGGAGCAGTTAGATGGGGCAGTTCTAAGGGACTAACAGCCCTGCATACCCAGGCAAAGACCAAAACACACCAGTTTTGCAGCCTGTGTCAGAGAACAGCACAAGCTATGAAATCTGGCCTTGTAGGTACAAAGAAATCCTCATTGAACACATACCCAGAGCCAAAAAAATAAGGAAAATAATCAAAGAACTTTATCTATAATCCATCACCAAAGTAGATTTGAGTGGCCCAACATCATTTCATAACTTCTACCCAAATCATGAATAGAGGGAACACTAAATCACAGTTTAAGGGAGTAGAAGGGGTGGAAAGTATTTTCTGGGTTATGAACCGATACATTCTATTTTCAGTTTTTATATGAGATTATCTACATTGTCCAGACAAAAAACCCTATGCCACCTCCTTCTTGAATTTCATCATCACCATCTCTCCCTCATTAGTGCTGACCACTCTTATTTTCTATTCAATGCATTTTGAACATGTGATTAGAATATGAGCTCCTAAGTGTCAGTCTCCTCTTCATTTACGTATATGCATGGCATTTAGATTGGGCTGCGGGTGATAGTAACTGCCCAGGAAATATTTGTTCAATATTTGAAAGAACAGTGGAGTATTGATGTTATCATTTATGCATCTTCTTTTCTTTCCTTACATGCATATTCTATCATCCTGAAAGATCTCTAAGCTATTTGATAACAATACACAGTATTTGTAGTATTTATCCTCCAATCAAAGTAGGTCAATATTAAGCAGAACAGATATTCAAAGAGTATTAATTATGTTAAACTGAGTATCTATAGTCAGGTGATCCATTTGGAGAAAGAGTAAATCTATGCTAGCAGGACATGAAATTGATTTTGAAACAGTTTCATATCCCTAAGTTTGTTATAGATTACAGTCAAAACAATGACAGCAAAAACAATGAAGTAAAGACAGTAATGATAAACATTCATTAAATATCTGAGCAACATTTGAAGGACCAGGAATAAAGAAATAAACAAAACAGACAAGAACCTCTGTCTTCATTGACTTTACATCCTAGTTGCGGGAGGCAGACAATAAACAATCACATACATAGTGTTAGATGAACGTAATTGCTATAGAGAAAAATAAAGCAGGAAAAGGGAATATGGAGCATTGTGATGGTGCTGTCTTCAGTGGCCTAAACATAGGTGAAATGATAACATTTGAATAGAGACTTGACCAGGTGAGGGAGCTGTGGGAATATTTAGGTAAAGGCAACAGCAATGTTCTGAAATGGACTGTGTCTAGAATTTGAGAGTTAGCTAGAAAGACAGTGTGTCTAGATCTGAGCCCACAGAAGGAGACACAATATGAGAATTAACAAGAGGCAGATCCTGTAGAGCCTGATGGTCACAGTAGTGTCTTTGGCTTTTTCTTTCAGTGAACGGTGGGGTAATTGAAAGATATTCAGTCATATCATGAAAGATATAAAAACAAAGCCATATCGTGCTCTAACTTTGTTGTAGTAGAATCACTCTGGCTCTTGTTTTTTTTTTAAAAAGACTGAAGTAAGTCAAAGAGACAAGCAGCTAGATCAATAAAGGGCTGCAAAAATATCCTGGATTTGGCTTGGATCATGGAGTTGTCATAGAAGTGATAAGAAGTGGTTAGATTTGTTTAGATTTCAAAGGCAGAAAAATGATTTTCTGATGGTGTGATTGTGGAGATTTTGGCTTGATAAACTGGAATGATGGCATCTTTGATAGAGAAAGGAAACACTGAAATACAGAATTAGTGGTGGAGGTCTGGAGGGTTTTTTTGAGGGATGAATTAGGATCTTGGTAGTGGACACTTAAAGACTCAAATACTTATTAGACAACTAAGTGGGCATGCCCAACAGGCAGCTGGATATACAGGGATGAAGTTCTGGGAAGATATCTTGGCTGAGAAAAAGAAGAGAATTGATTGAAATATGTCCTTGTTCATGTTAAGAGGTGAGGAGGTCTATTAAGTGGAATTACTTGCCTTTATTAGCTGCACAGATAATTTATCTATATTATTAACTGGAGAAAAGTCAGGGTAAATGGGAACACATTCATGTAAGTGGTAGATAACAGCAGGCTGAGTTTGTGAAAGTTCTGTTTTATCTGTCTTTATTTTCTCAATGAAATAGAGAAAAAAATAACTAAGAGTGATAATGGAGAGAGCTAAGGTTGTCAGGTATCCTCTGTATACAGAACAAGTTCTGTACCTAATGTCCTGTGTTCTGTATTGACTTTGCTAGGACAAACTAAATGTCCTATACTCAGCTTTTTTCAATAAATAACAAAAATTTGGCTGTTAGAGGTATTTTCTACCACACTAATTGGCAGCTTAAACCATTTGAATGACAATGCTAGATGAAAGTCATACCTCCACAAGTAAAGATCTGGACAATCCCTTAGGCGGCTTTGACTGAGAGAAAGCCAAACGAGAGAACTGAGAAAAGTATTTATTTTTGATTTTTAGGAAAGAGATTATTCTTCAGCTAAAGTTCGAAGTTGTGAATAAGTAACCATCATTGGAGATAACTTCAGATTAATACAGACATTTCGAAAATCTGTCAATCAACATCAGCCTTATTCAAGTAACTATGACTTCGGAAAGTCAGCCAAAGATGGTACAACTTCAGTCTTGAAAGTAAGACAATTAGCAACCCTTCTAAAAAACAGTCAGTCAACAAGTGCCTCAGTCACGGTCCATGTTTCTGAAAGGCAATAGGTAAACATTAGCCCTGTTATGGTTACCTTGCTAACACATCTGAAAGTCCTGTTATCCCTAAACATCCACTCTTCACGAGAGCCTAATCATCAGGAAAATATTTTTTTATTAATTAAGGTCTCATTGATATACAATCTTATGAAGATTTCACATGAGCAACATCGTGGTTTCAACATTCACCTATATTATCAACTCCCCTCCCACCCCATTGCAATCACTGCCCATCAGCGTAGTAAGACGCTATAGAGTCATTATTTGTCTTCTCTATGCTATACGGCCTTCCCCGTGACCTACCTATATTGTGTGTGCTATAGTGCCCCTTACTCTCCTTCTCCCTTCTTATACACCTTCCCGCCCCAATCACTTCCCTTTGGTAACCACTAGTCCCTTCTTGTTAGTCTGCTGCTGTTTTGTTCCTTCAGTTTTGTTTCATTATTACACTCCAAAAATGGGTGAAATCATTTGGCACTTGTCTTTGTCTTGCTTATTTCACTGAGCATAATATCCTCTCGCTCTATCAGTGTTAATGCAAATGGTAGGACGTGTTTTCTTCTTATGGCTGAATAACATTCCATTGTGTATATATACCACATCTTCTTTACCCATTCATCTACTGATGGACACTTAAGTTGCTTCCATATCTTGACTATTGGAAAGAGTGTTGCGATAAACATTGGGGTGCATATGTCTTTTTGAATCAGGGACCTTGTTTTCTTCTGGTAAATTCCAAGGAGTGAAATGACTGGGTCAAATGGTATTTCTACTTTTAGTTTTTTGAGGAATCTCCATATCACTTTCCACAATGGTTGAACTAATTTACATTCCCACCAGCAGTGTAGGAGGGTTCCCCTTTCCCTGCATCCTTGTCAACATTTGTTGTTTCTTGTCTGTTGGATGTTGGCCACCCTAACTGGTGTAAGGTGATATCTCTTAGTGGTTTTAATTTGCATTTCCCTGATAATTAGCAATATGGAGCACCTTTTCATGTGTCTGTTGGCCATCTGAATTTCTTCTTTGGAGAACTGTCTGTTCAGCTCCTCTGACCATTTTTTAATTGAATTGTTTGCTTTTTGTTTGTTGAGGTGCAATAACTCTTTATATATTTTGGATGTCAAGCCTTTATCGGATCTGTCATTTATGAATATATTCTCCCAAACCGTAGGGTACCTTTTTGTTCTATTGATGGTGTCCTTTGCTGTACAGAAGCTTTTCAACTTGATATAGTCCCACTTGTTCATTTTTGCTTTTGTTTTCCTTGTTTGGGGAGATATATTCATGAAGAAGTCGCTAATGTTTATGTCCAAGAGATTTTTGCCTATGTTTTTTTCTAAGAGTTTTATGGTTTCATGACTTACATTCAGGTCTTTGATCCATTTCGAATTTACTTTTGTGTATTGGGTTAGACAGTGATCCAGTTTCATTCTCTTACATGTAGCTGTCCAGTTTTGCCAGCACCATCTGTTGAAGAGACTGTCATTTCCCCATTTTATGTCCATGGCTCCTTTATCGAATATTAATTGACCATATATGTTTGGGTTAATGTCTGGAGTCTCTAATCTGTTCCACTGGTCTGTGGCTCTGTTCTTATGCCAGTACCAAATTGTCTTGATTACCATGGCTTTGTAGTAGAGCTTGAAGTTGGTGAGTGAGATCACCCCCACTTATTCTTCTTTCTCAGGATCGCGTTGACTATTTGGGGTCTTTGGTGTTTCCATATGAATTTTTGAACTATTTGTTCCAGTTCATTGAATAATGTTGTTGGTAATTTGATAGGGATTGCATCAAATCTGCATATTGCTTTGGGCAGGATGGCCATTTTGACTATATTAATTCTTCTTAGCCAAGAGCATGGGATGAGTTTCCATTTGTTAGTGACCTCTTTAATTTCTCTTAAGAGTGTCTTATAGTTTTCAGGGTATAGGTCTTTCCTTTCTTTGGTTAGGTTTATTCTGAGGTATTTTATTCTTTTTGATGCAGTTGTGAATGGAATTGTTTTCCTGATTTCTCTTTCTATTGGTTCATTGTTAGTATATAGGAAAGCCACAGATTTTTGTGTGTTAATTTTGTATCCTGCAACTTTCCTGTATTCCAATATCAGTTCTATTAGTTTTGGAGTGGATTATTTAGGGTATTTTATGTACAATATCATGTCATCTGCAAATAGTGACAGTTTAACTTCTTCTTTACCAATCTGGATTCCTTGTATTTTTTTGTTTTGTCTAATTGCCATGGCTAGGACCTCCAGTACTATGTTAAATAACAGTGGGGAGAGTGGGCATCCCTGTCTTGTTCCCGGTCTCAGAGAAAAAGCATTCAGCTTCTCGCTGTTCAGTATGATGTTGGCTGTGGGTTTATCATATATGGCCTTTATTATGTAGCGGTACATGCCCTCTATACCCATTTTGCTGAGAGTTTTTATTATGAATGGATGTTGTATTTTGTTAAATGCTTTTTCAGCATCTATGGAGATGATCATGTGGTTTTTGTCTTTCTTTTTGTTGATGTGGTGGATGATGTTGATGGATTTTTGAATGTTGTACCATCCTTGCATCCCTGGAATGAATCCCACTTGGTCATGGTGTATGATCCTTTCGATATATATTTGAATTCAGTTTGCTAATATTTTGTTGAATATTTTTACATCTACGTTCATCAGGGATATTGGTCTGTAACTTTCTTTTTTGGTGGGGTCTTTGCCTGGTTTTGGTATTAGGGTGATGTTGGCTTCATAGAATGAATTTGGGAGTATTCCCTCCTCTTCAATTTTTTGGAAAACTTTAAGGAGAATGGATATTATATCTTCTCTATATGTCTGATAAAAATTCTGAGGTAAATCCATCTGGTCCGGGTTTTTTTTTCTTGGCTAGTTTTTTTATTACTGCTTCAATTTCTTTGCTGGTAATTGGTTTGTTTAGATTTTGTGTTTCTTCCTTGGTCAGTTTTGGAAGGCTGTATTTTTCTAGGAAGTTGTCCATTTATTCTAGGTTTTCCAGATTGTTAGCATATAGGTTTTCATAGTAGTCTCTAATAATTCTTTGTATTTCTGTTTGGTCCGTCGTGATGTTTCCTTTCTCATTTCTGATTCTTTTGATGTGTGTTGATTCTCTTTTTCTTTTAAAAAGTCTGGCTAGAGGCTAATCTATTTTGTTTATTTTCTCAAGAACCAGCTCTTGGTTTCATTGATTTTTTCTATTGTTTTATTCTTCTCAATTTTGTTTATTTCTTCTCTGATCTTTATTATGTCCCTCCTTCTGCTGACTTTAGGCCTCATTTGTTCTTCTTTTTCCAGTTTCGATAATTGTGATGTAGAATATTCATTTGGGATTGTTCTTCCTTCTTTAAATATGCCTGGATTGCTATATACTTTCCTCTTAAGATGGCTTTTGCTGCGTCTCACAGAAGTTGGGGCTTTGTGTTGTTGTTGTCATTTGTTTCCATATATTGCTGTGTCTCCATTTTAATTTGGTCATGATCCATTGACTATTTAGAAGCGTGTTGTTAAGCCTCCTTGTGTTTGTGAGCCTTTTTGCTTTCTTTGTATAATTTCTAGTTTTATACCTTTGTGGTCTGAAAAGTTGGTTGGTAAGATTTCAATCTTTTGGAATTTACTGAGGCTCTTTTTGTGGCCTAGTATGTGGTCTATTCTGGAGACTGTTCCATGTGCACTTGAGAAGAATGTGTATCCTGTTGCTTTTGGGTGTTAAGTTCTATAGATGTCTATAAGGTCCATCTGTTCTAGTGTGTTGTTCAGTGCCTCTGTGTCCTTACTTATTTTCTGTCTGGTGGATCTGTCCTGTGGAGTGAATGGTGTGTTGAAGTCTCCTAAAGTGAATGCACTGCATTCTATTTCCTCCTTTAGTTCTGTTAGTATTTGTTTCACATATGCTGGTGCTCCTGTGTTGGGTGCATATTTATTTATAATGGTTATATCCTCTTGTTGTACTGAGTCTTTTATCATTATGTAATGTCCTTCTTTATCTCTTGTTACTCTCTGGCTACTTTTAATACTCTCTCCTTGTCCTGGATCTTTGCCATTTTATTATATGTCTTGGTGTTGTCTTCCTTATGTCCCTTGTATGGGGAGATCTGTGCACTTCTATTACCTGGGAGACTATATCCTTCCCCATATTGGGGAAGTTTGCAGCAATTATTTCCTCAAAGATACTTTCTCTCCTTTTTTCTCTCTCTTCTTCTTCTAGTACCCCTATAATAAGGATATTGCTCTGTTTGGATTGGTTGCACAGTTCTCATTATTCTTTCATTCATAGAGATCCTTTTTCTTGTTCTCTAATTTCTATTTCTTTTTCCATCTCCTCTACCTCATCTAATCTCCTTTTAAATCCCGCCATTGTATGTTTCATTTTGAATACTTCGTTCTTTCTCTTTCTTGAAGAGCTCCCAATATTTTGAATATTTTTCTGTAACTCCATGAGCATGTTTATGATTTTTATTTTGAAATCTTTCTCAAGAACATTGGTGATTTCAGTTTCAGTTAGCCCTTTTTCTGGTGTCTGCTGAATTTTTGTACAAATTTTTTTGCCATTTCATATTCCTAGTGATTCCTATGGAATAATAATTTTTGTAGGTGGCACCTTCTAGTGCCCAGAAGCTATACTCTCTGGAGCTGCCCAGCACCTGAGCAATGGCAGGGGCGGCAGGCATGTGGCACCAGTGCCTGCCAGGAGGAAAGAGCTCTTTCCTGCTTACTGGCTACAGTGCCTGCCTCCACTGCCAAGTCCAGTGAGCTGAGAATGCAGGGAGGAGCCTCTGTGTTATGCCTGTGTAGCTGCTACAGGTGGGGCTACCCTCTAGTTGACCTGGCGTGATAGCAGGGGCAGTGGGTGTGGGGACCAGTGCCTGCCAAAAGGAAGGAGAGGCAGGCTGTACTACAGTGGGGTGGCCTCAGTGCTGCATTGCCAGCCAAAGGGCAGAGCATCTGAAGCTCCTGAGAGTTCCCAACCTGCTGGGCTGAGTGTATAATCCTTGCCCCTTTACCACCCCTCTCATTGTTGGGAAGTCTTTCAGACTGCCTAACTTTCTTTTGTCCCAGAGCATATGCATGTCTGTTCTCCACAAGTGGCTGTAATCTCAGTCTCTTCAAAGTATTCCACCTGACTGTGCTTTCCAACCCCACTCATCTCCAGAGCACCATGTAATGTTGGTTTGTGCTCCTCAAGCAGGTCTCCAGGGCTGAATGTTTTGCAGTCCTGGGCTTATACCCTCTTCCTGCCCCATTTCCTTTCTTCCCACCTGTGAGATGGGGTGGGGGGTAGGCTTGATCCTGCCAGATCATGGCTTTGCTACTTTACACTTTTCTGTGAGGTCTTCTCTTTTCCCAAGATGTAGGCATTCTGTTCTGTACTCTTCGGGTCACTCTTTCAGGATTAGTAATATTTGCTGTATTTTCATGTTATATGTGGTTTTGGGAGGATGTTTCTGCCTCTCTTCTCATGCCACCATCTTTCCCCCACCTCCTCTCAGGGAAAATATAATTTTTAAAACAGAGGTATATTTCAGATAAAAAGTGAATAGTTTTCTAGTATTACTATGGCCAGTACAATCTTTCTTTATCTCAAAGTATATATGCATAGCGCTTAGAAATAATGCAAATTTACTTGGGCATCGTGTATTTTCATTTGCTGAGTCTGGCAACATTAATAATGGTTGAGATTTTGAAGAGAGATTAGAAGCTGTAAGTTACCTTAGAGGGTACCAAAATGAAAGAACCAGTAAAATGTAGTGAGATTGTCAGCAGTATTTTAGGCCCCTTGAAGTTTAAAGTTACAAATTCAAAAGGAGATCAGTCAGCATAGGTTATGTGTTTACCTCCAACCACTGTTGGCTGTGTGCATGTGACCATGGAATGGACAGAGATGTATTTCAATAGGGTTATAGTTTTATGAATAATATTATTCTAATAGAAATATTTACTTTAAAAATAATTATTTGATTCCAATCTGCAATTTTAATCAATATGCTAAATTCCCTTCCAATATAAAGTGATTACTTAAGATAAAATCTTGTTTACTTATTATGAGACTGGAAATTAAAAAAATAAACAAAGGAAAATCAAATTGTATTCAATTAAAAAATTTAGTAAACCAGGTATTTCATAAATGGTAATCTCCAACACTGAAAGATGGCTAACATCCCCTTTAAACTGCCTCAATCTTTTCTTTTCTTCCTAAAGAATTGTAAAGACAGTCACAATGATTAGGAAACAACAAAGAACAAGAAAACAGAATGATCTTTACAAGAGGCAGAAATGGCAGATAGCTAAAAGTAAGGATTAGGAAATGTAAGTCCTGATTTTGATCCATTCACCAAATCAGTACTATAAGCACATCTCCGTGATCTCACCTGCAACTGTAGTGTCATTCCCAAAATAATATACAAATGTTAAAGGGAGACATATGATCTTAGTTGACATACCTTGGGTTTTTCTGAAGATGGAACAAGGAACCAACAAGCAGAATCCCTGAGTTGAAAATGTGCCCCTAAGAATATGATCTGCAGCTGTCATTTTTTATTTTTATGATAATAAGGTTTAAGGTTTTTGATATTTTTTAATTTTTTTTGTTCTTATGGATCTGCATGTGTATTTCCCAAAGGATTTTGACAATGAACAATATATATTTCTGATCTAAAATGCCTCTGTTGTATTGAGAGACAGAAAATATTTTCAATTTTTCTACTAGTCCCATAATACAAATGCTTTTAGACATTCAATGATCTATTTCTTTAGTAAGTCTCTTTCTATTTCAGTGTTTATGCATGAGATTGATCTAAGGCCCAAAGGAGAAATATCATCGTCAGCTTTTACAACATTTTCAAAAAGGCACATATGCATTTTGCTTCTCCTGTTTTATGAAGCTCTTTTTATTGCTTTCTCTTAAGAACATATTATGGAAAATCCAATTTCCCTGCAGATATGTTAGATTGTGCTGTTTCCTGAAAGCTGGAACAAAATCTGCTTTCCAGATGACTTAAGCAATTTGTAGGTGGGTGTTCAGCTTGGGAAATTCTCATAGAATTATCATTTACAGTATTTCTAAAGTCTGGAACAGGAACTTATTGTTTTTAATCTGATGTACATCTGATGTACATACAGTAATGAAGAGCCAGGCACTATGCTGAGCATAGATTTAAATAACCTCATGAATTGTTTTGTACTAAATGGCTCGGTGAGCTAAAGAGGAAGTCTTAAGGAACTAAAATGGCTCCAGAATGGAGACGTGGAAGGAAGGATGGACAAGGATTTGTTTGTGTGCTTGTTTATATATTTATATTTTTTCAATGTAAGAGTATTTGATATATGGAAAAGAATAAATGTAACATATGTGTAAGTTAAAGCACACAGTAAAATGAATATCCATGAACCCACCATACAGTTTAAGAAGTTTCAATACCACTCTGTGTGTTCCTCCTTATCTATGGACTCCCCCACTACACTATGAATTATTTTTATCTTCTTTATCTTTACATTTTTTGCTACTTACATATTCATTCATAAACATTCAATTTTGAGTTTCTTTTCTTTGTGAACTTTGTAAACACCATCATACTGTGCTGACTTCTTCTATTGATCATTCATGCATTTGTGGCATATAGCTTTATTTCATCTATTTCCCTGTGCAAAATAACTGAATGGATGAACAAACCATTATATTTATCCATTTTTCTGCATATTTGAGGTTTTGCTTCTCTTCTCCCTCTCTCTTTCTTTCATCTTCTTTCTTTCCTATCCCTCTCTCTCCATCCCCTTATCTTTCCATTACTTCCTTCCTCTTTTTCCTTTTTACTTTTGCTACTCCTTTCCTCTCTTCCTTCCTTTTATTTTACTTACTATTATAGCAATTTTGTCACAAAGACTTTTTTAGACAATTTTTAGAGCAATTTTAAGTTTACAGTAAAATTGAGTGCACAGTACAGATTTTTCTATATATCCCTTCCCCTCCATAGGCTTCCCCATTGTCTACATCCCCTACCAGAGTGGTACATTTGTTACAATTCATGAACCTACCCTGATGCATCATAATCGCCTAAAGTCCACCATTTACACTAGGGTTCTGTCTTGGTATTATACATTCTATGGATGTGGACAAATGTATAATGACATGTATCCATCATAATAGTAACATACAGAGTATTTTCACTTACTAAAAACTCCTTTGTGCTCTGTCAATTCATCTCTCCCAAACAACCCAAACATTTTCATAGCTCTCTCTTGACAATTGACAGAAATAAATCATCTAATATACATTTACATGGGAGTGAAATTGTTGTATCATAAGTTATGTAAATATTCAGTCTCAAAAAGTAATGCCAGTTTTTTCTCCTCATATTTACACTTTAACCAGAAATTTACTGATTAGGACAAATCCTAATACCCAAGATTTGTCTAACTTTTCAATAGCTGTGGGAATTATCATCTGTGGGAATGAAATCCTGCCAAAGGGTTTAAAATGGTAATTTGTATTCCCCTTGTTATTAATGACGTTAAACATCTTTTCATGTATCGTTATCACATCTCCTCTTCTGTGAGATCCCTGCTCCTAATTTTCCATTGAATTTTGTCCTTTTCTAATTGATTTGTAAGGGTGTTATTAGTCCTTTGTGAGTCACATGTACGGCAAACATTTTTCAGTTTATGTCTTGTCTTTTCACTGTCTCCAGACTGTCTTTTGCTGAACAGGAGTTCTTAATTAACAGGTAGTGGAATTTATCTATCTCCTAATGCTTAGCATGTATTTTAATTTATGATATCTTTCCCTAGATTAGATTTGGAACAAAAATAAATATTATTCCTTATTTTCTTGTAAGATCTCAGAGAGTCTCCTGGAAGTTTTAAGTCCTGAGCACATTTGGAATTGATTTTTGTGCATGGTGGGAAGTAAGAATCCAATTTAAGGATCCAATTTATGTGGGCAATTAATTGTTCAATCACTCTTATTGAATAGTCCTTCAATTCCACAGTGTTCTTCAATCCCACCTTTGAGATATATCAAGTCATAAAACACAGTCTTTTTCCTAGATCTTTATTTTGTTCCAGCAGCAGTCGATATTCTTCAATCCCTGAGCCAATTCCATACTGACTTTATCATTACAGCCTTATAATATGCTTTGATATCTAGTAGGGCAAATCCTTACTCTTCTTCCTCAGAAATTGGTAACTATTCTTATTCTTCTGCTTCTCCAAATAAATTTTAGAATTAGTTTGTCAAGATTCATGGACAAACCTGTTTGAATTCCAGATAAATTGGAGGACAATTAGTGTTTATATGATTTTGAGCATTCAGATCTGTAAGAACATTATAGTTCTTCATTTACCTACATCTTTCAGAAAAAGTTCACTGGAGATAGAGGTTCATCTTCTGTCCCAATTTTGTAGCTTAGCAAAATGCTGGCTTAGCTGGTCTGAGTTTGATGATACTCTAGAGCAGAACTATACTCTCCAATAGATATACAATACAAGCCATTGACATGGAAGCAATATAAAATTATTAATGAGATATTTTACATTTTTTCTCACTTTTTCTCCAAAATCTATAGTGTGTTTTATATCTGAAACACATCTTAATTAGGACTAACCTCATTTTAAGTGCTCATTAGCCCATATGTGACTAGTAACTCCTATATTGGACAGTGTAGCTATAGAGTTTTCCCATTTCTTTGATCAGGATGTATGATTGAACGCATAGTGACCTAGATATTCCTTGGCCCTTCTTTTAGCTACAAATATATAAAGCAGCATTAGGCAAGAGTCGGCTCTCAGAACCCTTTTCATAAAGCACCCACTACAGTAATATATTATTTCAGTAAGTATCACTAAAACATAAGGACTTTGTTGTTTTAAACATAATCACATTACTATTATCAGAACACAAAATTAACTAGAATTCCAGGAAAGATAAATTAAATTGTATAAACTACAATTTCCTCATTTGGGAAATGGGAGAAATAGAACTATTTCTTAGATTAAAGAAATAAAACTACTTGCTATTATTATTAACAATAATTTAAAAGATCATATTCATTCTCATTTGATCTACTACTTGATGGGTTTTATTGATGTATTTTTAGTGTTGAATGGTCATGCTTTCCTACACTGAAAGCTCTCTGGTAATTATATATTGATATTTTAATATATTTTTTAATCTAGTTGGTGGTATCTTACTTTGTATTTTTGTGTCTATGCTGTAAGTGAGATTACTTTCCAGACCTTTAACTCATTTTTCTCAGCTATTTAACAACTGGTTTTACTACCTATTGTATCAGTTTTCCTTCTTTCTCTATATGGAATAGTTTGACTACTACCAGAATACTTGTTACCAAAACATTAGAAACTTTTTATGGAAGCATCTGGACTTGACAACATGTGGGGAAGTAATTCTTTTCCAGCTACTTTACCTGGCTTTATTCTTTCTCTTCCTTAGAGTCAGAGTCCAAGTTACATGTCCCTTTTCTGATTTCCTAAAGAATACTATGCATTAATACTATGCTTGTCTTAGAATTTTTTCTTTGGTTTTTCTCTCCTACAAAGTGTGAGCCTTCCAAAGGTAAGAACCATCTCTGACAAGAGAAACTCAACAAATATGGACTAAATTAGTGAATAAATTAATACATACATAAAACACCTAATACACTGATTGACATAATTATCAGTTGCTCTTTTCTATATTTACCAAAAAGAGAAAACTTCAGTCATGGGTTTTGGGGATGAAGAGGATAATCCCCTTGTGCTCTAAAATCACTCTGCTCTCTTGGAGTGTTTATGGGAAAGGCTGGTGGCTATGGAGGCAACTACCTTCCACAGAGTACCCAGGATACATGAATTGCCTATTTTTGGTTTTCTTGTTTTACAACTTCCATTCCCTGTTCTAGGCTTCCTAAGGAATCTAAACTGATGAACAATACTCTGTACTGAAAATAAAAGAGACAAAATATGGGAATGGATAAATGAGAAACAAACTTTCTCAAAATAATGAGTTATATGGTAATGCCATCAAGAGTTCTTCCTGCAGATAGGAAAAGGATAAACTCAGCAGGTGATGATGATAAAGGCTGTAAACATTCATTTTTGGTCTGCAGGAGACTTGCTGTCATCCCTTAGGGAAACCATTTAATATGTGTGGGGCTTAGTGTTTTTCTCTCTTACTTACAATGATAACTTGTATGGGAATTTAGCCTAAGAACTTAATAATAATTAAAATTCTGAAAGGAAAATCAAAACCAGCAACCACTAAAATAATTGTAGATATTGGATAACAATAATGTGAGAATTTTAAGCCATTTAAAGGCTGTGTTAAAAAAAAGTAGCATTGATCATGAAATTGTGGAATGTTTCAGATTTCCTTTTTAGATCTGAAAATGTATTTATTTATACCAGGAGTTTTTGTCAGCTTTATGGCTCTGTACAAAAATTAATCTTGAACAAGCAAGGCTTTTCCTCAATTTCAACTGTCCTGGAAGGAAAACAAGTTTTATACATTTTGCTTCCATTCATTGTCAAGTGCTAGTTCATGTTGTACATATTTGAAATATGTACTTGATTGGATAATGTTCTGGGTATTTCTCTCATACTTTGTTTGGTTTCATTGTGTTTAATGCTTTTGTTTTGCTTTTCACAAAATACATATTTGAAATTTTGTGCTTCACTGTATTTTGTTTAGGTTTTTCTAACCCAGTTTTGAGGGATTGGTAGAAAGTATGTAGCCTGCTATGTATATGGGACAATTAATCAAAACTTTAGAGCAAAATTAGAGGTTTCCAGACACCCACTGAAAGCAATTTTATTTCTAGTGAAGATTCCAACTTGTATGTTTAATTTCTTCTATTCATTTTTCCAAGAGGCTTTATGTCTAAAACAGCAGCCTCTCCCCACCCCTCCTGCGACCCCCACCCTGCCCTCATACAATGTGCATCTACTAACACCTTTCAACCTTCTGGACATGTTAAGAGATCCGTGGAATCCTAATTACAGAGATTTAATTTAGCTCATCAAGTTGTAATCATCTAGTGAACATCTGTTCGTGTCAATATAATAGATATTCTGTAGAATAAAATCTACCTTTTGCTCACCACAATGCTAGATAACAGTAGGACTCTCAAGTAGCAGCCAATATCAGATCTTCATTAGACTTAGTTCTGAGTTTTACCCTGGAAGTTTAGTAAGACGAAGCCCTTTTCCATGTTAAACAATCCATCCACTTTTAATGCCTCCAATTTTATTTTTTCTTCACAAAGCATTTGTATCTTGAGCCCAACAATGCAAAATATAACACTATATTTTTATAGTGTTAATTTCCTCAAATCATGTCTTCATCCACACACAGCACTGTGTAATGTGGATGGCTCTTCTTTTTGGAGATAGTGTGTCTCTTGCTAATACTCAGCAGTTTTCCTGACTTCAAATATAAACACACAGCTGGAAGTCCTTGGTTACCTCTTAGGGAAAGAGGAACTGAAGATAAAGCAAAGCCATATAGGTCTGAACTAGGATTTTTAAAAAGAGCCTTTCATCTATAATGAGCCTCTCTTCTATTATTGTATTACCATCAGTGGTCCTTGTTTTGAGACTTTTTTAATATCAGGAGAAACTTAACTTGCAAAACTAGTCGTTAATTCACAGATAGTGCCAGAATTAGACAAGATGATTTTTGATATAATTTTTACATCTGAAACATGTCTGAAGATCTTGATAAAGTTATTTCTGTTATTAAACTATATTTGACTTCACCAATAAGATAATAGTTTATCAAAATTGCCCAAAGACCAATTGCAAGATTCTACAGTTAAATACTACAATTACAGAGGAATTAACTGTTCAAAAATGTCTTAATCCTTAATTTCACAGGGTCATTAACTTCTGAAGAAAGATCAACATAAGTCACCTGCATCTCTAAAGCTCATGCTTTTAGATACCAGGACATAGGTGGCAAAGCAGACATATACTTGAGAAATACTGCCTGTGTCTCAAATTGAAAGGACGAAAAAAGGAGGACTTGCTGAAATGATGTACAGGTTGGTTTCCCTAGGAAGCAGATGGAGACGGAGATTTGCCTGAAGGAAGTTTATTTGGGAGCGCGTTCAGAATTAATACCTGCAGGGAGAGGGAAGGCAACAGAACTGGGCAGATAGTGAAGTTGAAATACAGTGCAGCCAAGGCCTCAGCTAATCCTATAAGGAGCTCCAGACCTGGGAAGACCCTTTAACCCATGGAAGCCAAAACTTAACTATATTGTCTGTCAAACTGTATTGACACTCACTAGATAATGGGGTGACTGTCATAACCTTCAAACAGTATTTAAGCTTGGCATCATTGGTTCAATACCACCAATTATTGTAAATTGCCCTGGTTTACAATTTGGAGTTCACTTATGTTGTGGTTCTAGAAATTATACAAAAATTGAATGGCCGTATATGATAATGATTTAATAATTTTTGTCATCCTTTCAAATGGGGATTTTTGTTTTAAAGGCTGTGATAAAATACTTGGGCATATTTCTCTATTTCTCATGCCAGAATCCTGGAAGTCATTGTTGATACCTTTTTCTTTCTCACACCACACTCCAGATCCTTTGGTTTCCAAGCCTTTCAATTTAATACCTAAATCTCTCTTGATTTCCCCTTTTCTACATCCCTTATTACTATTTCCTTAGTTCACATAATTAGTTTTTCTTGCCTGGGTTGCTGAAAATCTGCTCACTGGTTTCCCTGTATTGACTCTTACTGGGTATACCTAACACATAGTATCATGGTAGACTGCCTAGCTGGAAGAGTAAAAAAAAGGAAACTCCTTTTTATAGAGGTTTTGTGAAAAGAAAAAAAACAAGAACAACTCCCTTCCGATCTGGCATTTAACCTCATTTCATATGCTTCTTCCTTGCTCTTAGAAGGCAAAAAAGATGATCACATATTTTTAAAATTATATATATATATATATATACACATATATTTACATATTTAAGTTGTCTATATATGTGTGTGTGTATATATATATATATATATATACTCAATAAGATATTCTGACACCAGGTTCACTATTGTATAAACTGCCATTATGAACCAGAGAAAAGCCAAAAACACAAAGAAGCCTGAGATTTATGCCATTCCAGGGGATGTAGAATCATTTAATACACTAGCACTGACAGTCACTGCTGGAACTTAGAATTTAAATAGAGTGATCTTAAATTGGTCAAGTTAATCTCTCTGAATCTGTTAAAATCCAAAGAGAAAGAGGCCAAAATAGAAAAGCAGACTAGAATTCTATTGCTAGACCTAGAGAGTTGACTGGCATGGGCCGACCCTGTTCTTCTATAACCTATATGCCAGATTATTGCTCTGTCCTTATTTCCCTCCATCATGTTTCATTTCCATTGTTTCCTGAAGTTAAATATCTACCAATGCAGAGAATAAGCTTTCTTTGTCCTTTTCACAAATATTTCTAAATTCTTTTCATTCAGAGGGCAAATAATTGTTTCATTTTCCTATCATTTTAATAATACAATGCTTTTCTCACATATCCCAACCTGGATTAAGGTAAGAGTGAAATTGTTTATCAGAGATATCTAGACGTACTGATTTCTTATACATTCTGTATCACTCATAATGCTGATGACAATAGTATAGTTATATTGTTCATTACATGCACTGTTCTAAGAAGTTTTTAAGCTTAGCAGTTTTGAGTAATCCTTAAAAAACATAACCCTGTGAGATATGAAATACTACCATGCCCAATTTACTGATGATGGACTTGAACTACAGAAAGCTTAAGCAACGTAACCAAACTCACTTAACTAGAATTAGTAAAGGCCAAATTTGAATCCAGGCAACTTGAGCTCTAGAATAAATGCTTTGAATCCCTACGCTATGCTGCCTCTCACTAAGAGAGCCACTCTCTTTTTAGAACACCAAGCACAAAACATTAGATTATAATAAATTAGCCCCAAATCCTAACCTTAAACCAAATCTTAAGCCAAACATGAGTCCTTTCATTCTTGATCATAAATGTTTGATTTAAAACAAATTTGCCAGCAACTCTCAACACTGTTCCTTCTAAATCACCAGGAACTCTCCACTCCTTGAGGGTACCAGTCCCTACACATGCACAAGTTAATATCTGCACAAATGAATGCCCATCATGGCTTCCATGTTATTTGTTGCCATAATTTATTAAAACATCTCTCAAAGCCAAAAGCATAGTTAGCATCACATAAACCATGAAGAAGAAAATAACTATGGAGATGTACATAACCAACATGAAAGTCCATTGATTTCCTGCAGTCAAATATAAAAATTCTCATCACAAATTTTATGTGCATGAACTAATGAAAAGGGACTAAGAGTCACGACCAGCATCAGGGACATTTGGGAGAATTTCATACAGAAGATGAAAATATAATAGTATCAGAATAATGTAATCAAAGACCACAAATCAACATTCAATGTATTGCTTTAAAATGGCACTTAGATTAGATCATATAGGTTTGGAAGGAACATTAACCTCATGTCTATTACTCTTCTAAGAAAGTATGAATAGCAAAAGGAATACTGGACATACAGGAAGCATGAATCAGAAAGACAAAGAGATTAAAAAGTTATGGGGAGAACTAGTTGCTGTCCTATTTTGGTGTCCAGTCTCACCAAATGGAAATATAAGCATGGGGAAAGTACACAAGCATAGTTTGGCCAGGAGTATAAGATTAGTATCCAGAAAAATTCAATTTGATTTCTGGATACCTCTTTTCTACATGTAAAACTTTGAGTTAAGTTATAAAAACAACTTATACCTCAAAAGTCACAGAAATATATCATCTATGTATTTTTATTCTCCAATGTATTAGAGAATATAAATAAAAGTGCTTAATGCCATAAGAAAGTAGGAATCTTTAAATCAGTGCTGATGAATTTGATCTCCTTTGGTCCTTAGGGATATGGTAGAGTCATTCTATAACAAAAAATAAATTAAAAATATCTTATATATTTAAAGAGCCCTAACTATTAACTGTATTTTCTATTTGAGACAAACTGTAGGAAATATTGTAGAGTGGAAGTTTGCTTTAATACCATAGTGTTTGGGGTCAAAGCAGGAGACAGAAACCACAGAGTAATTTGAAAAATGAATGCTTGATATACAGGGTTATTACCAATTAACAGTGGATTAGCTACCAAGGGGTAGAGAGAATCTAAAGAATACAGGAGTAGCAAATACAGAGATATAACCTACCCATAGGGCTGAGGCAGAGTAACAAAGAAAGAGAAACTTGGGAGAAGGATCTCCACCTCCAAGGCTGAGATTCAGACCTTTGTAGACCTTAAGGCTGTAGCCTATAGGTTGTAAGAGCAGCTCATTGAGGTTCCACAGTAAATGTATGTGTGTATATACACACACATACATATATATACATATGTATATTAAGACTGCATCAAGTGGTAATATATGCATGAAAATACATATTAAATGATACATACAATTTTCAACATAGTGACTGCCTCTTGGAGAGGAGAGAAGAGGAATGGTATCAAGGAAGGATTCACAGAGAACTTTAACTTTTTATGCAGTACTTTATGCTTAAGTTAGGGCGAAAACATTGACATTCAGTCAATAATTCCCTTACTTTTGTATGTTTTTGAATAATTTACACTATATTTTCTTACTTGGAGAAAGGTTTTACCCAGGTATATGGTCATACGACTATTGGCTATCAAGGATGTTTTAGAAGGTCATGGTGATGAAACATTTTTATTTTCTCCATAAATCACTACTTCTAAAATCAAGTCTTTGGAAATCACTTACATAAGGGAAGAGCAGCAAGTCTTAGCATGTGAGAAGTAAGTAATTTTTATTTCATAGTAGAGAAAACATTTCCATATTACAGATGAGAAGAAAAAGGCAAGAATAAAAAGGGTCTAGAGCCCAGTCCCAGTGAAGCAAGGAAGTATGTCAGAGGCACACTGGAGGTCTGCCATTTATTTCCTTGCAGACTTCTTTCATAGCATGACATTAAGACCTCAGTACTCAAAGAAATCTACTGAACAAGCAGATTTTATTACAATGAAATGCATAAGTTGAGAAATTCTAGGTAGGTTTTAGAGCATTTTTAGTCATGAGTTAGATACTACAGCAACTGTGAACTCTTGAAAATGTTTCATGAACAAATGTATGAACACAGAGTTAGATGGTTTCATGCATGAGTGAAAATGTAATGTTAGGCAAGATGGAGCTCAGAATTGGGGTATAGACAAAATAACCTTATATATAATTACTTTTTAAATATTTTCGTTTTCAAACACCAAGTTTCAGAAAACATCCTATTGAAATGTTATTTCAAAATTACTCTTTGCTTTAAAACTTTGCAGGACTCCTAGATGCAAACTATATCATGCCTGCAGACATGTTTTACTCATATGATCTGACAAAATACCATTCATCCCATCAACTTTGCCTTTGCCTTAATAACACTCTCTGTGCCAAACTTGCTGATGGGCATCTCAAACTCCCTTTACAGTTCCCCTAATGTATGACTAATGGACAGGTTTCAAATACAGAAGTCTGCCTAAAAAACTCATATTGGAAGCCATGCTCTGATATTGATTTCCATAAAATTCAAGGCAACACATGAGAGTGGTGTGGGCATAACAAAGTCTTTCCTTGTGCTATTTTTTAAAAACATCTTAGTATCATACATGTACTGCATGATTTCTTTAAGTCTTCTCTTTTCCTACACCCAAGGAAATTTTACTTTTGATTACCCACTTGCCTAATAAATTAAACACTTGTGATCAATCAAAAAGTAAAATTAAGAGTAAACAAGAAAAACTTGTTTATATATTAAAGTCAAGTCAGGACAAAACAAAAATAAATAAATAAATATCCTCTGTCATGAAATTCAGGCAAACTTGTTTTGCTTAGAGCAGAAAGGGAATTCATTCCAGAGATGAATGTTCTCCCCTCAAGACATTAAATTCATGGCCTACAGATAAAATATAACAATTTTATCTGAATATAATCAGAGAAAGAAAGAAATCTTGGGCCACTTTCCAAACAGTATAAAGAGAGATGAAGAAGAGAGGACTATATCCACTAAGAAACAAAGATAGGGACACTCATGGATCTCCCCCTTCAACACTCCCCTTATTTGACATTATAATCAGGTAGTTAAGCAAGGTGAAGAGAAGAAATTTTGTACACAGTAGATAGCAGTTATAGGTGGGAGAAGTGCTGAGCATATTTTTGGCAAAATGATTAATTTCTGTTACACCCATTACATGTAATATTGACGTATTACTCTTGAACAAACTGAATTTTAAATATTGTCTGCTAATTCAAAAGCTCATCTTATTTATTCTTGTAAAGATTTGTTAAGGCATATATAAATTAATTGCACATTCCCCAATTAATTGGGGAAATCTGTTTTTACTAGTGATCTCCAATATGTGGAGGTTTGGGAACAAAACAAAACCATCCATGGCATAAATGAAGGAACTATGTCAATGAAGATAACTTAAACTTTGAAAATAAGAATTAGGATCAAAACACTTTGGCCAGGTTTCCCTTTATGGGTCATTACTTTACCCTCCCATTTGCCCTGCATTTTTCACCCATCCATTTCCTCCTATTAATCCTTCCACCCAATAAAATAATAGAAGTTGCATGAAAAACATTAGATATTGTACAAAACATTCAAATATTTGGAAGAGTTGTAGCAATCATTAAACCACTGACTTGTCTTGGAAGGTCATGTTTATGGTTTTGTAAACCAACCTAATCAAGTATCAGTAAAATTTACACATTTGAACCTTCAAAATAGATTCATTTCTGCACAGTCTCTGTGAGCACAGTCTGTTATCCTCTGTTTTCTTAATGAATTGGAAATAGTGCTTTAAGTTCCAATTTTATAAACATTGTTAATAGAGGTTTACTCCTACTCTCATCTTAAAAAATTTTAATGACTAAAAATTTTATAAAACTTTGTTAGAATATCAAGTGTTCTCATTTGTGCTTCAAATTCTAAAATGGTTTGTAGACATCTTGTTTCAAATCTTTCAAGAATAAATTATGTCTCTCTCAAATTATCTGTGACTGTGGTAACCTTAGTATAGACTTGTGTTGACAAATACATATCTGGCTAGCAAGCATTTTAATAGTGGTTAGTCTACATTGTCGCATGCTTAGGTACCATATACCTTTACTTATATACATTGTTTCATACTTACAGTATAAAATAGGTGCCAGCTCTCAAACCTTGGTATGAAAAAGAAAAGTTATAAAATTTCTCTTTCATAAATCTCTATGTGATTATATGTTGAAATAATATTTTAGATATATTGGGTTAAATAAAATATATTATTAAAGTTAATTTCACTTGCTTCTTTTTCACTTTTTTTAACACAGCTATCAGAAAATACAAAATTACCTATGTGGCCTGCAGTATTTTTTTTTCTATTGGATGCTCATTACATGTATTGTCCAACTGATATAGAGGATATATAAACATCATAGAATAAGCACTTTTCCTGGCACTTCATTGCCGTGCTGCATGCAAACATAACTGTGGCTGATACATAGAATACATTAGTCATTGAGTAAGTGAAAAGAGTCAGGATGTTTTGGCCGCCATCACCATTTGACCTGGAAAAGACTTTAAATCCACTGAATAGAATACTGATAAGATAATCTAATTAGTATTATTCCAGAAAATATTATACAATGAAAAGGTGTTCATGATCGGACTATTCACGTTCTCAAATATTCATAAACACAAACCTTGTTAACATAAAAATACTGAGACCAAAAACAACTGTGTGATCAAAAAGTATAATCAGAATATTTTGTACTTCAACACTGATTATTTATCAAGGAATATTTTGTCTTGTTGTTAAAATATGTTTGATTTAACAAAAAATCAACTCAAATCTGAAACTTGATTGAAAACACATCAGAAACCTACAAATTAAATTGATGAATTGAAATGGATACAAAATAATTTTATTTTGATGGCAAAATAATGAATGGATACCAGTATATACATTTTTGAATGAAATTCTGTGGTATAAGAGAATAAATCTATTATAATATAGTAGTTTATATTTAAATTATGCATAATTCAAAATTATTTTCTAAGTGATGCATTACTAAGATTATTATGGAGGCAGTTTAACCAAGTACTAGACAATGCCAAATTTCTTTGCTATGTAAGATAATGTAATTACGGTTCATTTCCTATTAGATTCACACCTTTTTAAATATAGCAGGCAAAGACTTGCAGGTTCAAGCATTAAGTATTTATGTGCTAACAAAACACACACACTGTGAGGTCCAAATGAAAAAATAACATAGTGCAGCATTCAGATGCTTACAGTAGGCATCAAATGAAGATAAATATTCAGTTTAAGTGCTACATTGTACATTTAATTGTTTATTGCCCCAGAAAATTTTAAATTGTCCCCTGAATAGGGATTTAAGAATTGAAAGAATACATAAAGTGTTCTCTCTCTTCAAAAGGTAGACATGAAAAATAAACAATGAAAGTAAGCAAATGGACACAGGAGCCAGCTGAAAGAGTTCCCAGTGGCCAAAGTTGGAATGATTTGAGCAAATAAATCAGTAATGTAGCATTAGATTATAAATCAAAGTATAAAACAAATTTCCAGGGGTCCACACTAATATAAATAAGTGATCAAATAAATAAACAATAATAGATTTACCTCCCATGCAGAATTCCAAATATTTTTATAGATACTCCCTGTCTAGGAAGCAAAATATGACCTGCACTCCCCAGCTGCAGAGTACACATAAGGACTTCATTCCAAAGCATATAGTTGAGAAAGGGGATAAAAAGACTAACTTTAGAGAGGAGAAACCTGGAAAACACTACCTTGGCCATGTGATCAAGGTCCACATCAACAGTGATAAATCATGTTGATAGTATGCTATCCTTCACATGATGTGGTGACAATGGCACTTTACCTCTGTGGTTTTCTTTCCAAAAATCCACAATCCCAGTATTATCATGAGAAAAAACATCAACAAAACCCCAAAGACATTCTACATGCTATAAAACACCTAACCAATTACTCCTCAAAACTCATCAAGATCACAAAAAAAGTAAGGAAAAATAGAAACTGTCAGTTTAAAAGAGCCTAAGGAGACATTACTAAATTTAATGTGGGATCCTGGATAGGACCCTAGAATAGAAAAAGAATATTAGGTAAAAATTAAGGAAATCTGAGTATGAGCTAATGCATCAATATTGGTTTTTTAGATGTGACAATTGCACTATAATAATGGAAGATGTTAACAGAAGGGAAATTGAGTGTGGGATATATGAGAACTTCCTGTACTATATTCACAACTTTTCTAAAAATCTAAAATGATTCCAAAGTTAAAAGTTTATTTTTAAAAATGAGGATATGACTGTCTAGCCTTCACCATCACTTGGCAAGTAGTAAAGGCAGGAAGTAAAAGAAACTGAATTGCTAAGGAGTATATGTACATATCAATTATTCCTTGGATGCATTTGTGAATAGGGCAATATTACTTTCCTCATAGGGTTGTGAGACTGAACTGTGTTAGCATGGGTAAAACACTTACAATTGTATTTGACATACAGAATGGGATCAAAATTACTATTAATGTTAGCAGTACACAAAAAAGAAATGATAATTATGTGACATGACAGAGGTATTAACTAATGACCTTTTAAGGATCAATAGGGCAATTTGTGAATAGGGCAATATTACTTTCCTCATAGGGTTGTGAGACTGAACTGTGTTAGCATGGGTAAAACACTTACAATTGTATTTGACATACAGAATGGGATCAAAATTACTATTAATGTTAGCAGTACACAAAAAAGAAATGATAATTATGTGACATGACAGAGGTATTAACTAATGACCTTTTAAGGATCAAACTGGTGACTTTTCAGACCATAATCCTCTTGATCTTTGATTTAGTTTTTGATTCTCTCAATATCAGATTTCTTGATAAAACTCTTATTCTCATGCAGGTTGATCTCCAACTGTCCCTGACTCTGATCATGACCTTACTGGCTCCCCTCCATTCTCTCCCTTCCTGAATAAGGGCATTCCATTGTCAGCTGTCTTCCTTTCAACTTTTACCCCGACATCTTCTCTTCCCACATCCTTTCATTATCACCTCCACATACATCTGTTAAAACTGAGTATTTGCCAGTGTCAGACCAGGCTGTCTGTATGTCCTGAAGCACACACTAAGGCTTTAAATCTCCATTCTCTTGCTCTTAGTAACCCTCTTTTCCCTTTTATTTTACAAACCCAACTTTCATCTCACTGTCTCTTCCTTCAGGAGCTTTCTTTTATTATTCTAAAAGAAACATTTACCTTCTCTTATCCTTCATAGTACTTTATTGATATTGTTATGTATGTAATATATTCATCACAACATCTTGCACATTGTAGCCACTCAACTGTGCCAGAGTAAATTAAAAACACATTAGCAAAGGATAATATAAAGAAGTGGTACAGATGAGGACTTATTTCAAAGGCAAGGGGTTGTAATGATAATACTAAAATCTAAAAGCATCATCAGACAAGTAGAAAAAGCTCTCTATTTTTTTTTACCAAGATATGAAGGGAGTAACAGGAAGGAGTTCCTCCATTTGAGAGAATTTCTTATGGAAATGTGTCAACTCGGGAGGGGGATGTTATAATATATTGGTAATGGGGATTCAAAGCAAGGAAAGAATAAGACAGTATGATTTGGGAAATCGAATAAATCGCCAGAATGGAAGAAAACTGTACATTGGGAAACCATCGAATAAGGTGATACAGATGGGAGAAAACAAAGAATGAAATTGTACCTAAACATGGGGAAAAGGATGTCATACAGAAACAGTCTTGAGGGGACACCCCTAGACCAGCACTCCCCTTGCGGTGATGGAGCAGCAGGAGGAAGTGTGATGAGGATGGTAGTTACAGTAGATGATACCTCAGTGTTCAAACTAGCTTAACCAGTCTGCCCCTACTTTCCAGGTGTGGATTTCAGCTGTTGTTTTCAGCAGTGTTGTGCCTCCTTAGGGAAAGTTTCCAGATAAATTTCTCCTGATGGGCTGCCAATGGGTCAGGTTTACATCCTGCCTTATCTGTAGCAAAACAGATAATACCTTTTGCAAAGTGGAAAATATTTGCCTCTTGCTAAGGGGAGCTGTATCTTTCCCAGCTGGAAACATAGCTGTGGGCAAGAGCCAGAGAATCCTCAGGTGCATGCAGATCTGAGTCCATGCAGGAAAGGCACAGATGAAACCTGCCCTCTTTTCCATGCCTGAAAGGTTTAATTATCAGCATCCTTTCACCAGAAGGAATTGGTGAATTGAACTCCATTCTAGTATCTGGAATGAGGTAGCTTAAGAAATGATAGCTTAAGAAATAAAAGTCCTTATACTACAAGCATAAAAACCAATGATGAACATATTAGAACATGTTTATTACTATGAAGGAGATACAAATATGTAAGTGGCTGTTAGAGTAGTGTTTTCCAATATTGAAGGGTACCAGAATCATTACGCTGTGCTAAGTATACCTGGTCAGTATATGGGGTACGTTTGTACACAGTCTGTATATGTGAGGTGCCCAGTGTTGGTGGGAGATATTTGTAATTTGACAATAAGCTTCCCAAAAGACTCTTCATTTTATAAACACTAACTGAGAACCACTGTCCCAGAGGTACGTAATATATTTTCTAGTCCAGGTGGGAATGGATACACAAGTCCAGCATTTATCTTTGCTTTGCCGTAAGCACCCATATTGTATTAGTAAGAAATAGATATTTTATTAAGTCTTCTTTGAAGAGTTATATTTTACAAATTGTGTAAAGTCCCTCTCAGAAAAATCCTCTCCAAACTCTCCTGGGAGTACCGGCTCCTTTTGCCCTATTTTTCAAATCCCCTGCAACTGTGAGTCATCAGGACTTTGACTCTGCAGAACTCTTTATCAGCCCCATGTTGAAATCCCCATATATTCAGAGCAATTGAGTGGTGTCTGTACTTCATCCTTTTGTCATCCCCACTTATTATTCAGTGACTCAGCTCTTTTCTAATGAGATTCCAAAGGTACATTATTATATAAGATATATATTAAACTATTAAATTTACATTAACATATTCTGGAGGAGGAGAGTCCAGCATCAGAATCTTTCTCATTTCCCAAACCATCTCTTTCTGGTCTCTAACAACACGTGCCCTTTGTAGTTTCAAGACAGTTCACCCTCTGACATTACTTGGACTCAAATCCCTAGATTTAGTATCCATTTCATATTTACTTGCAGCACTATAACCATTCTGATTGTGCAGACTTATGGAGACCTAAAGTCTCTGGTTACCCAAGATCTGCAACATTTTCTGTCATAATTCCTGCTCTGTGTTCTCTCATTTTACCAGCCTCTGAACTTCTTATCTACCGGACTCTGTGTCTGCTGATGTGCCTAGGTTTCCGGGTCTTGACCTGATCTCTCTCACATGCATTACTTTTCTGTTTAATTTAACTGTATTTAATTCCCTCCTTAGGTTTCATTCCCTCCCAGTGTTGGCTGTTCTTGGCTTGCCGAGTCCTGCTGCTGCCAAAGTTCATACATGTCTCTCCATTTTATATTGATTCCCTAAGCCCTCAGGAAAGCAGTCATTGATAGCTCTTTAATTCTAGTATGACTTTACTCCACATTTTGGACTTCCAAATTGGAAGGGAACTTAAGGATTATACAATCCATCTCTTTTGTCCAAGAGATTAGAAAACTGAAGTATAAAAATATTTCATATTGGTAGGAATAAAACTAGAGTTTTCTAATTTCCAAGCCAGTGGTCTTGCCCCTAAATCATGCTTCTTCTTGTCAAAATTTCTGGAGGAAGACACCTGACCTGTTGTAGCCTTAGCTTTTCACCTTTATAATAGAAATGATTTCTAAGGTTTCTCTTGAATCAGATTTTGGGATTCACTGTTGTATCAACAGCATAACTCTTTTTTACTTCCAAATACATAGAGAAATTTGTTCTGTGAATAAATGAACCATTTGCTTTTTTAAAAAAAATTGCTAGAGGATCAAGTCATATTTATTTCAAAATATTTTTGCAAAAAAACTTCAAATGAAAATAAATTTAGTTGATTTGTTCCAGTGATTACTGAGAGCCTTAGATGGAATTTCAACATCTCTTTATATGAGTATTTTAGGACTATTAGTGTTTATCATTAGATGTAGGTATCTAATAACATAAAATTGTTTTTGATAGCAAGCCCTTTTAAGTGGTAAATTAGCCCCCCTGCTCCAAAACTTCAATTTTATCAGAAAAACTGAAAACATCAAAGCCACCTGAGCTAATGGATGAGGCTCTACTAAGTGCTATGCAAAGTAAAATAAGTGGATTTCTTGTCTTCTAAAGGCTTAAAACCTGAAGTGGTCATATAAAAACTGACATGACCATAAATAACAGCATAAAGAGAACAGGACATAATTAGGTCAATTCCCTTTACACTAAATAACATTGCTATAAAGATGCATTCAGCAATGATTTCTATGCCATAAGTAACAGCTTGTTTATTTCAACTAATACTTAATACTAAAATTTCATTTGCTTAAGAAGGGTGGGGTCATATATTTACTAGTGCTAATTGCTGCAGTTTCTCATGCTCTACCTAGTTAGCCAAAGTTGGAAATGGCTAGGAAGACAATCTCAAACACTGCTGCACACAAATGACATGGTGATATAAAATTGTTTATAGAGGGCCATAGGAGAAATTATCAGAAATGACTGCAAAGAAAAGAGAATAGGAAGAATGAAGACCAGGAAGATAAGAGCCTTTGTATTATTTTGTCTCCATATCTGGTAAGAACGCTAATAACATATGATGCAAATCAAGCTGGCCTTTCAGAATAAAAAGACTACAAACTCGAGAAATGCTTCTATTTTAACCACACCTCAACTGTCCTTCCACCAAGTGTCCAGATTTTAAGTATCACCACACAAGGATATAATAAGAGAATGAGATTTATTAAATTCATTATTACAAAAGTGTGGTAATGCTGGATGACAATGTTCAGGATGAGTTAGTGGAAGCGAGTGGTTCAGAATGAACTGGTATACAGGTCATTGCAGGTAAGAACCTATTCCTTGCTAGACATGTATGAAATAGTTCAGCGTCAATATACAGAATTAAAAGAGAAGCCAAGAAATAACCCTGGGGTATATAAATTAAAAAGCCAGAAGTTGGCATGACTCCAGAATGTAAGATTGCAATGTTTCTGTGGCATTCTCTTAAGAGTGCTGCCTATCAAAACACTTAAACTTTTACAGTTGTTTCTTTATATGTCTGATTTCCTGCTAGGTTACAGGTAGAGATCTTGTGCTGTTTTTCTTCACAGTACAGTTTCCAACAAATGGCAGCCCATCAAAGACCATATTGGTTTCTACCTTCTAGTGCCTCTCAAATATAAGGTGATGTACTTTGCAGTCACATTATCTGCCTAGACTACAATACCCTATATGGTCGGTCTCATTTCTCTCAAATCCATTCTCTCTTCTCCAAGAGTGATTTTTCTAAGACAAGTATTATCACTTCATTTATTTCCTTAAAAGCCTAGAGAGCCCCCCTTTACCTATAAAGGATTCCAAGTTCCTTTAAAAAAATCCCTAAGTCAACTCTTAGAGCACCAAATCCTACTTCCTCTTCCCCTTTCACATTGTGTCATTTAGGTCATCACTCCTTCCCACTGGACACTCATCTCTACTTGACAAATGCCTAATCATTCTTCAAGACAGTCCTTCAGACTCATCTATAAAACAATACTTCCTTTGGTTTTTATGGTACTCTAAAAACTAAATTTTTACCACTTTTGGCAATTTGTGATTATTAATGTGATAGACATTACTAGTGAACATCTATATCATTGACTCTCCCCTGCTGGGAACATGACTGGAACATACTTCCCCCATTCCTTTGAAGGCAGACATGGCCGATGACTCTCTGTGGACAATGAACTATGTGAAGCATTTAATTACCAATGTCTAACTCTATTTCTTCTCTTCTGAGGCAATAGGGGAAGCACATTTTATTAAGGAATTATAGTAATGAGCCATCTCATGGAGAATAGTTGCCCTAAGCATATGTAGCCCAGATTTTCAGCAGACTGCATTTAATCCCTTGGAAGTTGGGAGTTGGTATTTTATTAGTATATTCTGAAGGGAACTAGTAGTTTCCATTTCCTTCTTCTAATCTACATTGTGAAGTTATTGAGAGGAAGTACTATGCTCACTGTATTTTTAAAGGAAGAAGAAAAGTAAGAAAAATATCAAGAAATTAACTGAATGGTATAATAGCCTAACTATGACTAATGGACATTCCTCTCATTTCTATTTATCATCTACAAACCTCTTGTACTTTTATTCTTCTCTGTCCCCACTTGTTCCTGATGATATAAAGTCAGTTTGACCGATACCAAGGTAAAATATGCAATTCTTCATTTCCTGAGTTGCTTCTTAAGGTATTATGTTATTATGAAATGAGAAACGTGAGGAACCAATTTAACAAGATTGACCAGAGCAGCATATATGCATTATAAAACAGTAATCAAGGTAAAATTGAGTTCACTTTCCATGAAAATTTCATGTACAGCTCTGAAATAAATCATTTTGGCAGAAACATTTAAGGCAAAAAGTTGTGGGTGAAAATAATCCTAATGGTAAATGTATTTGCTCTCTCATCTTGAGGGTTAATTTCATGTTTTCAGCACTAAAAATTCATTAGGGCTCTATTTTTCCCTTCTCCTTAGCTCAAGTTGATACCAGCAAACGTTTGAATAAAATTCTGAAATATCACCACAGCAAACGCATCTTTGACTGATTCTTCTAATTCTGCTTGGTTCAGGATTTTTCATATAGAGGAGTTTGGGATTCTTCCTGCAAACCACTGTCAGGGTTAGAACTCATTTATCTAAAAATACAAACTGGAATCCCTGTGTCCCATTTTTTTTTATTAAGGTATCATTGATATACACTCTTATGAAGGTTTCACAAGAAAAACAATGTGATTATTACATTCACCCTTACTATTGAGTCCCCCCCATACCTCACTGCAGTCCCTGTCCATCAGTGTAGTAAGATGCTACAGAGTCACTATTTGTCTTCTCTGAGCTACACTGTCTTTGCCATGACCCGACACACACCATGTGAACCAATCATGATACCCAACTATCCCCTTCTCCCTCCCTTGCACCCGCCCTCCCCCACCCCTCCACTTTGGTAACCACTAGTCCCTTCTTGGGAGTCTGTGAGTCTGCTGCTATTTTGTTCCTTCAGTTTGGCTTTGTTGTTATACTCCACAAATGAGGGAAATCATTTGGTATTTGTCTTTCTCTGAATGACTTATTTCACTGAGCATAATACTCTCTAGATCCATCCATGTTGTTGCAAATGGTAGGATTTGTTTCTTCCTTATGTCTAAATAGTATTCCATTGTGTTTATGTACTACATCTTCTTTATCCATTCATCTACTGATGGAAACTTAGGCTGCTTCCATATCTAGGTTACTGGAAATAGTGCTATGATAAACATAGGGGTGCATATGTCTTTTGGAATCTGAGAAGTTATTTTCTTTGGGTAAATTCCTAGGAGTGGAGTTCCTGGGTCAAATGGAATTTCTACTTTTAGTTTCTTGAGGAACATCTATATTGCTTTCCACAATGGTTGAACTAATTTACATTTCCACCAGAAGTGTAGGAGGGCTCCCTTTTCTCCACATCCTCACCAACATTTGTTGTTTCTAGTCTTTTCTATGTTGGCCATCCTAACTGGTGTGAGGTGATATCTCATTGTGGTTTTAATTTGCATTTCCCTGATAATTAGCAATGAGGAGCATTTCATGTGCCTGTTGGCCATCTAAATTTCTTCTTTGGAGAAGTGTCTGTTCATAACCTCCACCCATTTTTTAATAGGGTTATTTGCTCTTTGGCTATTGAGGCATGTGAATTCTTTATATATTTTAGATGTTAACCCCTTGTCAGATACGTCACTTACAAATATAATCTCCCATACTCTAGGATGCATTTTTGTTCTGCTGATGGTATCCTTTGCTGTACAGAAGCTTTTTAACATGATGTGGTCCCATTTGTACATTTTTTATTTTGTTTCCCTGGCATGAGGAGATACGTTCAGGAACAAGTTGCTCATGTTTATATTCAAGAGATTTTTGTCTATGTTTTCTTCTAAGAGTTTTATGGTTTCATGATTTACATTCAGGTCTTTGATCCATTTTGAGTTTACTTTTGTGTTTGGGATCAGACAATAATCCAGTTTCATTCTCTTACATGTAGCAGTCCAGTTTTACCAATACCAGTGTTGAAGAGGCTGTCATTTCCCCATTGTATATCCATGGCTCCTTAATCATATATTAATTAACTATGTATGCTTAGGTTTATATCTGGACTCTCTAGTCTGTTCCATTGGTCTCTGGGTCTCTTCTTGTGCCAGTAACAAATTGTCCGGATTACTGTGGCTTTGTAATAGAGCTTGAAGTTGGGGAGTGTAATGACCCCCTGCTTTATTCTTCCTTCTCAGGATTGCTTTGGCTATTTGGGGTATCTTGTGGTTCCATATGAATTTTAGAACTATTTGCACTAGCTCGTTGAAGAGTGCTATTGATATTTTGATAGGAATTGCATTGAATCTGTAGATTGCTTTAGGCAGGATGGCCATTTTGAAAACATTAATACTTCCTATCCATGAGCATGGGATGTGTTTCCATTTATTGGTATCTTCTTTAATTTTTCTCATGAGTGTCTTGTAGTTTTCAGAGTATAGGTGTTTCACTTCCTTGGTCAGATATATTCCTAGATATTTTAATATTTTTAGTGCAATTGTGAATGGAATTGTTTTCCTGATTTCTCTTTCTGCTAGATCATCATTAGTGTTTAGGAATGTATCAAATTTATGTGTATTAATTTTGTATCCTGCAACTTTGCAGAATTCATATATTAGATCTAGTAGTTTGGAGTAGATTCTTTAGGGTTTTTTATGTACAATATCATATCATCTGCAATTAGTGACAGTTTGACTTCTTCCTTGCCAATCTGGATGCCTTTTATTTCTTTGTGTTGTCTGATTGCTGTGGCCAGGACCTCCAGAACTATGTGGAATATAAGTGGGGAGAGTGGGCGTCGTTGTCTTGTTCCCAATCTTAAAAGCTTTCACCTTCTTGCTTTTAAGTACGATGTTGGCTGTGGTATTGTCATATATGGCCTTTATTATGTTGGATACTTGCCCTGTATACCCATTTTGTTGAGAGTTTTTATCATGCAAGGATATTGAATTATGTTGAATGCTTTTTTTCAGCATCTATGGAGGTAATCGTGTGGTTTTGTCCTTTTCTTTGTTGATGTGGTGGACGTTGTTGATGGAATTTCTAATGTTTTATCATCCTTGACCATCCTTGCACCCCTGGTATAAATCCTACTTGATCATGATGGATGATCTTTTTGATGTATTTTTGAATTTGGTTGTTAATATTCTATTGAGAATTTTTTCATCTATGTTCATCAGGGATATTGGTCTGTAATTTTCTTTTTTTGTGGTGTCTGCCTTGTTTTGGTATTAGAGTGATGCTGGCCTCCTGGAATCAGTTTGGGAGTATTCCCTCTGCTTTTTGGAAAAGTGTAAGGAGGATGGGTATTAGGTCTTCATTAAATGTTTGATAAAATTCAGCAGTGAAACCATCTATTCCAGGGGTTTTGTTCTTAGGTAGTTTTTTGATTACCAATTCAATTTTGTTACTGGTAATTGGTATATCCAGATTTTTCTGTTTTTTTTCTGGGTCTGCCTGGGAAGGTTGTATTTTTCCAGAAAGTTGTTCATTTCCTCTAGGTTATCTAGTTTGTTAGCATATAATTTTTCATAGTATTCTCCCATAATTCTTTGTATTTCTGTGGTGTCTGTAGTGATTTTTCCTTTCTCATTTCTAATCTGTTTATGTATATAGACTCTCCTTTCTTTTTTTCTTGATAAGTCTGGCTAGGGTTTTATCTATTTTGTTCTTATTCTTGAAGAACCAGCTCCTCCTTTCATTGATTCTTTCTATTATTTTATTATTATTGATTTTATTTATATCTGCTTCAATCTTTATTATGTTCCTCCTTCTACTGACTTTGGGTCTCATTTGTTCTTCTTTTTCTACTTTCATTAACTTAGTTCATATAGGATTGTTCTTCCTTCCTGAGGTAGGCCTGAATTGCAATATACTTCTCTCTTAGCATGGCCTTCACTGCATTCCACAGGTTTTGTGGTGTTGAATTATTGTTGTCATTTGTTTCCATATATTGCTTGATGTGTGTTTTTATTTGGTCATTGAACCATTGATTATTTAGGAGCATGTTATTAAGTCACCATGTGTTTGTGGGCTTTTTCATTTTCTTTGTGTAATTCACTTGTAGTTTCATACCCTTGTGGTCTGAGAAGCTGGTTGGTACATTTTCAGTCTTTTTGAATTCACTGGGGCTCTTTTTGTGGCCTAGTATATGATGTAGTCTTGAAAATGTTCCAAGTGCACTTGAGAAGAATGTGTATACTGTTGCTTTTGGATGGAGCGTTCTGTAGATGTCTGTTAGATCTATCTGTTCTAATACATTGTTTAGTGCCTTTTTCTCCTTATTTTCTGTATGGTTGATCTGTCCTTTAGAGTGGGTGGTCTGTTGACATCTCCTAAAATGAATGCATTGCATTCTATTTCCCCCTTTAATTCTTTTAGTATTTGTTTTACATTTGTAGGTGAGCCTGTATTGGGTGCATAGTTACTTATAACAGTTATATCTTCTTGTTGGACTGATCCATCTATCATTATGTAATGTCCTTCTTTGTCTCTTGTTACTTTCCTTGTTTTGAAGTCTATTTTTGTCTGATACAAGCAGTGCAACTCCTGCTTTTTTCTCTCTATTAGTTGGATGAAATATCTTTTTCCATCCATTTACTTTCAGTCTGTGTATCCTTTGGGTTTGAAGTGAGTCTCTTATAGGCAGCATATAGATGGGTCTTGTTTTTTTATGCATTCAGTGACTGTATGTCTTTTGTTTGGTGCATTCAGACCATTTACATTTAGGGTGATTATCAATAGGTATGTATTTATTGCCATTGCAGGCTTTGGATTCATGGTTACCAAAGGTTCAAGGGTAATTCCCTTACTAACAGTCTAATTTAACTCACTTAGTATGCTATTATAAACACAACGTAAAGGTTTTTTTTTCTCCTTTTTCTTCCTACTCCATTCTTTATACATTAGGTATCATATTCTGTACTCTTTGTCTATCCCTTGATTGATACTGGAGGTAGTTGATTTGATTTTGCATCTGCTTAGTAAGTGTTTTACTTTCCTTACTGTGGTTTTATTTCCCCTGGTGACAGCTATTTAGCCTTAGGAACACTTACATCTATAGAAGTTCCTCCAAAATGTACTTTAGAGGGTGGTTTATGGAAGGTAAATTCTCTCAGCTTTTGCTTATCTGAAAATTGTTTAATGCCTCCTTCAAATGTAAATGATAATCTTGCCATGTAGTGTATTCTTGGTTCAAGGCCCTTCTGTTTCATTGCATTAAATATATCATGCCACTCCCTTCTGGCCTGTAAGATCTGTGTTTAGAAGTCTGTTGATAGCCTGATGGGTTTTCCTTTGTAGGTGATCTTCTTTCTGTCTCTAGCTGCTTTTAAAAGTCTGTTGTTTTCCTTGATCTTTGCCATTTTAATTATTATATGCCTTGGTGTTTTCTTCCTTGGGTCCTTTGTGCTGGGAGATCTGTGCACCTCCATGGCCTGAAACACTATCTCCTTCCCCAGACTGGGGAAGTTTTCAGCAATTACCTCCTCAAAGACACTTTCTATCCCTTTTTCTCTGACTTCTTCTTCTGGTACCCCTATAATGTGAATATTGTTCCATTTGGATTGGTCACACAGTTCTCTCAATATTCTTTCATTCTTAGAGATTCATTTTTCTCTCTGTGCCTCAGCTTCTTTGTATTCTTCTTCTCTACTTTCTATTCCATTTACTGGCCCTTCCACTACATCTAATATGCTTTTATTTTATTTTTTAATTTTTTTTTTTTTTTTATTGAAGGGTAGTTGACACACAGTATTGCATTAGTTTCAGGTGTACAACACAGTGATTGAACATTTTTATACATGATAATTCTAGCTACCAGCTATCACCATACAAAGTTCTTACAATATTTTGACTATATTCCTTATGCTATACATTACATCCCAGTTACTTATTTATTTTACAATTGGAAGTCTGTACGTTCGTTTTGTTTTGTTTTGTTTTTTGAGAGAGCATCTCTCATATTTATTGATCAAATGGTTGTTAACAAAAATAAAATTCTGTATAGGGGGGTCAATGCTCAATGTATAATCATTAATTCACCCCAAGCCTAAATTTCGTGAGTCTCCAATCTTCTGAAGCATAATGAACAAGTTCTTACATGGAGAACAAATTCTTACATAGTGAATAAGTTACATGGTGAACAGTACAAGGACAGTCATCACAGAGGCTTTTGGTTTTGATCATGCATTATGAACTATAAATAGTCAGTTCAAATATGAATATTCATTTGATTTTTATACTTGATTTATATGTGGATACCCCATTTCTCTCTTTATTATTATTATTTTAAATAAAATGCTGAAGTGGTAGGTATATGCAAGATAAAGGTATAAAACATAGTTTAGTGTTGTAAGAGAGCAAATGTAGATGATCAGGTGTGTGCCTGTAGACTAAGTGTTAATCCAAGCTAGACAAGGGCAATAAAACATCCACGGATGCAGAAGATTTCTCTCAAAACAGGGGGGGTGAGGTTCTAAGCCTCACTTCTGTTGATCCCCAATTTCTCACCTGATGGCTCCCCTGTGACTGTGACTGTCTTAGGTTGTTCCTCCCTTGAGGAATTTTACCCATCTCTGGCTTAATCTGCTTTTAAATCCTTTCATTGTATGTTTCATTTCAGATATGGTATTTCTTAATGATTGAATCTCTGTCTTAAATTCATCCCTGAGTTCTTGCATATTTTTCTGTATGTCCATGAGCAGGTTTATCATTTTTATTTTGAACTCTCTTTCAGGTAGATTGGTGAGTTCAGTTTAATTTGGCCCCTTTTCTGATTTTTGTGAGATTTTGGTTTGAATTAGGTTCCTTTGAAGTTTCATAGTTGTATGTGGCACCCTCTAGTGCCCAGAAGCTCAAGTCTCTGGAGCTCTTCAGCCCCTGGAGTGATATTGGGGATTGCAGGAGAGCCACGCTGGTGTCTGGGGGGATAATAGGGCTGTTTCCTGCTTCCCAGCTGCAGTGCCTCCCTCCACTGTCAGAACCAGTGGGCTGAGCATACAGGTGTAAGCCTCTGTACTTTGTGTCTGTAGCTGCCGTAGGCGGGGCCTCCCTCTGACTGGCTTGATGCCAGGGCAGGACTGCTGGTTTGCAAGCTAGTGCTGGCAGGTCAGCACAAAAGCACGGCAGGCTGCATATCACAGTGGGGGGCCTCTGAGCGGAGTAGCCAGCCAGGGGAATGGAGAGCATGAAGCTCCTGAATGTTCCTAACCTGATGGGTAGAGCACAGCCAGACAACCTTATCTATGTGTTCCTTCTCCCACGCAGCAAACTACATGCAAACCCCACCCCATCAGCAGCCCTCTCACTTCTAGGAAGCCTCTCAGACTGCCGCCTTTCCTTTTTCCTGAGCAGCCGTATGTGGATCCCTTGTCCTCTACAAATGGCTGGAATCTCAGCCTCTCCAAGTATTCTGCCTGTCTTTGCTTTCCAACCCTACTAATCTCCAGAGCACCATGCAATGTAGGTTTGTGCTCCCAAAGCAGAGCTCCAGGAATGGGTGTTCAGCAGTCTTAGGCTATCACCCCCTCCCACCTCCATTTCTCTTCCTCCCACCAGTGAACTGGGGTGGAGGAAGGGCTTTGGTCCCACCAAATCAAGGCTTTGGTATGTTACCCTGTTTTGTGAGGTCTGCTGTGTTCTCCAGGAGTATGCAGTCTGGCACAGCCTTCTTTCCTGTTGCTCTTTTAGGATTAGTTGTATTAACTATATTTTCATATTATATGTGGTTTTGGGAGGAGTTCTCTGTCTCACCTTTCACGACACCATCTTAAATCCTGAGCTCACCTCCCTGTGCCCCATTTTTAACCCTTAAGTTCCAACCATGAATCCACACCTCATTAAGAGGCCTTGTCTATTGTGTTTGGCAACTTGCCAAAGATTTTAATGCGCAGTGAAAATTCCTACATGTGAAAATAAGTTAAGGCAGTCTTGAATTAAGCTGTCATTCTTAAAACCACATTCTTATTTGCTATGAAGCCATAATAAACATCTCATAACTTACTTTTCCTCATCTGTAAAATAAAAATTTGTCTGAGGAACTTTTTCCTGATAGTATAGAAATACCAAAATTTATAGCAGTTTTTATTTGCTTGATGTAATGAAAATCAGACTACTTATTATTATATATTCTAATGATTTTCCTGTTAAGAATAATAAATCAAAATTAAATGTTGAGATGCCTTTATATGACTTCTAACCCCATAAACTATATTTTAAAGACAGTGACTAAATTTCATTTTTAATACTTATATTTGAAATAGTGATATAAGTCAAAAAATAAACTTCACCAGTTATATATTATACTGGTAGATACATAGAATTTGAAATTATATGATATAAAATTGTTTTGTTAATTTGGATTTTTGAAGAAACTGTTTTATGATAAATATGTTTTAAATCCTTAGCTCATTTAAATTTCAGTATTAAATGGTTGCAATCTAGGGAATGTGATGTGGCTCCCATATCTACAGGAGTTTATGAGAGGTGGTACATTGAATTGACTGGTAATACAAGCCCTTGGATAGGCACAACTTCAAATTAATTCTGAAGGTTATATTTCAATTTCAAATGATACCCTGTCATCTTTCAGGAGAGAGTAGGTTTTCTTTTCTGTAGAGGCAGAATGGAAAGTAAACTTTTCAAATGTAAAAAAAAATAGTCAAGTTGATATAAGTATCTTGTTTTCTTTCTTTATATCCTATTAAATATGTTTATTCTTTGTAATGTTGCATCTATAGTGGAATTAAATCAGGAACAATAAAATTAACTTGCTCTTCAAAAGACAAGAAACATCAACTAAGTCCATCCATTTAATTTTTCTAGAATTCTAAGTCTGTAAAGAGCCATTTGTAGTAGCATGGAGAAAGGCTGTTCCCCAAGGAAGGACTCTGGGGCACCAAACCTCTGCTGCCCACCCTGCATGGTATTGGACTTCAAGGTAAGGACACAGGTTATAAACCTCCCTGAGTCAGGTCAAAGGATTAAACCAGGCATAAATAAGTTAGATTTTTAAAAGATCGGCAAATTAGATAATGAAAAGTTTGGAGGGAACCACATTTTACTCGGGTGTTTATTGATGTTTAAATAGTAATTCAATTAGCATTTGGTAATATTCATAAAGGCACCTACTTTGAAAAAGATATGTCATTTAACTCTTTGTGTAACTGTTTTGGATAACATACACATTCTTCTTGACTATACTTAGCGACCTGTTGTTTATGCCTGGATGTGTTTAACTAAACGACCAAATAAATGCCAGCAATGGATGTAACCCTACTGTGACTGCAGTCTTATTTTTTCCCTAGGATGTCTAAACCCTTCAAAATAAAATGTATTTTATAAAAACTCATGTACAGAATCAAGTTTTAAATGTGTTCTATATTGCAGCTTTCTACTCTGGACGAGAGGAAGAAAGGTTCTGACTTAGCAAATGTGCAATAATAAAGGGGCAGAAATGAATTATAATGCAAACCCTCCAGAGAATGTAACTAGGGACCTCTGGGGGAGTTGACTCTTTTATATATATGTGTGGGGCGGGTTATTCAACAAATGGGATAAGTTTAGGATTTTAACAAAGGTCATTAGATTGAATGTGAGTAGAATTTAAGTTATATTTAAAAAATGGAGAACTAAAACAATTAGATAATTAGGTCCTGTAATCCTTAGGAATTCAGGGAAGGTGGCACATTAAACAAAATATGGTTACAATTCTATGCTGTTCCTCACACCAAGAGATGGAGTCCATTTTTAACCTGGTCTTATCCTTGGATTTGCATTGGCCAATAGGACATTAGTAAATGTAAAGCAAGCAAAAGTTTGAAAATACTTGACATTTGGTCTTTGGTCTTCCCTGCGTTTGCTTCTACTTGGAAACTGGAGACCATCCTATATGGAAGGCTACCCTGGAGTAGCATGAGATATGTGTAGCTGAGGCAAGCAGCCCCAACTGAGACCTACCTACTAGAACAATGATCCTGTCAATGGCCAGATGTGTGAAGAAGGCCATCTTAGATGATCTAGCACCTGCTGAGCCACCAACTGATTCCAGGGCTAATCAGTTCTGGCCTACCCCCGAACTAATGCCAGGATAGAAGTAAGGCACAGCTGACCAACAGAATCAAGCAAATAAGATGATTGTTATGTCACTAAGTTTGGAGGGTTTGTTATATAGCAAAAGGGAGAATCATGGTAATTCACCAGGAATATTATTTATAAACAATGAGATTATAATTCAAAAAGAAAAATGAAATGTGATCTCTTCTTTAGGGTAAGTCTTAGAAGTACTTTAGGAAATCATATTGCCTCAGAGCAGTTTTTTGAGAAGATAAGGAATATATGGTATGGTACACCACTACTGGCAAGTGCCAGGTAAGTTCCATCTTACATATCAGTTCAGATAACCTGGAGGTGGATACCTGAATTGTTGGTCTAAGAGGTGTCCAGGAATCAACAGGAAAGAGTACCATGGCTGATTAGTATTGTCAGTCAAGGACCAATCTGTAAGTCAGGAAGGAATGGTGACTGAAGCACCAGACGTTGGCTTGGAAAGCAAACCAAGGAACGGTCTTGTTATCCTAGTGCAGGAGTGCTCCGTCCTACAGAACCATAGCACTACTTAGGGAAGACATTTTGCAAATCCTAAATTAAATTCAGAGAGAATTTAATCTCCCACACGAATAATTGAAAAGCTATCAGTAAAATACCTTAACTTCAATATAAATGAGAAATTAAAATAAAATAATTTCTGATAAAAAAAATAATGATACCTTATGATTGGTCAGTGCTCCAGTACCATACATAATGCAAAAAACATTATTACAGCTAAATATATATACTCATCTATGCATGCTGTTTTGGTAAGTATAATGAAATGAAGAATGTCATTTCTTAATGTACATGCTAGCTTCATTCCCAGAAAATTCAGTACTTATTACAAATAAGCAAAAAATTGTGTTTGTATATTAAACAGAGCTAAATTCTAGGCTTAAATAAGTACAGATTTTTTTCTTTCACCTATATAAATGTTCAGCAGGTTTTTTAATGTGGGATATTTGAGACATTTCTTATCGTGTGAAAATATATTCTTCCATGCAGAGAGATTAGCAAAGATAATGAGAACCGGAAGGCTGCTCTAAAGTAACTTCGAACATGTCAAATAACTTAGCCTAGGAAAAATTGCCCATCATTAAGTGAAATGCTATCATAGTTATTCTTTATTCTCAATTCGTATGCTACTACTTCATTTCTTATCTTAATGCTATACTTATATTTCACAAAATAGTCTGAATTTCTGAATAGTATTCTTGAACTTTAATCTATTTACTGTTTATCATTCGACATTATAAATTGACTGCCTATCATGGTAGTTAAGGATCCAACTTGGGGCAACTAGCACTCTGGATTCCTACAAAACATATCAACATGCTTTTTTCTATAGAAGATTTTAGTATTTTTCTACATCCCTAGGGGCTCTAAAATTCCATGATTAAGTACCTTAATGTGCATCTATTGTTTTTATTCATTTTTCCATAGTTTAGATGGTCATTTGTCTTTTCTGGAGAGGCATGTATGTCAGAAGGAATAATTTTCTTAAATATTTCTTGGATAATTTCCTCTCTCTTTTTCCTATTTCTCTGCCCTTCTCCTATAAATACCATTTTTTTCTATCAAATCCCTCAGCATGGTAATCTTATTTTTTGGATCCCTCCATGCATTACCTCCATTTCCTTTGCATTTCTTTCTCCTTTTGTTTTCCACTATCCATGGTGAAGGTTTTCTTCAGATATTGGTGATCTTTGCTCATTCACATTTAAGAGTAAGGCACTAAAATTTCCCTGATGTATGAGGCTGTCTGTAAACCACTGTACTTCATTCTAGTGCCAGGGTATGCTAGTACCAAGTCATCCACAAGGAAGGATCTCACTATCTTTCCTCTGGGACATTCAGTTTACAAGAAAAGAAGATGACAATTTCCTTACAGATGAAGGTAGGAGCCTTAGGGACCTAAGTTTCTCTTGTTGCTCAGGAGCTAGGCAAGGAGTAGACTTGAAACTCTCACTTTTCACCATAAATATCTTCATAATGGCATCTCTTTCCCACCCTCTTTTGGGCCAGGTCTTAAAATCAGAAATCTCTTTGATCCCATTTTTGGAGAATAGACTTCTCATCTCCTGCAAGTGTGGAGGATGGATAGCCATCCAATTATTTAAGGTGGAGTTGGAGACCTGGGGTTCTAACTTCTCCATTTATATACTTCCAAATGTCCTGTCGGTTTATAATGCCCTCTTTTTCATGATACATGCTGACTTAATTTCTGAGCAATTTGAAGATTCTTCTGAGTAAACAGACTTTCTTCTAATTACAATACTCTAGTGCAGCCTTGTAGATTTGTTTTTCTTCTCTCTTATGTCATTTACCATACACCCATCTACTTTTTATCTTCATATATTCTGGTTAAAGAATACATATGTCCTCTGTTTCATCAAATACACAGTTTTATGGGAATGTTTTAGATATACAATAATTTCTTTCTTCAGAAGGTTCCAGCTCTTAGGGTTGAATGATTCTGGACACTAAGATACGAGTGGAAGTTGAGATGTGATCATCTGCAACCATATGTATGCTCTAATAGGTGTTAAAATCATTTAAGAATAAACTAAGGATTTATACTTATAATGACATGATAACCAAATATTCGTTTTTCCCTAAGAGCATAAAAATGATATAAAAAATTGAAAAGAATTTTCATAAGTTCTTGAAAAAAAAATGAACAGATTTTTCCTTCTTTGAACCTTATACCATTTATCCTCAGGAAAAAGAAGCAAGAACATGAAAAAACAAGCAAGAATTAGTTGGAGTTTCTTGAAAGAGCAATGTTACTGTAAAAATGAGATGGTATGAGGATTGCTAGTTTTTAAATTTGTTCAGGTAGCAAAACATCTGGATGTCATGTTCTTTGAGGAATAAGGTAGAACATTAATAAATTTCAACTGATGAAAAGGTGTGATGTTTTTAAAAATCACAAACTTACTTCTTTTTCCTAGTTTGCTAAGAGCCTTAACACTGAATGTTGAATTTTTAAAACTTTTTTGTGTGGCTATTGAAATTATTATATGACTTTTCTCCTTTAGTATGTTAATCTAATAGATTATATCAACAGATGTTTTTTAAACTTAAAACATCCCTTCATTTCTGAAATGAACCTAACTTGATCATGATACAGCCCTTTTTATATATTTGTCTAGATTTTAATTTGAAAATATTTTATTTTACATTCATGTGGTTGAATGAAATTAGCTTGTAGTTTCCCCTTTCTGTACAGAATTTGTATTTGTTATCAAGTTAGAGTAATCTCTCTATGCTCTACCATTTTTGTTTTCCTACAACAGAATGGAGTACATCAGAATTAAGTGTCTTAAATTAATGATACCCTTCATTAGTAAAGCTATCTGATCCTGAAATAAATTGGTGGGCATATTTTTTATCTTTGATCAGATTTAATAGTATTTTTATATTTCTTTTTGAATTGGTTTTGATGTTATATTTTCTGAATAGTGTATCTGTTTCATCTATATTTCTAGATATATTACATAAAATTATTCTTAAAAACTCTTACTATCTTTTTAATCTGTAACATCTATTCTGATTTTCCCTTGGTTTATTCCTAACATTGGTAATTTGGGACTTATCCTTTTTTTTATTAGTATCACTGAAAGTCAATCTTATTCTTCTTTTCAAACGATTAATTTCTCTTTCAATCTATTTTATTAATGATACCTGTATCTTTTTTATTCCTTTGATATATTTTCCCTGGGTTTATCTCTGTGTGTGCATGGGTGTGAGTGTGTGTATGCCATATGCAATATGAAATACATGTTTTTTCTTAAATAGATGCTGTACTGATTAATTTTTGCATTGCTACTTTTTCTGATATTCAAAGTTATATGTTTTTATCTAAGTATTGCTTTAACTGCATTCCAAAACTTTAAAATATGGCATTTTTAGTCACTTAGTTCAATTATGAATCCATCTTTGGTTCACCTGCTTTGAGTACTAAATTTCTTCATATCTTAGCATAGAGTGCTTTTCTAATTATTTCTTAAGTATGAATTTCTAGCCTAATTGTACTATGTTTAGAGAAAGTAATTGGCATTATTTTTATCCCTTGAGATTTCTTGAAACTTTCTTTGTAGCCAGATATGGTCATTTTTGGAAATATTCTATATATGCTGAGAAAAACTCTATTCTATACATGTGTATCAGATCAACTTTGTTAATGATATTGTTCACAACTTTTACATAATCACCTTATTATCCTTAACTAAAGTCTATATTTCATTCAAATTCTCATTTTTTTATATAATCACATTCTTTTTTGTTGTTCTAGGATCCCATTCAGTGTACCACATTATATTTAGTCATGTTGCCTTAGGCACTTCTTGGCTATTCTCAAAATTCATTTAGTTCTAATAATATTGACAGACGTTGATCAGTATTGGTCAGATATTTTATAGAATTACTCTCAAATCATATATGTCCAATGTCTTCCTCATGATTAGACTGGGTGCTATGGTCTAAATGTCTGTGTGTTGAAAGTTTAATGCTCTTAAATTCATAGGTTGAAAGCCTAATGCCGAAGGCGATGATATTGGGAGGTGATTAAGCCATGAGGATGGGATTAATGTCCTTATAAAAGAGGCCTGAGAGTGCTCCCTCTTTCCATAATGTAAGGATATAGGGTGAAGTCTTCAGCAGGTAACCTGGAAGAGGCCCTTCATCAGAACCCGACCATGCTGGCAGCTTGACCTTGGACTTCCAGCCTCCAGAACTGTGAGTAATAAATGCTCATTGTTTATAAAATATCCAGACTGTGGTAATATGTAACAGCAGCCTGAACAGACTAGGACACTGGGTTTATATGTCTGATGGTGCCTTTGATGAATATAGGTTTTAATTTTATTGAAGTCCAATTTACCAAGCTTTGCTTTTAAAGTTTGTAGTGTCCTTCATGAGAAACCATAGCCTACTCTAAGGACATAGAGATGTTCTTTTATATTTACTTTGAAAGTTTTATTATTTTACCTGTCATATTTAGCTCTGTGATGCACCTGAATTAGTTTTTCTGTACTAGTGAGGTTGTTTCATTTTTTCCCTAAATAGATACCCAATCAATTTAGCAACATTCATTAAAGAGGATATTCTTTCACCACTGTACCACTCTGCCACCGTTGTCATAAGCCTTTTGATTATAAAAGTTCTCATTCATTTCTGGACTATCTATTCTCTTTTATGGTCTATTTGTCTATGTTTGTACTAATAAAACATTTTCTTAATTACTGGGCCTATTTAATAAAACTTGATATATAGTAGTGCAAGTCTGTCAACTTTTATGCTTTTCAAAGTTGTTCTTTTTCAGTATGCCTTATCTATTCTTAGCACTTTATATGTTTATATAACTTTTAAAATTAACTTGAATCAACTTGTCAATTTCTACAATAAAATATCTTCTCATTTTTATCAGAATTGCATCTGCATGTTGGAATCTATAGATATATTCAAGTAAAATTGATAGACATACTATAAGAGTCTTCCAATCCATGAACATGTGATATACCTCTGTTTAGGTTTTCTTAATTTTTTTCAATGATGTTTTATAGTTTTCTGATAATTAGAAATACAACTAAATTTATTATATTGGCTTATGTTCAGTGACTCTTTAAAATTTACTTATTAAGTCTGATAGGTTCTTTATGAACACTTATTATTCATGTATAAACTCAAGTCATCTACATAATAAAAGTTTTTGTTTTTTCCCTCGTAACTACTTAGAACTCTCTTTTTCTCTTGCCTCATTGCATAAGTTGAAACATCCAATAAAATGTTGCGAGAAGTGATTATTGTAGATGCCTTTATTTTACCCTACTTTGAGCTTAAATATTCAATATCTCACCAAGTCTGGAACCTGTGCAGATTTTTATACATAACCATTATCTGAGCAAAGCGGTATTTTAGATTCCTGCTTTGCTAAGAGTTTTGTCATGAGGAGTACTCAAGTTTGAATTTTATCAAATGTCTTTTCTGAATGTATAGAGAGAATTATATGTTTTTCCTCTATTCTGTGTGATAACTATTTCTAAATAATTTTTAAACTGTAGGACAACATATCTTTCTTGGATAAATTCTCTTTGGTCATGATACATTATCCTTTTTAAATATTGGTGAATTTTCTTCATGGTTTGGAATTTTTCCATTTTCACACCTATTTTGCTGAGAAGAACTGACATATAATTTTCTTTTCCTTTCTTTTAATATCTTTGTCATATTTGGCAACATGATTATGATAGTCCTTTCAAGTGATTGGTAAATGTTTCCTAACTTATTTGCTTTGGAAATTTTTGCATAATATTAGTGTTATATCTAACTTAAATATTTGGGAAAATTCACCATGAAACTATATGGTCTGAGATTTCCACAAATATAATACTATGTGATTTTTTAAAACATTCTTCTAGTCTCAGTTTCGGTACATTTTGTTTTTCCTGGAAGGTAATCCATTGCATGTAGAACTTCAAATTTACTGGCAAAACATCTTTCGTCATATGCTTTTATTTTATTTTCAGTATCTGTAGCATCTTTTCTGATGCATTTTCTTACTGCAGAAAATACTCATGCCTTTTCTGCCTCTCTCTGTCTCTCTCTTTCTTTTGACCAGTCTCTTACCATGAATATGACAATTTTATGTATTTTCAAAGATCAACCATTTTTATTTGTTGATTTTTTTATTATACATTTATTTTCTATTTCATTATTTTGCCTTTATTTGCAGTTCCATCTTTTCTTTTCTTTGAATATAATCTACCATTATTTTTTAAATTGCTATAAAGAATATTTAATACAATGGCTACTTATAAACATTCTTTGAATGTATAATTTTTTTTTGAGAGGGCATCTCTCATATTTATTGATCAAATGGTTGTTAACAAAAATAAAATTCTGTATGGGGGAGTCAATGCTCAATGCACAATCATTAATCCACCCCAAGCCTAATTCTCGTCAGTCTCCAATCTTATGAAGCATAACGAACAAGTTCTTACATGGTGAACAAATTCTTACATAGTGAATAAGTTCTTACATGGTGAACAGTACAAGGGCAGTCATCACAGAAACTTTCGGTTTTGATCATGCATTATGAACTATAAACAATCAGGTCAAATATGAATATTCGTTTGATTTTTATACTTGATTTATATGTGGATCCCACATTTCTCCCTTTATTATTATTATTATTTTTATTTTTAATAAAATGCTGAAGTGGTAGGTAGATGCAAGATAAAGGTAGAAAACATAGTTTAGTGTTGTAAGAGAGCAATGAACAAGTGGGACTATATTAAGCTGAAAAGCTTCTGTACAGCAAAAGACACCATCAATAGAACAAAAAGGAACCCTACAGTATGGGAGAATATATTTGTAAATGACAGATCCGATAAAGGCTTGACGTCCAAAATATATAAAGAGCTCACACACCTCAACAAACAGAAAACAAATAATCCAATTAAAAAATGGGCAGAGGAACTGAACAGACAGTTCTCCAAAAAAGGAATGTATAATTTTTATGATATCAATTTTTCTTCAGGCACAGATGTAGTCACATTCAACAAGTTTTGATATGTGAAAATTCTGTGATTAGTTAATTTAAAATACCTTCTAACTTCCATTAGTGTTTCCTTATGGGCTGATGGAATTTTTAGAAGTTTCCAAATAATAACTGAATACACAAATATTTCAAGTGTAAACTATTTTCCAAACTGAGTACATACATGTTGTATATGCACTTGAAATGTTGGGTATGCTGTCATTCTATTTATGTCAACTAGCAGTTACATTTATTGCAACATGTATTCTCTACATACTTACTGATTTTTCTTTTCCTTTTTGTCTTGCACTGTCAGTTACTGGGAAAGGTCTCACACTATAATTTCAGATTTGATATTGCTCATGTAATTCTGTTAATATTTATCTTACATATTTTGAATCCCTGCTGCTAGTTTCATATAAATATGTCACTTTTATATCTTTCCAGTACTTAGACCTTTGTATCATTATGAAGTTCTGCTAATTATCTTTAGTTATATTTCTTGTCATTGTGTCTATTTTGTTTCTGTTACTGATATACCAGCATTTTTGGTGCCTGACTAAAAGATGCCTGATATGTCTTTTCCTAACCCTTTACTTTTAACCTGTCTCTGTCACCATATTTAAAATATCTTTGTCAATAAACTTGAGTATTTTCAAAATCCATTCTTACTATCCTATTTTAATTGGAGCACTATTTCTACTTACACTAAATGTATTGTTTGACATATTTGGTTCAATATTTAGCTTTTACTATTACTTTCTATTGTCCCTCACATTTTATGTTCTTTTTCTCTCCTTTTGGGATTTATTTGCTCATTAACCCATTTTCCTTTAATTAGCTTGTTAGTTATACATTACTTACAATGATTTCAGTGGTTAGAATTTGCAACTTATGCAACTTTGACTTATTACAGTCAGAAATAAATTATTTCTTTACCTCTCACCTGAAAATATAATGACTTTAAAATACATTCACTGTATTTATTCCCTTCCCTCTTACTGTGTTATTTTGCCTTGTTCTTTAAGTTCAGATATATTTTATGTATCTCAACACATTAATGATTGTTTTTTCCAATCAATATTTTCCCATATAATTAGTTCTTCCAGAGCTTTCATTCCCTCATGCATTTCTTAGTTTCCAAATATGATCAATCACATTTCTGTCTAAGAAATTCCCACTTAGGGTTTTTTCTTTTTTTAAGTATGGATCTGCTTGCAATAATTTGTTTGCTTGAATGGAAATACCTTTATGTCATCTTTATTTTTAAAGGATATCTTCGCTTATTATAGAATTCTATTGGAACAGTATTATCTTTCATTTCTTTAAAAATGCCATTTCATTTTATTACCATTTCTTTAGTTACTGTTTAAAAGCCAGTTCTCAGTCTCAATGTCCTTTTATGTTTTTACTTCCAAGACCTTTTCCTTTGTCTTCTATTTCCATGTTTCACTAGGATATACCAGGTATGAATTTCTTCTTATTTAACTAGATTTGTATTCATAATACTTCTTGTTTGCATAACTTGAGTTTGTAAGTTGGAGAATTCTCAACCACAATCTCATAAAATATTGCTTCTGTCTCTATCTTCTCTTCCCTTTTGTAACACCAATTACATGTGTTTCAATTGACTTCATTGTGCCCCATTTTTCTCTTAATTTTCTTTTATATTTCCACGTGTTTTTCTCCTTTTTCAGCCCAGATTAATTTTACTCACATATTATTTTACTCATCATGATCTTAATTGCCTATTCAGTTTTGTCCAATCTGTAGGTAACTCCATCGCTTAAGTCATTAGTTCCTATTATTGCTGTTTTAGCTCAAGAATGTCCATTTGTTTCTTTCCCATTAAATAACAGTTCTCTGATGAATTTCTTCTTGTTGTTATCTACTCTTATACATATAAATCACACACAGAAGTGTAGCCACCTGGATCATTTGTGCTTTATTACTGTTGTTGGTTTTCCTGTTATTTTTTTTTTGGTATGCTTAGTGTTTGTTTTTTTAATTGAGTACTAGATACTATACCTCTTCAGATAGATGAATCCTGTACTTTCTTAGATTGCTTATGAGGGAGCAGAGATCACTTTATTCAATCACAGAATGAAGTGATCTGAGGATGCAGTGCCCTTTGGTTGCAGCTCTCACAGATATAAAGCAAGAGCTTGGGAGTGTTTACAGGAGGCCTTCCTTCCTTGCTAGTCAAAAACTCCCCCTTTTTTTAAAATTTCCTCTTCACCAAGAGACTCATGATATCTGCCCAGATTTTCTTATTCTCTTTCTCCAAGCACATTGATAATTCAATAGATGCTGTAAGGGTACAGAGGTGGGGGGGGGAGATTTGGTTCACTTCTCAACACCTCTCTTTTCTCCTGGAGGTTGGTCTCTCAACTCCTGCCTCCCTTGGGAGACTTTTATACTCCAACACTGCCAGACTGACAAATATCTGCTCATTTCTGATTCTCAGAAGCTAGTGACCCTTTGCCTGGTGTTTTAGCTTCTCACCCAGCATAAAGATTTGGCAAATTCCTTATGGGATAAACAGTCACAGACAGTTGGGTTCTTCTTTCTATGGCTTCCACTTAGTAGGATCTTCATCTCTTGATGCTGTTACTTCAATAGATCTAGATGACTTCAAACAGATCTTAAAGTGTATTGTATCTGGCTTTACTCCTTGTTTTTAGTGGCAAGTTTGGTTTGCTGAAGCCTATTAAATCACAACCTTCTTCTATGCTCTTAAGAAAATGTTTTATTTTTTTGGAGCTATTTAAATTGTCTTTAGCCAGTGAGTTGAGCCAAACACTCCACTTTGTCTTATTTATTCCAATGCATTTCTACACATAAATTACTATGTGCCACTTCCAACACAAAATGGAGGTGGTAACTTTATTTCTTCATTTTACAGAGTTTCAGAGATTCTAAATGAGTTGCCTCTCCTACATAGTAAGCAGCAGAATTTACAGTACAGAAAATCAGTTTTCCATGATACAAAGTCTTAATAGTACAATAAACTCATAAATACCAGTCATGGCCAACATTCAGCAATTAAATTATGAATTATTGGCTAGTTTCAAATTGGTTAATTAATACTAACTTGCTATTTTTCATTCACATGGTAATTTACTACCACTCACTAGAGGATAAGTGATAGCAAATGCCCTCATTTTAAAGTCCAAAAAATTAAAAGGAAAAAGGATTAAAGATGGCAGCATGAGAGGGGACACAGAGGCTTCCTCCTAAAACTGCATATAATATGAAAATATAATTAATACAACTGATCCTGAAAGAGCAACAGGAAAGAAGACTGCACCAGACTGCATACACCTGGAGAAAAGAGCAGACCTCACAGAACAGGGTAATGCACCAAAGCTGTGGCCCGATGGGACCCAAGCCCTTCCCCGACCCCAGCTCACTGGCTGGAGGAAGAGAAACGGAGCAGGGAGGGAGTGACATTGCTTCAGGGACTGCTGAATACCTAACTCCAGAGATCTGCTCTGGGAGCACAAACCTACATTTCAAGGTGCTTTCATGATACTCTCATAATTAGGGTATTGGAAAGCTAAGACAGGCAGAATTCCTGGAGAGACTGAGATTCGAGCTACTTGTGGAAAGCAGGGATCCACATCCGGCTGCTCTGGGACAAAAGAAAGGCCGGCAGTCTAAGAGACTTCCTAACAAGGAAACCCTTAGCAAGAGGGCTGCTAAAGGGGCAGGGATTGCACAGAGCTTACTGCTCAGGAGAGGACAGGTAGACAAAATTGCCTGGGTGCACTCTGCCCAGCAGGCTGGGAGCTTTCAGTTTCCAGGTGCTCCAGCTCCCTGGCTGGCTACACAGCTCCAAGGACCCCTCCATGATAGGCAGCCTACTGCGCCTTTCTCCCAGCCAGCCCCACCTGGCTCATAAACCATCAAACCCTACCCTGGCCTTAGGCCAGCTACAGGGAAGATCTGCCTACAGCAACTACAAATGCAAGGCATAGAGGCTTATGCCTGCATGCTCAAACCACTGGTTCAGGCAGTGGAGATTGGCATAGCAGCTGGGAAGCAGGAAACAACTCTTTCCAACCCCCAGGTACCAATACCACTCCCCTGTGACCACTAACATTGCTTCAGGGACTGAGAAGTTCCAGAGAGTAGAGCTTCTGGGCACTAGAGGGGGCCAAATACAAATTTGAAACACCAAAGGAACCTGGTCCAGAGTAAAATAATTAATACAACCCCTGAGAAAGATGACATGGACCTCATGACTCTTCCTGAAAGGGAGTTCAAAATAAAAATCATTAACATGCTAATGGATATATGGAAAGATATTCAAGAACTCAGGAATGAATTCCGGCCAGAGATCCAATTATTGAAGAACATGATGGAGGATATTAAAAGCAGATTGGATATGGTGGAGGAGATGATAAATTAAATAGAAACTAGAGAAGAGGAATACAAAGAAGCTGTGGCACAGAGATAAAAAAAGGATTTCTAAGAATGAAAGAATATTGAGAGAACTGTGTGATCAATCCAAATGGAACAATATTCCCATTAGAGGGGAACCAGAAGAAGAAGAGAGAGAGAAAGGGATAGAAAGTGTCTTTAAGGAGGTAATTGCTGAAAACTTCCCCACTCTGGGGAAGGAGATAATCTCTCAGGCCATGGAGATCCACAGATCTCCCAACAAAAGGGACCCAAGGAAAACAACACCAAGACTTTTGTAATTAAAATGGTAAAGATCAACGATAAGGGCAGACTATTAAAAACAGCCAGAGAGAGAAATAAGATCACATACAAAAGAAAGCCCATCAGGCTAACATCAGACTTCTCAACTGAAACCTTACAGGCCAGAAGGGAGTGGCATGATGTATTTAATGCCATGAAGCAGAAGGGCCTGAAACCAAGATTACTTCATCCATCAAGATTATCATTTAAATTTGAAGGAGGAATTAAGCAATTTCCAGATAAGCAAAAGCTGAGACAATATGCCTCACACAAATCATCTCTGCAGTCTATTTTGCAGGAACTGCTATAGATGGAAGGGTTCCTAAGGTTTAATAGCTGTCACCAGAGGTAATAAAACCACAGTAAAGAAAGTAAAACAGCTAATTACTAAGCAAATGCAAAATTAAATTAACTATACCCAAAGTCAATCAAGAGATAAACAAAGAGTACAGAATATGATACCTAATATATGAAGAATGGAGGAGGAAGAAAAAGGAGGAGAAAGAGAAAAGAACCTTTAGATTGTGTTTGTAATAGCATATTAAGTGAGTTAAGTTATATGCTCAGGTAGTAAGGAAGTTAACCTTGAACCTTTGGTAACCATGAATCTAAAGCCTGCAATGGGATTAAGTACATACCTTTCGATAATCACCCTAAATGTAAATGGACTGAATGCACCAATCAAAAGACATAGAGTCACTGAATGGATAAAAAAACAAGACCCATCTATATGCTGCTTACAAGAGACTCACTTTAAACCCAAACAGACTAAAAGTGAAGGGCTGGAAAAAGATATTTCATGCAACTAATAGAGAGAAAAATACAGGAGTTGTAGTACTTCTTTCAGACAAATAGAAATCAAAACAAAGAAAGTCAGAAGAGATAAAGAAGGACATTGCATAATGATAAAGGGGTCAATCCAACAGAAAGATATAACCATTAAAAATATATATGCTCCCAACACAGGAGCACCCACATATGTGAAGCAAATACTAACTGAATTAAAAGGAGAAATATAATGCAATGCATTCCTTCTAGGAGACTTCAACACTCCACTCACTCTGAAGGACAGATCAACCAGACAGAAGATAAGTAAGGAGGCAGAGGCACTGAACAACACAATAGAACAGATGGATCTAACAGACATCTATAGAACTCGACACCCAAAAGCAGCAGAAAACACATTCTTCTCAAGTGCACATGGAACATTTTCAAGCATAGATCATATACTAATCCACAAGAAGAGCCTCAGTAAAATCAAAAAGATTGAAATTGTACCAACCAGTTTCTCAGACCACAAGGGTATGAAACTAGAAATAAATTATGCAAAGAAAATGAAAAAATCCCACAAACACATGGAGGCTTAAAAACATGCCCCTAAATAACCAAAGGATCGATGACCAAACAAAAACAGACATCATATGGAGACAAATGACAACAATAATTCAACACTGCAAAATCTGCCAGACGCAGTCAGGGCCGTGCTAAGAGGAAAGTATATTGCAATACAGGCCTACCTCAGGAAAGAAGAACAATCTCTTGTAAGCAGTCAAAACTCACAATTAATGAAACTAGAAAAAGAAGAACAAATGAGACCCAAAGTCAGTAGAAGGAGGGACATTATAAAGATTAGAGCAGAAGTAAATAAAATAGAGAAGAATAAAACAACAGAAATAATCAATGAAAGCAAGAGCTGGTTCTTCAAGAAAGTAAACAAAATAGATAAACCCCTAGCCAGACTTATCAAGAAAAAAAGAGAGTTTACACACATAAACAGAATCAGAAATGAGAAAGGAAAAATAACTACAGACACCATAGAAATATAAAGAACTTTTAGAGAATATTATGAAAAATTATATGGTAACAAACAGGGTAACCTAGAAGAAATGGACAACTATCTAGAAAAATACAACCTTCCAAGAATGACCCGGAAAGAAACAGAAAATCTGAACAAACCAATTAACAGCAATGAAATTGAACAGGTAATCAAAAAACTACCTAAGAACAAAAGCCCTGGAACAGATAGCTTCACTACTAAATTTTTTGAAACACTTAGTGAAAACCTAATACCCATTCTCCATAAAGTTTTCCAAAATATAGAAGAGGAGGGAATACTCCCAAACTCATTCTATGAGACCAGCATCAGTCTAATACCAAAAACAGACAAAGACACCACAAAAAAAGCAAATTACAGACAAATATCCCTGATAAACACAGATGCAAAAATATTTAACAAAATATTAGCAAATTGAATTCAAAAATACATCAAAAAGATCATCCATCATGATCAAGTAGGATTTATTCCAGGGTTGCAAGGATAGTACATAATTCGATAATCCATCAACATCATCCACCACATAAACAAAAAGAAGGACTAAAACCACATGATCATCTCCATAGATGCTGAAGAGGCATTTGACAAAATTCAACATCCATTCATAATAAAAACTCTCAACAAAATGGGTATACAGAGCAAGTACCTCAACATAACAAAGGCCTTATATGACAAACCCACAGCCAACATTATACTTAACAGCAAGAAGCTGAAAGCTTTTCCTTTAAGATTGGGAACAAGACAAAGATGCACAATTTCCCCACTTCTATTCAACATAGTACTGGAGGTCCTAGCCATGGCAATCAGACAACACAAAGAAATAAAAGGCATCCAGATTGGCAAGGAAGAAGTCAAACTGTCACTGCAGATGATATGATATTGTACATAAAAAAACCCTAAAGAATCCACTCCAAAACTAATAGATCTAATATCTGAATTCAGCAAAGTTGCAGGATACAAAATTAATACACAGAAATCTGTGGCATTCCTATACACTAACAATGAACTAGCAGAAAGAGAAATCAGGAAAACAATTCCATTCACAATTGCATCAAAAAAAATACTTAGGAATACACCTAACTAAGGAATTGAAAGACCTATACTCTGAAAACCACAAGACACTCGAGAGAAATTAAAGAAGATATCAATAAATGGAAACACACCCCATGCTCATGGATAGGAAGAATTAGTATTGTCAAAATGGCCATCCTGCCTAAAGCAATCTATAGATTCAATGCAGTTCCTATCAAAATACCAGCAACATTCTTCAATGAACTAGAGAAAATCATCCTAAAATTCATATGGAACCACAAAAGACCTCGAATAGCCAAAGTAATCCTGAGAAGGAAGAATAAAGCAGGGGAAATTATGCTCCCCGACTTCAAGCTCTACTACAAAGCCACAGTAATCAAGACGATTTGGTACTGGCACAAGAACAGACCCATAGACCACAGGAACAGACTAGAGAGCCCTGATATAAACCCAACCATATATGGTCAACTAATATATGATAAAGGAGTCATGGACATACAATGGGGAAATGACAGCCTCTTCAACAGCTGGTGTTAGCAAAACTGGACAGCTACATGCAAGAGAATGAAGCTGCATTATTGTATAACCCCATACACAAAAAGTAAACTAGAAATGGATTAAAGACGTGAGTGTAAGTCATGAAAAAATAAAACTCTTATAAGACAACATAGGCAAACATCTGAATATAAACATGAGCAACTCCTTCCTGAACACATCTCCTCAATCAAGGGAAACAAAAGCAAAAATGAACTCATGGGACTGCAATCAAACTAAAAAGTTTCTGTATGGCAAAGGACATCATCAACAGAACAAAAAGGCATTCTACAGTATGGGAGAATATATTTGTAAATGACATATTTAACAAGGGGTTAACATCCAAAATATATAAAGAACTTACCTACCACAACACCCAAAAAGCAAATAACCCGATTAACAAATGGGCAAAGGATATGAAGAGACAGTTCTCCAAAGAAGAAATTCAGATGGACAACAGACACATGATAAGATGCTCTACATCACTAGTCATCAGGGAAATGCAAACTAAAACCACAGTGAGATATCACCTCACACCAGTAAGGATGGCCAGCATTGAAAAGACTAAGAACAACAAATGCTGGTGAGGATCTAGAGAAAGGTGAACCTCCCTACACTGTTGGTAGGAATTTAAGCTAGTTCAACCTTTGTGGAAAGCAATATGGAGGTTCCTCAAAAAACGAAAAATAGAAATACCATTTGACCCGGGAATCCCACTCCTTGGAATTTACCCAAAAATACAACTTCTCAGATTCAAAAACATATATGTACGCCTATGTTTATTGCAGCACTTTTTAAAATAGTCAAGATATGGAAGCAACCTAACTGTCCATCAGTAGATGGATGGATAAAGAAGATGTGGGACATATATACAATGGAATACTATTCAACCATAAGAAAGAAACAAATTCTACCATTTTCAACAACATGGATGGAGCTGGAGGACATTATGCTCAGTGAAATAAGCCAGGCAGAGATAGACAAATGCCAAATTATTTCTCTCATTTGTGGAGTATAACAATGAAGCAAAACTGAAGGAACAAAATGGCAGCAGACTCACAGACTCCAAGAAAGGACTAGTGGTTACCAAAGAGGAGGTGTGTGGGAGCATGGGTAGGGAGGGAGGGAGAAGGGGATTGAGGGGTATTAGGTTTAGTGCACATGGTGTGGGGGATCACGGGGAGAATAGTGTAGCACAGAGAAGGCACATAGTGAATCTGTGGCATCTTGCTGCACTGATGGACAGTGACTGCATTGTGGTATCGGTGGGGACTTGATAATATGGGTAAATGTAGTAACCACATTATTTTTTCATATGAAACCTTCATAAGAGTGTATATCAATCATACCTTAATAAAAAAAATTTTAAGAAATAAATAAATATAAATAAATATAAACAAATAAATAAATAAATAAATAAAAAGAAGAAAAACTTTAAACTGAAAACATTCTATCCATCTATTTTTATCTAGAAAGCAGAATTTCCTTTGTTTGGTATAATTAATGGGTATCTTCCTAGTTCTTAAAACCCAGGGTAGAAATAATTTGATGACCTCTTTGCCAAAAGATATCAGGAATTTGCTCATTTGTTTATTTATTGAGAGACTGACATCAGGATAATTTTAAGTTACATAGGTGATAGTTCTGGGACTGGAATTTTTCATGCATTTATGATATATGATAATGAATACCAGACATGTCATAACAGTGCATGGTGTGATCTCTGCTCTCTGGGAACATTTGGTTTAGTGTGCCAAGTGTTATATGAGTGGTTTAAAGAATAGATTTATGAGGCTTTATAAGACTTCAGAGAAAGAATGTATCAATTTGGACTGCATTTGTCAGTAAAGCAACATTTTTAAAATTCTGAAGGACATAAACATGTCAGGAGAAAAGGGAATGAATTTCAAATATAAACACGATGTCATCACTACTTCAATACTTAGTGCTATGCCCATTATTAAGAAAGTAATCACAAAAAGAAAGATAAAGATGAATACCTTCTGAGTTTCTAGACTTGGAAAAACATTTTATGATGGTTTTTAAAACAAAATTTCAGTCTGGCTTCTGTTTTAGAGGGGATACAGCACTCCATGTTCTTTGCCATGAAGGAAATAAGAGGAGATTATATCAATCATTTCTGATTACTTTTTGGTCTCTAAATGTCCATTCCCAACCCAAATCTCAGCATACAATAAGAAGAGAAATGGTTTGGGAAACAAAATGGTGATAGTAAAAATATAGAAATGAGAACTAAAGAAGAGTGTTCTTAACAATTTGACATAATGAAGAAAATTGAGTGTTACCTACAGTTGTCTGTATTTTTTACAAGCAAAATATCTGTAATAAATTCCATTTTGCAACATTAAAAATAGCCTAGGTGACAGGAAGATGGTGGCATGAGTAGTTCAGTGGAAATCTCCTCTGAAAAACATATATTTATGAAAATACAATAAATACAACTATTCCTAAAAGAGACACCAGTGGATACAGTACAACAGCCAGGATACATCTACATCTGTGAGAACTCAACATCACACGAAGGGGGTAAGATACAAGTCGCCACCAGGTGGGACACAAACGCCCCCCCACCTCAGAACCCGGTGGGAAGAAAGGAGTCAGAATAGGGAGGGAGTGAAAGCCCAGGACTGCTAAACAACCAGCTCTAGAAATTCACACCCAGAGTGCAGACACAAGTGCATGGGGTGCTGCATATTAGAGAAACGGAAAAGCAAAACCTGCGGGCAGGTCCCCGCAACCAGCGTGCCTGAGACAAAAGAAAAGCGAGTGCATTTTGCAAGTCTTAAAGAGACAGGGACCCCACAGCTGGATAAAGTCATCCTGGCACACTTAGCCAGCAGCTGGGAATCACGGGGAACTGTAGGCGCCCTAAACCTCTGGGTGGCAGCACAGCTCTGAAGCCCCTCATGGCACTAAGCAGATTGCCAATCATTCCCCCAACTGGAGTGGATCCTGACACACCAGCCCAGTAGTGGGACAGTGGCAGGACACGCCGGGGGCGGCGGTGCCCGAGGGGATTGGAAGTGACCCGCGTGCCCGGCGGTGCCAGAGGGGACTGGGAGCGGCTCATGCAAACCCGCTGCAGTGGCGACTGAGTAGCCCAGGAGCAGCCCACATGCACCGGCTGCAGTGGAGCCAGAGGGGCCCGGGAGAGATCTGCGTGAGCCTGTGTTGGTGGCGAACGAGCAGCCCGCACATGCCAGTGGCGGCGGCACCAGCAGCCAACCAGAATCCCTGCCCAATGCACAGCCACCCGGGCCAGACCCAAAGGCTGCTGCTGGCACACAGCTGCCTGGCAGGGGTGATGCTATCATGCAGGAGTGCAACCGGCATGCCTGCCACTCCCTGCAGGGCTCTGCACTGCTATGACAGAGACCCTGCCCACAGCAGCTTAGGGGATTAACCCAGTGCCTGCTCCAGGAGGGCGGGTAACCGACACAGGCAGTGGAGAAGGGCAAGGCATCCAGAAAGCAGGAAAGGACTTTCTTCTCCCAGCTGACACACCTGCAACCTGCCTACAGCCACGATTATCACTATGATAAGGCAGAAAAATTTAGGCCAGTCCAAAAGAGTCCAGACAACCCCTGAGAGAGGATCTGCAGAGACAGACCTAACCAGTCTCCTTTAAAAATAATTCAAAATAAAAATCATAAACATGCTGATGGAGCTGCAGAGAAATATACAAGAGGTAAGGGATGATGTCCAGAGGGAAATTACAGAAATGAAACAATCTCTGGAAGGATTTATAAGCAGAGTGGATAAGATGCAAGAGGCCATTGATGGAATAGAAACCAGAGAACAGGAGCACACAGAAGCTGATGCAGAGAGAGACAAAAGGATCTCCAGGAATGAAACAATATTAAGAGAACTGTGTGACCAATCCAAAAGGAACATTATCTGCATTATTGGGGTATCAGAAGAAGAAGAGGGAGAAAAAGGGATAGAAAGTGTCTTTGAAGAAATAATTGCTGAGAACTTCCCCAAACTGGGGGAGGAAATAGTTGCTCAGACTACAGAAGTACACAGAACTCCCAACAGAAGGGACCCAAAGAGGACAACACCAAGACACATAATAATTAAAATGGCAAAGATCAAGGACAAGGACAGAGTATTAAAGGCAGCCAGAGAGAGAAAAGAAGTAACCTACAAAGGCAAACCCATCAGGCTATCATCAGACTTCTCAACAGAAACCTTACAGGGAAGAAGAGAATGGCATGATATATTCAATTCAGTGAAACAGAAGGGCCTTGAACCAAGGATACTGCATCCAGCATGATTATCATTTAAATAAGAAGGAGGGATTAAACAATTACCAGACAAGCAAAAGTTGAGGGAATTTGCTTCCCACAAACCACTTCTACAAGGTATTTTAGAGGGGCTGCTCTAGATGGGAGCACGCCTAAAAAGAGCAGAGAACAAAACACCCAACATATGAAGGATGGAGGAGGAGGAATAAGAAGGGAGAGAAATAATCATCAGACTGTGTTTATAATAGCTCAATAAGCGAGTTAAGTTAGAAAGTAAGGTAGTAAAGAAGCTAACCTTGAATCTTTGGTAACCATGAATCTAAAGCCTACAATGGCAGTAAGTACATATCTTTCAATAATCACCCTAAATGTAAATGGACTGAATGCACCAATCAAAAGACACAGAGCAATAGAATGGATAAAAAAGCAAGACCCATCTATATGCTGCTTACAAGAGACTCACCTCAAACCCAAAGATATGCACAGACTAAAAGTCAAGGGATGGAAAAAGATATTTCATGCAAAGAACAGGGAGTAAAAAGCAGGTGTTGCAACACTAGTATAAAACAAAATAGACTTCAAAACAAAGAAAATAACAAGAGATAAAGAAGGACATTACATAATGATAAAGGGCTCAGTCCAACAAGAGGATATAACCATTATAAACACATATGCACCCAATACAGGAGCACCAACATATGTGAAACAAATACTAACAGAATGAAAGGAGGAAACAGAATGCAATGTATTCATTTTGGGAGACTATAAAACACCACTGACTCCAAAGGACAGATCCACCAGACAGAAAATAAGTAAGGATACAGGCACTGAAGAACACACTAGAACAGATGGACCTAATAGACATCTATAGAACTCTACATCCAAAAGCAACAGGATACACATTCTTCTCAAGTGCACATGGAACACTCCCCAGAATAGACCACATACTAGGCCACAAAAAGAGTTTCAGTAAATTCCAAAAGATTGAAATCCTACCAACCAACTTTTCAGACCACAAAGGTATAAAACTAGAAAAAAATTGTACAGAGAAAGCAAAAAGGCTCACAAACACATGGAGGCTTAACAACATGCTCCTAAATAACCAATAGATCAGCAACCAAACTAAAATGTATATCCAGCAATATATGGAGACAAATGACAACAACAACAGAAAGCCCCAACTTCTGTGGGACTTAGTAAAAGCAGTCATAAGAGGAAAGTATATAGCAATCCAGGCATATTTAAAGAAGTAAGAACAATCCCAAATGAATAGTCTAATGTCACAATTATTCAAAATTGGAAAAAGAAGTACAAATGAGGCCTAAGGTCAGCAGAAGGAGGGACATAATAAAGACCAGAGAAGAAATAAATAAAATTGAGAAGAATAAAACACTAGAAAATATCAATGAAACCAAGAGCTTGTTCTTTGAGAAAATAAACAAAATAGATAAGCCTCTAGCCAGACTTATTAGGAGAAAAAGAGTGTCAACACACATCAACAGAATCAGAAACAGGAAAGGAAAAATCATGATGGACCCCACAGAAATACAAAGAATTATTAGAAAATATTATGAAAACCAATATGCTAACAAGCTGGAAAACCTAGAAGAAATGGACAACTTCCTAGAAAAATACAACCTTCCAAGACTGACCCAGAAAGAAACAGAAAATCTAAACAGACCAATTACCAGTAACAAAATTGAAGCATTAATCAAAAAACTACCCAAGAACAAAACCCCCATGACAGATGGATTTACCTCAGAATTTTATCAGACATACAGAGAAGACATAATACCCATTCTCCTTAAAGTTTTCCGCAAAATAGCTGAGGAGGGAATACTCCCAAACTCATTCTCTGAAGCCAACATCACCCTCATACCAAAACCAGGCAAAGACCCCACCAAAAAAGGAAAACTACAGACCAATATCCCTGATGAACAAAGATGCAAAAATACTTAACAAAATATTAGCAAACCGAATTCAAAAATACATCAAGAGGATCATACACCATAACCAAGTGGTATTCATCCCAGGGATGCAAAGATGGTACAACATTCAAAAATCATCAATATCATCCACCACATCAACAAAAAGGACAAAAACCACATGATCATCTCCATAGATGCTGAAAAAGCATTTGACAAAATTCAACATCCATTCATGATAAAAATTCTCAAAGAAATGGGCATAGAGGGCAAGTACCTCAACATAATAAATGCCATATATGATAAACCCACAGCTAACATCATACTGAACAGCAAGAGGCTGAAAGCTTTTCCTCTGAGATTGGGAACAAGACAGAGACTTTCCCCACTGTTATTCAACATAGTACTGGAAGTCCTAGCCATGACAATTAGACAAAACAAAGAAATACAAGGAATCCAGATTGGTAAAGAAAAAGTCAAACTGTCACTATTTGCAGATGACATGATATTGTACATAAAAACCTTAAAGACTCCACTCCAAAACTGCTAGAACTAATATTGGAATTCAGCAAAGCAGCAGGATACAAAACTAACACACAAAAATCTGTGGCTTTCCTATACACTAACAATGAACTATTAGAAAGAGAAATCAGGAAAACAATTCCATTCACAATGCATCAAAAAGAATAAAATACCTCAGAATAAACCTAACCAAAGAAGTGAAAGACCTATACCCTGAAAACTATAAGACAGTCTTAAGAGAAATTAAAGAGGACACTAACAAATGTAAACTCATCCCATGCTCCTGGGTAGGAACAATTAATATCATCAAAATGGCCATCCTTCCCAAAGCAATATACAAATTCGATGCAATCCCTATCAAATTACCAACAGCATTCTTCAATGAATTGGAACAAATAGTTCAAAAATTCATATGGAACCACCAAAGACCCCAAATAGCCAAAGCAATCCTGAGAAGGAAGAATAAAGTGGGGGGGATCTCGCTCCCCAACATCAATATCTACCACAAAGCCACAGTAATCAAGACAATTAGGTACTGGCACAAGAACAGAGCCACAGACCAGTGGAACAGAATAGAGACTCCAAACATTAACCCAAACATATATGGTCAATTAATATATGATAAAGGAACCATGGACATACAATGGGGAAATGACAGTCCCTTCAACAGATGGTGCTGGCAAAACTGGACAGCTAAATGTAAGAGAATGAAACTGGATCAATGTCTAACTTCATACACAAAAGTAAATTTGAAATGGATCAAAGACCTGAATGTAAGTCATGAAACCATAAAACTCTTAGAAAAAAACATAGGCAAAAATCTCATGGATATAAACATGAGTGACTTCTTCATGAACATATCTCCCTGGGCAAAGGAAACAAAAGCAAAAATGAACAGGTGGGACTATATCAAGCTGAAAAGCTTCTGTACAGCAAAGGACACCATCAATAGAACAAAAAGGTATCCTACAGTATGGGAGAATATATTCATAAATGACAGATCTGATAAAGGCTTGACATCCAAAATATATAAAGAGCTCTCACACTGCAACAAACAAAAAACAAATCCAATTTAAAAATGGGCAGAGGAGCTGAAGAGACAGTTCTCTAAAGAAGAAATTCAGATGGCCAACAGACACATGAAAAGATGCTCCACATCGCTTGTCATGAGAGAAATGCAAATTAAAACCACAATGAGATATCACCTCACACCAGTAAGGATCACCACCATCCAAAAGACAAATAACAACAGATGTTGGCGAGGTTGGGGAGAAAAGGGAACCCTCCTATACTGTTGGTGGGAATGTAAATTAGTTCAACCATTGTGGAAAGCAGTATGGATGTTCCTCAAAATGCTCAAAATAGAAATACCATTTGACCCAGGAATTCCACTTCTAGGAATTTACCCTAAAAATGCAGCAGCCCAGTTTGAAAAAGACAGATGCACTCCTATGTTTATCGCAGCACTATTTACAATAGCCAAGAATTGGAAGCAACCTAAATGTCCATCAGTAGATGAATGGATAAAGAAGATGTGGTACATATACACAATGGAATATTATTCAGCCATAAGAAGAAAACAAATCCTACCATTTGCAGCAACATGGATGGAGCTAGAAGGTATTATGCTCAGTGAAATAAGCCAGGCGGAAAAGACAAGTACCAAATGATTTCACTCATATGTGGAGTATAAGAGCAAAGAAAAACTGAAGGAACAAAACAGTAGCAGAATCACAGAACCCAAGAATGGACTAATAGTTACCAAAGGGAAATGGACTGTGGAGGGTGGGTGGGAAGGTAGGGATAAGGGTGGGAAAAAGAAAAGGGGCATTACAATTAGCATGTATAATGTGAGGGGGTATGGGGCAGACTCTACAACACAGAGAAGACAAGTAGTGATTTTACAGCATCTTACTATGCTAATGGACAGTGACTGTGAAGGGGTATGTGGGGTGGACTTGGTGAAGGGGGTTAGCCTAGTAAACATAATGTTCTTCATGTAATTGTAGATTAATGATACCAAAAAAATATAGCCTAGGCTTCTATAATACTGCAGAGCAGCTCTGCTTGATGACAAGTCTTGTCTTAGCTTTCAGGAATTACTCATGAAATTTATTATTTCCTCTAGTGAGACACTAGGCATTTATTGTGCATGTAGACTGTGGAGAATATTGGGGACTAGTTCTAACATGCACACTAAAGAAAATATGTTATTTATGTACTTGAAGAATTTTTCTTTCTTAATATGAACAGTGGGATTTCATTTTGATAATTTCTTTGTTATCACACTCCTCAGCAATGCTGCACTAAAGAGAGAAATATAGCCAACTATTTTTGACTAAAATCAGAAGAAAACTAAGTCTTTGGTTAAAAATATATATGCATTTAGAAGAGTGTAAATCACAAGAAACAATAAAGCCTGCTTATTCACATCTTAGCCACTAAAAAATGCATGGATTACAAATGACTTACTCTTGGAAAGAGTGCCTCAAATCCAAATTGTAACATAACTCACAATCCAAATAAACATGAAAAAGCTGTCAAACATGGCTCTAAGTCCCAAAGATCACATCATCTGCATTAAAAATGAATGAACCGAGAGAAAGGGAAAAAACATCTGCAGTTTAGATTTGTCATTCTTTTGTTATTTTCATGCATTTTAGGATAAAGGGGCTGGCAAAGTGCAGAAAAATCTTCACGAATTCAAAGGGGATTCATGGTTGCAATTTTAATATTTTAGAGTAACCTATATTTTGGAATAGACAGCCATTAAAATCTGTTGTTGCCTAGTGGTCTTTTTCCTTTAGGCTACAAGCCTGTTTTTGCTACAGCTAAAAGAGCTGTTAGAAGTTACATACTGCAGATGAGAGGAGAAACAGGAAGAAAATTTCATGATCATTAGTCAGGGACCACTGATCAGAGTACTACTGGGAGTTCCACATTTTGCCTTAAAATTGTGTCAAAGCTAACATGTCTTGGAGCATTTAGAATAGAACATTCAGTTTAGGTTAAAGTATATCTCACTCAGACATCACTGGGTTGTATGGTTTTGTAAATCTTTTCCTTGAAAATTCCTCTATTAAAAAATAAAATTCTAAGATAATTTATGAATTTTGAAAAATAGTGTCACAATTCTCTAAAGGAAGACTTTCCTAATATGTATGATATCTCTAATCATATATGTCAAGGAAACATGAATTAAGTGCCTGATTCAAGAAGAGGGTTAGGATACTACTATGTAAAGACTTTCACAGCTCTTGAATCAACCACGTGGCAGGTGGAATGTGTGTGTGTGAGTGTGTATGACTATCAGGTCACTTTGCTTCTATCATCATTGTTGTAGCTATGCAAAAAATGGGAACAAAAAGAAAGCTGATATAGCTATACTTCTATGGACAAAAATGCCTTTATAACAGAGACTAATAAAAGACTTAGAAGGGTAGTACATAATGATAAAGGGGTCAATCTATCAAGAAGATATAACATTTATAAATATATATGCACTCAAATATAGAAAAAGCACCAAAATATAGAAAGCAAACATTAATAGACCTAAAGGAAGAAATTGAAGGCATAATATAGTTGCAGGGGACATTAACACTCCACTTAGAGTAATGGACAGATTGTCCAGACAGAAAAATCAATAAGGAAATATTGGGCCTAAGTCCACATTGGACCAGATGGACTTCATACTTATATACAGAATATTCCATTAAAAAGCAGCAGAATATACATTCATCTCATATTCATGGAACATTCTCCAAGATAGATCATATGTTGGGTGATGAAACAAGTTTCAAAAAATTCAGAAAGACTGAAAGCATATCAGGTATCTTCTCTGACCACAACAGTATTAATTAGAAATCAATTACAATAAGAAAATTGTAAAAAGCACAGAAACTTGGAGAAGCAACATGATACTGAACAACCAATGAGTCATTTAAGAAATCAAACAAGATTAAAAATACCTGGAGACAGTTGAAGACAAATATACCATAACAAAATCCATTGGATATAGAAACCGTGGTTTTAATTGGGAAGTGCATAGCAATGCAGGCCTACCTCAAGAAAATCTCAATAAGCTCAAGGAGCTAGAAGAAAAACAAATGAAACTCAGTTAGTAGAAGGTAGGAAATAACAAAGGTTGGAATGGAAATGCATGATACTAAAAATTTTTTTAAAAAGTTCAATGAAACTAAGAGCTGGTTCTTTGAAAAGATAACAAAATAAACCTTTAACTAGACTGAAAAAAAAGACAGCTCAAATAAATAAAATCAGAAATGAAAGAGAAGTTGCCACTGGTATCACAACAGTACAAAGGATCATAGGAGACTACTTTGAAAAATGGTATCAGACAACCTAGAAGAAATGGATAAATTACTTGAAACATACAATTTTTCAAAAATGAGTCAAGAAGAAATGGAAAATCTGAATAGACCATTACTAGTAAAGAGATAAAATCAGAAATCAAAAACAAACAAAAGTCTAGGAGCAGGCATACTCCACTGGTAAATTTTTCTAAATATTAAAAGAAGATTTAATAACAATCCTTCTCAAACTATTCCAGAAAAAAATAAAATATGAAGGAACTCTTCCAAACTCATTTAATGATGTCAACATTACTCTGATGCCAAAAACAGACAAAGACATCACAAGAAAAGAACTACAGACCAATATCTCTGATGAATATAAATGCAAAAATCTTCAACAAAATACTAACAAACTGAATTCATCATTACATTAAAAGGATCATGCACCACAATCAAATGGGGTTTATTCCAGGGATGCATGGTTGGTTTAACAACCACAAATTAATCAATATGACAGCATGTTTTAAAAAATAAAGGATAACAATCATAATCATCTCAATATATACAGAAAAATAATTTGACAAAATACAATATCTGTGATAAAAACTCTCAACAAACTGGGCATGGAGGGAAAAACACTTCAATATAATAAAGGCTGCATATGACAAATCAACAGCTAACATCAAGTTCAATGGTGCTAAACTGAAAGTCTTTCCTCTAAGGTCAGGAACAAGACAAGGATGCCCACTGTTCCCACTTTTATTCAGTATAGTATTGGAAATCCTATCCATAGCAATTAGGCAAGAAAAAGAAAGAAAATTTGAAAAAAAGAACTGAAACTGTCACTATTTGCTGGTGACATACTATATAGAGAAAACCATAAAGGCTCCACCAAAAAACTGTTAGAACTAATAAATGAATTCAGTAAAGTTTCAGGATAAAAAAATCAATACACAGAAATCTATGGTGTTTCTATATATTAACAACAAACTATCAGAGAAAATAAGAAAACAATCACATTTATAATTTCATGAAAAAGAATAAAATAGAAAAATACCCAGAAATAAATTTACCCAAGAAGGTCAAAGACCTGTATATTGAAAACTATAAGATACTGATGAAAGAAATTAAAGAAGACACAAATAAATGGAAAAATATTCCATGATCATGGATTGGAAGGATCAATATTGTTAAAATGTCCATACTTTCCAAAGCAATCTACAGATGCAGTGCATCCCTATCAAACTTCCAATGGTGTATTTCACAAAACCAGAATAAATAATCCTAAAATTTTTATGGAACCTCAAAAAACCCTGACCAAAGAAATCTTGAGAAAGAAGAACAAAGCTGGAAGTATCATGCACACAAATTTCAAACTATATACAAAGATATGTGATTAAAACAATATGGTACTAACATAAAAACAGACATAATAGAACAGAAAAGAGAGCCCAGAAATAGACCCATGAATCTGTGGACAACTAACTGACAATAGAGAAGCCAAGAATATACAATGGGAGAAAGCACAGCCTCTTCAATAAATGGTGTTGGGAAAACTGGACAGCCACATGCAAAAGAATGAAACTAGGCCACTTCCTTATATCACACACAAAAATTAACTCAAAGTTGATTAAAGACTTAAATGTAAGACTTATAAGCATAAAACTCATTGAAGAAAACATAAGTGGTAAGCTACTTGTCAGAGGTCTTTGTGATGACATTTTAAATCTGACACCAAAAGCAACAGAAACAAAAGCAAAAATATATAAGTGGAATTACATCATAGTAGAAAGCTTCTGCCCAGCAAAGGAAATCATCAACAAAATGAAAAGGCAACATAATGAATAGGAGAAAATATTTGTAATCACATCTGATAGGGGGCTAATATCCAAAAATATATGAAGAACTCATACAACTCAGTAGTAATAAATACATAAATAACCTAAACCCAAGAAGATCTAAACAGACGTTTTTACAAAGAATTCATACTGACTGCTAACAGGCACTTGAAAAGATGCTCACCATTAATCAAAACCACAATGACACATCACCTCACACCTGGTAGAATGACTTTTATTAAAAAGTCAAAAAAATAACAAGTGTCAGTGAGGATGTGGAGAAAGGGATCACTTGTGAATTGTTGGTGGGAATATAAATTTGGCAGTCACTATGCAAAACAGGATGGAGGTTCCTCAGAAAATTAAAAATTGAATTATATGATCCAGATAATCCACTATTGGGTATTTTTGATGAGTATAAAAACATCAAATTGAAAAGATATCTCTAATAGCCAAGATATGGGAACAACCTAAGTGTCCACTGATGGATGATGGATAAAGATATAGTACACACACACACACACACACACACACACACACACACACACAATGAAGTCTTGCCATTTGTAACAACATAGGTAGCCCTTGGGGAGGGTGTTAAACTAAGCCAAATAAGTCAGAAAGAGAAGACAAATACCATATGATTTCACCCATATGTGGAATCTAAAACAAAACAAACAAAGAAAACAACTCATAGATACAGAGAACAGATCAAGGGGTTATCAGAAAGAAGGAAGATAGCCGTGGGCAAAAACAGTAAAGTGGGCCAATCGCTGTGTGATGGATGGTAGGCTTTTGGGGGTGATCACTTTATAGTGTGTACACAACTCAAATTATGATGTTATATACCTGAAAGTTGTATTAAAGGGAAAAAAAGGAAATAAAATATTTCATATGCCTTCCAGGCAGAAATCCAGTCTATGGCAGCTTGTTTTATAATTGACTTGATCACAATACATGTATTGTGTCTTAGGTATGCTATTCTGATAAACATACTAATTCCAAAGTGCTCACAGAAAAAAAGGAAAAGAATCATACTGTAGCTCATGAAGCTATGTTTATTTTTGTGTAACTGTGTGCACATGTCTATGTATGTGTTTAATAATATAACATTGCTATCATATAGGTATAGAAATTGATATTTCAGTAGTGGTGATTGTCAGAATAAACCACTTTCTTTTTAAAGGAAAAAATGGTTTCAATCAGTCTGGCTGACTGAGAATAGACCATTCATTCAGCAATTGTCTCCAATAAGAAAAGAAGTGTAAGGAAATCTGGAATGTGCTCAGCACAGGCATGTGAGCTATTGTAAACTGCCACAACTTGCCCACAAATGAAAGGCTTGTGCAATTGATTGCACAAAGCCAGAGGAGAGACAAGGAGGGGTGATGCATGTGTAAATATCATTTAGTGCTGGGTTTAAATTGAGCAGTACTGCAGAAGAGCTCATATTGTTTTTGACAGACTATAAATACATCCTTGGCTATGGCTTGTAATAGAAGAATACAGTCATCTTTTTTCCTATCAGTAATGGAACTTTAAGCATGGCCAATAACTGTTCTCTCAAGGACAACAAAAAAAGGATGTAAAAGGTTGCAATTAAAAACAAGATTATTTAGTTATGTGTTCAGAGCCAAGTCTCCAAAATTTGCCACAGAAAAAAATCTGATTATGAAAATTTTCCATCACAGGGCAGCTCAATGTCCATCCCCCCATCCAACACCACAATAAACCACAGAGATGTAGACTCCGCTTTCTGAAGAACATTATAATTTTCTCATTGATTTGATCATTTTTAAGCTGGTAAGGAGAGGGAGGTGTTCTGACAAAGCAAAGACCAGTAAGTCTGTATATGGAAAACAATTTTGAGTTTAGGGTGGGGTTAAATTGCAGTACATTTAAATAAATAATAAGAAATAGGCTTATGAAAAGTCGTGCTTTTAGCAAGAACATTGCAGACCACACTTAAAAATCTGCAACCATTCCATAAAACAATTAGAGAAAGCAATGGTTTATCAGTACACAGCATCCACTCTCAGAATGCCCATACAATACATGTAACAACTGTTTACATTGTTTCTGCTACATTAGCATCCACTCCCAGGTGTAAAGTGCTTTTGGCCTGCAAAATTGTAGACTCACAAAGTTGCTGCATTTCTCCAGAACAAATATGAAAAGGAGTATCAACAGAGCAGATGCTGAAACAGCACTGAGGTAGCAAAAACAATGGGATACTTTTGAAGGAAAGACTGAGTAAGTTGTATAGGCCAGTGATTCTGAACTCAGGGTGATGGTGCACCTCAACGGACATTTAACAATGTCTGAAAACATTTTTTGTTGTTACAACTGTGGGATGCTGCTGGAATCCAGTAAGCAGAGGCCAGAGAAGATGCAAACTGTCCTAGGACAAGACCGCGCTCCACAACAAAGAACTACCCATCCCAAAAGGGGATTCGTGCTCGGGTTGAGAAACCCTCTTCTAGTCCACAGGCGATGTTATCACAATGGGAAAGAATGCTTCTTAACACTTCTATTTTGTTTGTCTACTCCACCAGAATGAAAACACCCTAGAGTGTTTCAATTTGTATTTTTCATTGTTTTACAATCAGCACCTAGAAAAATGCCTGACACACAGTAAGTACTTAATAAAATATCTGATGACTAAAAGAAAGACTGAGAAACCAGAGCAGGAGAGGAGTTGGCAGTTATCTGGGTGGACTGACATTGGGGAGGGACAATAAAGTGTTGGAGAATCAGAGATGTGTGTGTTGTTACTTCAAAAGCCCAACAGTACCTGAAAATCCCAGGAAACTAGTACAAAGAACTAGAGCTCAAAGAATAGAGCAAATCATATTATTCTATGTAATTTTATTCAATAATAGGAAGGAAGAAGATAATATTAATTAAAAATGCTTAAGTTAAAATATTCCATTACAAACTTTTATCTTCTGTCTCAGAGAGCAAGTGTTATAAAAGAACATTTTACCATCACTGCTGAGTCATTAAACATCACCTTGACCTCCACAGTCAGGGGAAGTTGGCTAGTGACTAGGATAGTATTCAATGGGCATGTACTCCTTAAAGTTTGTGTATTCTTGGATGAAAATTCCAAAACCTCCATCTTTAGGAATTGTTTGTCCACTTTTCTCTGTTCAGTGTTTGACTTATGTAAAGAAGTGAGCTTTTTTAATCAGTCTGTTTTGTGTTTAAGAAAAACATTTCACAGAAAAATAAAAATGAAACAGCCAAAAAAATCATGAATTTCCCCCATAGATCTATTTACCTGTTCAAAATGAGGTGAATTTGTAGCTTTCTATTTAATTTTAGTTGATTATTTAATTTCTTAATATTTACCATTTCATCTAATTAATATTGGCCTTTCTTTTGATATTTATCTGAAATATAAAAATATACCTTTTTCTTCACACCAACCAATACAATGCCTGAACTGAATCTATTTTTGGCTTTGGTTTTTCAGAAAACATTAAATTCTTATCGTTTTTATAATGTAAGTCAATGCATTATTAAAAAAATCATCTGGTCATACTGCTGCCAATAGAGTAACTCATAAAGCTGGTTTAATTTCAAATAACTAAAAACAGACATTATTTAAAGTCTAATCGTCTAATTTAAATACTAATTACACCCCACCATTGATGACTATAAAAAAGTTTTCTTAATCCATCTTTGTATTACCCATCCAATTTCAAATCTTTTGAAAAATCACTGGGGCTACAAACACAGAAGCACGGCTACCCCTGAGACCAGAAGCCAGTCTTGCCTGCATGACATTCGTGCTAGGAAAAGAATAGGGTAGCTATGTAGTGCCAGGATCTATGCCATCCAAGTACTGTAGGAGTTGGAGCCATCCACTCCTCTTGTTCTGACAATGATTTGTGATCATGGTGTTCAGTCTTTTGTTTATATTTAAATGATTTTATACATACCATTTGTCCTTTTAGTACAGTTTTCTCATTTTTGAATGTTTTACTTTGATTCTAGTTCTTAATTGCTTAGCTATAGTTGCTGAGTAGTTTTATTTCTGTTTTTCAGTAAGGGTTCAATAGTATTTTATTCCCTAAATGATTTTGTGTTTGAGAGTACCTGTCTGCAGCTTTTATACCTGTATGAAAAACATAGCATTAAGCTTCAGTTTTTTCAGAATTGTGTACATATTGCTTTAGTGTCTATTGGCACTGAATGTTGTGAAGAAGTCTGAGACAGGCTTGATTTTTTCTCTCTTTATAGAAAAATTTTTTTCTTCCCAGAGTTCATTTTCTTCTCTTGAAGTTTGGTGATTTAAATAGTATATGTCTCTGTGTTTATTGTTCTATAAATATTATGACCAGAACACTATTTTTGCTTCCAAGCAGAAGATTCCACTCAGGAAAGTATCTTTCATTCTAAGGATATTCTCTACTCCATTTGTTTGGTTTTCAATTTCTAGAATATTTATGGTAGAATGTTACTCTTCTATAAATGTACTATACTTATATGTCTATAGTTTATAGTTTTGTGTCCTTTTACTTTGTGTTTACCTTAATTAAAACAAGCTTTTCTTCTATATCATTAATTGTTTTTGTTAGCTGTATCTGGTCTATTCTTTGACATTTAAAATTTATTATCAAATTTTTAATGTTGCTCTTTTGGTCCTTAGTTTTATTTTCTTTTGCACTTAAAATTTCCACTCATTTCAGTCTCATGTCTACTGTCTCATGTTTGAGCTTTTATATTTTGATTTAATATACTTATTAAATTAATCTCTAATGAGGAACTGCCTTGGGAATTTCCTTCTGTTCCCTGGACTTTTTTCCAGATTGGATTTTTCACCTGTTTTGTTTGCATAATAGTTTTCTTCCCTTCCTCCACCTCCTGTAGTGGTGTTTACATAGTTACCATGCTTTTTTCTACATTCTCTTGATGCTTTAAGCAAAATGATGTGTCAAGATCATCTGTGTGTTCTCTATCTAGTGAGTGCATTTTTCTTAACCCTGTCCACTGTCTCAGAGACCTGGGACTATGGTTTGTGGTCTGTGCATTTTGTTTTCTGTTTCTTTGTTTTCTGCCTCAGAATATGGGAGCAACACAGAAGAGAGCTCAGCGTTAGTTTTGTGCCAGCTTTCTTTGGTATTTTTTTCTCATTACATCGGATTATATTGTACATACTTGTTGTTGTTTTTAATTTTTCCTGCTTCACACTGTCTTGAAAATCATTCCACATCAGTACATTAAACCTACCTCATTGTTTCCTTGATAATTAGTTGCATAAAAATCTTAGTAAAGATGTATAGATATTTAACCTGTTTTTACAAGGATTTGGTAATATTTTTAAGCATACATGATAACAAATACTGGCAAATTCAAAAACTATTGCCAGGCAAAAAAAAAAAAAAGAATTTAAAATGAAGACTGAGAGTTATATAAAAAAATTTTAAATGAATCATAAAGACATACCACCACCTCATTTATTTTATTTTATAACATCTCTAGGTACCTCTTAATTATAAGACAGAATTTATTTCCTTACAATGTTTTTTAGTATGTATTTTTCCATTTATAAATATATTACTAGTTTCTTAGAAGCACCTTTCTTTTTTTAAATGATGACAATATGAAGAGCTATGACAAGTTCACAAATACAATGACAATCATTCACTGCTTAGCCAACTATGATTTTAATACACTATCAATGTTAAGATGTATTTTGATTTTAAAGATATTAAAATATGTAAAGAAATCCATCTAGAATTATGAAATGCAGTATATAACTGAAAGAAAAGATTTACAAAAGAATATGTATCCTTACTATGTATGGCAAAATAAAAACATGTTATATGAAGTAATATTCACAGTTAAGTGCAACATTGTAACACATCTTATACTTTAAAATACTGGTTGTGAAGCACTAAATTGATTTTGTGATTTTTTAATGGCTCAGAACTTGCAATTTGGAAAACAATGCCAATTTAGAATACACTGGTAGATGTTTGGCAATATAGAGAAGGAGATGGGGTAGGTATGCAGAGTTAAATGAAAGCTATTTTTTATAACTTTGGTTGCTAATATATTTTTTCAGAGCTAAAGAGATTTTAATTCTTTCCCCTTTTCAAGGCATCATCACAACTAGAAGTTTGCGTATTATCTTTGTATACCCTGCTATGCTCAATATAGGACAAAGTAGATGAGATAGTCAATCATCCCTCTTTAACAGTTATTATAAAACATATACAGATTTAATGCAGCACAACTATCATTGAACAGATTAATCTACAGTATTTGCCTTTTTAATTCTTTCTGCCTTTTGATCCCCTTCACCCACTTTTTCTACCCCTCAACCCCTGCCTGTGGAACCACCAATGTGTTCTCTATATTTATTAGCTTGGTTTTTTGTCTGCTTTTCTTTATATTTTAGATTACACATATAAAAGAGACCATGCAGTATTTGTCTTTCTCTGTCTGACTAATTTTTCTTAGCATACTGCCCTTGAGGTGCAATCATGCTGTCGCTGATAGTAAGATTTCATTCTTTTTACTGCTGAGTAGTATTCAATTGTGTATATTTACCATAATTTCTTTATCCATTATTCATCAATGGGTACTTTGGTTATTTCCGTATGTTGGCTATTGTAAATAATGCTGCAGTGAACATGGGGGTGCAGAAATCTTTTTGAGTTAGTGTTTTCATTCTCTTCAGAAAAATACAACTAGAATTCTTTGTGTATATGGTAGTTCTTTTTTTAATTTTTTGAGGATTCTCCATACTGTTTCCTATAGCAGCTACACCAACTTACTTTCCCACCCACAGTATAGAAGGGTTCTTTTTTCTTCATATCCTCACCAACACTGGTTAATTTCTTGACTTTTTGATAATAGCCATTCCAACAAGAATGTGGTGATATCTTGATTTGCATGTCCCTCATGATCATGATTAATGGTGCTGAACATTTTTTCATGTACTTGTTGCCTTTCTGTATTATCTTCTATGGAAAAATGTTTATTCAGGTCTTCTGCCCATTTTTAAATTGGATTTGGAGGCAGGCTACTGAATTGTATGAGTTCTTTATATATTTTGGGTATTATCCCCTTATTATTTTCATCTTCATTATATCTCAATAATCTGTCTTTCCTACACAACAAAAGCAGTTTCATTCCCATTGAAGTGTCTAATATTTTAAAACACTTAGTGGAAAGAGAATAGGCTTCCTAGTTAAACCATCTTTTTTCAAATCTGACTTTTGCCATTCAGCAGATGTGTGACTTTTATCCCGTCACTTCTCCTGGGTAACATCCTCCTGCACTCTCAACTGTAAAACAAATTTAAAACTAAACACATATTAGGACTTTTGTAAAGATTACACAGGATAATTAATACATATTCCTAGCAAAAACATTAGCACGAATAAGAAATAACAAGGTCTAAAAATTTGACCTACTCTTCATTTCAACATTTCAAGAAACCCAAGAAATTAGATTATACCTTAACATTTTTATAATGGAATCTAACCTGCAAATTTCAACTAAAATATTTTCCTGACAATTTTTGTGTGTATTTTAGTTCCTTATGGATGAAGAACCTGATTTATGTCTGCTTGAATTCTTAAAATCTGGTAAAAAGAGGAAATTTAATAAACATTAATGATGATGACATTAGTTATGATGTAACACTATGGAGAAAATTAAGACTGTGTAATTACCCTTTAGCAAAATGGGAAAATTTTATTATGCCAAATAAACAAGCCAAATTGTGAAGACCAAGCATAGCACTATTGATGGCATTCGCAGTATCTCGGCAAACAGTGAGGTAAGTCCTCAGCATATTTGCTCCCAGAGCATATGTCAAACTGATATCTGTGAAAAGTTAAATGTTTTAAAAATATGGGTAGAATTTCCTTTCAGTTAAAAAAAATTTCAGAATATTAACGAAAATTGCTGATTTTCAAAGGTAGGACATTTTAAGCATGCCATAAACACACATTAAAACTAATTCAATGTATATTTACTTACCTAGTTTGGGAAATGACAGAAGTTTTAAGTTGAAAAAATGTGTGTGTGCATATGCGTGTTCTTCATACACTTAAGAATCTTAATTCTGTAATTAAACTATGATTTTGCTGCATTCTTTGTTTTCTCTCCAGAGATAAGCAGAGATTTTAGAGAAGATTATTTGAACAGAAGATTACAGATTTTTGTTTCAATAGAGTACAGGGAAATTTGTTTCCTCTCCAATATCATCCAAGAAATATAAGAAATGGCCAACACACCACAGAAAGTAAAAGTATTTCAGTCATGAGGAAAGCTTAGTTCATCACTAAGGAAAGCTTAGTTGACTGAAATTGATCAGTTTGTCATTCAGAGCAGAATTTATCTCTTTTAAATTGGTAACAGGTGACAAAATGATTTGGTTGGTAATATGAGACTGAGTTAAGATGTAACTCATGTTCTACACTCTGCACTCTCCTAATCTCTTGCACATCTACTAAAACAGAGCTGCAAGGCAGAAAGCACTAATAGCAAATCTCTGTAGTCCACATGTTTCAGTTCCAATCTGTGGTGCATTACTTACTAGCTACATGACCTGGGTCAAGTAATTGTGTCTTGCTTTGTCTCAGTGTCCTCACTAATATAACTGGAACAATTACAGTAACTACCTCATAAGATTGGGATGTCAACTAAAGTGCTTAAAATAGCTCATGGCATCACAGGTACACATTAATTGTTTATTATTATTATAAACTACATTATAATGAGCTAATTTTAACTACTATAGTAATTAAACTGTCTAAAGTGTTTCTGGCATGTAGTTGCTACCTTCTTCCATAGAACTTGTTACAACTTCTCTGACCCAAAACAGTTTTTTTACTAAGCTTTTCAGAACCTGTATAGGCTATACCAAACAGTGTGTGTTTAAGAAATAAATATTTATTCTGTGTTTAAGAACTAAATATTTCCATTCAAAAATAATGTACATTCATTTTAGGAAAGGGTTGTGACACCTTTTTAGCACAGTAATAGTTAGCCATGTGTCTATATTCCTAATTAAATTTTTCACAAATTTCAAATTCCTTTTCTTCTTTTTTATTCTCATAGGCAGATGACTGGTCAATCCTTACTTTCACTTTTCAATTCTTGCTAACAGGTTCCTCACTCTTTGAATTTAAATTAAGTAAATCATCCCAATGCTTTTTTTTTTACCTTTTCTTCCTCTTTCCTGATTTCTCACTTAAAAAAATTAAAAAGTATCATTTCTACAATGGTAAGATAAATTTCTCATGATCATATCCTCTTCTTTGGCTGCTCTTTGCAATACATTCCTATGTGTTCATTCTAAAGTAACATTAGTTTTCAAGGGGAAAAAAAGACAAGCACAGTTGATGTAAAAACTGGAATAATTCCTTTGAGTTCTACAGAGGGATGTAAAAGTAAGTCCATTGTGACACACTTAGCATAATGTCTAAGTGGGAACCGGCTAAATGCAATTTGTGAAATGATTTTTCTAACTAGTAATAAAATACATGCTCAGTACAGAAAATATTGGAAAACTAAAAAACAATATAAAGAATAAAACACAGTTTATTCACTTTTCTTCTATGTAAAGGCAGCTATAATTAATAACTTTGAATAGTACCTTTCAGACTATGAAGATAGGTAACTAGGTTCTGTACATGCATTTCAGAATCTTGCTTTTCACTACAATTAGATCTCATAATTATATGATTTCCCTTTGTCAATGCAATATCTTCTAACATATAACTTTTTGTGGTTAAATAATTTTTGGTTGTGGGATGATCATATGATTTGTTTAATCACACTCCTCATGTTAAAAATGTGTACTCTTATTTCTGTTCTTTGACATAATAAATAATTCTATTTATAAACAATTTCCACATCTATGTGCCATTTAAGTATTCTCTCTCAGCCACACACATATTTTTCTGGACTACTAAGTCTGGAGAGTCTGAAACTACACTTCCCAGACTCCTTCGGCTGATGTCTTCTGTTAGGTACTGCCAATAAAAAAGACTGGCGGGAATCTTAAAATAAAGGAACAGAGCAGCTTCATGATTCTATTTCTAACAGCATAGCAATTGGCTATCACTGCAAACTGTCCTAATGGTTAGTGGAGTAATGAGTTTTTGGCGTCTATAGCCTTGGACAAAGAAACATCTCTTTAGGAAAGGCAGACCTAACTGTGACAATATCTCCACCAACACAGCAACAGAGACAGGCTAGAGGGCTCAGCCAGGGACTTAGCCAGCTTCTCATCCCTACACCTCATGCCTTCTTTCTTTTGCAAATTTAGTTCCTTCTTTCTCCTTTTTGCACTTCATCCTTTACATCACCTTTGTAACTAATACATTATAGTAAGTTTCTTCTGTTTCAAATACATAGTTTCCCTTTTCTAGACTGGATTCTAAATGATAAAAATGTCTATTTCCTTAAGAAGTATTCTTAGGATGATTCAAAAGTATAAAATTAAATTTATTTTGAGGTTGAGAATTTCAAGTTTTAAAAAACCTAGAACAACATACCATATAAAGCATACACACATGATAGAACATAAGTATAAAGAAACAAAGACACACACTTAGCAAAACAAATTTTTTTCTTCTTTCAACCTTTACTACTCAGTGTTAGCTCAGCATAAAGTAAGTTTTCTTGATGTGTTTTCTGAATGAATGGATGGATAGATGTATGCATGTCATAAGGTCCTCTTTAGGAGCAACCCCCAAATACAGGCATGTTGGTCTTGGAAATTACCTTACAAAAACACCTAGCCCACCTGCCATCATTTAATATATAAGACAACAACCAACCCAAAGAGGGAATGATCCCCCATCATTCCAACGAAAAACTTTGTATAGTTTATATAATTATCCTATGTATCAAAAGATTATATTATTATTACTGTGGTTTGATTTATACATTCACAAGATAGGCATAGCAAAGAAAATGAACTTTATGTTGCATAATGCAAGAACATGTAATACTAGCCTCCAAAAATAAAGCTTCCAAGTTTAAAATTCATAAAACACAGAGTTGTAATGAAAAAGTGAAATTTTTGGAACAGGCTCTAACCAAATATTATAAGTACAAAGAATGTATTTACCTACATAAAAGCTATATTTAAAAATTATGTAACAGCCCAACTAAAATGTATATTCTTTTAATGATCAGTATTTATTAAACAATATTCAATGCTACCTACAATGAAATGAGGAAATCTTGAATGTAACATATCATAAAAGATGACAAGGGTACTTACTACAAAAGGAAATACTTAACTGAGTGATAAAGACAACTTAGTATGTAATGTAGTATAATATGTATTCCTGAAAATCAGCAGCTTATATTTAAAATAGAGTGAGAGAATATCACTGTCTTATTAGAGATACAATAGTCATAAGAAACCACCATTAACTGCAAGTTTCTGAGTAACAAGTATTTTGGCATGCCCAAACATAAAATATTTTATCTCACATTACATAACTAGAGAAATTGATTCTTTCATTGCCAGGATTGTTCCTGACTCAGATTGAAGCTGAAAGGGATATAAAATAGGTGACTTTAATCTTTGAACTAGTTCCCATTTTATTGTATTTCAAAGAAGTAACCATACTACTAGAGGAACAAACTATTAAGTTTGAGCATTTGTGAACATAAGTAAGGATTCACATGAAAGAGAACAAAATTATGCTGACAAGCACCAAACTATGAAATCTCTTACTGGGCCTTACAGTGATTCCTATGATGGACCATGAGTAAGATTGCTTCCGAGCAGACCAAACCAACACACCTGGATTAGCTGCTTGGAGAGAAATAGGAATTAAAATTATCAGAAGGAAAATCAAGTTTCCTCCAATGCCTCTTGATACAAAATGGACAATATCCTCCCACCAGAAAAAGTACTGGACCTAAACAAATGGACCAGAAGCACTGGCTGAGAATTCTAGAGTGAAGAAAGGACAATTCGTATGAGCAAGACAATATTAAAGCGCAGCTCCTAGGTGTAAGGTAATTCAGGTACACAAAATGTGCTTTGAGAGTATTATGTTAGCATATAGGAAATCTGCAGTTTATTATCAAAAGTTAATGCAACAGACCTCTCTAAACGTCTTCCTACAGCTAAGATAAATGATTCAGAACTAACAGGACATCTACAACCCTTCCATAAGTATGAAAACTTTCTACCACCTTCTGAAAGCTGTGCAACTGGTCATGCGAATCTCAGTAAGAAAAGAAACACATTCTGATCTCATTGGATAAAGAAAGTTCTTTTATTTATAAGTCATTAAGCTTTCATCACAACACTGCCTAAAAAGGGATAATAGAGCTGTTTTCCAGTCAACGGTGCTTTTATAGCATCTCTTCAATTTTGGAATCCTAAGCAGTTCAAGTTATTTTTTAATATCTCTTTTATGCTATTATGATGTTATTATCATGCAAACTGGGATTAGGTGACAGAGTATGAAAATGCTGTACATGTGCACATTAAAATGTTGCCTTTCAGTAGAACAGAAAAATGTTTTCCCTAAGTGTGCTGACAGATGAAAATTTTACAGCAGACATCTCTCAGAAGTCATCTGCTTTTAAGTTTAATATATGAAGAAAATACATCGTGTGTTCTCTAAGAAAAGAATTGCAACGAAGAAAAGAATAAAATAACAAGAACCTTAGTTCCTATACTTGTCCAATTCACAAGCCAGTGCATTCATTGTCTTTAGGTCCTCTTTCCGTGTCCTGAAGGAAAACAACCTAAAGTGTTTTGACCAAAATATTTTAATTTTATGCCAGTAAGACAGTCTTCTTAAAGCCAAAGATTATAAAAAATCATATATTATATATGAGTTATAACTCAATGTTTAGATAGTATTGAAGGCTTGGCAGAATATGACTACATGAAGATCTCAAACTGAGATTATAGGGGTGTGCTCACAAGCCATACCTCCATTCTGAAGTGTTCCAGCTATCTTTCCATCAATATGATCTCAAACAACTTCTCATTTTTTAAAAAACTAATATTTAATAACTTTTGTTTGTCTCAATGTAATCATTACTAATTCTGAGAAACTTTCTGTGAAATTTCTACAACTAAAAGCTAGACCTCATTACTTTTATAATATATATTTAATATTTGTTTGGAGAAAACAGAATTAAATCATTGTAATTTAATCACTCTATTATCACTAAGGAAACCCAGTAGTAATAATATTTCATAGTAAAGTCTGTATAAATCATTGTGATCAAAATTACATTCATCACACCTACATCTACTTCTTTCTGTTATATAATATGCAAGCTTTATTTGTCCAGCCATTTATAAAAACAAACCTTTTTTTCAGAGTCAGCTCTCCTCTGGGCATTACATTATAAAATAGAGATATAAAGTGTTGTTTCAAGGTTCTCCCCCTCCCTTTTGGGTTGCTCCACCATCCTAGGGAATCACAGAAGATACTGAGAAAGCCAATCTCAACTTGCTCAGACTGCACTTTGTTCAATGCAGTAATTTCAACAGCTGAGTAGAATCAGGAAGCAATGTAGATATATCATTACATGATTTATTAATTTATCTGACATTGTCAGAGTAAGCAAGAGAGGCAATGGGTTTATAGAACTTCTGAAATTTTGAAATAAACATATTTACAGCAACTAAATAGAACTGTCTTCTAGTCAACTATCCATTAACAAATTATTCTTCTTTTTTTGCTATTTATTTCACCCAGTGTTGTAGTTGGTAATCCTCAAGAGGAAATTGACCAATCTACTATGGCAGACTCTTCTGTACCCAAATAAAGTTTGGAATGTCCCTCCTTGTATTACTGTGAAGAGACCTGGTGACCTCTGAACATACTGGAACCTGGATAGTGCCTCCTTGATGTTTTTGCCAGGTGTGGGCATACCATGTTACATCTTAAGGTCAAAACTACCCAAATATAAGATGGATTTTCATAGACCCCAGGATGTGTTACACTGATGATAATTTTAAACTGTCTTTGAGTTTTCCAAATTGCGTTTTGGTTCAGGTAGTGTCAAAACTTATTTATAAACTACATTCTGAACTTTAACCTGACAATATATTTTGTGAATTTTACTTCAATAGTTTTTTCTCCTGACAGTAGTTGAATAAGACAGTCTGCAGTTCCAGTTAATTTTGCCCATGACTATGAGCAATCATGATCAACTTTGATCCTTGTTCCTGTAAGTCGTATTGCTATTCATTATTTTAAGACAAGAAATACTAAAATAAGCATGTGACTTTATACAGTTTTTTAGATCCTCTGAGTTGATGACAAAACTTTTCAATTCAGTTGCTTAGCTGAAGGCATTTAAAGGACCACTTCCTCCCTGAGGGAAAGTCCTGGTTTCGGTGGTCACCAAAGCAAAATTTAACTAATATAGATAGTTCAAGCTTGATGTTACAGATTTCATATTCCCATCTTTATGTTAATACACTTATAAGAGAGCAGAGACCAGAGAGTGACAGGATTGTTTTTCATTTGTTTTGCAGGTGTGTGTGTGTGGTGTGCTCTGTAGTAGATATGTTGCTTTGCTTTGCTTTGACCACAGTAAAGTCAGATAAGAAATATATGCCATTTCATATTTACATTAAAATGGATGCTTTTGATTTCGAAAGTATTATGCCAAAGGAACTCTGGTATCACTACCCATTCATTATTTTCCAAACCCTTTCTCTTGTTTCTTACCCATCAAGATGATGTTATTAACCTCATTTCCCCTCTACCAGCGGTTTTTGTCATTGTTTTAACTTCAATGTGCATTTTAATATTTCCTGCTTCTGAATACATTGATGTGACGGTTCTGATAAATCAAGTCTCTCTAGGTAGGATAGGGGTTGCTAACAGACAGATAACAAAAGCTTATGTGCCTTTTAATGAATCCAATATTTCTAATTTACTTTTTCCTCAAGAATGCATTTGCTTTCTATATTGCTTCAGAGCAGAACCCTCAATCATCTGTCGGCATGTATTCATAGGGTGACATTTCTAAAGTGATAAAAGTAGAATTTTAAACAGGAAAAAGAATCTTAGCAACTACATATTTAGTTTAAAAATCTGTCAAGTAGATCTTAAATATCTGTAGGGATGTAACACAATTAGTTCCAGGATAGTGTGAGAAAAATAAGAACATAGTTCAGCTAGATTGTGTATCATGTCCCTTCACACTGAGCAGAGAGTCAGTTATAATGTATTCAATTTATTTGAGTAGTAAAAAGGGTATATTTTTCAATCCCATCCTTATATTTTACTTTATACTTGAGAAAATACTTCAACATGAATTATAACATTCATTTTCACAGTGCCCCGAGATAAATGGTATTAGGCCCACATTACAGATGATGAAACTGAAGTTCAGAGAGGTGTTGAGGCCCACTCAGGCTTATATAGTTAGTATCAGCAGAGCTGGAGGCCAAGCTTAAGATGTTTGGCCTGGGAATTCAGCTGCCTGTTACACTGGTCTAATGCTGAGGAGTCCTGGGCCTCAGGTGAAGTTATATTGGTCACTGATTTTTACCCTCCCTAAAATAATTCAATTGAGTTCTGTCTTCTATAATAACATTAACTCATCAATATTTTTGAGAGCAATATTACTGTTTTAGGGATATTCCTTTCACAGACCTCTCACAGGTCATAGAAAAAATTAAAATACTCCATTGTCAACTTGATCATGAATGTATTGAAACAAGCATGAGAAATTTGAAGGAATCATATGCCTACATTTGTAAAATACCATTTTTAGTCCCAGCAGGAATTAGTCAAAAAGAGTCAATAAATGGGTCTATGATTTTTCATTCAGTTTCTGTAACCAAATTTGTTCCTGTAATCTTCAGAAAAGATTTTGAAAAATCATATCAATTTCTGATTGCTCTTAAAATCAGTAAAGGAGCTCAAATGATCAATAAAGTGAAACTCAAACATTTTTAAGAAATTTATAGCATTTTTATTTGCATGATTAATAATAGCTTCAATTAAAAAAATTTCTCACTTCAAAGAATGAATCTGAAAACAGATGCCATCACTGATATTAGTAAACCTTTCCTTTAGGGAAATGAGTATTTTCAGTTTCCTGACTCCATTAATAAGATACTAAAAGTTGGAAACCATATCTATACCTTCTTTATAAACAATATTGTAAATGCAAATGGTTTTCATAAAAGTTAACAATTTGACTGAATTCCTAAAAAACATACCAATATAAGAAAATACAGTATAATATAGAGAAAAAAATATGAATGTGAAATGTAATAATACTATTTTGAAATTAAAAATACACTTAAAACTAAATACAGATAAATTTAAAAAATAAAACTCCAGTGAGTATTGAAAATAGAAGATTTAATATAATCTTCAAAATTTTATTTTATTATTTAGTCATAGATTAGGCTAGTCTTTCTTATAGTTATATCTAGATCTAGACATACTTATATATATAAATGAACTTTATATTTTGTGTTTTATTTTACATATTTTTATAATATGAATTATATATTTAATACATATATTACATATTTTTCTATATTTATATACATAAATAAATGAATTTTAAAAGGAACTCTGATATCTAAAACAGCAATTACAATCTAATGTGGTAAATTTTATTACAGAACTAAGTACTGAGGTCTTTAGACCTACAGAGAAGGAGTATGTAATCTGTACTTATCTTGAAGGACTAGAAGAATTTGCTATGTGGAGACCAGAAGAAGGGTACTTCAGGCAAGGTATAAGCCCATCAATGAAAGAACATATTGATATTACTGAATGGTTAAATACTTTTCTTCGGCCTCCCACACAAGCCCATTAGACCATTACCTTAGTGTGATTTCATGAGACCAGGAACATGCCCTGACAAATATGGCTTCCCCATATGTCTGAAGGAATCTTCCCACGTGTCAACTCAGATGGTGAATTCTACCTTGGTATCTATCTTGGTCTCATTGAATTAAGCCATTTCACATTTTAACACTTTAAATTGAATGATTTCATAATTTTTTTCCAATACAGTATAAAAAGGAACACAGGATGAGAAAAGAGGAGACAGAAAGATGAGTGGGTTCAAAATGCTTGACATGGTGCATGACAGTGGAAACTCGATCAGCGAGCCTACCTGTCATCTACAGATGAGCAAGCCAAACTTAGAAAAAAGCTAATAAATAAGAAAGGGTTCTCTGTAGCTTCTTTTGAATTCTGTAATTTGTCTGATTCAATATTTTAAATATCAAATATTAAAGTGTTTATTTGGTGTTTCCTAACTCAAAGAAAAAAAGATGAGTGGGTAGTTCCATAAGCAGCCATGGACATCGTGAAAACTCAAAGATAAGGAAAATATTGGCAGAGGGAGTTATCTTAAAGAGAAGCCTGCTACACTACAAAATTATTCTTCATACTGGATTTAGTTCTAAGCTGTCCCTTCTTTTCCTATCTCCCTTTTGCATTTCTCTGTGGAAAATATTTTACTTTCCTGCTTTCTTGGCAGGGAGCAAAGAGGGTAAGTCTGTGTTCCACTACGTTGGAGTGGAACTTTGGAAAAGTATTACAGAAGCACAAAGGAATAAGAGAGCTAGGAAATAAGAAATACAGAATGAGCATGATACTGAAAAGATCACAGATTCTGGCGAAGAATCCAAACTTACTGGCCACTTACAAGCTCAGACTACTGGACAATGCACTGAAATGTTCAGTGTCTCAGCTGTGAGAAATAAAGGTAGGTTCTGCTTTGTTGGGCAGTTTTGAGGATGCGCTAACCCTTTGCTTTATTTTTCTTATAACACTTACTATTACTTGGCATAGTAAATATTTATTTGATGAAGTGTTTTCTATCTCTCTAACCTCATATAAGTTCCTGAGGTCAGGGAAATTTTTTTTTTGTCCTTTGTGGAACATCCAGTGCCTAAAATATTCACTGGTCATAAGTGAGAGTGTAGTAAAGAGTTGTTGCATGAATTAATCAGCTTAATGAATAAGTAAAAAAATACATATAACTAAAAAAGCACAATGCCAAATACAGCACAGGGACTTAATAAATGTCAGAGGACTGCAGATAGACTCATGTTCAAACCCTGGCAGTTTCATTTATTATGTGATCCTGGTCTTCCATAACTGCAAAATGAGTGTGAAGAAGAGTAATATTTACCATTGATGATTGTTACCAAGGTAAGACAAGTAAATGGAGTGAATAATACTTGGCACATAATAAATGTTAAATCCATGGTAGCCATTATAGTTATTCAGAGTAAGGGGCTTGTCCAATAAGATGAATGTGAAATTGCCACAGAGCCAAGTTTCTCCATAAAGAAAATATCCTAATTTTAAAATGCCCAGGTAAAGAAACAAGAGGCCTTATCGGTTCACAGTGCTCCCCTGAAGCTAGTATGGCTACAAGACAATTACAAATAAACTCAATTTATAGTGAGAATGCAGTCACAGGCTGCTAAAGCTTTGGGATTCTGAGAGATACATATTAATTTTTATTCATAACTACACATCTTTGACTTGCAGTGTGGTTACATCCCACACACCCATAATAAGTTGAAAATATAATTGAAAATGTATTTAATACACCTAACCTACTGAACATTGCTTAGCTTAGCCTACCTTAAACATGCCTGGAACACTTCTATTAGCCTACAGTTGGGGAAAATCACCTGACACAAAGCCTACTTTTGAACTGTGTTGAATACTAATATAATTTATTGAATATTACACTGAAAGTGAAAAACATAATGGTTGTCTGGGTCCAGAATGGGTGCCATTTCATCGGTTGTTTACCCTCGTGATTGCATGGCTGATGGGAACAGTAGCTTGCTGCCCTGTGCAGCATCACGAGAGAGTATTGTACTGCATGTTGCTTAGCCCAGGAGAGATCAAAATTCAAAACATGAAGTATGGTTTCTACATATCACTTTTGCACTATTGCGAAGTTGAAAATGATAAAGTGGAATCATTATAATCTGGGGACCACCTATACATATGAAGATGCCTGTTCTTCCTATACCTTCCTGAAGGCTCCCATATACCAAACGATCCTGACTAAGGCAAAGACATTTTCATAAAGACAGTGACACAGAATTAGATTACTCTTCATTTCTTGTTTTAAGAAAGCAGCCATATAGATTGCTGGATTTAAGAAGTGAGATATCTAAAGAAGAAAATTGAGCTGCCTTTGGTCCTGGAGAATAAACACTTAGTCATATGCTCAATTTGACCCCAATAATCAACCCCCAAGACATCTATTTTCCTAATTTTCCATACTCTGTTAAGTATTCAAAACAGGATTTGAAAAAGATAACAAAAAAAATGAATTTATTCAACCAGCATTATGCAGGTAATATATACAAAAGAACCACAAAACAATTTAGAAGTGAATAAGCATGTTGAATTTTAGTAAAATGCTCACAATTTTTCTTGATTAAAGATTCAGTTTTATTAATACAGTAAAATTGCATTACATAAAGTTGTTTTAGTTTGTCTTGCTCTTTTTTATTTTTTCCCTAGTATATACAAAAGTGATGATGAATAAAGAGAGAGAGAGAGAGAGAGAGAGAGAGAGAGAGAGAGAGGGTTACCACTTCGACAAAAATTTGTAAGTTAACCAATTTATGCCATGACTACTGAGGAGCCTGTAAATTCCTGGGATTTTATAGTAAGAGTCCAAAATTAATACTCTGCTCAGATACAAAAGAGATACAGGCAGTGATTTCAATGTTTTAAAAATATGAATACATAAATAAGTTTACTTCATGTCACAGTTTGGGTGCTCCAGGGAGCAGACCTGAGAAAGGGTTTAGTGCGCAGAATGTTTATTCAGAAGCACTCTTGGCATCAAGAGTTGTGGAAGAGACGGGAAAGAAGCAGACCTGGACAGATGAAGTCAACCTGTGATGGAGACTCAAAGAGAGCCTCAAATAATTGCTCAGAAAAATCTGCAGCTATTAGAGACATCAAATTGTTCAATCACAGCCAAAATGGCTGGGCCTTTCTGTTCCTACATTGATCAGATAGGTCTGTCCTGGGAAGAGCATGACTTTGGAAAAGGCAGCTCTCTCTAGCTAAGGCAGTCCTGGAGAGACTGAGAGTTGAGAGCTGTCAGTAGACAGCGCTCAGAACAACTAGAACAAAAAGATCTTAGTTCTATGGAGGATCTGGATGGTGCTCACCACATCTACTTCTTACTTCATGGTGATACTGAGGCCTCTGTCTTGCAGGCCAATCTGCACACCCTCCTCAGGGTCTATCTCCACCCTACCCCTCAACCCTCACTGGCCACCAGACCCACAAATAAAGTAAAAGCTCAGCTGAGCCTAACTGGGGAAGTGCTGGACTAGCTAAGGGAGGAAAGGAATTATATGCCACTCAGGAACACAGCGTGTGCACCAAAGTGACAGGAAATGTACTGATGGGAGAGTCACCAGCATTTGTGAGAATCTAATTTGTGTCTGCCTTAAATAGGCTATGTGTAAAAATGAAAGATACTTTTATAGTACTGGGCTTTCTAATAGAAATGGTGATGATAGCATCCCAAACATAAGGGAAATGTAGAGGGGAAAATTATGGCACTTTATAACCAAAGTAAGGAAAGAAAAATCATTTTAATGAGAGGGCAAGGAAAAAGTGGCAGCCACATTATCTGACTTGAAAGGAATTATGGAAATGGTTAATACAAATTGAACTTCTGAGAAGCAAAATAGATGCATAGCTAGCAAGGGTATTACTGATTAATTGGTACCAGTATTTCTCAATCAGGAACAATTTTGACAACCCCATCTCCACCCAGGGGACATCTGGCAGTGTTTGGAAACATTTCTGGTTTTCAAAATTTAGGAGGTGTTCTGACATTTAGTAGATAGAGGGCAGGGATGCTGCTAAATCCTACAATACATAGGACAGCTCCCATAGCAAAGAATTATTTGGCTCAGTATGTCAATAATGCTGAGATTGAGAAAACATGGTCTAAATCAAGGATAGAGCATCAGAAAAATAATCTTGTAAAAAAGTCTTGTCCCAGACCTCAATCACCTTTCAGATTTGGCACATATTGACTAAGGAAAGGATCCTGTGACACCACAGGATGTAGATACAGTAATGACTCTCCCAGTCTTTCCCCAGTGAGACTCACAGCCATTTACTTGTCTTATAATATGTTGGGTAAAGGGGTAAAAATACTCAGGTATTCTAAGGACTGTGAGATATATGTTGGAGTTGGCATTAATCCTTGAGAATCAGAAGATTTTTCATGCCCTCTCCCTTACAGTGAAGCTTATAGACTTTAGGTTATAAATGGAGTTTTGGTTCTAGTTTAGCTTACAGTGGATCCACTGGGTCCATGGTGTCATCTGGTAGTCCCTTCTCTACTACCAAATTATAATGTAGTGAACTTGCTTGATAGTTGTCAGAAATATCATACTGGTTCTTTGGCCGATGGCACCAGAGCTATTATATTGGCAAAGGTCAAGGGAAAGCTCCTGAAACAGCATATAGTCCAATAAAAGAGAGTAAATTAATAAAAATAAATTTACATTTCTTAATATAATAAAAGACCTGACTAGATCCCAGAAAAATCCCTTTTAGTAGACAACTAAAAATCTAGGCATAATGCAACACAAGACACGAGTTGTGCATGTACACGTGAAGAAGAAGGGGAACAGAAGCCTCTATGGTTAAGGTCCTTACTATCTTGTTTTAACCTATGGATAAATGTTGTACACACTGTATACACATCAGCAACAGGATCCAGGTGGAAATCCTCTCATAAAATAGAAATTAGGAGACCAGGAATGTTAGGAAGAGTAGATAAATCCTGGAAAGTCAAAAACCAAGGAGGAAATACTTAAATTCTATCTAATTACAATTCTAGTTGACTCCTGAACTACTCATATCTAACACACACACACACACACACACACACACACACACACACACACACACACACACACACAGTGGACCTAAGACTGGATCATTCCCTAAGGGATAAAATTTACAGTTCAAGTCCAGCAACAACATCACCTGCTAAAACAAAGGAACACTTATTAGAAAAAAACTTACAGAATTCAGATTCTGTATAACAGAGAGTCCATAATAGATCCTAAATTTACCTGATATGCAAGGAATTAGGAAAATACAACAAATTGTCAAGAGAGTAGTTATATTTTAACATCAATTGGGACTGATCCCAAAATCACCTGATGCTGGAACCAATTGAAAAGGTTTTTAAAGCAGCCTTTAAACCCAAAGATCTTCCTACGATCCATGGACAGGGCCCTTAGAGAATGACACCTCCAGTGACATAATGAACTATCCTTACACACTCCCTAGAATGGCTGAAGTTAAGTAAATTGACAATACCAAATGTTGGCAAGGATGAGGAACTAAATGCTCATACAACTGATGCAAATGTAAAATTGTACAAATACTTTGCAAAATACGTTGGACGTATCTTATAAAGGTAAGCAATTATCACTGCACACAGCACTTATATTCCTATATATTTATCCAAGAGAGATGAAAACATCTCTTCACTAAAGATGTGCATATGAACATTCATGTCAGTATTAATCATAAAAGCCAAGCATGGATGCAACCTAAATATTAGCTACTGGTGACTAGATGATTACTCGATAATAAAAAAAAATGAAATACTGATACATGCAATACCATGAATCAGACTCAAAAAGTCATTCAATAAAACAAACAAAATAATACATACCATAGGATTCCATTTATATGAAATTCTAGAAAGGTAAAACTATGGTGACAGAAATAAGATCAGTGATTTCCTGGGCCTAGAAGTGGACAAGGGTACAGCAAAAGGATACAGAAAGTATTTAAGGTGAAGGAATTGATCTATATATGGTGTTAGTTATGTGCTTGTACACAACTACCTTAATTTATCAAGCTGCACAAGACCTCAATTCATCACTTAAATGATTAAATTTATCATATGTAAAGTATACTTTAACATAAAAATTAACACTTAAAAAAGGTGAAAAAGAGGGATTTGGATTAAAGATGGTGGCGTAAGAGGAGAGACAGAGGCTTCCTCCTAAAACTGGATACAATTAGAAAATTTAATTGGCACAGCTAATCCTGAGAAAGCAACAGGACAGAGAATGGCATCAGACTGCACACACCTGGAGAAAAGAGCAGACCTCAGCGAACGGGGTAATGTACCAGAGCTGTGGCTCCATGGGACCCCAACCCCTCCACCACCCCAGATCACCGGAGGGAGGAAGAGAAACAGAGCAGGGAGGGAGTGGAAGGCTTGGGACTGCTGAATACCTAGCTCCAGAGATCTGCTCTGGGAGCACAAACCTACATTTCATGGTGCTTTCATGAGACTCACATGACTGCCAGGTTGGAAAGATAATACAGGCAGAGTTACTGGGGAGACTGGGATTCCAGCTGCTTGTGGAAAGCAGGGATCCATATCTGGATGCTCTGGGACAAAAACTTATACCTGTGTGCCTGGCCCACTGGCTCAGGCAGTGGAGACAGGCACAGGAGCCAGGAGGCAGGGAACAGCTCTTTCCTACCCCCAGTACCACTCCCCTGCGATTCCCAACATTGCTTCAGGGGCTCAGCAGCTCCAGAATATAGCTTCTAGAAACTAGAGGGCGCCATATACAAACATGAAATGCCAAAGGAACCTTGTCCAGAGTAAAATTGTTAATACAACTCCAGAGAAAGAATTAAATGATATGGACCTCATGACTCTTCCTGAACGGGAGTTCAAAATAAAAATAATCAACATCCTAATGGAGGTACGGAAAGACATCCAGGAACTCAGGAATGAATTCAGGTCAGAGATCCAATCGTTAAAGAACACGATGGAGGGTATTAAAAGCAGGTTGGATACGGTGGAGGAGACAATAAATGAAACAGAAACTAGAGAAGAGGAATACAAAGAAGCTGAGGCACAGAGAGAGAAAAGGATCTCTAAAAATGAAAGAATATGGAGAGAACTGTGTGACCAATCCAAGCGGAACAATATTCGCATTATAGGGATACCAGAAGAAGAAGAGAGAGAAAAAGGGATAGAAAGTGTCTTTGAGGAAGTAGTTGCTGAAAACTTCCCCAATCTGTGGAAGGAGATAGTCTCTCAGGCCATGGAGATCCACAGATCCCCCTACACAAGGGACCAAAGGAAGACAACACCAAGACACATAGTAATTAAAATGGGAAAGATCAAGGATAAGGACAGACTGTTAAAAACAGCCAGAGGCAGAAATAAGATCACATACAAAGGAAAGCCCATCATACTAACAACAGACTTCTCAGCAGAAACCTTGCAGACCAGAAGGGGAGTGGCATGATGTATTTAATGCCGTGAAGCAGAAGGGTCTGAAACCAAGATTACTTTATCCAGTAAGATTATCATTTAAATTTGAAGGAGGGATTAAACAATTTCCAGATAAGCAAAAGCTGAGAGAGTTTACCTCCCACAAACCATCTCTGCAGTCTATTTCGGAGGGACTGCTATAGATGGAAGTGTTCCTAGGGTTGAATAGCTGTCACCATAGGTAGTAAAATCATGGTAGGGAGGGTGTAGCAGCTGATGGTGAGGCAAATGCAAAATTAAATTGACTATCCCCAAAGTCAATCAAGGGATAGAGAAAAAGTATAGAATCTGATACCTAACATATAAAGAATGAAGGAGGAAGAAAAAGGAGGCAAAATAGAAAAGAACCTTTAGAGTGTGTTTGTAACAGCATACTAAGTGAGTTAAGTTAGACTCTTAGATAGTAAGGAAAGTAACGGGGAACCTTTGGTAACCACGAATCTAAAGCCTGAAATGGCAATAAGTACATACCTATCAATAATCACCCTATATGTAAATGGACTGAATGCACCAATCAAAAGACATAGAATCACTGAATGGATAAAAAAACAAGACCCATCTATATGCTGCTTACAAGAGACTCACCTCAAACCCAAAGACATGCACAGACTAAAACTCAAGGGATGGAAAAAGATATTTCATGCAAACAATAGGGAGAAAAAAGCAGGTGTTGCAGTACTAGTATCAGACAAAAAAGACTTCAAAACAAAGAAAGTAACAAGAGATAAAGAAGGACATTACATAATGATAAAGGGCTCAGTCCAACAAGAGGATATAACCATTATAAATATCTATGCACCCAACACAGGAGCACCAGCATATGTGAAACAAATACTAACAGAATTAAAGGAGGAAATAGACTGCAAAGCATTCATTTTAGGAGACTTCAACACACCATTCATTCCAAAGGACAGCTCCACCAGACAGAAAATAACTAAGGACACAGAGGCACTGAACAACACACTAGAACAGATGGACCTAATGCACATCTATGGAACTCTACACCCAAAAGCAACAAGGTACACATTCTTCTCAAGTGCACATGGAACATTCTCCAGAATAGACCACATACTAGGCCACAAAAAGAGCCTCAGTAAATTCAAAAAGATTGAAATCCTACAAACCACCTTTTCAGATCACAAAGGTATAAATTGTACCAAGAAAGCAAAAAGGCTCATAAACACATGGAGGCTTAACAACACACTTCTAAATAGTCAACGGATCAATGACCAAATTAAAATGGAGATCCAGCAATATATGGAAATAAATGACAACAACAACACAAAGCCCCAACTTCTGTGGGACGCAGCAAAAGCAGTCTTAAGAGGAAAGTATATAGAAATCCAGGCATATTTAAAGAAGGAAGAACAAACCCAAATGAATAGTCTAACGTCACATTTATCAAAATTGGAAAAAGAAGAACAAATGAGGCCTAAAGTCAGCAGAAGAAGGGATATAATAAAGATTAGAGAATAAATAAACAAAATTGAGAAGAATAAAACAATAGAAAAAATCAATGAAACCAAGCTGGTTCTTTGAGAAAATAAATAAAATAGATAAGCCTCTAGCCAGACTTATTAAGAGAAAAACAGAATCAACACACATCAACAGAATCAGAAATGAGAAAGGAAACATCACGACGGACCCAACAGAAATACAAAGAATTATTAGAGACTACTATGAAAACCTATATGCTAACAAGCTGGAAAACCTAGAAAAAATGGACAACTTCCTAGAAAAATACAACCTTCAAAGACTGACCAAGGAAGAAACACAAAATCTAAACAAACCAATTGCCAGCAAAGAAATTGAAGTGGTAATAAAAAAACTATCCAGGAAAAAAACCTCGGAATTTTATCAGACATACAGAGAAGATATAATACCCATTCTCCTTAAAGTTTTCCAAAAAATAGAAGAGGAGGGAATACTCCCAAACTCATTCTATGAAGCCAACTTCACCCTGATACCAAAACCAGGCAAAGACCCCACCATAAAAGAAAACTATAGACCAATATCTCTGATGAATGTAGATGCAAAAATACTCAACAAAGTATTATCAAACCGAATTCAAAAATACATCAAGAGGATCATACACCATGACCAAGTGGGATTCATCCCAGGGATGCAAAGATGGTACAACATTCAAAAATCCATCAACGTCATCCACCACTTCAACAAAAAGAAGGACAAATACCACATGATCATCTCCAGAGATGCTGAAAAAGCATTCCACAAAATTCAACATCCATTCATGATCAAAACTCTCAGCAAAATGGGTATAGAGGGCAAGTACCTCAACATAATAAGGCCATATATCATAAACCCACATCCAACATCATACTTAACAGTGAGAAGCTGAAAGCTTTTCCTCTGAGATCGGGAACAAGACAGAGATGCCCACTCTCCCCACTGTTATTTAACATAGTACTGGAAGTCCTAGTCACATCAGTCAGACAAAACAAAGAAATACAAGGAATCTAGATTGGTAAAGAAGAAGTTAAACTGTCACTATTTGCAGATGACATGATATTGTACATAAAAAACCCTAAAGACTCCACTCCAAAACTACTAGAACTGATATCGGAATGCAGCAAAGTTGCAGGATACAAAATTAACACACAGAAATCTGTGGCTTTCCTATACACTAACAATGAGCCAATAGAAAGAGAAATCAGGAAAACAATTCCATTCACAATTGCATCAAAAAGAATAAAATACCTACGAATAAACCTAACCAAAGAAGTGAAAGACCTATACCCTGAAAAATATAAGACACTCTTAAGAGAAGTTAAAGAGGACACTAACAAATGGAAACTCATCCCATGCTCTTGGCTAGGAAGAATTAATATCGGCAAAATGGCCATCCTGCCCAAAGCAATATGCAGATTTGATGCAATCCCTATCAAATTACCAACAACATTCTTCAATGAACTGGAACAAATATTTCAAAAATTCATATGGAAACACCAAAGACCCCAAATAGCCAAAGCAATCCTGAGAAAGAAGAATAAAATAGGGGGGATCTCACTCCCCAACTTCAAGCTCTACTACAAAGCGATAGTAATCAAGACAATTTGGTACTGGCACAAGAACAGAGCCACAGACCAGTGGAACAGATTAGAGACTCCAGACAGTTACCCAAACATATATGGTCAATTAATATTCGATAAAGGAGCCATAGACATACAATGGGGAAATGACAGTCTCTTCAACAGATGGTGCTGGCAAAACTGGACAGCTACATGTAAGAGAATGAAACTGGATCACTGTCTAACCCCATACACAGAAGTAAATTCGAAATGAATCAAAGACTTGAATGTAAGTCATGAAACCATAAAGCTCTTAGAAAAAAAATCATAGGCAAAAATCTCTTTGACATAAACATGAGTGACCTCTTCTTGAACATATCTCCCTGGGCAAGGGAAACAAATGCAAAAATGAACAAGTGGGAGTACATCAAGCTGAAAAGCTTCTGTACAGCAAAGGACACCATCAATAGAACAAAAAGGTACCCTACAGTATGGGAGAATATTTTCATAAATGACAGATCCGATAAAGGCTTGACATCCAAAATATATAAAGAGCTCACACTCAACAAACAAAAAGCAAATAATCCAATTAAGAAATGGGCAGAGGAACTGAACAGACAGTTCTCCAAAGAAGAAATTCAGATGGCCAACAGACACATGAAAAGATGCTCCACATTGCTAGTTATCAGAGAAATGCAAATTAAAACCACAATGAGATATCACCTCACACCAGTAAGGATGGCTACCATACAAAAGACCAACAACAACAAATGTTGGTGTTGTTGTGGAGAAAGGGGAACCCTCCTACACTGCTGGTGGGAATGTAAATTAGTTCAACCATTGTGGAAAGCTATATGGAGGTTCCTCAATATGCTCAAAATAGACTTACCTTTTAACCCAGGAATTCCACTCCTAGGAATTTACCCTAAGAATGCAGCACTCCAGTTTTAAAAAGACAGGTGCACCCCTATGTTTATCGTAGCACTATTTACAATAGCCAAGAAATGGAAGCAACCTAAGTGTCCAACAGTAGATGAATGGATAAAGAAGATGTGGTACATATACACAATGGAATATTATTCAACCATAAGAAGAAAACAAATCCTACCATTTGCAACAACATGGATGGAGCTAGAGGGTATTATGCTCAGTGACATAAGCCAAGCAGAGAAAGACAAATACCAAATGATTTCACTCATCTGTGGAGTATAAGAACAAAAGAAAAACTGAAGGAACAAAACAGCAGGAGACTCACAGAACCCAAGAATTGACTAAAAGTTACCAAAGGGAAAGAGACTGGAGAGAATGGGAGGGTAGGGAGGGATAAAGGTGGGGAAGAAGAAAGGGGGTATTATGATTAGCATGTATAATGTGGGGTGTGGGGGAAAGGGGAGGGCTTTGCAACACAGAGAAGAGAAGTAGTGATTCTACAACATCTTATTATGCTGATGGACAGTGACTGTAGTGGGGTTTGTGGGGGGACTTGGGTTAGGGGAGAGCCTAGTAAATATAATGTTCTTCAAAAAAATAAAAATAAAAAATAAATGAAGAAAAAAATAAATTTTTAAAAAGGTGAAAAAAATTCAATATTACACCCTAGATAGAATGGCAGAGATTAATACAACCCTTAAACACTCAAAGGTCACTAGCATGTTCCTAGATTTTCCCCACTTAATTCAATAATCTGGCCTCTCGAATATACCCCGCTTCCTAAAATTTGGACACTGGTTATAACAGCTTGCTACTGAAAACTTAACCAAGTAATAGCCCAGACTGCAGTTTCTGTGCTAGACATAAAAACTTTGTGCAAACAGACTAACATAGTCCTAAGTGCATTTTGGGTATGTAATTTTGAGTGAATGAATTTTTTTTATCTCTTTCAGGAATTAGGATCAGTAGTAGTTCACTTTCATTCAGGCTGAGCAATGACCTACTGTTCATCACTGTTCATCCCAGTGCTGTTATTTCTTCCACATTCTGTCATGATACAATCCAAAGGAATCTGTATTATTTAGACATTCCATATAAAATTAGCCTACTCTATTCTATACATCACATAAAATGGACCAGCCAACCAAAATATGGCAGTATATTAGAGTGTTTGTTAAGATATATTCACTCCAGGGTGGAAGATAAAAATTATAAATATTCAGGGGCTTACCACATTAGTGAAGTACCTAGTGGTCTAATATTCTATATCACGATGAAACATTCCCATCAATGTATAGGACAAATTAAAGTTAATGACTTTCTGCAGTTTTGCTAGAATGTGTTTAGGTGTGGCTTTAGAGAGTAATATCCTGCTATACTGTGGTGGTGAGTGGACAGGTATAGCAGCCACAGCCTGAGAAGGACATGGTGACCAGGAATTCACACTCCTCAGGGATGAAGGTCCTCGTCTCCTAGCCAGGTAAATACCTAAGGCAGCAAGGATGCTAGCAGAGGGTGAGAAAAATCTAGAATGGTTAGTAAAGGAAAATTGTTAGTTACAGCCTTATGACAAAGTGTAGCAGCTAGAGGCTGTAGTTTATACCACCAGTTTTCTTCACATGTTTCCTCAGGGTATGGGGGCAACCAAACTCCTAGAGTTATTCCCATATTATGTAGCCTCACAAAGAAGTAAGTATCTGAGGAGGGCAAGAGGAAGACTGAAGTGGATACTGGGGCGCCCTAGGTCATGTCCTGCAGGAACACTGTGCTATTCCCCCCAGCTCCTGGGAGTGCAGGCTAAAGGCAGTTTGCATTTTGTCCTTGTCCATTAATTGCCCTTGCTCAAAGGGAGTTGTGTTACCAAATCACCTCCTCCCAAGCTGACACGGAATCTAATGACTGATGGATGCGGAGATGCATGTGCTCAGCCCTCTTGTCTTAATGTAGTGAAAAACTGTGAAGGTATCACAAGAAAAAAATTATTAAACTTTAATGTTTAAAATTAATTAGATTCAATGAATGGATTAAATATCAGATTAGTCCAGCTAAAGAGAGAGTTACTAAACTGAAAGTGAGCACTAAAGAAATCGACAAGAATGTACCACATAGAAGAGAGTCAAAATATTGAGAGCAAGGCTTAAGTGATAATGAAGTCTAGAATGAGACAGTCTGAAGACACAGTCTAAGAAAGAATAAAGAGGTGGGAGGAGAGGCAATATTAGAAGATACAATGGTTGAGAATTTTTCAAAATCATTGAAACATTTGAATCTATAGATAGCTAAATCATATTATAAACTATGCAGGATAAATAATTAGAAATTCATTCACACTGAAACACATTCTAGCAAAACCACAGAAAGCCATTAACTAAGAAGATTAAATAAGCCTAAATGGAAAGAGGGATCATTTATGGGAGAAATACTATTACGGCCAAAGTCCTTAGAGAAAATAACCTTTCTCCTAGGATTGTTTCCCCAGGAAACCGACCTTTTAAGAGTAAATCAGTGCATTGTGTAGGTACAACTGAGGAACTAATCTTTTTATTTTAGTCAAGGGACAGATCTTGGGAGTGTGCAGTATCTTTCTTACCCAAGAATTGAGAACATGGATTTCATATGATATAGTACATTTAGTCTTTTAACATCTGTGCCTTCTGTCACTCTGCTACTTAAATTCACACAATTATTTTTACACAAACAGGTCCCACACCAGAATGTTGCTGTACTAAGAAGCATTATACCTTTGAGACAAGATATAGGCATAGCTTCTTCATTATGCCTAACTCTCCTAAAATCCTTGTCAAGTGGGCCCTTTTGTACCTAGGGAACAGAAATAGCCCCTCATCACTTTTGCTCCAGCTAAATCCCTACTAAGCAAACTGTTAGCATGTCCTCACCTCTCACTCCTTTATTGGCAGATGGTAAAATCCTTCTATAGTCAAGGGACTTAATCATCTTCCTCACTCCTTCTCTTATCGGTGTCGAGAATTTAGCAGACAAATATTCAGATACTGGGTACTCAGTAATATTTAAAATTTAAGAAAAAATAGGACATTGTCATAACAGACTTTTTGTTTTTGTTTTATGCAAAGACTGTCTAAAATAGGCTTATTCGATTGAATGTCAGTCTTGTGATAAATTGAGATATAAGCTAACATAGTGTTTTCCCATGGTGAATATTTCCATAATTAGACCTCAGAAATAAAATTTAAATTAAAAGAGAAAGAGTAATATCACTTGGGTCTAAATAAATAAGCATACTCACATACCCCTCAGACTAAAATCTATGTCAATAAATGTTCTGCAATGGTTTATTACATAAGAAAGCCCATGCATTAATTGGTGGCACGTTTCCCAGAAGAAATCAGATAAGTTAATTGAACTTTTTAGCAATATTCTTCTATTTTCTCATTCAGGTTCATCACTATATTTGTCATGGGGAAACAATGAGCTATTAAAACTGGAGGAAAAAATGCAAGTTCCCCTGTGAGCATTAAAAGTGGTGAACACTTAATTATAAACCATAAAGAAATCATCAGCTTTTCAGATACCTTTTAGAATGGCCTACCACACATGGATGACAGATAGATGGATAGGCAGATGGATGGATGGATGGATAGATAAATAAATAGAGAGATACTCAAATGCCCAGTGAATACTGAGTGACATAGAAGTTGGTAGGTAAATTGGAGGGACAAGGTTCTTGCTACAGATGACTCAGAGAATTGCTCCCATTGAATTGAATTTTGACACTTCAGCATGATAAACATAGTTATGGCATAAAAATTTATTAATGCTATCAACCACTCACTTTAAGGAATCTATGTAATCTGTACTTTTGATCATTGCTACCGATGAGTGCCTATTAGACCCTGGACTTAAACCTAACCCTAACACAACCTTAACCAATATCCACAAATGTACCTTGGGACAAAATAATATAACCCAACCCCAGATTTTATTTGCAGTGAAATCTTGAACACTCTGAGATGTCTTCATTAAATTAAAACTTCATTTACTCATTTATTTATTTTTTCTTCAAGCATTTACTCTCTATTCACTATATTGTGGCATTGCTTTAAGCTCTAAAGACAGAAATGAATAGTACCTGACCTCATCTATTCAAAGTCCACTAGGAAAGTCAGAGAAAGCAACAAGATCAGACTGAAGTTTGACTAGAATTAATTTTAAATTATGGTCAGTCATTTGTCAGTTTTTTAATTTTTAATTTTCCAACCCCAGGCACACATATTTTTGCCTTAGCTTTTATATTCACAATGGAAACAATGAGCAAATCTAATATTCATTATGTTCAAATAAATATTTTCCTCAAATTCTTGTGCTAATTTGGCAAAGTAATTTTAACATTTAGATAGTTTGAATATCATCTATAAGTGAATAATTAACTTAAACATTTGCTGATGACTAAAGGCGTTTCATATTCATAGTACCTTTTGCAGTGGAAAAAGTGAACCAGATAATTAGAAGCCTATTCTAACATGAGCCCCTTCATTGCTTCCTCAAGGTTGTACTATTCTAACTAACCAAGAATAAACACATAATATATTGCCACTTTGCTCCATATTATACAGGGCACAACTGACCCGTTTCTGCCATCATGTCAACTAAATATCATTACCTTCCTTAAGCAGCCAGTACCACTGTACAACAGCTTATTTACAAACAGAAAAATAGGTAGAGATCCTGAATTTTAAGAAAATCATCAGATGAATCTGGAAACAAAACTTATCTGAAGAAGAGGGCATGATATACCCACAGTCTAGAAGAAAATTGGTTAAACAAAAGAGATATTTGAAATTGGAAAAATGAAGAACTAATATTTTCCATACATACTAAGCTACAAATCCTTCATGAGAACCCCTTAACTGTGGGATATTTCAACAGCTATTTTTTTGCATTTTCATTAGAAAGGATATGTTAAAACAATTGTTTTTTAAAGATTATCAGCTTTGACAGTTACCATATTTGAATTACTGAAGAGATTTCTGTTAGTGCTAATTATTATTTACTATTAATAAGAAGCACTAAGGTAAATGTGTACACATATGGGGCTTCAAGATCATAACATTGAATTAATATTGATGCAATATTTGCCAATGCAAAATGGACCCTATCCCAAATGACAGATGGATATTTAGGTAAACAGGAGTCCAGTGCTACTGAAAATATTTTCATCTAGTTAGTGATAATAAACATATTGTTATAAATAAACTGAAACCTGTTCATTTTAACCAATGTGTCTAGGGTCTTTTCCTTCAGTATTTTATGGTCAGAAATTGACTAGAATGTGTAGAGCCTAATATCTTTTCTCTATTCTGCTATGTAGCACCACACTGACAAATATTTACCCAATTTACTTGATTTTTATAGAACAATACAAACACTTTGTTTTCTTCCCTTTTTCTATCATCCTGATTTAATTTCCCAGGCTGTATAACATCATGAAGGTCAGGAATATCACTTCTATTTCTGCCAGCTACTGCTGGGAAACCAGAGAAAATCAATTATATTTCTTTGTTTCAAAGGGCAACAAATGGTAATTGAGAAAAAGAATCTCATGTTTCTGCTTATTAGTGTGCTACTGATCCATATTTGGAGTGGTAGGAATTAAGAAATAATATCCTGCACTCCTTACAAGGAATGGGATACCCTTTCTCACTCCCCATGTGGCTCTCTAGTTTGAGGGTAGATCAAGGAGTGACATACCATTGAGACAGAATGTGGGAATACCCATCATAATGCTTAATATTTACATGTCAATTTACAGGTAAGATTCATTTCTGTTCATGTCATTTAACTTCAAGTTCAAGAACCCTGTCACACAGTAAGGATAATATTGACATCTGGTGTTCCCATTACTACCAAAATTAGGAAGGGCAATTTTAAATAGATCTCAAAATCCATTTAGAGTTACTTATTCTCTTCAAACAGAATAAATCTAATTAAAGTGAATAGCAGAGGAGAGATACTGAGAGGAGATTCAATCATGCAACAGAGGTGGTTATATTTTTATATCTGCTAACTATAAAAGAAGTATTTACTTTCAGTTAAATTTAAATTCAGCAAGTATTTGCTTAATATCTACTAGTTGTGCTGCACTATACTATACACTCAGAGACGTATAAAAAGCAGATAATGGAGTTCTTACAAACAAGGTTCTTACACTCTCCCCAATTAAACAAAATGCACTACACATAAATAAGAGAAAATACGAGAATAAGAGAAATTCCCAGGTGAATAACCATTAGGAATAAAACAAAAATATCTTGAAATACTTCATATTTGAACTTGACCTGAAAGTTTTGATAAGACCGAGGAAAGGCAGAAAAGTACAGTGCTCACTGTCCACTGTGTTAGTTGAATGGAATACAGATACTGCCCTTGAGGTCTTAATTGAATGAAAAACTCAATCATTTTCAACATGCTAACAAGAGATAGATGGAATGTAGTAAAATATCTTTTTAGCTAGATTAAGATATCAGAAGTAACTAAAGTTCTCTGAATAGGAAACGATATAACAAGTGAAAATTCAGAATATATTTGTATTCGGATTTGCTTACATTTAATGAATATAAAGAAATATCAGGCAAACTAATGCTCAGAATGTTAGTCTGCCTGTATGGTAAAGTCTTATTTTTGTTTGAATCTTGTTCACGATTACATTGATTTCTAACACACTTTTTAATGAGGCTTTCATTATTCTTTTTCATTTAGTGAAGAATGGGACTATATTCCCTAAAATATGCATAAATAGCTTGAATCACACTATCGCATGATTTTTTAATAGTACACTTTATTCCTCTAGCTGACCTGAAAATTTAAGTGATTTCTCCAAATGTGCTTGGGTGTTTAGCACTGTCCAGTTAGAAACCAAACCCATGCTGTAATAGAGGGACCCAAAGGGCAAAGACTAGCAGAGAAAATTAGTGTGGTCAGTGCCAGTAAACCCATCAGCATAGTAATAGTTCAGAACATTTATGGCAGGGCAAATTACAGTAAGTTATTTGATTTAACCATCCATATTGCCTTCCTTAAGGCAAAGTGATAAAAGTCAACATTTTATTTACATCTATGTGATATAACATTATTTGGGGAGATGTTTATAAAGTAGCCATAAGAAGCTTTTTTTTATTACTATGCTGGCATAGCTCAACAATTACATGACATTTTCCAACTTTAAAGGGACTTCTTCCTAGTTATTTCCCTACTTTCCTATTTTGTACATAGAAATCTTAATGGAATGTTTAAATGGGTGAAGAAAATTTGGGTTAATATGGTTTTCCTTCAAGGTTTGTTTTAATTACTTACTTCTAAAATATTCCTCCACACTTTATATGTATATATTGTCCCAAAATAATATGGACAAGATGTGTGTGCTTTCTCTTTTGAGAGGAAGTAAGAAAATTGAAAGTCTGGTGACAAATTACTATACCTCCAATTATTCTATTCTGTGCTTCAGACGTATACACCTCATTGTTTACCTTACTTCCCTACTTGGTATCATCTCTAAAAGATACTCTCTAAAACCACTGAACTCAATTTATAAAGAATCAAGAAAATCTAACCAATTCTCATGGGAAAACATGTTAGAATTATCAGACTTTAAAGTAGCTAACGTAACTGTGCTCCATGGGATAAAGGTAAACACTCTTGATATTCATGGAAGTTATCAGCAGAAAAAATAAAAAGCAGAAGAAAAGAAGTAGAAGCTTAAGAATGAAAAAATACAGTAACTAAAACTAAAATATTAATGGGTAGACTAAATAGAGAATGGAGATAAAGGAAAAAAGCATTTGTACACCTGAAAATAGCACAATAAAATTGTTCAATCTGAAGAACAGAAAGAAAAACATCCTAAAATACAAGTAGACAGAACCTCAGAGAACTCTGAGATAATATTATAAGATCTAACATTCATACCATTAGTCTTAAAGGACGAAATAAAGAAATTGGTGCAAAAACAAAAAAGGCTGAAGAAACAATGGCTGAAAACCTTCCAAACTTGGTGAAAGATATAAATTTACATACTAAGAAGCTAAGCAAAACCCCAAGTAACTGTCATGAAATCATGCCCAGACAATCAAACTGCTAAAAACTATATATAAACATATATATATGTTTATATTATGCACGTATATATCTGGCAGCCTGAAAAAAATGACACATTATATAATTACATAATTATATACTGGGAACCAAATGAACAACATTGTTAAAATGCTGAAAGAAAAGAATTTCCAACCCATTATTCTATATTGAATAAATATATCCTTTAGGAACAATAATATAATAAAGACAACCTGAGATGAAAAAACTAAGAAAATTTGTTGAGAGGTAATTTGCTCTAATAGAACTGCTAAAGGAAATTCTTCAGATTTATGGGAAAAATTCTAATAGGCATCTTGGAAATAGAGGAATAAAGAAGATGGTAAATATCTGATATATATAATATCATTACATGTATTAATAGCTATGACTATTAAAAGACATACATATCATATGTATTATTAGCATATCTAATATACAGTATTATTAGATATTAAATAATGAAACATGTAGTACTATGTATAAAATATAACATAATAAAATATATCATATACATATATAATTGATGGGATTTTCAATGTATGTAAATGTAATATATATGGAAACTATAACATAAAGCAGAGAGGGAAAGGGACCCACATGGTTGGCAGGTTCTTCAGTTTACTCAAAGTGGTATATTAACCAAGTAGTCTGTGAATGTTGGTTAAGTATATTATAATCCCTAGAGTAAACACTAAAAATATGATTCAAAAAGATCATCAAAAGCTAATAGATAAATTAAATGGAATTCCAAATAATATTTAAATAATCTAAGAGATTTCAGTAAAGATGACATGTGTAACTCCGGGAGGAAAATATTCCTAGCCCAGGGCAAATAACCTTTGAAGCCGAAATCAGTCAAAGGGAGAAATAAGGTGGGAGAAATCTGTTTACTGCTTACAAGCTCTCGTCCACTTCTCTCACAACCCAGATGCAAAAAGGGACCCAACCAAACCTTTCTGGTCCAGATGTGCCCTTGCTCCCCCATGTAATCACCTGCTGATATGGACATGGACTACTTCTCTCCACCCCTTGGAAATACCTATTAATATGGAGATGCACTAAGGTCAGGAGAGAGATTCTGGAAATTCTGCAATTTTACCCATAATGTGAAATAATAAAAACCTTTCATGGCTCTTTTTTTTCTTTTCTTTTTTCTGTTTTTTCCTTTATTTTTATGTTGTTTTATTTTTCAGCAAGCATTCTCCCAATCCTTATAGGTTCTTAAAAATCCCTATTTGTTCTGTCTCCTACTGATCTCTCTGGATTTATACCACTTTTCATCTGGTTTACTATGTTCAAGCTATGTGGTATCTGGCTCAATTTCTGGAAGAGTATTGAACACTTCCTTTGAGGTCTGTGTATACACTATTAACTGGGCTAGATCATCTTCCCCACCCTCAGCCATATATACACATAATCTTCAGATAACTCTTATTCATCTTTTACATTCATTTTTATCACTTGTTTTAAAAAAGTCTTTCTTGACCATCTCTTCTACCTAAATATGTTATTCTTTTAATATATTTTCACATTCTCTGAAGTTTTCTTTCACACTATTTATCAATTACAAAAAAGGCAGCTCCAGAAATTCCATATACAAGGAAATTAAAAGTGAAAATCTGGTTGGAAGAAGGCTAGGGCAATTATCCTAAAGTTTTTTCGTGTACACTGTCTTTTCATTGAAATAATGGAGTAATATCTAATAATAGTACATGTATTTCTTACTAGCCATACTCCAGTGTCTGCTAGGATATGTGTAGGAATGATAGAAGTTAGAGCAGGGGTGCAAACAAATAGTTCATATATATTGTTGTTTTACACTTGCCTGCATGGTCATGTGTGCATGTGTGTGTGTGTGAAAGAGAGAGAGACAGACAGAAAGTAAAAGAGAGAGAAGAGAGAGATCTTTATCCAAGCATGGAGGACTGAAAGCATATGCAGTTGGCCCTTGAACAACCTGGGAGTTAGGAATGCCAACTGCCCATAGAATGAACTCCCTGTATAACTTTTGACTCTCTAAAAACTTAACTACTAATAGCCCACTGCTGACCAGAAGACTTATTTTGATAATATATGTAATATAAGTATTTTATATATATAAATGTATGTATAATATATAATATACATAGAATACATATACATATTTTGTGTATGTATTATACACTGATCCTTACAACGCAGTAAAATTTTATCTTAGTTTAGAAAATAAGATAATTTTTTACCAACTGTTTTCCCAAATCTCCAAACATTTTTCTTAGTTACTGAAAAAAAATCGATGTGTAAGTGCACCCACAGGGTTCAAGTCCATGTTATCCAAGGATCAACAGTAATGTCTTAAATAATATTGCAAAAATATTCCTTTTCCTAGGGGTATATGATATAGAAGAGAAAAAAAATGGCTCATGCCACTCTTCTTTCCAACTTTGAGTGCATATAATTGTGAAAAGAAGAAACAAGAGTGGAGAGAATAAGGCCATCAGAAGCCAGGATAATCATTCTCATTTCCTGTTCACATTTTGTCTCATCCTCTGAAATGTAGGTTTCACAAACAGGGACATGTTCAAAAACTATTTGTGGAATGAAGTAAATGAGTATATGCCTTTTCCCACTCCATGAGGACAGAGCTTATATCTACCTTATTATCCTCTGTATTCCCAGTGCACAGCATATTTTCTGACATTTAATAGACATTCAAAAATATATTGCATAAAAGCACAATATTCTAAAAGCACAAGTAAGGAAATTAGCAACGATCATTTTCAAGGAAACAAGTTAGCTGCTTGTTCTCTTTTTGGTTTTTTTTGCCGTAATTGTTGTTAGTTGCTAGAACAGAGCTAAATTTACTCTTGGCTCTATTGTGCTTCGTTTTTGGTCCTGGAACTAGTGAAGTCCTTCGGCAGCTGGTCAGTGAACTGTTCTTTACAATCTGTGAGGAGATAAAGAGTTTATGCCAGAAGGTAAATCAACTGTTTGGCTAAGCTGACATTGGAGGGTATGTGAAATGTAAGGCTTTCTAGATGAAGGAAGCAGTGTTAGTGTAAATTCTGTCACAATCGTCTCATCTCCTCATGCACAAGTAAGATAGAGTTATTAGACTGCTATTTGAGCATCAATGCCACAAACTTTCCTTTCCAGCTATGGTAAAAACATCTTGGATCATACTAAATCCTCTGCTCAGAACTATTAAAAAAACTGGATAAAAATATTTTTAAAAAATAGCTTTCACACATCAGAGTACAACCAAGAAAGTTAGAACTTGAAGGACCAAGATCCCTAACAGAAACACAATAGAGCCCTACATTTCCCATTTCATTTGTTCAGATAATTTGCTGATTTACCAACTGTATATGTGTTGGGCAAGAGGCCAAAAAAGCTTGGAAAAAAGTTTCTAAGGGATAACAGTCTAAGAGGTTTTAGCAGTGTTACTGTACTAAGAAAACAAACATCTGAGCTTGAGAACTCCTTATAGAGTTATTGTAAGAATTAAATGAGATAATGCATCTAAAGTCCTAGAAGTAAACCTTACAAGGAAAGAAAAATGAAACGTGCTTACTGGGAGCATGGAACATCAGGGAAATGGAAGGACAATGCTATATATTATTCTGGAGACCAAGGGAGAAGATACTTTCCAGACTGTCAGAAAGGTTCTAAGTACCCAAATCACAAAAATATGAAGGACAATAAAGATAATGAATGGGTCCCAAATTCAGACAATTAAGAGCTCTTTGGTGAGAAGTTTCAATGAAGTAATGGGGATAGAAAGCATATTGTTAGGACTGAATGGGAACATAAGTAGGAAATATTCAGCATTTTTTAAAAGGTTGGTAATCATAAAAAGACGATGTATTTGTAACATGATGAGCTACTGATACCTTAACATTTTTTGACTACTCTGAACTTACCAGCAAGTGAATTAAAAGGTTTTTTATTGCTTTTTAAATAAGGGAGCCATACTTACAAATGGGTCAAAAACAATAAACTTTTCAAAATTAAATACAAATTATCTTCCAGAAAGTCGATCCCAATTTCCATTTCTCTGAACAATATATGATTTTTGACAGAGATGAATATCTTAAAGCTGTAAGAGTTTATTCTCTATTTTATTAATTTAAAAAAAATCTCTTCAGTGTATGTGCATTACCTTTACAATAAAAAATGTGGAGATGTTAGCTAGAGAAAAGATTTTTTTAACATCCAATATCAGTTCCTTTCCAACAGAAGATTGTATTTTGAGCTTCCCAATGTCAAAAATATAATTGGTAACCAAAGATGTTCCAATCTCACTAACAGAAGAATTTTCCAAAGAACTTCAAAAACACACAGATGTATATTCTTGCTGGAGATCAATTTTTAGAGAAAGTAAGTGCAGCATTATCAAAGTACAAATCTATGACACTGAAATGACACCATCACATTTATAGAAACAAAAAGACTTCTGAGAGTACAATTTTTAAAAAATCTTTAACTTCATAACCACACAGATTTAAGAGCCTTCTCTTACCTAGCATATTAACAAATTTTGTTAAAGATGTATTAATCAAGCATACACACTATTAAATAATTAAAGATTATTCAAGTAATAACACTTCCATCAATTGACATGGGAAAGGTAACTGAATTTCTTAAACAACTTTTTGTTGAAATAGTAACGCAGCATGCAAATCATCCTTAACTCAGCTCCTGACTTGGAAAGGAGGAGTAACAGTGAGAGTGTGCCCCCATCTTTAAACCAATAATGACAAGAACAAAAAAATAAGACCAAAATAAGTCAAAAGAAAATCAAAGTCAATTTCACACTTTGTTTAAAGATAGCTTTCATTTGCATTCTTCTTTCTGTGCCTTATTTTAACTTTGTTAATGACCCGAAATTCTGAAATTATCAATACCGATTAGTCTCTTTGGAATAGATTCTTGGCACATATTTTCTAAACTATAAAAAGAAATGTAATTAAGGGAAAAATATTTCAGTATTCTAATCTATGAGCTTTCAAATTCCTAGTAAAATCAAGACCTCAGGATTTTTAAATACCTTTGAAGTGTTTACCATGTCCTTTCATTTTGACTCCCCCTGTTTTCCAATCCTGAATATCTCCTGCCATACCAAAGACTTTAAAAGCCTCTTATGGAAATGCCTTCACTGAATCAGTGTTCAGACCTGTCTATAGGAAGCCTGTCAAAAACTAACCTGCTTTCGTCTCATTCTCCATGCATACTTGGATAGCTAATATATTAAACTAATTTTTGTTCAAAGCATTAGTGAGGGATTACAGATTCTTTAGTTATTCATTCACTGCACTCAATTCAACACACATTAATTGTGAATTTTATATTCCAAGTACTTTAATAAAATTCTGAGCACATGCATAAGTAAAATAGAATTTCTATCCTCAGTAGTGCATAGACCAGGAAGCTATTAGTAAGCAGTGTGGCATATGCTAAACATTATCCAGGAAAGCACTGAAAAATATGATTGCAAAGAGGAAAGAGTATTTAGTTTCTTCTGTAAGAAAGCTTTTACTACTATTTTGACAGGTGGATTCTTGGAGATAAATTTCATAACTCAAGGGTATGAAGAAATAGTCCAGTAGAAGAAAAACTAAGGAGTTTTTTTTTTTGGCTAAAAGGCATTCTGTGGTCTTCAAATCATACCATATGCAGTATAACATTCTGCCTACTCTCTCCAGATTTGGGTATTCTTAAAAGCTTTGAAAATAGCATTTGGGCTGCCCAACTTATTGATATTTTATAGATCACATGGAAAATAAATTTTTATCCTGAAAGCATGGTGCTTGTCAGGAACGGTGACCATGCCTGCATGGATGGGCTGTTTGTAATTACTGCCCAGTCCACTTTTCCTTGTAAGGGAAAATTATTTTCCCTCAGGCTACTGCTAAGGAGGAATGTCCTATACCCTGTTTTTCTGCTGTATAAGGGCAGCTGACAGACAAATGTAAGGCCCTAACTCAAGGGCAGTCAGTGCTCAGGTGGGCTGTTTCCTATCTGTTGTTATCTCAGAAACCTTGTGTGCATCATCACTCCCTCCCCCTTCCCCACCACATACTCCTTACTTGAGGTAAAACAAGATAAGGAAATTTTGGCAGTTGGTGGTTAAAAGAAGCTGGAAAAATGCTGTGAGGAAAAACTAGAATTGGTCAGTTAAAACCATGTACAAGACACAAGAGAACTAAAACTTTGGGTAAGCCAAATAGGAAACTGTTAATGAAACAAAATTAAGTAATCGTTTTGAAAGTCTCAACTCATGCAATATCCAATACCCAAATTCTGCTGCCAAGTTCCTCAAGGGCACTATGATTCCAGAATCACCTTCCCGCTGTGGCCTTCTTGAAGCCTTATTTTATTCAGCACCATTTCAACACTTCTGTGATTCTGTATGTATCTTTACAATAAACTATTTTATAAGCTACATAAGCAGATTTTTGTGCCATGGTTCTACAAAGGCTGGCAACTGGTTTACACGTGCTGGCTAGCTGTGGTGAAGTTACGCAGAGCCAGGGTCAATAATACCAAGCCAGGTGGTCACACAAAGTAATCAGGTTTCTAAATGGGAGTAATAAAAATGGAAATCAAGATATAAAACCTTAAGAATATAAGCTATAAAAAAGCAAGGTAAGAAGTAAAAGTCAGGACAGCAGTAACAGATGTGCTTTATTAGTCAGTAAATCTGGGATGGATAGAAGGAGAAGTTGTAGAAAAAACTTTAAAAGGAGGGGAAGAGAGAGACAAGGAGAGAGAGAACATATTGGTTGCTTCTAAGTTATGGCAATTATGAATAAAACTGCTATAAACACAGTAGATTTTGGTGTAGATGTAAGTTTTCAGCTCCTTTGAGTAAATACCAAGGTGCATGACTGCTGGACCATATTGTAAGAGTTTGTTTAATGAGAAACCACCAGCTGTTTTCGAAATTGGCGATAGCATTTTGCATTACCATCAGCAATGTAAAATAATTCCTGTTGCCGTACATCTTCACCAGTATTTGATGTTGCCACTGTTCCAGATTTTTTGACATTTTAATAGGTGTGTAGTAGTATCTTGTTGTTATTTTAATTTGCATTTTACTGATAACATATGAAGTAAAGCAACTCTTCATATGTTTATTTTCCATTTACACAGCTCCTTTGGTGAGGTGACTGTTAAGGTCTTTGGCTCATTTTTTAATCAGGTGTCTTATTGTTGAGTTTTAAGATTTCTTTGTATATTTTGGTAACAATCCTTTATCAGATGTGTCTTCTGCAAATATTTTCTCCCTGTCTCTGACTTCTCTACTAATTCTTTTTTAGTATCTTTCACAGAGCAGAAGATTTTAATTTTAATGAAATCCAACTTATCTATTATTTCTTTCATGGATCAGGTCTTTACTGTGGTATCTAAAAAGGCATCACCATACTCAAGGTTATCTAGATTTTCTTTTATGTTATCTTGTAGGAGTTTTACAGTACTGAGTTTTACATTTAGGTTTATGATGCATGTTTTTTTTTTTTACACATCAAGCATTTATTTATTTATTTTTTAATTTTTTTGGAGAGGGCATCTATCATATTTATTGATCAAATGGTTGTTAACAATAAAATTCTGTATAGGGGAGTCAATGCTCAATGCACAATCATTAATCCATCTCAAGCCTAATTCTCGTCAGTCTCCAATCCTCTGAAGCATAACGAACAAGTTCTTACATGGTGAACGAATTCTTTACATAGTGAATAAGTTCTTACATGGTGAACAGTACAAGGGCATTCATCACAGAAACTTTCAGTTTTGATCACACATTATGAACTATAAACAATCAGGTCAAATATGAATATATGATGCATTTTGAGTTAGTTTTTTGTGAAGGGTCTAAGGTGTGTACTAAGAGTCATTTCTTTTTGCCTGTGGACGTCTAGTTGTTCCAGCACTGTTTGTTGAAGAGACTATCTTTGTTCTTTCTACTGCCTTTGTTCCTATGTCAAAAATCAATTGCCTACTTTGTAGGGGTCTATTTCTACATTCTCTATTCTGTTCCATTGATCTACTTGTTATTTCTCCAATAGCACACTGTCTTGATTACTGTAACTCTATAGTAGGTCTTGAAGTTTGGTAGTTTTCTGACTTTGTTCTTCTCTTAAAATATTGTGTTGACTATTCTGAATCTTTTGCTTCTCCATATAAACTTTAGAATAAATTCATTGAATCCCATAAAATAACTTGCTGGGATTTTGACTGGCATTGCACTGAATCTATTAAGTTGGGAAGAACTGGTATCCTGGCAATACTGAGACTTTCAATCCACACACATGGAATATCTTTCTATTGATTTGGTTTTCTTTGTTTCGTTTATCAGTTTTGCAATTTTCCGCATATAGATTTGGTACATATTTTGATAGATTTCTACTTACATATTTCATTTTTGATGATGTTAATGTATATGCTGTTGTGTATGTAAGACTTTTTTTTCTTTTTCTTTTTTCTAAATCCCCCAAGTCATTCTAATGGACACTGAAGTTCGCTGAAGAAACACTCATCTGTGAGAAAGAAATATTACCCTTGTTTGGACCATCTGTTGTTTGAGTTTTCCTTTTATTTCTTAATATACACTTGTGTTTGTAGATAGAGATAAGATGGTAATGAGTAATAAAATTTACTCAAATATTTATGCTATAAACAACATCTGAATAACAGTCTTTTAAAATGTGACTATTTGAATATTTGTAATTTCTAACTGAACATGTTAGCAGTTAAGATCAATTTAGGCTAGAAAACTGAAATGTTTTGAAATTTGTGAGAAACCTTGTGAGAAACTGTAACATCAGTTCTCGTAACAGCCCTGCAATGTGACTTTGATTCCCGTCTTTACAGCTTGAGGATTCCAAGACTGGAAAAAAAAGTGAATTACTTAAGGTCTCTCTAAAAGTAAACACCCTAGCCTGTGTTATTGCAAAATCATGCTAGTCTTAGTTTCAACGTGTGATCACTCAGTACTGGAGTTCTTAATACTTTAGCCAGGAATGGCTACACTGATATTTAAATTTTATACTTGCACCTTAAATTCTATTAAATCTTAAAAGATCTATGAGGGATTTTTCTATTCTTTAATTTGCTCAAAGCTTATTAATGCTATTATCTGCAGCTACTAGAGCTATTGACCCTGCTCTATTAAATTATTCAACATCTGTTTATTATCTGACTACTATCTGACACACATCATGGGACTATTTGGGGATAAGACAAACTCTGTCCTAAATAAACTCAAGTTTATGATGAAATTCCTCATTTTCCTAAGTACCTTAAATTAGAAAAAATATACATAAACCATAATAATGTTAACCATATATATGGTGTTTACTATGTGCCAGGCTCTTTTAAAGGTACTCTATATTTATCAACTATTCTAATTATAAGACAGTTACTAATTTAACAGTTTTTTCAGATGGAAAACTGAAGCATGTGTATTTTAAGAAACTTGCCACAATGACATGACTAGTGGGTAGGAGAGCTGAGATCTGAATTTAGGCAGTCCAGTCAAAGCATCCATAGCCTCACCTACTGCATAACATTGCCTTTCAATTTTTACATTTGGATCATCAAGAATTCAATTGTAACAATGGACTAAGCACAGAAAGAGTTTTGATATGCACAGTAAATTACTATAGACACATAAATTAAGCAGTACTTGAGTCATGCTGTAAAGCACTCAGCATTTTCATCTTCCCTCATTTGAGAAAATGGAGCCAAGAACTCAAATAAAAACATTGTTCGCATTATAGATGCAAATATGCCATTTATTTTTTGTTTATTTAATGGGCTGAACCTCAAAACACCACACTGGATCACCACACTGGATTAATTTCTAATTACTCAGAAAATCTATTCCTCAGTAAAATTATTCTTGACAAAACAATTGGTCTTTTTTTCTTATATCTTCTAATTATTGAGGCATTCATTAGTTTCATTATCTTGATTTAAATGCATATCATTCAAAGATATCTTAACTGAAAAAAGGCTTCATGAAGACTGTATAGTACTGTGTTGTGTGCTTTTAAATCTTTACATAAATAAACATTATAACAGCTCTCATAATATTTTTTAACTTCAATATGGAATTTAGTTCAACCAATGTTAATTAATATACATCTAGTTCATAATTGGGATTACCTGTATACTTCATGGTATGAAGGCACTATAATTTATCATTCTCGCAGCTATGGACATTTAAATATTTTAACATTTCAATTTTATAAATAATGTGTCAATAAACATTCTTTTACAAGTCTTCTGATTTAGAGGAGTGAGAATGTATCTAGAATATATATTGGAAGTAGAGTTGTTGGGTCATAAAAGAACATTATTTTTTGTTTTTATTAAATACTGTTATATGTTCTCTAAAGTACATTCTAATTGTAGGAAATGTCCATTCTTTCACTTTGCTAATTTTTTACTGGACTATTTATATTTTCTTGTTAATTTTGAAGGAAATGTTAATACTTTTAGAAATATTTATATCTTTTTAAAAGACCTTACCTCTTAGAGACATTAAGAATATCTCTCTTTAGACTTGAAAAAAGATGGCAGCATGAAAAGTGAGGCAGGAGTCTCCTAAAACCATATATATTATGAAAATACAGCAAATACAACTATTCCTAAAAGAGTGGCCAGAAATAAGATTATACCAGCCAGTTTACATCTGGAAAAAGGGAACATCTCATGGAAAAGAGTAAAGTAAAAAGCCACGACCAGGCAGGACCTGGGCACTTCCCCCATCCAGCTCACCAGCGGGAGGAAGAGAATCAGAGTGGGAAGCGGGCAGAAGTCCAGGACTGCCAAGTACCCAGACCTAGAAATCTACTCCAGGAGCACAAACCCACACTGCATGATGCTCTGGAGACTAGAGTGGGTGAAAACCAAAGTCAGAGACTGAAACTGTGAACAGGTTCCACAACCAGCTGCCCTGGGACAAAAGAAAGGAAGGCACTTTGAAAGACTTTGCAAAAGAGAGAGGGCTGCTAAAGGGGCAAGGGTTTAGGAGAAGCAATAGGTGGCGGACAAAATCATCCCAGTACACTCAGCCCAGCAGGTTAGGAACTATCAAGAGCTTCAGGTGCTCCATCCCCCTGGCTGACAATGCAGCCCCAAGGCCCCTCACTGCGATAAGCAGCCTGCAGCTTTTTTCTCCTGGCTGGCACCTGCATGCAAATCCACTGTCCCCATCACTGCTTCAGACCAGCTGGAGGGCAGCTCTGCCTACAGCAACTACATGGCTTAATGCAAATGATAATCCCTGTGCGCTGCTAACTGGCCCTGACAGCAGAGGCAGGCACCGCAGCCAGCTGGGAAGCACAAAAAGGCTTTGTCCTTCCTGCAGACACCTGCACCATTCACCTGCAAACACTGTCTTCACCTAGGCCATCCCGAAAGCCACCTAGCCCACGGCAACTTAGGGGATTAACCCAGAGGCCACTCCCTCTCTGCGGATCACTGGCCCTGACAGCACAGACAGGCACTGTGGCTAGGAAGCAGGAAAGGGCTCTGTCCTTCCAGAAGACACCTGCACCACTCACCTGCAACACCTGCTATTGCTACAGGCTAGCCTGAGGGCTGCCCAACACATGACAGCTTAGGGGATTAACCCAGAGGCTGCTCCCTGCATGCAGCTCACTGGCCCTGACAGCAGAGACTGGTACTGTAGCCGGGAAGTAGAAAAGGGCTTTGTCCTCCAGGCAGACACAAGTGCCACTCACGTGCAAACCCTGGTATCACTTCAGTGCAGCCTGAGGGCAGCCCCGTCCACAGCAGTTGAGGGAATTAACCCAGAGGCCACTTCCCATGCATGGTTCAATGGCCCTGACAACAGAGACAGGCACTGCAGCCAGGAAGCAGGAAAGGGCTCACTCTTTAGGGTAGGTACCAGCACCACTCCCCTGAGATCATTGCCATCACTCCAGGCCTATGAAAAGGCAGAAGAACCTTGTTCAATCCAAAATCCCCCAAACACCAGAAAGAGGGTGTTTGAAATCACCAATCATCCTGAAAAAGACTTCAAAATAAAAGTCATAAGCATGCTAATGGAGCTACAGAAAAACATTCCAAAGCTAAGGGATGAATTCAGGAGGGAGATAGACACCTTAAAAAATAAAGTAGCTGAAATGAAAGAAACAATGGAGGGATTTAAAAGCAGATTACAGAGGTAGAGGAGATGGTAAATGGAATAGAAATTAGAGAAAAGAAATACAAAGAAGCTGAGGCACACACAGACAAAAGGATCTCTAGGAATGAAAGAATATTAAGAGAACTTGATTGGATTGGACAAATTCAAAGAGAATAATATTCATATTATAGGTGTACCAGAAGAAGAGAGGAAAAAGGGATAGAAAATGCTTTGAAGGAATAATTGCTGAAAACTTCCCTAATCTGGGGAAAAAAATAGTCTCTCAGGCCATGGAAGTGCACAAATCTCCCAACACAAAGGATCAAAGGAAGACAACAAAAGACATATAATAATTAAAAAGGCAAAGATCAAGGACAAGAACAGAGTATTAAAAGCAGCCAGAGAGGGAAAAAAGATCACCTACAAAGGAAAATCCATCAGGGTATTATCAGACTTCTCAGCAGAAACCTTACAGGCCAGGAGGGAGTGTCATGATATATTCAATGCAATGAATGAAACAAAAGGGCCTAGAACCAAGAATAATCTACCCAGGAAGATTATCATTTAAATTTGGAGGGATTAATCAGCTCCCAGATAAGCAAAAGTTGAGGGAATTTACCTCCCACAAACCATCTCTACAGGGTATTTTAAAGTGACTGCTCTGGATGGAAGTGCTCCTAAGGCTAAATCACTGTCACCAGAGAAAATAAAACCACAGTAAAGGAAGTAGACCAATTAAATGCTAGCCAAGTGCTAAATTAAATCAGCTATCCACAAAGTCAGTCAAGGGATACATAAAGAGTACAGACTATGACACCTAACATATAAAGAGTGGAGGAGGAAGAAAAAGAGGGAGAAAAAAAAAAGAATCTTTGGATGGTGATTCTAATACCATAAAAAAATGAGTTAAGTTAGACTGTTAGATAGTAAAGAAGCTGCCCTTAAATGTTTGGTAACCACAAATTAAAACCTGCAATGGCAATAAGTACATATCTGTTGATAATCACCCTAAATGTAAATGGACTGAATGCACCAATCAAAAGACATAGAGTTACAGAATGGAAGAAAAGCAAGACCCATCTATATGCTGCCTACAAGAGACTAACATGTAACCCAAAGACATACAAAGACTAAAGGTAAGGAGATGGAAAGAGATATTTCATGCAAACAATATGGAGAAAAAAGCATGAGTTATAATACTTGTATCAGATAAAATAGACTTCAAAACAAAGAAAGTCACAAGAGACAAGGAGGGACATTATATAATGATTAAGAGATCAGTACATAAAGAGGATATAACCATTATAAATATCTATGCACCCAACATAGGAGCAACCAAATATGTGAAACAAATACTAAGAGAGTTAAAGGTGGAAACAGAATGCAATGCATTCATTTTAGGAGACCTCAATACACCACTCACTCCAAAGGACAGATCAATCAGACAAAAAATAAGTAAGGAGACAGAGGTACTGAACAACACATTAGAACAGATGGAACTAACTAACAAACATCTACAGAACACTCTACCCAAAAGCAACAGGATACACATTCATCTAAAGTGCACATGGAACATTTTCCAGAATAGATCACATACTAGGCCACAAAAAGAGCCTCAGTAAATTCAAAAAGATTGAAATTGTACCAACCAACTTCTCAGACCACAAAGGTATAAAACTAGAAATAAATTGTGCAAAGAAAACACAAAGGCTCACAAACACTTGGAGGCTTAACAACATGCTCCTAAATAATCAATGGAACAATGAACAAATTAAAACAGAAATCAAGCAATATATAGAGACAAATGAAAACAACAGCTCAACACCCCAACTTTTGTGGGATGTAGCAAAGGTACTACAAAGAGGAAAGTATATAGCAATTCAGGCTTATTTAAAGAAGGAAGAACAATCACAAATGAACAGTCTAAATTCAAAATTATTGAAACTGAATAAAGAAAAAGAATGAGACCCAAAGTCAGTAGGAGGGACATACTAAAGATCAGAGAATTGAAGAAATAAAGAAATAAAATTAAGAAGAATAAGACAATAGAAAGAATTAATGAAAACAAGAGCTGGTTCTTTGATAAAATAAAATAGATAAACCCATAGCCAGACTTATCAAGAAAAAAAGAGACTCTATGCACATAAATAGAATCAGAAATGAGAAAGGAAAAATCACTATGGACACCACAGAAATACAAAGAATTAGGAGAAAATACTATGAAAAATGATATGTTAACAAACTGGATAACCTAGAAGAAATGGACAACTTTCTAAAAAATACAACCTTCCAAGGCTAACCCAGGAAGAAACAGAAAATCTGAACAGAACAAATACCAGCAATGAAATTGAATTGGTAATCAAAAAACTACCCAAGAACAAAACTTCTGAACAAGAGGGCTTCACCACTGAATTTTATCAAACATTTAGAGAAGACTTGATACCCATTCTCCTTAAAGTTTTGTTTTCCAAAAAATAAAATAGGAGGGAATACTTCCAAACTCTTTCTATGAAGCCGGCATCACTCTAATACAGAAACTAGTTAAAAGACACTACAAAAAAAGAAAACTACAGACCAATATCCCTGATGAACATAGATGCAAAAATACTCAACAGAATAGTAGCAAACTGAATTCAAAAATACATCAAAAGGATCATACATCATGATAAAGTGGCATTTATCCCAGGAATGCAAGGATGTTACAACATATGAAAATCCATCAACATCATCCACTACATCAACAAAAATAAGGACAAAAATCACATAATCACCTCCATAGATGCTGAAAAAGCATTTCACAAAATTCAACACACATTCATGGTGTTGAATTAATACTGTCAAAATGGCTATTCTGACTAAAGCAAGCTACAGATTCAATGTAATTCCTATCAAAATACTGACAGCATTCTTCAATGAACTGGAACAAATAGCTCTAAAATTCATACGGAACTACAAAAGACCTCAAATAGCCAAAGCAATCCTGAGAGGGAAGAATGAAGTGGGGGGTATTACACTTCCCAACTTCAAGCTCTACTACAAAGCCACAGTAATCAAGACAATTTGGTACTGGCACAAGAACAGAGCCATATATCAATGGAATAGAATAGAGAGCCCAGATATAAACCCTCACATATATGGCTGATTAATAATATGATAAAGGAGCCATGGACATACCATGGGGAAATTACAGCCTTTTCAGCAGCTTGTGTTAGCAAAACTGGACAGCTACATGTCAGAGAATGAAACCAGATTATTGTCTAACCCCATACACAAAAGCAAACTCAAAATGGATCAAAGACCTGAATGTAAGTCATGAAACCATAAAACTCTTAGAAGAAAACATAGGGAAAAATCTCTTGAATATAAACATGAGCAACTTTTTCTTGAACGCATCTCCTCGGGCAAGAGAAACAAAAGCAAAAATGAACAAATGGGACTACATAAAACTAAAAAGCTTCTGTACAGAAAAGGATAACATCAGTAGAAGAAAAAGGCATCCTACAGTATAAGAGATTATATTCATAAATGACATATCCAGTAAGGGGTTGACATCCAAAATATATAAAGAGCTCACATGCCTCAACAACCAAAAATCAAATAACCCAATTAAAAAATGGGCAGAGGATCTGAACAGATACTTCTCCAAAGAAGAAATTCAGATGGCCAAAAGGCACATGAAAAGATGCTCCACATTGCTAATTATCAGATAAATGCAAATTAAAACTGCAATGAGATATCACATTACACCAGTTAGGATGGCCAACATGCAAAAGACAAACACAACAAGTACAGGTGAGGCTGTGGAAAAAAGGGAATGCTCTTACACTGCTGGTGGGAATGTAAATTAGTTACCATTGTGGAAAGCAGTATGGTGGTTCCTCAAAAAACTCAAAATAGAAATACCATTTGACCCAGGAATTCCACTCTAAGAATTTACCTTAAGAATGCAGGAGCTGAGTTTGAAAAAGACAGTTGTACCCATATGTTTACTGCAGCACTATTTACAATAGTCAAGAAATGGAAGCAACCTAAGTGTCCATCAGTAGATGAATGGATAAAGAAGATGTGGTACATATACACAATGGAATATTATTCAGCCATAAGAAGAAAGTGGATCTTACCATTTGCAACAACATGGACGGAGCTAGAGGGTATTATGCTCAGTGAAATAAGCCAAGTGGAGAAAAACAAGTACCAAATGATTTCACTCATCTCTGGAGCATTACAACAAAGCAAAAACTGAAGGAACAAAACAGCAGCAGACCCAGAAACCCAAAAATGGACTAGCGGTTACCAGAGGGAAAGGGGTTGGGGAGGGTGGGTGGGATGGGACCTATAAGGGGATTTAGGGGTATTATGATTAGTGCACATAACATGGCGGGGGTGCAGGGGAATGAAGTATACACAGAGAAGGCAAGTTGTGACTCTATGGCATCTTACTATGCTGATGGACAGTGAGTATAATGGGTTATGTGACAGGGACTTGATAATAGGGGGAATGTAGTAACCACAATGTTGCTCATGTGAAACCTGAGCATAAGATTGTATATGAATGATACCTTAATAAAAATAAAAAAATAAGAATATCTCTTTTTAGTCTCTTCTTTGGTTATAAGTTTTTAGTCTTTCCTTCTTTGGTGAAAGGCTTTTAAGTATAATTAAAGAAAAACTCAAAGACATTGTTCTTTTTTTTTGTAATATTACCATAAATTTCCCATGATTTGATGTTTAATACAGTTAAAATACGTTTTGTAAGCAATGTAACATAAGACTAATTTCTTTCCATATGGTTGTCCATCTATCAAATAGCCTTTTCAACCACTACTTTGTGTTGCAGTATTTATCAGGGACTGTATTTGGCCCTCTGTTATGTTCCATTATTTTATTGTCTAATTTTATCTGAATTCTGCATGGCTTTATTCATTATAGCTTTGTAACATCTCTTAATGTCTGATAGGATTAACTCTCCTCATTCTGTCCTTAGTTTTAAATTCTTTAAATTTCTGTGTATTACCTTTCATATGCATTGTAGAATCAGCTAATACCCCGTTATTCAAAAATTAAGAAATAAAATAATCCAATTTTGACTGTAATTGCATTAAATGATAGAAATTTTAACTAATGACTATACTGATAAATCATTCTATTTATGAATATCTTCTATATCTGCATTCATCCAAGTCTTTTTAAATCCCTTTCAATAAAGTTTCAAAATTTACTTCAAAAAGTGCTAATTTTATTAGTATTTTTCTTTATGTTCTATTGCTTTCATAATTAATGAAATTTTTTCCTCTATATTTTCTAATTCATTAATACAGGTTTAAAAGAAAATCAACATGTCTTTAAATGTTGGTCCTGAATCCAGTTAATTTGCTGAACTGTCTTCTGTTTAATAGTCTACACATTAATTGTTTCTATTTTTTTCCATGAAAATTATATCATCAATATATAATTGCCACCCGTATTTCAATAATTTTAACTTAATCACCTTCCTCCTCTCATTGCATTAGCTGGGGTCTGCAAACTATGTTAAATAGGAGAAATGATAGTAAGAAAACATTTTTGTATCCTAGCTGCATCATTAGAATTTCCCAAGGGTTTAGTGAGAAACCTACATGCTTTTCAAACCTGTTAGTTTTAAAGTTATTGATCAAATGGTACTAAGATATGATTCCTTATCAATTGTAAGAAGAAACCAAGATTTCCAATATCCCAAATCAGAAGAATGAAATAATAATTTGCAAGTAATTATGATATTTATGGAATGGTGACTACATCAAAATACTGGATAAGCACATGGATAAACAGAGGCAGAGTCATCAGTACAGTATAGCACTACAAATTGAAATTAGGGAAAATAACAATCACGGATGAACAATTCTCTCTACTTTTTACTGGAGGAAGGATTAGGAGAAGATACAGAAAGAACTGTGAATTTTTGCAGATTCACTGAGAAACCATTCAACAATAATTGAACACTTACTGATTAAAGTGAAAAATGTACCTATTAGATAAAAGAGATTTCCTAGGTAAAGCTTAATCTCCAATGCCTACTACTTTGAGGGTGGACTAGATTTAGTGACTCTTCCAAAACTGATAGTAGAGAGTGGGAAAATAGTAACTTTATAATTCAGAAGCCTGATAAACCGTATTTTAATGACAAAGTAATGAAAGTTAACATTACCAGTAATTTCATGTTGTTATCATGTGCCCCCTGTATCATGTGACAAGAAGGGTGGCTGACCTATGTTGCATTCTTTCCAAATACTTACAGCTCCAGTCTGATCACAATAATAGACAAATCAGATATGGGGACATTCTATAGGATACCTGGTCAGTACCTCCCCAAATTGTCAAGGTTATGAAAACAAGTAAAGATTGAGAAAGCATCACACATCTGAGGTGACAGTGGGACCAGACAACTAAATGCAATGCAGTACTGCATAGACCAAACAGAAAGAGCACAGCAGGAGAGGGTATTGATAGAAAAGCTGTTGAAATCCAAATAGGTCTAGAATGTGATTAATAGAAATATATCTATTATCAGTGCTCATTTGGCAAATTAATTCCAGTAATATTGGGGCAACCTGGGTGAGGGGAATATGGGAACTCTCCGTACTAGCTCTACATCTTCTCTGTAAGTCAAACATTATTCCAAAATAAAAGGATTATTTTTAAAAAAAGATCTGAGCTTTTTCTTTAGTTTTTTTTGTTGTTTGTTTAATCCTTTATCTGGTTCAGATGTTCCATATTTTTAAGATAAATAGATATAGGAATTGTCATTGTCTTACCTCTTTGTCTTCTAGTAATCAATTAACTTTTCCTGATACCAATTTCCAAAAATGTGCATTGTTATTAACTTGTAGATTAGGCAAGAGGCTGGACTAGGGGTAAAACAATAAAATAAATAAGACCCCACAGGAAATGGACAATGCATTGTCCCTCTCTTTGCCAGTAGACCATTTTTGCTATCTATAACTTGAAATTGTAAGCTATCACACTGCCATAGACTCTAAAGTTTCTATAAAAAATGTTGTGCATTTAAAAAATACATATAATTTAAAAGATAAATAGCAGGTTGTATGCCATGTACATATAATGTCTGCTTTTTTTTTTTTACTGCTTGACAAATTTCTTTTTGTGTTTAAATCATGTTAGCTACTAAACAAAACACTCTGGCAAAGCAGCAAGCTAAAATTTAAAAAAGAAATCCTAAAACTTTGTTCCATGATTTCTACTTCTAGTTAAAATATTTTGTTTTGAAAGACTTTTCCATTCTTGATATGCTGTCCATCTGAAATCTAGTTTTCAGGACTCCCAAGGTATCCATGAAACAGATGCCAGTCTATGTAACTATTCTAGTTACATCAGGGCATAGTCAAAGAAGTGCCATCCCCCAAATATGTTCTGTAATTTGAACCAAAAGCCTCCGATAGTAACTCCCAAAGTGAGTATGGGAAGGAAATTCATGTGCACCCTTTGGCAATGCATATGGTAGAACCAGAAAATTTAGAAACCATTCTTCTGCCACCATGGCAAGTTTCAATTCTTTGTTACTTTTTATTTTTTATCCTTGCAGTTTGCTCTTTGAAGAAACCGGGTCATTTGTCCTTTTGGCACACAGGTTGGGTTTTGCAAATTACATTCCATGTTTTGTTTAACATGTTCCTCCAAATTGCCTAATTATCAGAATTGCTTCTATAAAGATAAACTTCACCATGTCAGCTATTTTGGTTATCCTGAGCTATAGTATGTATAGTCCAGGAAGTATATAGTAGAATAGTATGTATAAATGAAGACCAGACCAATCCTTGATTGTTCTTTCTATTTAGCAGGTTTCCAAAAATAATGAATGGATTCCCAAGCATCCTTCAAATGGGTAATGAGCTGTTAATTTTTTTAAGTATCATTATGAACTCATGGATTAAAATATACTTGAAATGCTTTTATCAATAATTTTTGTTTGTGTATTCATATTGAAGTTGATCCAAATTTGGTCAGTGAATCCTAAATTAGTTGGCTCCTCAGAGCTTTGGCCCAGACCCAGAAACCTTTGTTAGCTTTCTTTTTTCCTGGGAATGATGAAATTCCCCAGGTGCATTTTGGATATTCTTAGATCTGAAAACAGCTATTTCTCCAAAGAGTTTTAGCTCCTTTTAGTGAGGTACATTATTTAGAGATTACAATCTGAGCACAATTGGTCATTGTTTCTAGATCATTTTAGTGAAATGGGCCAGGAAATAGTTTTTGATAAAATCCTTCTCGAGTTCACACTGGTACATCCAATTTAAACTCAGAACTTTTGGAATTTTCACTTAACTTCTTTATTCTTGATGTTTCTTTTTCCCATCTCAGTTCTCAATGGCACCAATTTTCTTTTTTTTTTTTGCATCATCCCATTCTACAAACATAACAGCCTCAGAATCACAATACCAACATCATATCAACACAATCATTGATGAAAACATTTTAAGATTTTTGTTCTTTTTGTCCTCAATTTTATACCATCTGGGATGTAGTAATTTAAAATAATCCCTTGATACACAGTTATAACAATCTGTTGTTTTTCTTTTTAATCTTATAATTATAACTAAATTTTATTTTGTAATTATAATTATGTAAAATATGTGTAATTTTCAAAAATAAAATTCACAAACTTTGTTCACACATCAGGAAAACCCTGCTTCACTTGTTTTCCTCTCTACCACACTCTTAATTTTCCTTTACAACTTAGGTAATTTTTACTTTATCTTCCCATTTTAATGTAAAAATGTGCACATGCATTCATCTACTTTTTGTAGGTGGGTAGATACATGAATATATGCTAGTACACTATATGTATTTTTCTCCACCATGCTGTTTTCTCTTAATGCAATCTGGAGATCCTATTACAGAAGTATTTAGGGATATCCCTTACTGCTTTTCCAATTACAAAGTACTTCATTCAGAGGTATATCAACTTTGTTCAAGTAGTACGATATTAAAGGACATGAGCTGTTTTCTCTTCTTTGCTAATACAAATATATCTATTACAAACAGTCTTTACACATATCTATTCATCCTGATATGAGTGGGTTAAATTCCTAGAAATGAAATTGCTGGCTTAAAGGATAATATATGTGTGGCTTTTTAAAAAGATTTTGCCAAATTTTCTCTTTTAGGAATTGGATCATAGCATTTTGTATGTATACAGGTAAGGAATATGTCCAAGTACCTACTTTCCCACCACTATACCAACAGGGGACATTATTGAGCTTTTGGATTATTGCAAACATAATGGACTTCTCAGTTTAATTTCAACTTGCATTTGTCTTGCCATAGTGAGGTTGAGCATCTGTATATACTTAGGAGCCATTTGCATTTCTTTTTCTGTGAACTCTTTTTTCCCAATTTCTATTAAGTTTTTTAAGTTTTTTTTTCTTTTACTTGCAGCACAAAAGGAGGCAGAGATAATACATAAAAAATGAGCATGGCTCTTCTCCTAAAACAAATACCTTATGGATACTGAAATCTGAATTCCAATTAAATTTCATATGTCATACAGTATTATTTTCTTGATTTTTTTCAACAATTTAATAATGCAAAAACCATTCAAAGATTATAGTCTATACAAAACAGGCAGCAAGGCTATATTTGTCCTGTTTGTTGTGGCTTGCTTACCCCTGACCCAGGATTAAATTAGAGTTTTGTCAATTGTCCAGGATAAGATTTTGTTTGTCTTTGCCTTGTCTAATTTGTTGACTGCAGGTTTTGTTTTTGAATTTTTGCTGTGAATGTTTAGATGTAATCAAATACATTCATACTTCCACCATTGTATCTGTTTTACAGTCAAAGCAAAGTTTCTGCACTTCCAAATGATATGTTTTATAACTTTTTTTTCCTTAATTTCAATCTCTGATTCTTATGGAATTTGTCCTATTGTCTTAGTTCATTCAGGTTGCTATAGAAGAACTCCATGAATTAAGTGGCCTATAAACAATCAAGATTTATTTCCCACAGTTCTGCAGACTAGGAATTCAAAAAACATGGTGCTGGCAGAGTCTGTGTGTGGGGAGGGCCTGCTTCCTTGTTGATGGCCATCTTCTCACTTTAACCTCATACAGTAGAAGATGGAGGGATCTTTGCTGTTTTACTATCTTATACGAGGTTATATATATAATATATATAATATATATATACTGTTTTACTATCTTATATGAGCTTATATATATATATATTATATATTATATATTATATAAATATGCACATAGTATTGAGATTATTTGTTGGGAGAAATTCCTTTGAAATTCCTTGGAAATGATGAATTTGAGAAGTAACTAAGTTTTTATTTTCCAAGCTAAATGTCTTTTTTGAATTTCCATCTCTATAACATTCATTTTGGATAAGTTTTTTTTCCTAGAAAATTATCCATTTCTTGTAGATTCTCAAAAAAGTCTGCATAAGGTTGTATTATGTAGTGTTATACTTTTAAATAACTTTTATATTTGTAACTTCCCTTGTCTCTTGATTATTTGGTTAGATTGTTTTTCTAGTGTTTTAATTCTGTCAAAGAACTCATTTTGAAAGTATTTATTAGTCCCACAGAGCTTTTTAGGTGTATTTGTTTTTATTAAATAATATGTTTTTATATATATTAATTTTGCCTCACTTTTGCATTACTATATTCTTTTGTTATTTGGCTTTTTGAATTCAGTGCTAGGGCATTTTTTAAAACCTTTTCATTGTTATTTATAGGTTTTAATGTTATAAATTTCCTCTAATAATTGGTTATTTTATATGGTGAATTCCATAATACATTCTATATTTTATCATTATTTTCAAGAATTTCTGAGATCTCTATCTAAATTCCCTCTAGAATCCAAAAGTTGGATTATAATAAGTATTTAAATTCCCAGAAAAAGCACTTAAATTTTTTTTATATTATTTAATAATTCTATTGTCCTTTGGTTATGAATGCTGCTTGTATTAGTTTCATTATCAGGAATTTTTTGAGGTTTCTTTTGGTGCCTAAGACGTGGTCAATTTTTATGAACATTATCTATTCACTTGCAAAACAGGTGTGCTGAGAATTATTTTTCTCCACTTGACTTTCATAGATTGAAGGAAATATTGAGTTTGCTTCTACCATTAGTATGCTATTGTTTAATTACATAATTACATTGTCTGTCTTTTTCATCAAAGAAAGATTTTCTGCTGTTGGCCATTCTGAATACATCTATGAACTGTGATTTTTCAAAAAGTAAGTTTAAGTCTTCCTTATGCTTATTTATTAAATTATAAATTTAATATTTTTTATTTGTTTTCTGTGTTTTTGTTTTCTATTCAGAGACTTCTATCGTATATATGTTGGATAGATGGAAATATATAAATACATATTATCTTACCCCTTTGTCTGAAATATTTTTATCTATTTATCCAATTCTGTTCATTTTAAACAAAAAATATTTCCTCTTTTTCATCTTCTATTTATCTTCGACATTATATTTGTTCTAGTGGTCTCTAGTTGTCTTTATTCATAAAATAATTTTTCTTTGATTTATAAATATCCTCACAGCTCTACCAGCTTTCTTAAGAAGTCTTTATACCCTGTCATTTCAGAATTGAACTAATTATGAGTTAAGATCTATTTTCATTATATCTATCATTACTTAAAATTTTGCTCTTTTCAAGTTACTATATTGAAATTTTCATCTTTTGGGGAGCATGCTGTTCTTTCATACTTCTGTTTTCTATAAACCAGTCTTTATCTCATTATTACTATTTTTAATAATAAATTTTTTTAAGATTCAACCACATCCTTTTATATTGCTAGATTTGAGATGAAATCTTTTTTCTACTCTTAAGGGAGAGGGAGATCTAGAATAGCTTTGCTACCTTCATAGCTCTTGTGATTATTTATCTGCTGTAATCATTATATATTTAACAATAGAGTCTTTTCCCACCTTTCCTCCATATACCCTGTTTTATCTGGCCCTTCTTTTATTCAATCTAGATTCTAGTCCCAGCAATTTATCCTCAATATGTGGCCTTGCCATGGAAATAAGCTTACATTACTAGTTTCCTAAAAATCAATTGGAACCATATTACCCAGCTCTGTCCAACATTTTTCTAGTCTCTGCACTCACTGGTGAACTGGAGCCTGGACTGCCTACATAGAGTTCACTATTCCCATATCAATTTACTCTTGCTTTCTGTACTGAAAAGGGAAACCCTCATGCTTTCTACACTGGAAAGGAAAATTTGTTGTGAACTGTTGCTAAATTAACTATCAAGGTCATCACAATTCCCCTTGTTATTCACACTTACTCCTACACACCTGTTCATACAACAATTGGGTCTGACTGCTTTTAGTAGTTTGGCCCTAAACACTATTACTTGGCAGGTATTTTTTTTTTCACTTAATTTTGTTTTGTTGTCCATGCAGTTTAACATTTTGATCACTATTGATTTCATTTTTGCTGTTTTATGAACTGAAATTGAAATGCTATGTTTTTTGAAGGTGATGGTAGAAATCAGGGAGATTCAAAAAATTTACTACTTCTGCCACCTTCTTACTATGAAGTTTTTCTACATAAATTTAAATAAAATATATTAAACAATGAAAACTCAGAAAACTAAATTACCTTCTTTTACAACACATAAAAATAAATTGTTCTACACTTCATGTGTATTAAACAATGAAAACTCAGAAAACTAAAACACCTTCTTTTGTAACACTTAAAAATAAATTTTACTACATTTCATGTTTTCAATGGATTTTTAGAAACAAAATGCAGAAACACAGTCCCTGACTTAAATGATACAACTTAAAATTTTTCAACTTTAAGATGGTGTAAAAGCAATATGTAGTCAGTAGAAACCATACATGGAATTTGTATCTTTTCCTGAGCTAGCCATATATGGTATGATCCTTTCTTGTGATGTTAGGCAGGGCAGTGAACTGCAGCTCCCAGTCAGCTGCACAATCACAAGGGTAAATAACCAATACACTTAACAGCTATTCTGGACTCAGACAACCATTCTGTTCTTCACTTTCAGCACAGTATTCAATAAATGACATGAGATATTCAACACTTCTTTATAAAGCAGGCTTTCTGTTAGATGATTTTGCCCAACTGTAAGCTAATGCAAATGTTCTGAGCTCATTTTAAATTTGGTAGGCTAGATGTATTAAATGCATTTTCAACTTATGATATTCTCAAACTATAATAGGTTTATTGGGCTGTAACCCCATAGTAAGTCCAGGAAGATATTTACTGAGAAATTTCATGTGGAGGTGAGAAATATATGTAAAAAATAATTGATATGGAAAGATAGTCAAAGCACTTCTAAGAAATTTTAAGTGAAGCAGTAGATAAAAATTATGGATTAAAAGTAAATTATTTGGGTTACCAGATGTTTTTACTTAGCCATGCTACTTTGCTTCATTAATATTCATCATAAAAATCTGTTATTCTTTTTTAGTAAGGTCTAGTCTAGAATATTCAAAATAACCAATCGTTCAAAATATTCAAAATAACCATAACCAAAATAACCAACCATCAGACCATGTTCTGCTTTTAAGAAATCATTTTGCTCAGTCTAAGCTAATTTCTAAATAATATATTGGAAATAAATACTTTCAAACCTCTTAGGACACTCTTATCATTTTCTCAAGAATCTATAAAATCCCATTACCTGTTAATAGAGTTTGATGTAGACTGAAGTAAAATAAGTGCATCACAAATCATTTAGTGATGAGATCTTGAATTGAGCCACTTATTGATTCTGAACTTATGTTTACCCTACATCATGTTTAATTTTGCCAATTTCTCTTTATTCAGTGAGATGTATTTGAATGCTAGACCTGAATTGAAGGAATGATTAAATTATATTTCCTTGAAAGTAAATGACTTTCTTTTTCAACATGAAAAATGATATTGAAAATGAAAACCAAGTATATCTGACTATACTACTTATACCTGTCTGTACATGAAATAAACAAAAATGGCCCAGAATTATTCTCTTACCTCATTCTAATGAAAAGTGTTCTTCAAAATTATGCTGTTTTTCTATTTAGGTTTAAGTATAAAAATAGCCGAAGTGCTAAATGAGTATAGGAGCTCCTATAGATTTACAAAAGGAAAACAGTTTTTAAATCTAAAAAATACATGAAGACATAAAAAGAGAATAGTGATTTGTTAATATATACTTAATAAAGTAGAAGATACTTTATTCAAGAATATGCTAATAATCCAACATTAGCAATGAAATGGATCATTTCTATAAAAGTTAAAAATTACAATTTAATAAAAATTAGGAAGCTCTAATTCTAAAACTAAATAAAACTTGCTAAAAAGAATCAGATTTCTCACTTGGATGGCAAATGGCTAATATTTCATAAAAGAATATATTCTAATTTGCTTAAAAATAAGTATAAAAAATGAAAAAATATGAAAAAGTTAATGTGCTACATAACTGAAAAGTAAGACAAAGAGACAACCCTTGATAATAGGAGCATTTTTCCACCTTCATAGCTCTTGGAGTGGGATCATAATTCTAAATGTAAAAGCTAAAACACCAAAACTATCAGAAGAAAATGTAGGAGGAAATCTGCACAGTATTATGGCTCACAGGTAGGTCTTCACCAAAATTAAAACTTCTGCCTTTTTCAAGACACTGTTATGAAGTGTCTTACTTAAAAGGTAAGCCACAGATTTGGAGAATATACTCTTAATGCATATGTCACACAAAGGACTTTTAAACAAAATATATAAATAATACTTACAATCCAATAATTAAAGACAAAGACCCAATTAAAACTTGGCAAGACTTGAACAGATACTTCACAAAAGAATACATACAAAGAGCCTGTACCATGTGCATAGAAGCTCAACTTTATTAGTCATCAGGGGAATGCAAATTAAAACCACAAAGAGATACCACTACACACCCACTACAATGGCTAAAATTAGGAATCCTGTCAGTGTCAAAGGACAGAGGATATTGTATTTGATTCCTTATTCTAGCCTCTTAATTTGGATCATTCTACTCCTGCCTGAATCTTGGTAATTGGCATCCAATTAAAGAGGAATTATATGAAGAAATTCACAGGCTCATTAATAAAATTGAACACTGGTTTCAAGTATTGGTAATAAAGGGAAAACTTCAATTTTGGGTTCCTACTGAGCATTGCAAAACTTGGATGATCTGGGATATTTTATGTGGTAACAGAACTAGTTAATTTTCTTAAAACTAGTAATAAAAGTGATGAATGAGGGGTTTTCAAAAAGAAGGAATTCTTTTGGGAGAAAATATGAGATCTAGCCACTTTCCCCATGTGACACTTTTACTCTGTTGATCACTTTGGATATTCTTTGTTTAGCCTTCCTAAAGAAGTCAGCAGTTTTCTCAAAGACTGCCTCAAAATTTCATGCACTTAAAAACTAAAAAAGTTCCTATTCATAATCAATAGTCAAGAGATTCTTACAAAGGGCAATAGTCAGAAAAAAGGGTTTCCTAAAATGTCAGTGACTGTTATGAGAGACAGGCATTTTCCTATATGGATAAGTTTTTTGGTATCACTAATATACAATTACATGAGCAACATTGTGGTTACTAGAGTCCCCCCATTACCAAGTCCCCACCACATACCCCATTACATTCACTGTCCAACAGTGCAGTAAGATGCTGTACAGTCACTACTTGTCTTCCGTCTGTTATACTGCCTTCCCAGTGCTCCCCCATACATTGTGTGTGCTAACTGTAATGCCCCTTATTCCCCTTCTCCCTCCCTTCCCACCCACACCCGCCACTCACTTTTCTTTTGGCAACTCTTAGTCCATTCTTGGGTTCTGTGATTCTGCTTCTGTTTTGTTCCTTCAGTTTTTGCTTTGTTCTTATACTCCACAGATGAGTGAAATAATTTGATACTTGTCTTTCTCCACCTGGCTTATTGCACTGAGCATAATAGCCTCTAGCTCCATCCATGTTGTTGCAAATAGTAGGATTTGTTTTCTTCTTATGGCTGAATAATATTCCATTGTGTATATGTACCACATCTTCTTTATCCATTCTTCTACTGATACACACTTGGATTACTTCCATTTCTTGGCTATTGTAAATAGTGCTGTGATAAGCATAGGGGTACATATATCTTTTTGAAACCGGGATCCTGTATTCTTAGGGTAAATTCCTAGGAGTAAAATTCCTGGGTCAAATGGTATTTCTATTTTTAGTTTTTAATGAACCTCCATAGTGCTTTCCACAATGGTTGAACCAGTTTACATTCCCACAAGCAGTGTAGGAGGGTTCCCCCTTCTTTGTATTCTCACCAGCATATGTTGTTCCTATTCTTTTCTATGTTGGCCATCCTAACTGGTGTGAGGTGATGTCTCATTGCGATTTTAATTTGCATTTCCCTGATGATTAGCGATGTGTAGCATCTTTTCATGTGTCTGTTGGCCATCTGAATTTCTTCTTTGTAGACGTGTCTGTTTATATCCTCTGCCCATTTTTTAATAGGGTTATTTGTTTTTTGGGTGTTGAGGCGTGTGAGTTCTTTATATATTTTGAATGTTAACCCCTTGTTGGATTTGCAATTTATAAATATATTCTCCAAGACTGTAGGATGCCTTTTTGTTCTGCTGATGGTGTCATTTGCTGTCCAGAAGCTTTTTAGCATGACATAGTCCCATTTGTTCATTTTTTATTTTGTTTCCCTTTCACGAAGAGATGCATTCAGGAAGAAGTTCCTCATGTTTATATTCAAGATAATTTCACCTATGTTTTCTTCTAAGAGTTTTATCATTTCATAACTTATGTTCAGGTCTTTAATCCATTTTGAGTTTACTTTTATTTATGGAGTTAGAAAATAATCCAGTTTCATTCTCTTACATGTAGTTGTCCAGTTTTGCAAACACTAGCTGTTAAAGAGGCTGTCATTTCCCCATTGTATACCCATGGACCCTTTGTCATATATTAATTGACCATATATGCTTGGGTTTATATCAGGGCTATCTAGTCTATTCCATTGGTCAGAGAGTCTGTTCTTGTGCCAATACCAAATTGTCTTGATTACTGTGGATTTGAAGTAGAGCTTCAAGTTGGGGAGCATAATACCCTCTGCTTTATTCTGCCCTCTCTGGATTGCTTTAGCTATTCAGGGTCTTTTGTGGTTCCATATGAATTTTAGAACTGTTTGCTCTAGTTCATTGTAGAATGCTGTTGGTATTTTGATAGGGATTGCATTGAATATGTAGACTGCTTCATCCCAGGGATGCAAGGATGGTACAACATTTGAAAATCCATCAAACCATCACCACATCAACAAAAAGAAGGACAAAGACCACATGACGGTTTTTTGACAATGTCAATTATTCCTATCCATGAGCATGGTATGTGTTTCCATTTATTGGTATCTTCCTTAATATCTCTCATGAGTGTCTTGTAGTTTTCAGAGTATAGGTCAAATGGTATTTCTACTTTTAGTTTTATAAGGAACTAGGCAGGGTGGCCATTTTGATAATATTAATTATTCCTATCCAAGAGCACAGGATGTGTTTCCATTTATTGGTATCTTCCTTAATTTCTCTCATGAGTGTCTTGTAGTTTTCAGAGTATAGGTCTTTCACTTCCTTGGTTAGGTTTATTCTTAGGTATTTTATTCTTTTTGTTGCAATTGTGAATGGAATTGTTTTCCTGATTTCTCTTTCTGCTATTTCATCATTAGTGTATAGGAAGGCAACAGATTTATGTTTATTAATTTTAAATCCTGCAACTTGGCTGAATTCAGATATTAGATCTAGTAGTTTTGGAGTGGATTCTTCAGGGATTTTTATGTACAATATCATGTCATCTGCAAACAGGGACAGTTTAAGTTCTTCCTTGCCAATCTGGATGCCTTTTATTTCTTTGTGTTGTTTGATTGCTGTGGCTAGGACCTCCAGAACTATGTTGAATAAAAGTTTTGGAGAGTGGGAATCCTTGTCTTGTTCCCAATCTTGAAGGAAAAGCTTTCAGCTTCTCTCTGTTAAATATAATGTTGACTGTCGGATTGTCATATATGGCCTTTATTGTGTTGATGTGCTTGCCCTCTATGCCCATTTTGTTGAGAGTTTTATCATGAATGGATTTTGTGAAATGTTTTTAAGCACCTATGGACATGATCATGTGGTTTTTGTTGATGTGGTGGATGATATTGATGGATTTTCAAACATACCATCCTTGCATCCCTAGGATGTATCCCAATTTATCATGGTGCATGATCATCTTGATGTATTATTGGATTTGGTTTGCTAATATTTTGTTGAGTATTTTTGCATATATGTTCATCAGGGATATTGGTCTGTAATTTTCATTTTTTTGTGGTGCTTTTGGTATTAGAGTGATGCTGGCTTCATAGAATGAGCTTGGGAGTATTCCATCCTGCTCTACTTTTTGGAAAACTTCAAGGAGAATGGATATTAGGTCTTCACCAAATGTTTGGTAAAATTCAGCAGTGAAACCATTTGGCCAAGGAGTTTTGTTCTTAGGTATTTTTTGATTACCAATTCAATTTTGTTACTGGTAATTGGTCTATACAGATTTTATGTTTCTTCCTGGGTCAGCCTTGAAAGGTTGTAATTTTCTAGAAAGTTGTCCATTTCTTCTACATTATACAGTTTGTCAGCATGTAATTTTTCATAGTATTCTCTCATAATTTTCTGTATTTCTGTGGTGTCCGTAGTGATTTTTCCTTTCTCATTTCTGATTCTGTTTATGTGTGTAGACTTTCTTTTTTTCTTGATATGTCTGGCTAGGGGTTTATCTATTCTGTTTATTTTCTCAAAGAACCTACTGTTTTTATTAATTCTTTCTATTGTTTATTCTTCTTGATTTCATTTATTTCTGCTTTAATCTTTATTATGTCCCTCCTTCTACTGAATTTAGGCTTCTTTTCTTCTTCTTTTTCTAGTTTCATTAATTGTGAGTTTAGAATGCTTATATGGGATTATTCTTCTTTCCTGAGGTAGGCCTGCATTGCAATATACTTCCCTTTTAGCATGGCCTTTGCTGCGTCCCACAAATTTTGCGGTGTTGAAATATTGATGTCATTTGTGTCCATATATTGCTTGATATCTGTTTTTATTTGGTCATTGATCCATTGATTATTTAGGAGCATGTTATTAAGACTCCATGTGTTTGTGGGTTTTTTAATTTTCTTTGTATAATTTAATTCTAGTTTCATGTATTTGTGATCTGAGAAGGTAGTTGGTACAATTTCAATCTTTTTGAATTTACCAAGGCTCTTTTTGTGGCCTAGTATACAATCTATTCTTGAAAATGTTCCATGTGCACCTGAGAAGAATGTGTTTCCTGTTGCTTTTAGATGGAGTGTTCTGTAGATGTCCATTAGATCCATCTGTTCTTATGTTTTTCAGTGCTTTTGTCTCCTTACTCATTTTCTGTCTGGTTGATCTGTTCTTTGGAGTGACTGGTGTGTTGAAGTCTCCTAAAAAGAATGCAATGCATTCTATTTACCCCTTTAATTCTGTTAGTATTTGTTTCACATATGTATGTGCTTCTGTGTTGGGTGCATAGATATTTATAATGGTTATATCCTCTTGTTGGACTGACCCCTTTTTCATTACATAATGTCCTTCTTTGTCTCTTGTGACTTTCTTTGTTTTGAAGTCTATTTTCCCTGATACAAGTACTGCAACTCCTGCTTTTTTCTCCCTATTAGTTGTATGAAATATCTTTTTCCATCTCTTTACTTTCATTTTGTGTATGACTTTGGGTTTGAAGTGAGTCTTTTGTAGGTAGCATATAGATGGGTCTTGTTTTTTTATTCATTCAGTTATGCTATGTCTTTTTTTTTTAATTTCCAATATATTTATTGAAAAAAATCCACATATAAATGAATTCATGTAGTTCAAACCCCTGTAGTTCAAGGGTCAGCTGTATTGTATTTTTCCTCTCCACCTACAGAAGCCTTTCAAAATAAAATACCTTGCTGTTAACAAGACCCCTTCCTTAATCTCTAGGCACTCATGGAAGGCAGGTAAGGCACCTAGTAAAATGTCCTTCCTGCAGAGTACTGAGGATTAAGTTTAGCTAGGTTAAGGAGCCAATCCTGGACAAGAAACTAGTCCGACTCGTACTGTGCAGTGATTTCCCTTCATTCAGAGGGAGACTGTCCACAGTCCCCAGGCACAGCCATTCCACTCTCTCCAGCCTAAGCCCAATGTCCTCTCTGCCTCCTGCCCCCAAACCTTTCCATTCCTCTATTGCTGAGTGAAGTTTGGCAAAATCCTCCCTCAGCAAATTTATATGGTCAGTTATTATAATCTTACAAGTCAAAATAAATGAAGATCACTGATTTACTTGTTTCTACACACACCCCTGGCTGGGACGTGCAGGCACACCTCCTTGCTTAATATCAACCACCTCCTGGAAGCAGCCGACTTAGTGGTGGTGTGTCAGCGGCCCCATTGGGTTGCAGAGGGCACCAAGACCCCACCCTTGCATTCATGGGAGTTCAGCACCCAGTGGCCTGAGACCCTGTCCCACACCTCGAGTCATGTGGGAGGGAAGGGCTAGCCACTGGCACCAGGCACATGGGGGCTCCAGACCACAGCTGCTACAGAGAAGGCAGCAGAGCAACACTCCTCCTTGGGATGCCAATGTGCCCAAGTCCAGAGGGCCTTGAAGGCCGACCTGGAGGCACAGGCGTCATGTGACACGGCGTGGGCCACTGCCAAGGAAATGCAGTGTGCAAGTTCCCAGCCAGAGTTGAAATGCTGGGGTGGCGCCCTGAGGTCCAGGAAGGGGCTGCCCAGGCACTGCTATGCTGTTCACTTGAGGGCTGGGTGGCTTGGGGGCCCACACAGCAGCCCTCTTGTCCAGACTCCATTCTTGGGGGATCAGCAACCGCCTTCAATGTCAAGCACCACAGCCACTGCCTGAACCTGTTCAGCGAGTGCTGGGGATGGGCGGGGGAGGGATGCCCCTGACCAACCAGATAGCTGGCCTCTTCCCCGCGTGGACAGCCGGGATCTGGGCATGGAAGTTTGCGTCTGGGAGGGGCAGGGCAGCAAGCCCACTTTGTCCTGGACAGTGTCGTTTGCAGTCTTGGTGACCTCACCCATCACCTCCTTTTTGAGTGGCTGGTTTAAAGGGGACAAGGCGGCCTATGGTGGTCCTGTCTCCGAAGTGTGGGATCCGTACATGCCTCTGTGTGAGACCCTTGCTGCACGTGAACTTCAAAGCATTCACCTTGGCGGTGGCTTGAATTCCGCCCATCTGGGTACCATCTCTCCCTGCATTCGGTCCAACCGTGGCTAAAGTTCACTTTTACTTCCACCCTGTACTTGCGCAATAGGATACCACGTCGTGTGGGTTCACATATGGTATCAAGTTGTCTTTTTGCAAGGATACACTTCCCTTCAGTGATGTAACCAATAATACTGTGATGCCCAAAAGTCCATCAATTTTTTTCAAAACTCTGGCCTCTCCTTATTTTTTTAAAGCACTAAACTGTCAAGAACAATCTAATTTCATATGATGTGATGGAGTTGGTCACACTGATTTGTAGCTCCAGAAAGTCACTGACTGACGTCTTTGATTCCTGTTTATTTTTATATCCAAGGCCCAGCATGGTGTCTGACATTAAGTAGGCACTCAATTATGTTCATTCAATGAAAGGAGAAGAGAAGGCAAGCTGAAAAGGACTTACCTGATGCCTATTCTACTTCACATTTGTGGATTTTGTCCACTTTAAGTTGCTACTTTTGCCTTTTTTTTTCATATATATTTTTTATTTTGGTATCATTAATCTACCATTACATGAGGAACATTATGTTAACTATGTTCCCCCCTTCACCAAGTCCCCCCCTACAAACCCCATTATAGTCACTGTCCATCAGCGTAGTAAGATGCTGTAGTCACTACTTATCTTCTCCATGTTGCACATCCCTCCCTGTGCCCCCCCACACCATTATACATGCTAATCATAACACCCCCTTTCTTTTTCCCACCCTTATCCCTCCCTTACCACTCATCCTTCTCAGTCCCTTTCCCTTTGTTAACTGTTAGTGCATTTTTGGGTTCTATGAGTCTCCTGCTGTTTTGCTCCTTCAGTTTTTTCTTTGTTCTTATACTCCATATATGAGTGAAATCATTTGGTATTTGTCTTTCTCTGCCTGGCTTATTTCACTGAGCATAAGACCCTCTAGCTCCATCCATGTTGTTGTAAATGATAGGATTTGTTTTCTTCTTATGGCTGAATAATATTCCATTGTGTATATGTACCACACCTTCTCTACCCATTCATCTACTGAAGGACACTTAGGTTGCTTCCATTTCTTGGCTATTGTAAATAGTGCTGCGCTAAACAAAGGGGTGCATTTGTCTTTTTCAAACTGGAGTGCTGCATTCTTAGGGTAAATTCCTAGAAGTGGAATTCTTGGGTCAAATGGTATTTCTATTTTGAGCTTTTTGAGGAACCTCCATATTGCTTTCCACAATGGTTGAACTAATTTACATTCCCACCAGAAGTGTAGGAGGGTTCCCCTTTCTCCACAACCTCACCAACATTTGCTGTTGTTTGTCTTTTGGATGGTGGCGATCCTTACTGGTGTGAGGTGATATCTCATTGTGGTTTTAATTTGCATTTCTCTGATGATTAGCAATGTGGAGCATCTTTTCATGTGCCTGTTGGCCATCTGGATTTCTTCTTTGGAGAACTGTCTATTCAGCTCCTCTGCAAATTTTTTAATTGGATTATTTGCTTTATGTTAGTTGAGGTGCATGAGCTCTTTATATATTTTGTAGGTCAACCCTTTATCAGATCAATCATTTATGAATATATTCTCCCATACTGTAGGATAACTTTTTGTTCTATTGATGGTGTCCTTTGCTGTACAGAAGCTTTTCAGCTTGATATAGTCCCACTTGTTCATTTTTGCATTTGATTCCCTTGCCAGTGGAGGTATGTTCATGAAGAAGTTGCTCATGTTTATGTCCAAGAGATTTTTGCCTATGTTTTTTTCTAAGAGTTTTATGGTTTCATGACTTACTTTCAGGTAGTATTTCGAATTTACTTTTGTGTATGAAGTCAGACAATGATTCAGTTTCATTCTCTTACATGTAGCTATCCAGGTTTGCCAACACCAACTGTAGAAGAGGCTGTCATTTCCCCATTGTATGTCCATGGCTCCTTTATCATATATTAATTGACCATATATGTTTGGGTTAATGTCTGGAGTCTCTATTCTGTTCCACTGGCCTGTGGCTCTGTTCTTGTACCAGTACCAAATTCTCTTGATTACTGTGGCTTTGTAGTAGAGCTTGAAGTTGAGGAGTGAGATCCCCCCCCCACTTTATTCCTCCTTCTCAGGATTGCTTTGCCTATTTGGGGTATTAGGTGCTTCCATATGAATTTTTGAACTATTTGTTCCAATTCATTGAAGAATGCTGTTGGTAATTTGATGGGGATTGCATCGAATCTGTATATTTCTTTGGGCAGGATGGCTATTTTGACTATATTAATACTTCCTAGCCAAGAGCATGGGATGAGTTTCCATTTGTTGGTGTCCTCTTTAATTTCTCTTAAGAGTGTCTTTTAGTTTTCAGGGTATAGGTTTTTCACTTCCTTGGTTAAGTTTATTCCTAGGTATTTTATTCTTGTGATGCAAATGTGAATGGAATTGTTTTTCCTGGTTTCTCTTTCTATTAGTTCATTGTTAGTGCATAGGAAAGCCACAGATTTCTGTGTGTTAATTTTGTATCCTGCAACTTCACTGAATTCCCATATTAGTTCAAGTAGTTTTGGAGTGGCGTCTTTAGGGTTTTTCATGTACAATATCATGTCATCTGCCAATAGTGACAGTTTGACTTCTTCTTTACCAATCTCGATTCCTTATATTTCTTTGTTTTGTCTAATTGCCGTGGCTAGGACCTCCAGTACTATATTGAATAACAGTGGGGAGAGTGGGTATCACTGTCTTGCTCCCGATCTTACCGGAAAAGCTTTCAGCTTCTCCTGTTCAGTATGATGTTGGCTGTGGGTTTACCATATATAGCCTTTCTTATGTTGAGGTACTTGCCCTCTATACACATTTTGTTGAGAGTTTTTATCATGAATGGATGGTGAATATTGTTGAATGCTTTTTCAGCATCTATGGAAATGATCATGTGGTTTTTGTCCTTCTTTTTGTTGATGTGGTGGATGATGTTGATGGCTTTTTGTATGTTGTACCATCCTTGCATCCCTGAGATGAATTCCACTTGGTCATGGTGTATGATCCTTTTGATGTATTTTTGAATTCCGTTTGCTAATATTTTGTTGAGTATTTTTGCATCTATGTTCATCAGGGATATTGGCCTGTAATTTTCTTTTTTGGTGGGGTCTTTGCCTGTTCTTGGTATTAGGGTGATGCTGGCTTCATAGAATGAGTTTGGGAGTATTCCCTCCTCTTTTTATTTTTTGGAAAACTTTAAGGAGAATGGGTAGTATGTCTTCTCTGTATGTCTGATAAAATTCCACAGTAAATCCATCTGGCCTGGGGGTTTTGTTCTTGGGTAGTTTTTTTTATCACTGCTTCAATTTTATTGCTGGTAATTGGTCTGTTCAGATTTTCTGTTTCTTCCTTGGTCAGTCTTGGAAGTTTGTATTTTTCTAGGAAGTTATCCATTTATTCTAGGTTTTCCAGCTTGTTAGCATATAGGTTTTTATAGTATTCTTTAATAATTCTTTGTATTTCTGTGGGGTCCATCATGATTTTTCCTTTCTCATTTCTGATTCTGTTGATGTGTGTTGATTCTCTTTTTCTCTTAATAAGTCTGGCTAGAGGCTTAGCTATTTTGTTTATTTTCTCTTGGTTTCATTGATATTTTCTACTGTTTCATTCTTCTCAATTTTATATATTTCTTCTCTGATTTTTATTATGTCCCTCCTTCTGCTGACTTTAGGCCTCATTTGTTCTTCTTTTCCCAATTTCAGTAATTATGACTTTAGACTATTCATTTGGGATTGTTACTCCTTCTTTAAATATGCCTGGACTCCTATATACTTTCCTCTTAAAACTGTTTTCGCTGCATCCCACAGAAGTTGGGGCTTTGTGCTGTTGTTGTCATTTGTTTCCATATATTGCTTGATCTCCATTTTAATTTGGTTGTTGATTCATTGATTATTTAGGAGCATGTTGTTAAGCCTCCATGTGTTTGTGAGCCTTTTTGCTTTCTTTGTACAATTTATTTCTAGTTTTATACATTTGTGGTCTGAGAAATTGGTTGGTAGAATTTCAGCCTTCTTGAATTTACTGAGGCCTTTTTGTGGTCTAGTATGTGGTCTATTCTGGAGAATGTTCCATGTGCACTTGAAAAGAATGTATATCCTGCTGCTTTTGGGTGTAGAGTTCTATAGATGTCTATGAGGTCCGTCTGTTCTAGTATGTTGTTCAGTGCCTCTGTGTTCTTACTTATTTTCTGTCTGGTGGATCTGTCTTTTGGAGTGAGTGGTGGGTTGAAGTCTCCTAAAAAGAATGCATTGCATTGTATTTACCCCTTTAGTTCTGTTAGTATTTGTTTCGCATATGTATGTGCTCCTGTGTTGGGTCATAGATATTTATAATAGTTATATCCTCTTGTTGGACTGAGCCCTTTATCATTATGTAATGTCCTTCTTTATCTCTTGTTACTTTCTTTGTTTTAAAGTCTATTTTGTCTGATACTAGTACTGCAAAACCTGCTTTGTTCTTCCTTTTTTCATCCCTTGACTTTTAGTCTGTGCATGTCTTTGGGTTTGAGGTGAGTCTCTTGTAAGCAGCATAGAGATGGGTCTTGCTTTTTTATCCACTCTATTGCTCTGCGTCTTTTGATTGGTGCATTCAGTGCATTTACATTTAGCATGATTATTGAAAGATATGTACTTATTGCCATTGTAGGCTTTACATTTGTGGTTACCAAATGTTCAAGGTTAGCTTCTTTAGTATCTTACTGTCTAACTTAACTCATTTATTGAGCTATTATAAACACAGTCTGATGATTCTTTATTTCCTTCCCTTCTTATTTCTCCTCCTCCATTTTTTTGTGTGCTAGGTATTTTATTTTGTGTTCTTTTATGTTTTCTTTGATGCTTTTGTGGGTAGTTGATTTTATTTTTTTGGCCTTTAGTTACTATTTGGTTGTTCTGCTTTCTTTGCTGTGATTTTATTTTCTCTGGTGACATCTATTTAATCTTGGGAGTGCTTCCGTCTAGAGCAGCCCCGCTAGAATACCATATAGAGGTGGTTTGTGTGAGGCAAATTCCCTCAACTTTTGCTTGTCTGGGATTTATTTAATCCTTCCTTCATATTTAAATGATAATCATGCTGTACAGTATTCTTGGTTCAAGGCCCATCTGTTTCATTGCATTAAATATATCATGCCATTTTCTTCTGGCCTGTAAGGTCTCTGTTGAGAAGTTTGATGATAGCCTAATGGGTTTTCCTTTGTAGGTGACCTTTTTTCTCTCTCTGGCTGCCTTTAATACTCTGTCCTTGTCCTTGAGCTTTGCCATTTTAATTATTATGCATCCTGATGTTGTCCTCCTTGAGTCCCTTCTGTTGGGAGTTCTGTGTGCTTCCGTGGTCTGAGTGACTATTTCTTCCCCCAGTTTGGAGAAGTTATCAGCAATTATTTCTTCAAATACACTTTCTCTCCCTTTTTCTCTCTTCTTCTTCTTCTGTCACCCCTATAATGCAGATATTGTTCTGTTTGGATTGGTCACACAGTTCTCTTCATATTATTTCATTCCTAGAGATCCTTTTATCTCTCCTGGAGATCCTTTTGTCTCTCTATGCATCAGCTTCTCTGCATTCCTGTTCCCTGATTTCTATTCCATTAACAGCTTCTTGCACCTCATCTATTCTGCTTTTAAGTCCTTCCAGAGACTATTTTGTTTCTGTATTCTCCCTCCCAACTTTTTCCATTAGCTCTCGCATTTTTCTCTGCAGCTCCGTCAGTATAGTTATGACCTTTATTTTTAATTCTTTTTCAGGAAGATTGGTTAAATCTACCTCCCCAGGTTCCCTCTCAGGACATGTCTGGGTTATTCTTATCTGTATCAAATTCTTCTTCCTTTTCATGACGATAGAGGTAGTCATAGGCAGTTGGTGCCTGTGTCAGCTGGGAGAACAAAGTCCCTACCTGCTTGCCTGTCACCTTCCCTTCCTGTGAGAACAGCAACCCCTAGCGGGTTGTGCCGGGCAGCTGCATACTGACAGGGCCTCTGAGTCTGGCCCGGGTGGCTGCAGAGGAGGCTCTGCATGGCTGCTGTGGGTGTGGCCGGTCTCAGGCTGCTCCCCTGCTATGGCGGGGCCACACTGGAGGAGAAATGGAAGGGAGGCCATTTATCGCAGTGAGGGGCCTTAGAGCTGCACTGCAGCCCGTGGGTATAGGGTGCCCAGAGTTCCCTGGGATTCCTAGCTGCTGCACTGAGTGTGCTGGGGTGCTTCTGGCCAGCTGTGAGGCTCCTGTCCCTTTAAGACTTTCAAAAAGTACTTGCTTTTCTTTTGACTCATGGGTGCCAGCTGTGGGAATCCACTCGCAGGTTTTACTGTTCTATTTCCCTAGTATCCAGCACACCATGCACTACGTCTGTGTTCCCCTTGCAGATGACTAGCGCTGGGTATTTAGCAGTCCTGGGCTCCCACTCCCTCCCTGCTCTGAGTCCTCTCCTCCCACCAGGGACCTGGGGTTGGGTTCTGCCAGGCCACGGCTTGTATCTTACCCCCTTCATGTGGTTCTGGGTTCTCGCAGGTGTGGATGTAGTCTGGCTATTGTCCTGTGTCTTCTGGTCTCTCTTTTAGGAATAGTTGTATTTGTTGTATTTTCAAAAATATATATGGTTTTGGGAGGAGATTTCCGCTGCCCTACTCACGCCACCATCTTGGCTCCTCCTACTTGACTCTATGGCTTTTGATTGGTGCATTCAGACCATTTACATTTAGGGTGATTATTGATAGGAATGTACTTATTGCCATTGTTGACTTTAGATTTGTAGTTACCGAAGGTTCAAGGGTAATTCCCTTACTATCTAACAGTCTAATTTAACTCACTCAGTATGGTATTACAAACACAACCTAAAGGTTCTTTTTTTTTCCTCCTTTTTCTCCTGCCTCCATTCTTTATATATTAGGTATCATATTCTGTACTCTTTGTCTATCCCTTGATTTACTTTGGGGGTAGTTGATTTGATTTTGCATCTGCTTAATAAGTAATTGTTCTACTTTGCTGCAGTTTTATTTCCACTGGTGAATTATTTAGTCTTAGGAATACTTACATCTATAGGAGTTCCTCCAAAATGCGCTGTAGAGGTCATTTGTGGGAGGTAAATTCTCTCAGCTTTTGCTTATCTGAAAATTGTTTAATCCCTCCTTCAAACTTAAATGATAACCTTGCCTGGGAGAGTATTCTTGGTTTGAGGCCCTTCTGTTTCATTGCATTAAATATATCATGCCAGTCTCCTCTGGCCTGTAAGGTTTCTGTTGAGAAATCTGATGATACCTGATGGGTTTTTCTTTATATGTGATCTTTTTTATTTCTCTAGCTGCTTTTAAAAGTCTGTCTTTATCTTTGATCTTTGCTATTTTAATTATTATGTCTTAGTGTTGCCTTCCTTAGGTTCCTTGAATTAGGAGATCTATGTACCTCGATAGCCTGAGAGACTATCCCCTTCCCCAGATTGGGGAAGTTTTCAGCAATTACCTCCTCAAAGATACTTTCTATCCCTTTTTCTCTCTCTTCTTCTTCTAGTACCCCTATATTGTTCTGTTTGTATTGGTCACACAGTTCTCTCAACATTATTTCATTCTTAGAGATCTTTTTTTCTCTCTGTGCCTCAGCTTCTTTGTATCCTCCTTCTCTAATTTCTATTCCATTTTCCCTCTCTTCTACTGCTTTTAATCTGGCTTTAAATCCCTCCATTGTATATTTCATTTCAGATATGGAATTTCTTAATGATTGAATCTCCTTTGTAAATTCGTCACTGAGTTCTTGAATAGTTTTCTGTACCTCCATAAGCATGTTTATGATTTTTACTTTGAACTCTCTTTAAGGAAGATTGGTGAGTTCCATTTCACTTGGATTTTTTTCTCGTGTTTGAGATGTTTGTTTGAACCAGGTTCCTTTGACGTTTCATACTTTTATGTGGCACCCTCTAGTCTCCAGAAGCTCTAGTCTCTGGAGCTGCTCAGCCCCTGTAGTGATGTTGTGGATCACAGGGGAGCAGCACTGGTGCCTGCAGGGAGGAAAGACCTGTTTCCTGCTTCCCAGGTGGAATGCCTGTCTCCACTGTCAGAACCAGTGGGATGAGCACAAACATGTAAGCCTCTGTGCTTTGTGTCTGTAGCTACCATAGGCAGGGCCTCCCTCTGGCTGGCCTAATGCCAGCACAGTGACTGCTGGTTTGCAAGCCGGTGCAGGCAGGCCAGGAAGAAGGTGCATCAGACTGTGTATCACACTGGGGGGGGTGGGTTCTCAGGCTGAGTCAGGGGGATGGAGCACCTGAAGCTCCTGAAAGTTCCCAACATGATGGGGAGAGTGTGTCCAGACAACAACGTCCACCTATCCCTTCTCCCACACAGCAAGTTCCATTGAAGCCCCACCCCTTCAGCAGCCCTCTCACTGCCAGAAAGCCTCTCAGCCCACCCCCTTTCCTTTGTCCCAGAGCAGCAGGATGTGGATCCCTGTCCTCCACAAATGACTGGAATCAGTCTCCCAAGTGTTCCACCTGTCTTAGCTTTCAAACCCCACTAATCTCCACAGCACCATGTAAAGTAGGTTTATGTTCCAAAGCTGTTCTCCAGGCCTCATTGTTCAGCAGTCCTAGGCTTCTCCCCTGTCCCCACTCCATTTCCCTTCCTCCTGCCAGTGAGCTGGGGTAGGGGAAGGGCTTGGGTCCTGCCGGATCAAGGCTTTAGTATGTTACCCTGTTTTGCTATGTCTGCTGTGTTCTCCAGGTGTATGCAGTCTGGTGCAGCCTTCTTCCCTGTTGCTCTTTTATGATTAGTTATATTAACTATATTTTTGTATTATATGTGGTTTTGGGAGGAGCTCCCTGTCTCACCTCTCATGCCCCCATCTTGAATCGATCTCCTATATGGATAATTTTAAGTCTCAGTATCCAGAATCCACAACTGCAGAAAAATTACTGAAGTTAAACTCTTAAAAAACAATACAACAGAAAAATGAATTCACAGGTTCATGACTCCATTAGATCATGTTTTGATATTTTTTTTGGTGAAAATAAGTGTGCTAAATAAATGCATTTTGAATAAAGGTGCACCTGGACAATTCTTCAGTGACTGATGGGAGACTTTTGTAAGTAAAGAAATCTGAACTAAATCATGCATAAACTTGAGCAGTTGCCACTGTCTCTTTGATTTTGTTTAAAAGAGTGCCTTGCAAATAGTAGTTGCTTATTAAATATAAACCAAGTGAATGAAGTGTATATATTTAAATTTAAATGAGTATATTTTAAAGACGGTTTCTAGATGATGATGTATAAAAAGGAAGTCCTGCCTTCTATTTTTAATAGTTGAGAGATTCAATTGTCATATGTCCAACTCAGTTGAGAAAATTGACTTGAATAAAAATTTACCCCCAGGCATATCATGACTGAAGGGAATGGAGAAGAAAGGATATAGTGACAGTTGTACAGTTTCTGGTTATTTATGGGAAAAATTAATCAAATTGACAATCAAACTGAAGTTTTAAATACATTTTAATCAAGGTCTTATCTTCCCCTTCCAAAAAGCTCTGAATGAAGCTAAATTGTACCATTCTGAATCCCATATTGCCATTTATGAAATAAACCATAAACAAACATGTTGATTGGTTGAATTTTTAAAAGTATAAATGAGCATTTCACCTCAATTCATCATGTCTTTAAATCTATTGTCTTTTACATCCCTCAACCTAAATACTGATGCATAACATGAGCATCAGTTTTTTTAGTGAGTTTCTATTCATTTACTTTTTTCTTTAGTGAGTTTCTATTCATTTACTTTCTAGAGTTCTTGCAAATACAACCAGAAATAACTTTTTCTAATTGTTTTGCTCCACACTGATTATTGTTCAGTGAAATTAAGTTTTTTTAAGACCTCAAGTATATTAACTTATCTTTGAATTTTATTTCTATTTTTCTACCAAAACCCAATTATTCCCACTGAACCATCCCTATGTAAAAATAACTGTTGAATTCTGAGAGATAAGACCTGCAAGGGAATTGAAAGAAGTGTACACAAACACACTATAACAGGTGATTTTTGTGAAGCTGTAAACTTCTTTCAGGGGCCACATAAATTCATATGCATGTTTTCCATTGGAATGTTAGTTCCAAAGCACCACAACCACAATAAAATCATAGATCCTCCTCACTCCCAGACTGTTTTTGTTTTTTTTTTCTCTTTTAAGACACAGGCATTAAAGAACACATCCCGCTTTTTGAAAGTTCATATCATGCCACTTGCTTTTATAAAATATCTATATTAGCACTTGTTTTTGCTAATCAAAATAAATCAAAAAGGATTTTCACTTTTATGAAAATAGGTGAAAGGAAAAATAGCATTCAGTGTTTGTTCTGCAATGAACCATTAGAGGCAGCAAGCACCTGAATAGCAAGAAAGGCCCCACCAAGCTCCCAGGGAACCATGTTCAGCATCTCAGCATCAAGTCACATGAGCTTTGAACTGTGTCTGTGAGCATCTGTGCTTTATCTTCATTTATTTTGTGCATCCATTAGCAAGATGCGTCTTAAGGTATCAGAAAAACCTAAGACAGGTGATTTTGGGGGTCTGGGAACACTAAAAAAATTTTCCATATAAATTAATGGTAACTGCTCCATTGTTTAATGCCATTTTGGGTTACAAAGGTTTCACAGGAATGTTCTACTTTCAGATAGTGAGGGAAACTTATACTTGAGTCTAGGCCAACTGCTTCTGTGGATTCCATTTATTCTCACATATCATTATAAAATGTTTAATTTTAGAATTCATAATATTCCCAACTTAACTGAGCTTTTCAATACAGTTTTTATATTTCTTTATGGCAAAGCTTGCCATTCAATTCACACAATTACCTTTATTTCCCAATTACATATTTTTGTTTAAATAGTCATATCAGCATTGTCACAAATAAGCTCTAGCCCATCATACCTAAATTTAATTTAAAACATTGGCCATGTCTCTTGCCCATTTCTTGTATCCTTCGTCAAAGCCTTCCTAGCATGTTTTATTACAATTATTATATAACAATTACCCCAGATCAAGATAACAAACATTCTAATTATTTTCCCTCTATACATACTTTGCCTCCCTGACCTACATCTCTTATGGCAACCACCAGTCTGTTCTCTCTGTTTATGTTATGTTTTATATATTTGTTCATTCGTTTTGTTTTTTAGATTCCACATATAAGTGAAATCATGATATTCACCTTTCTCTATTTGACTTATTTCACTTAGCATAACACCCCTTAGGTTCATCCATGTTGAAGATTGGATTTCATGAAGAGCAAGATTTCATTCTTTTTTATTGCTGAGTAATATCCTGTTGTGTATATGTACAACATCTTCATCCATTCATCTACTGGTGGACACTTTGATAGCTTCCATATGTTGGCTATTGTAAATAATGATGTGATAAACATAGAGGTGCATATATCTTTTGCATTAGTGACTTGGTTTACTTCAGATAAATTCTCAAAACTAGAATTACAAGTTGTATGGTATTTCTATTTTTAGTTTTTGGAGAAACCTCCATACTATTTTCCATAGTGTCTGTACCAATTCACATTTCCACCAACAGTGCATGAGGGTTTCCTTTCCTCCACATTCTTGTGCACATTTGTTACTTATTGTCTTTTTGATGTTAGCCACTCTGACTAGCATAAAGTGGTGTCTCATTGTAGTTTTGATTTGTATTACCCTAACAATTAGTAATGGTGAGCATTTTTCCATGTATCTTTTGGCCATCTGTATGTCTTCTTTGGAAAAATGTCTACTCAGGTCATCGGTCCATCTTTTAATAAGTTTTTGTTGTGTTTTTTGTGGTTTTTGAGGTGTGAGTTCTTTATGTATTTCAGACATTAGCCCCTTAGTAGATACATTGTTTGCAGATATCGTCTCCTATTCTTGCTTTAGAACACACTACCTTCTTTTCCCTTGCAGACTGCTGTACAGAGGAACTTTTGCTTCCTCCAGCACTTCTTTCAAACACAACTGACCTTTTCAGTTCCCAAGTATGGCAAGTCAAATTTTTTACTCTCTTATTCCAAAATGTTTCTGAGTGTAAGTTTTGTCAGCAACAAGTACTACAAACCCCCCACCTTCTTACCTGAAAACAAATTGTTTAAGTTTTTTTCAACCTATTCAACCATACATTGCTCAATGTAATAAAATTTTTAACTTGCCAATAGCTTCCTGTTTTCAGATCACTTTACAGAAAAAATAAAATTATTTTCCCAACGAATTATTTTCAAACCAAAATACAGTATTTTTTACCTATATATGATAATCTATTCTGCTGTGCTTGATTCACATTTGAACCTGTAGGACTATAGAGTATTAGGAAATCATTGAAACAATAGGGTTCATTCATCATTAAGATATTAAAGGTATTTAAGTGGCTGTGTAAAGCAACATACTTTCAGATAACAGAAGTACAAAAAAAACCAAGTAATTTAGTAGGTATCTCCTTAAATTACCCAAAATTCTTTCTTAGAATCTTGCTAAATTACTGGATTCTATCATTTTATAGAACAAAGGCTATCACAGGGATTACAGTCCAATATTTTAAATGTGTAGGAATTTATTAATTTTCTTCAATTAAAAAGTCCTTTTTTGTCATATCTATATTTAATTTTATTATTCTTATGCCTTCCTATGTAGTCTAACACTGTACAATTTAATAACAATGAGGAATTCATAACACAGTTTTACTATCTCCCTGATCACTAAGTAAATCATTTAATAGATTAGCCTTGACATGAGACCCTCTGATATCACTTTAAACACCTCCATTGGTCCCCACAATTCAGGTGGTTTGTATTGCTGATGATACAAATCTCAACTCCATTTACTTGTAAATGAAATATCTCAGTCAACTCAGAGTAGAATGAGACAGAAAACTTTCTAGAAGGAGGACAATAGAAGCAGGCAAATACTCTGAATGGAGAAAAAGTCTATACAGGAACATGGCTGTTTTTGATGTATTTTCAAACTGGTAGAGTAACCAACTTTCTCCAGCACCCGACTACCTTGACCTCCTCAATAGCTCTGATGCAGAAAACTCTACAGGTGAAGTTCTTTTCCTTTCATATATGCTAAGATATTTAAATCTTGGAAATATCTGTCTGATGAATTTTATTTTTGTTGCTCAGATCAGTGATTAGTTGCTCTGGGAGCACTCTATAAGAAGATCTGTTTGGTTATTTTCAGTCTTTGATACAAATTATTCCCATTCTTTTTTAAAATTTTTTTATCCATGGCTGCCTAAGTGAGTTGAATTGATTTGGACATTTTTTACTCGCATCCTCACTCTTACATATGCCACACGATTGTTCTCTTCTGTCTCTTTTTCCACTGGATGGACAGTTAGCTTATTCCTTTGAAGTCCACTTAACTTTGTTTTCGTTTTGGACCAGGCTAAGACAGGGATTACTGACTCTAATTTTTTTGTTGTTGTTTGAAGCAAAGACCTCAAAGAGAATCAGAGCTGCCAATTCTTCAGTGCTATGACAGGTTTAGACATATTAACAGTGCCAGTATGACAACAATTTGTTACCGTGTATATGGGCACACAACAGCCAGCTGTGAATGGAATTATTTTATTCTTTTGTGCATACTCATGTCACATAACATGGTTAGTGTCAGGATCTGACTTTTTTCCAGACCATTTGCCTGTCAGGCTGCAGAATTACTGACTATGTGTGAAGAACGTGAATAGAATGAGATGACGGCCTTTACTAAGCAGCTGGTCTAGCGTAGGGATCAGCAGCACGCTTTCCCTGAGGGCCAACAGTAATATGCAGTGATGTCTAAGGGATAACAAAGGGTATACAGAGATCATAGACAAGATTAGAAAGTGAGAGATACTAAAGAAAAATGTAAACACTGGCGAAAGGTGGTGCTATCATTACTAATGTCTCTGCATGTAGGACACATTTTTCCCTTTGAACCCTTTCAAACTTCACTTGAAAGTATAATAATCTACACATGCCATTTATAACACCTCAACTCTATTCTATCCATTTTACTCTTCTTTATTTAATACCATTCAGTTCAAAATGCTCTCAATAAGTTTATTAGTAAATTTCTAATATTTGAAGCCTTTTCACATTCTTCTCCCTCTTTCTGTCTCCACACTGCTTGCTGGCTAACTGCTAAACTGAAGCCTTTCTACTTCATCTCTCTTTTGGAGAGAGTTAGACATCTCTTCTGTCCATTCATAGCACTCCTATTTATCACACAGGACTATAAGTATAGGTTTGTAAGTTTATTCTCCCACTACTATGTAGCTCCTAATTACGGACAATTAACCCATTGTTTTCTTTTTATCACTCAATAAATGCTTGACAAAAGAATAAACTCCAAAGTTATTTTGTATACAGACAAGCTCTTAAGGCAAACCCACAAAAATAAAGGTGATACACTAGATTAAGTGGTGGCATACTTTTCTGTTTTGTTTGTTTTGTTTTTTATTAAGGTATCATTGATACATACTCTTATCAAGGTTTCACAAAAAAAACAATCTGGCTATTACATTCGCCCTTATTATCAAGGCTTCCCCGTACTCCACTGCAGTCACTGTCCATCAGTGTAGTAAGATGCCACAGAGTCCTTATTTGTCTTCTTTGAGCTACACTGTCTTCACTGTGACCCCACACATGCCATGTGAGCCAGTCATGATACCCCACAATTCCTTTCTCCCTCCCTTCCCACCTGCCCTCTCCTACCCTTCTCCTTTGTTAACCACTAGTCCCTTCTTGGAGTCTGTGAATCTGCTGCTATTTTGTTCCTTCACTTTGGCTTCGTTGTTATACTCCACAAATGAGGGAAATCATTTGGTATTTGTCTTTCTCTGCCTGACTTATTTCACTGAGCATAATACCCTCCAGCTCCATCCATGTTTGTTGCAAATGGTAGGATTTGTTTCTTTCTTATGGCTGAATAGTATGCCATTGTGTATATGTACCACATCTTCTTTATCCATTCATCTACTGATGGACACTTAGTTGCTTTCATATCTTGGCTATTGTAAATAGTGCTGCGATAAACATAGGGGGGCATACGTCTTTTTGAATATGAGAAGCTGTTTTTCTGGGTTGTTTTTTTCTTTACTAATAATACTAGCCTAATAGCTACCATTTTCTGCACAGCTCCATGCACAAAATCCCATATTAAATTCTTTATATTCATAATTTCATTTGGATTTCACAAGAACCCTATAAGGTATATTATATTATTTATGTCACTGACAAGTGATAAAACAAAACTTTGAGAGGTGACATATATATCCAGTTCATACATTGTTAAGTTGGCTGAGCCTGGATTTGTGTCCAGGTATTCTTTATAGAGATAATGCCCTTAGGCACTAGTCTAAGCTGCTTTTTGTTTCATTTCTCCCTCCTATTGATATTATATGTATTAAAGAAAATAAAGTCCATTTAATGGCACATGTTACATGTCATGTGTTTTATCAAATATTTTAAATCATAAGATGGTATTATTCTTCCTTTCCTCTAAGGATGTATTGTAATGGTGAAAAAAACGAATAAGCTCAGAATAATGAAGAAAATGGAAAAGTGCCAGCTGAGGCAAGAGAGTTCAATTTTAGAAAAGTAGATAAATAAGTATTGATCAAAAAAGCAGAGCAGTAGCGTAACTTCCCAGAATACCCACAGAGAAGAAAACAGCCAAGGTTTATATAAACTTTGCAAGACACATTTTGAAAATACATAAAACTTAAAAATCCATGTACTTCAAAAATAGGAGGGAATAGTGATAGGGAAAACAGGATTAACTGACAGTCCTCAATGGATCTTTTAGTTTCCTTCTACCACCAGGAAGAACCAATATACAGGTTTATGTTTACATTGCCGGTTATAAAAAGAAAAGAAATCCTTCTCCAAACAGATTGAAAAGACTACCTGGGGTAGCATGGAGACAGTTAATATGGACTTTTGTACCCAGGATATTTGGGGGGTATCCAAATACCCTCATACCTCAAACAAATCTGCCAGTCAACAAGGATTCACATACATAAATCTCAGGGTTACTGACCAATCCCTGAGTATGAATAAAAAAAAACAAAGTGCATTTGATTAATTCCTAAGCATGACAAAACCCATTTCAAGTTAAAAAAAAAGAGTAAAAGATAATAAATGAAAAAGGAGGAAATACATATAAAATAATGATAATCTGGGTGAAAATAACTTTAAAATATTACCAGTATTTAAAAGATTGAATAGTTAATGCAGCCATAAATGAACAAGAAAAGAACAAAGACAAAACAAGAAAAAGCTCTAAGTAATTCAAGTTGTAATGACAAAAATAATGTTTGTAGGTATTGTTCAATGATAAAGTCAGAGGAAAATATCCCAGAACACAGAACAAAAATATACATAAAATATTAAAGAAAATGTAACCCAATAGATTCAGTAATTGATACTTGGCAATCTAAAATAAGAGACTACTGATAAAGAATCAATATTTTTAAAATAATAACAATAGGGAATATGACCCAGAGTTAAAGGAAAACAGGAATCTTCTAATTAAAATTAGCCACAGTAACTAGCATGTGAAATGAAAATCAACACACTTAAAACCTCAGTATGAAATTTCTAAAACCAAAGAATAAATGCAAGATACTAACCTCTATGGAAAGGAAGAAAAATAGTCCTACCAAAAGAAAGAGGATCAAACTGGCAGCATACTTCTCAGTAGAAACACTGATTGCTAGAAAGCAATGAAGAAATACATTCAAATATCCATAAAAGTATTCTTTGAGTTCTGTACTCACCCTTGCCATCAATTAAAGGTGAATGAGGGTTTGTCTAACATGCAGAACATTTAACTTCCAACTTATGTTCTCTTGCCAAATTACTTGAAAGTGCACTGGAATAAAACAAAGATAGCAATAAATAAAGAAATAATCTGGAAAATATGTGAATGGAAGTCACAACTTTGCAAAAGACTTGGTTAACATCTAATTCAGAGAGGAGAAGGAATAGTTAATATCAGAGAGAAGTCTCCAGAAAATGGGAGGGTAATAGATGAGGATAGGAGAAGATTTTATAGACAGTACTGAAAAATTCACAGTTTGTAAAAACTTGAGGTTATAATAAAGGTTTATAATGCAAGTAAAAAATAATAATAAATAGGAGATAGCCAGAAATTTCAAGAAAGAAAAAGAAAAAGTTTTAATTGTTTGGGCAAGAAAATCATGGCATACAGCAAACAGGCCAAATTGAAGCTGTGACCTGTTATGAATGGAATGGAGTTGAAGCAAAATCTGAATGGGTGAGGAGCTGGAAGCTATCAGGGATGTGGGAAAGGAGGCATATTTCTCCCAAGAACAATAAAGCATGGCAATTAGATATTCTAACAAAAAAATGAAAAGAAAATTAACAGTATGTATAAAAAGAAAAGTATAATTGGGCATGTTTTGAAGTAACATAGTAAGGTACAAGAAAAAGGATAATATTCTCCTTTGAATGGCACAAAAATCTTATTTTTGGTAGGAGAAAATATAGCATTCTATTCAGGATCTGCAGTGAATAATATTTTCACTATCATCATGATGTAAACACAGCTCAGTACTTCCTTTAGGTGGGGGGAGAATTAATCTAGAGGTAAGGATTTGATGCCTTAATAATGGTTATGGAATTGAATGTAAATGCAGTCAACCTTGACAATGTAAAAGCTCAAGTACAAATAACAGCAACTAGGGGCTGAGGGTGGAAGGAAAGCTGGGGCACTAAATTTGACAGAGGATGAGAGCACAAACAATAAAATTCTCATTCATGTAAAGAAGGGAGTATATAGATAATTTAATAAGTTCATAAATCAAGAAACAGCAAGGTGTGTTTTTAAAGATAATAGATATTAAAGGCAAAAACAATGTTTTTAATAATATGGTCTGTTACCCTATTTGATTTTCAAACTATATATTCATTTGATAAAAACTTCAGAATTTAAGTACTGTTTTTTACACAATCTAAAATCATTTGGGGCTTGCTTGTGCTTGTCTCACAGATGTTCACAAACTTTGACCACAGCTTCTTCCTAGTTGACAGCAATTATATGACATCATTGACCATGAGATACATCTTAATTTCAGAAGATATTAATATGTGAAAATAAAAATGAGTGTTTTAGGATGTGCACAATAGATTAGATCAGATTTAATTCAGACTGATGTTCCTATTCACCCACAAAAAAAATCACAAAAATCACTAAAAGGTTAAACAGCTAATGGTGAAAAGCATTGGCTTATTTCAAAGAATGGCCCATCCGTAGGTTATTAAAACTGCAGTGGGTGATAGCTTATCAATACACAACCTTAGCTCTGGGCAGTAACACTCATGTAAATATTGCTAAAAAAAAAGGCCTCATTTTCTAAAGTGTTGCTGTAAGAAACCCATACATATTGAATCATTCATTAGTTTACAGGTGGACAATAAAACAAAGGAGCTTAATTATCCATTTATATAAGAGAAAGATCAGCCTCCTGTGAGAGCTCTAAAGAAAATTACCTGTGGTTGACCACCTCACGACATAAATTCCAATCAGTAAAAGGATTTGCTATACTAAATTAGGTTATAAACATTTGCAACAGGAAAATGGCAAGATATGACAACTCTTCCATTCACTGCAGGCATTCTCTGACAAAATTTGCCTCAGTAAAATCAATTATACAATGATCCATGAAGATCCTGAAAAGGTATAATAATTTATTCATTTCTGAAAGAAGACCTCAGAGGTCACATGTATCTATATAACAGTATACAGTAGGCTTTGAGATAGTTTGTGGCCCATTATTCCAATACTATAATACTGAGGCATGGTTAGACTATTTTACTGAAAATTTGAAAATTTTTCAGGTGTTTTAATGGCACTTCACAGGTCAATTTTGTTCTCCATGGAGAAGAAAAGAGCTTAGGCAACCTGCTTAGCATTAAACAGCTGAATTATGGAAGTTATGTGATCTCATGAGAGTGGAGAGTTCATTGTTCCCCAGTTATGGTGATAGACACAAGTTAAAGCTCCATGTACAATAAATCCTGAAAGCCTTCAAAAGTGCATAAAACAGGGACAATTTGAGAATTGATAATACAGCTAATACTCTGCCACAATCCAGATTAAGAAGAGCACATTGCTATAAACTCACAGCCTCTCTCTTTTGTCCTTCCTCATCACATCTCACTCATTCTTCCAAAGAGTGTTAACCATTTTCCTGAATGTTAAATATTTAGATCTAATTAAATTTATTTATTCTAATTATATATTTATAGATAGATGATAGATAGATAAATATATATATATTAAATCTAATTAATTTATTCTCTTATTTTTAAATGGTTTCCACTGTTTTTAACCTTGTGTGAATGGAATCATACTACAAACAAACAAACAAACAAAAAAACTTCCATCAAAGATACACCTGATCTAATAGGATAAATATAGACAAACAATGTATTTACCCAGCAATGCCTTTCAGATTTGGAAAGTAACCTGAAAGACTAGCTTGAAATTCAATAAATAGCCTGTTTGAACATCTGATTCAACAACAAAAAGCACAAACACCCTTGTTGCAATCTAAGGGATACATTTTAAGTGCTTAAGGAAGAAATAATGCCAAGGCTGAATGGACCGTATTGGTAAACATGTTAAACAAAACCAGAAAAACCATGTGGTCACAGGTTAGAAGCAAGTTTTGAACAACTGACATGTGTACAACACTTCATTAAGCTTTAACTTTCCTTGATACCTGATAAATGTTGGGTTGCCAATGTATTCAGTATATTATGTAAATGATTTTCTGGGAGACTAATATCTTAATTAGGTAGATTAATGATTCAAAAGAGGATGTGCAATTGTTAGTGTCATGAGTACCTTCTATGGCATAGGACTGGTGTTAGGTTTACAAAGCAGATTTAATATGGATCCATACATTATGGTCCAGTGTCTCTTTGTTATCTGTGTGTGCACACGCACACACACACATATATATATATATATATATATAATAACTTTGAAAAACTGATTATCTAAAACAGTACATGTACTTAAAATGAGTAAGACATAAACATGTCAAACTGCTATTGTCTTTGAATACCAATTTTGTCTTTTTCTCTTATATCCATAGATTTCCTCGTTTTTGGCTGTATACGTGGCAATCCATAATGAAGTCAGATTCCTGTTTCCTTTACAGCTAGATGAAGAAAGAGAAATGTAAACAAAATTTTGGGACAAAATATCTAGATGGTATCCTTAAGGGAATTCCCCCATCCTATTGCAGAAGCATAACCATGACGGCAGGTCCTCTTTCACAATATCAGGTTCAGCATTCGAGGAGCAATAGAACAGCAGCCACTGTATCTCGTGATGGCCTTATGGACAAGAGCCAACATGTAAACCAAGAACCACTCCCCTTCAAATTATTATGCAACAGAAAAATTAATTTTTACCTTTCTTAAACCATTGCTATTCTGGGTCTCTGTTATGCATAGCAAAGTCTGTGACATAAATAATGTACACTAAAGCAAAACTGAGAATACCACTTTCACATCTAACTGTGGAAAACCAGAAAACCTGGACTGCATCACTGACGGAAGAACCAAGTGGCACTTGGAGGTTTTGAAAGGTTGAGGTTTATTTCACACTGGTAGGCTCAGAGGAGAGTAATCTCCAAAGGTCTGAACCCCGAGAGCAAGCAAGGGAGAAATTTATACCATTTTGATATGTGACATTTCAGTGTGCGCAGCAAGCAGGGTGAAAGAGGAACCCGGAGGAGTGAGAGCTGGGAGGAGTGAGGGGAGGAGGTCTGGGAGTGTGCTGATGACCTTGACGGCTGTGTTGAATATTTCCCTTATCACTCCCTCCACTGGTGCCCCTTTAAACACTTCATTTTAGGGGTTTTCATCATCTTGGTTTATGACAGGTTCATAATCACTTGTATTCATATTTTTAACTGCTTCAAGCTAGGACTTTTTCTCTTGTGACTTTTCTCGTCAAAGTTCTGAGAGTACTTTGTGAAGAACACAAATGATTATGTTTTTATGCATCTGTTTGTATGGGCCTTGCATGTACAAGTTGAAATGAGTTCTTCAGACTCTTGATAAGCCTGCGCTTAACAGAAAATACCATTTTTTTCAGTCCTATTTCATTCTTACACAGCTGAGCATTACACTCAGGCTGACTTATTTGAGTGTGAGAGGACAGGTGCTAAGGGTGGAGGGCCACTGAGGGCAGCTCCCTTGGGTGATCACCATGCACTTTATAACTTTTGTACAGTTAACTTGATAGAGCTAACATTATAGAGAGGTATTTCAGAAATGCAGACTGAGGCTTGAGTTTAGCTAGGAGAGACAGGTAAACACAGCAAAACAACCTATGATTACCCAATAGACAATAGAAAGGGCAAGTTTTTGAGGAACAGTTCAGTCAGAGAGGGCAGCGGCAGAGAGTCCAATGCCCAAGATGAGAGATCCCACACTGGTGAGGGCCAGAATCCACGGCATGCTGGTGTTCATTAGTCAGAGGGCAAGGGCAATTGTCAGATAAAGAGGCAGAGAGGATTTGGGAGGTCTGGCTGGGCCTTCCACTGATGTATTTCTTCATCCAGATTATAGGCTTTTATCATTCTGGAATAATGGACCCACAGAGTGATGCCTGCAACTTTGAGGGCAGTAGGAGTGGTTAGAGCAATAATGTAGGGGCCAGTCCACTGAGGTTTGAGGGGGTCCCTTTTCCAATCTTTGACCCAGACTGAGTCCCCAACCTGGAAGGAATGTACTGGGGTGCCTAAAGAGATAGGGGCTCTTTCTATGGTTTATTGTTGTAGCTTATTTAGGGTGGCTCCTAAGACTTGGAGCTCTTCCCTCACTCCCTTATCTCCTATTTGGTGTAGGTTTCCTATAAGGCTTCCTAAACACAGGGCAGGGGTGGTGGGAAGACATTCATACACTAATTTAAAAGGGGAAAAGCCTTGAGTTCCAGGTGGGCAGTGAGCACACAGGAGGGCCAGGGGCAGTAGGTCTGGCCATGGGAGGCCAGTTTCTTGGCAGAACTTAGCTAGGGTTCCCTTGAGGGCACGATTCATTTGCAACACTTTCTCTGAACTCTGTGGCCTGTATGCAGTGTGGTTTCCAGGTAAGGTTGAGAGATTTAGTTAAAATCTGTACTGCATCTGTTACAAATGCAGGTCCATTGTCACTGTGAATTGTAGATGGTAGGCCAAACCAGAGCACAATTTCTCTCAGGAGGGCTTAAGTTACCTCCCGGCTTCATTCTCTCCTGGTTGGGAAGGCCTCAACCTACCCAGAGTATGTAAACACTATTACTAGGAGGTATCTGAGTCCTCTGCTTGGCTGGACATCTGTGAAGTCTATCTTAAGGTCTTCAAAGGGGGCAACACCTGCCCTTTGGACACCTGACAGGGGTCGCAGTGCAGATAGAGCGTTATTTCTGATGCAAGTCACACACAGCTCACTTATTGCTCAGCATAATGCTGGCAACTGGCTGATGTAGTATTACATTATGAGGGGGGCTTCCAGTGGTTTTTCCTAGGTGGATGAGCTGATGGTATTCGCTGACTAGATGCCTCCCAGTTGCAGTTGGGACAAAGATATGTCTGTCAGGCAGCAGCCACCACCCTTTTTCAGTTAGGGTGGCTCCTTCAGCCATGGCCCAGTCCTTTTTTTCTTCAGTGTACTTGGGTGGAGGGGCCTCCACTGCAGGTGTTAGGGCGATGGTGAGGGAAGGAGTTTTACCTGTTTCTTTACTGGCTGCTGCTTTAGCTGCTTCATCTGCCAGGGGATTCCCCTGTATTATAGGGTCGTTTCCCTTTTGATGTCCTTTGCAATGCAGAACTGCTACTTTTTTGGGAGCCAGACAGCTCAGGGGAGTTTTAGTGTTTCTTCCTTATTCTCGGTTGCTTTTCCTGCTGCAGTGAGGAGACCTCTTCCTTGTAGACTGCCCCATGTATGCGTACAGTGGCAAAGGCATATCGGGAGTCAGTGTAGATGTTGGTTCACTTGCTCTTGCTGATGGTGAGGGCTTGAATCAAGGCATGCAGTTCAGCCCGTTGTGCTGATCATCTGGCCGGCAGAGCTTTTGCTTCTAAGACCTCAGTGGCAGTAGTTACTGCATAACCTGCTTTCCAGATACCCTTTTGTAGGTAACTGCTGCCATCACTGAATAGTGCAAATTTGTATTGCTTGATCCTGCAAATCCAGACGACTTGTGTAGACTTCGTCAGCTACTTCAGAGCAGTTATGATCTGGTTTCTCCTCTTTGATGGAGAGGAAAATTTTTGGATTTGGTGTCCATACTGTTTCAAGAGTGACCTGCAGGTTTTCACAGAGAAGCCCCTGGTATTGCGTCAGCTGAGAGTTGGAGAGGAAGCAGTGTCCCTGTGTGTTCATGAGGGACACAACAGCATGGGGGACCTTGACATTTAGTTCTTGTCCCAGGGTAAGTCTATCTGCTGTTCTACACAATGAGTAGAACTGAGGTGCCAGCGCCCTGAGGCAGGGTGGCCATCCTGCCGCAACTGGTCCAGGCTCTGACAGGTATGCAACCAGCCACTGCCAGGGCCCAACAGTCTGTGTGAGAACCCCAAGGGCCATGTTTTCCTTTTCATGCATGAAGAGATTGAAGGGCTTTTCTGTATGTAGCAGGCCTAGGGCTAGTGCCTGTCCTAAAGCAGCCTTTATTTCCAAGAATGCAGTTTTTCCCTCTTCTCTCCAGAAATGGGGCTCTCAGTCTGGCCCCCCTAGGAGGCTGTAGAGGGGTCTTGCCATTGCTGAGAATCTGGGAATCTAGATTTAGCAGAACCCTGCAGCCCCCAGGAATTTTCATAGGCCCCTCTTTGTCTGGGGCTGGGGTAAGGAGGTGATGCCTCTTTTTCCTTTCTGGCCCTAGTGCCCTTTTTCCCTGGCTGAGGAGGAAGCCCAAGTACCGGACTTGCTGCTGGTAGATATGTGCCTTTTTCCATGACATTCAGTATCCCAAGTCTGACAGGAGTTGCAGGAGGGCCTTTGTGCCTTCTGCACAGTTGTCTTGTGTGTCACTGGCAAGGAGGAGGTCATCTGCGTACTGCAGGAGGGCGCAGCACATGGCTTCCCTCAGAAAGCTGGCAAGGTCTGCAACCAATGCCTCTCAAAGAGAGTGAGTGAGTTCTTGAACCCTTGTGGAAGCCACATCCATGATCACTGCATCTGTGCCCCGTATCTGGTTCAGTCCATTCAAAGGCAAACAAGAGCTGGCTCTGGGGGGCCAGCTGGAGGCAGAAGAAGGTACCTTCTAAGTTTAGGCAATTGAACCATTTGGCAGACCCCGGGATCTGGCTGAAGAGGTGTACAGATTTGGGACCACCAGATGTAAAGAGACAGCAACTTTGTTAATGGCTCGCAGGTCTTGAACAGGCCGGTGCCCTCCTCCTGGCTTTTTGACTGGTAGAACTGGGGTATTCCAGGGCGACTGACATTTGGTTAGAATGCCTGCCTCTCTGAGTCTGATCAGGTGTCACTGGATGCCTGCTCTCACCTCTTGTGAGACGGGGTACTGTTGTTTTCTTTGTGGCTGGGCCCCTGGAGCCAATTCTATAATGACATGGCTCAGTTATGAGCAAGTCCAGGTGGGTTGTCTTCAGCCCATACTGAGGGGAAGGCAGCTCTGAATTCAGGTGGACTACTTGAGAGGGTCTGGGCATAGAATAGCCTCCATTCTTCGTCCTTAGGTGTGGTTATTGCCAGTATGACAGACCCTGGCTCTTTTTACCCTGAATTTAATTTAAGGCTGGCATGTCCAGTTGGTTTAAAAGTTATTTGAGCTCCAAGCTTCAAGAGTATATCTCAGCCAAGGAGGGGAGTGGGGCACTTGGGCAGGCAGAGAAATTCATGCAGGGCCTTGTGGTCTCCAAGTTCACACTGGCGGGCTTGGTGGAAGTGTTGCTGGACTGCCTTTGTCCCAGTGGCTCTGAGAATAGTTGCAGTCTTTCCACTGAAGGGGGCTACAGGGTGGGTGACCACAGAGTGTTCTGCCCCTGTGTCAATCATAAAAGTCATGTTTTGGCCCCCCATTTTCATTCTGACCATGGGCTCATGGGAGCTGAGTGTGAGAGAGCCCAGTCCTTGTCAGTCTGAGTCTGTTACTGACAAGCCAATGAGCCTTTCCCCATGGGGCTCCTCCCGGCAGTGACTGGGCTGTGGGGCTTTGCATCGGTTGGGGCATTCACTCTCCAAATGCCCCTTCTCTTTACAGTAAGCACACTGGTCCCTGGCTAGGGGGTCCTAGGCTTCCCCCGTCTTGGCGGCTGGCTTTTCTCTGCCTTTGGTCATCTCTTTCTTTTATGGTGGCTGCCAGGAGGCTGGCCTTTTCCTTCATTTTTCTTTCAGCCTCTCTGTCAGCCTGAACTTCTCTGTTTAGATATACTTTGTTGGCAATTTCAATCAGTTGAGTGATACTCATCCCAGCAAAGCATTCAAGTTTTAGGAGCTTTCATCTGATGTCTGGAGCAGCTTGGGCCACAAATAAGGTGTTGACCATTTGTTGGCTCCCTGGTGACTCAGAATTGAAGGGGATGTAGATGCAACAGTCTTTCATAATAGTTCCCAGGAGACTGTCCTGGTTGTTGAGTGACTGAAGATACTTTGGTCATGTTCATAGGCTTTTTGGGTCTGGCTTTGATCCCCTGGAGGAGGGTGTCCTGATATTGCTGGATTTGGTGCTGTCCATCAGAGGTGGTGAAGTCCCACTTGGGGTGCTCCTTGGGGAGAGCGATTTCAGCCCATGACTCCCAATCAAGGACCCTGGCTGGTGCATATTCTTCCAGGTATTGGTGAACCTCTCATAATCTGCCTCCTCTCTTCCAAGTTGAACAGGGTGCAGACAAGCTGTTGGCAGTCTTCCCAGGTCAGCCGATGGGTTTGGAAGAGGGATTCCATGAGATCAACCAGGGCTTGTGGCTTCTCTGACTGTTGGGGTGCTGTGTTTCCAACTGAGGAGGTCAGTCATGGAGAAGGGTTGAGAGTAAAGCATAGACCAGCCTGGCTCAGTGCTCCCATCTTCATCACACCTCTCAGGATCTCACATCTCTCGCACTAGCGTCTGAAAGGCACCTGCTTCCGGCTGTGGGGGCAGTCTGGCTGCTGGTCCAGGGGACAGTTCTGGAGGTGGCAGAGAGGCCAACAGCAGGGGGGTGCCTGGGACTGGGGGCTGGGTTTGATGGCCTTGGGGTGCATAAGGTGGGGGCAATATTGGCTCTTCCTCTGGATCACTAGCAAGAATTTGCAGAGGCTCAGGCTTTTGTTGATCCTTTGTGGGCTGCCGTGTTGAGGTGACTAAGACCCTACCCTGTCCCTGCCTGTTGCAAGGGAATAGCACCCAAGGAGGAAGGGTCTGGGCAACTCCTAACCAGGAATTAATGTATGAGAACTGATCAGTATGACCTGGATTGCCAGTGATAACCCGCTAGACTCAGCGGATTGTTGGGATATCTAGGGTCCCTTCCAGAGGTCACACTACACTAAATGTGGGCCATTCAGATCACACAGGGTTTTCAACCTGCCAGGAGTTAATTTTACTCTACAGTCTCCCAAAAATCCCTTTCTGAAATTTTTGTCATGGTTTCAAGAACTGTGGGTTTGCTGTTCCCTGACCCCATGAGGTGTCTATGTAATGGTGTCGCAACAACAGATGAGGGAAGGGGTGACCCCTTCAGAGAGGAGACCAGGAAGATGCCTGTCCATTTGCTCTCCTCACGGAGAATTTGGTCAGCCTTAATTAAGGTGCACCCATATAAGTCCCGGGCCAGGTGAGCCAAAGCTGAGTCACCATTATGTCGCGGAGGCTGACCGCAAATACAGCAAAGGGCCCACCCAGACTCCATAGCACAGGCCATGAAATCACAGATTCAGTGCAGACTGAATGGCTTCAGCTCCCCTGCACACTCACTCATGCACTCAGACCAGAGTTTAAGCATTCCACGCCCCCCGGGAATCCCTACCTGTGAGACTTCTAAGAAGTCTCCAGGAGGTGATCAGGCTCCCCTTCCACCCCAGCGGGTGAGAACTGGCTGGGTCAGGGGCGCCACAGCCTTACCATAACCTGATGTTGGAACCAGGTCCTCACACCTGCCAAGCCTCCCTGAGTTGGGCAGGAACAGTGGAGCGGTGCTGAACCAGGGCGATCCGGCAGGAGAGGAGACTGCCGAACCATCAGGCAGGAGAGACCTTCTACATTGTGATGGCCTGTTCAGTCACCAACCCGCCGTTGCCCCAAACCAGTGGCAACACTGGGCCAGTGCAGTTGATTTCCTGGTCGGGGAACCAAATGTTACAGAAAACCTGAAAACCTGGACTGGATTGCTGATGGAAGAACCAAGCGGCACTTGGAAGTCTTGGAGTGTTGAGGTTTATTTCATACCAGCGGGCTCAGAGGAGAGTAATCTCCAAAGGTCTGAGCCCTGAGAACAAGCAAGCGAGCAATTTATACCATTTGATATGAGACATTTTGGCGTACACAGCAAGCAGGGTGAAAGAGGAGCGAGGAGTGAGAGCTGGGAGGAGTGAAGGCTGGGAGTATTTTCTGCTGACCTTGACGGCTGTGTTGAAAATTTTCCTTATCAACTATACTTACATTAAAGAAAAAGATGGCCTTGGGAGAAATCAATATAATAATCTCCCCCTCCTTTTCTTGACAATGAACATGAAAATAGAGTTCATTTATTTGGAAATTTAAGTAAATACCATGGAGCATGTAATAAATCAAGAAAATTTTATTCCACAAATATAAAATGTTAATTGTTGTTATAGTGAAAATAAATTATAAGTGAAAATAATTTTCCCATCTTTAATCACAACTCCTAACCATGTCATATGCAGTTTTTTCAAATTTGCAAGGATCTTCATAGATAAAAGAGAAACAAGTAAAATTTATACCAGTAAAAAAAAGAGCACAAATGGTAAGAGGTTTTGTCTCAAGACTGCCTATTTTCTGTGTATAAACTGATAGGAAATTCATAGTCATCATATTTTCCACCAAGTAAAATTTGAAAATACCTAAAAACAAGCTTACGTAGGTACCGATACAAAGAAAAAAAAACTTTAGAAATTCAATAACATTTTAAAGGCTTGAAAATGTAAAGTGTGGGGTGGGGAGATCTTACAATTTGCAGGAAAGAAATTTTACATTCATTGGAGAGTGGAGACAGAGAGAGTGAGAAAGGAAGTAATATTGAAATAAACAAACCCCCTTAACATCTCCTGGTCCTAACTGTGTTCCCCCATCAAAGAGATGAAACTATATAATTACACATGTCCATAGTACTTTCTCTCACAGCAAACTGTTTTATATCTTCATGAGTATTTTGTATTTCAAATATATACACATATATATGTCATTCTGTAGGTTTGTATTATGCACACTGTTCTGCAATTTGCTGCATTTAATATTTAATTTATTTTAAATGATATAATAGGAGGGAATATGAGCAGTGTTTTATGAGTATAGACACAACAGTTACAGTCTTTCCCTCAGTACAAATACCAACTCCTCTATTCACTAGCTATAAGACCTCAGGCAACTTTCCCATGTCATAATTCCCTTACTTTTAAGAAAGTACCTACTACTTTATAGTAAACCATTATGTAATATTATATAATAATACTTCTTTCATAAGATTACTATTAAGACTGAATGAGATGATGTATGTATAAAAATTTTTGGTGTAAAAAATTTTTGAGAAATTATTGTTCTTTTATATGCATGTGTATATTATTAAATTTCAGATGCCATAAATTATAAGATGTAGCATTATGTTATGATGACCAAGAAATAAAAAGACTGAATTTTAAATGTGATACCTTATTTCTCTACAAACTAGAAATTTAATTTTATACTTATTTTAAATGAGCTCTATTAGATATAATTTAGGAAATATAAAAAGAAAATATAAAGAGACATAAAAAGGAAATATAAGAGAAAATTGGTTAAGTATTCCTAAAACTTTTTCATTTTTTTAAGTACAAGTCACCTGAAACCCTTTACAAATAAAAGTGAACACATCCATATTTTTCCACATGATATTATGTTCTCTACTATCAAGAACATTTGTGATCAAGTATTTCTTTAATAAATTCTAAAATAACTAAAAAAATTTGTTCTGGGCTCTTAAACAGGGTTGGCAGTTATACAGAGATGGTATATTTTTTATTTTTGTTTCAGCAATATTGCTAAAGATCTCCTATTTCTTACCCCCTCAACTCCTTTTTATAATCATTTTGTTTTTCAGAGAATACGTTCTGAATTCTTTCAGGCCATTGAGCTCATTCTGCAGATTTTGGTGCTGTCCTTTTATGTTTGCATATGTTCAGGCAGAGACATGAACATGCCATGTCATGATGGCCAACATTATAAGATACTATTAATGGATAGGGATAGAAAATATGTTAGTGAATATACCAGTGTCCATATATCTATGTCTGTATATATATGAAGGTATAAAATCTTTAATATTGTACAATGCAATCATTTCTACCTTTTTGCTGTAAGTCAACAGTGATTATCCATGTCTGTATCTATATACCTATACATGAATATTTGTGCAAGTATGTCTGTAGGATGAATGCCTATAAATACTTTAAAGTACCTATATAAAATTCCTATAAATTGAATTGTTGAGTTAAAAAGTACAAACCTTTTTACTTTTATAGCTTTTGCCCTCAAATTATTTTCCTCTTTTTTATTCACACCAATCAGGCAGATGAGTTCCTGTTTCAATGTGTGCTTATCAACTCACTATATTACCAATCTTAGTCTATACTCTTTGAAAAAGCCTGTCTTTAAGATATTTATGTATTTCCTACAAAACTTGAGTGTTCAAGTTTTAATTTATGCAATGGTACTAGAAAGACATATAAATTTTTGGTTATATTTCTGATGAAATTCATCTAAAACCATTTATACTCCTTGGTTATTTTGCCATTGTGTATGTTAAAATAAGGCCATGCACAAAATGAGCAATATGATTCTTTACAAACAAAAAAGAAGACAAAGAGATTAACAAACCTAGCAGACCCTTGTAGATATGGATCTGCAAGTCTGATAAAGGATAACCACTGACAGACAGGATTTCCCTAAGTGTCAATTACCATTGTTTAGGAGACATCCTGTCTATTTCAACAAAGTAATTTTCATACTCCATTTTTACCATTATACTATTAATTCTTGCATTAATATCACATATACTGCTGCACACAAATGATAGAAACTTTTGCCTACATAATTTAATGAGCACTATCAAAAACAACAATGGAAAAATTAGACTTAAATGCTAGAAAGACTTTACTCTGAGGCAAGGTTATTTCAGTTAATACATACATAACATAGACATAGTCATACACGTGTATATTTACACATAGCATCCTTGAGCTCTTTTAAAAAACAATTCCTTGGAATTCATTTTTTCCACTTTTTAAAATTGGAATGGCTGGTCAATATTTTAAAATCTTTTAATCCATTGTCCAGTTTATCTCAAAGCTTCCTTTTTCAGACAGCTAATAATTGATCCCGTAAGGTGAATTTCTAGCTTCAGGTCAGTAAGCAGGGTTTAAGTTTATCTATGACTTGACATTAAGGACACAGATTATGCCTTTCCTGCAGCCAGATACACAGAAAAGATAAAACAAATACACAGCTAAAAGCAGTCTGTCATTAAACATTTATAAATTTTCTGGCAAGAAAGGTGGTCAGAACATAAAAGTGTAACAAAAAATACAAATATTTTTTATCATTATGCTTCTATCTAGTAATTCAAATACACTATTTTGAAGGTAAATATTTTTAACTATTACAAAATAAAAAACAAACCTCAGCATATCATTCAATAATTTCTGATTCATTTATATTTTTATTTTCTCCTATGTTGAATATAAACATTTCTCAAATATATTTTGTTTCACAAGTCAAAATCCTTGTCTACAGCATTTTCTCTTCCGAGAATACCTCTTTTACATCTGACTTCCATAATTCTGTTCCTCTTTAAAGGCCAGAAATATACAAAAGATGATGATAATAATAATAATAATAATAATAATAATAATAATAATAATAATAGCAATACTGTATGCAAGCACAATGATTTAGGTAGCTTTAAAAAGTTCAATCATCACATCAACTTGGGAATTATACATTTTCTTTATAATTCCAATGTATGTATTGGAATAAAATATATACCAATTTTAAAATGAGGATACTGAGATTAGAGAGGTTTAGTTTTTTTCATGAAAATCTATTGCTAGTAACTGAAGGAATAGGGATGCTAATGAAAATCACTGTGAACCCTGACACTAATTTCTTTACTTCTGTATTCGCTCCTAATATATTATATGAGACCTTCTCTTGTCCTCATCACTGGAGTCTTCTAACTGCACTAAATAATGTGTTTATTAAAAGTATTTATAATGATCCCAATAGTACCATCAACCTATGTTAAATTATGTAAAAGCAAAAGAAATGTGACAATTATTTATTAATATAAAAAATATGATCCATAATGAAAATGAATCCTATTCAACAAATATACATAGCAACAAAATAAAGGAAACCAGGGCTATAGAAAATGTGGGAAGAAAGTAAAGGAAGTATAAACGTATTATTAATTTATGTTAATACTCTATCACAAGACACATGAAGAAAAAGTAAGGATACAGAGGACCTAAAAATTATGATTATAATAAATAATAAGTGATCTTCTGAAAACAGATAATATATCTACTTTACTTGGGCTGAAGGACTACTGATAGAAAAAAATTATCTCAATACATTTCATAAAATAAATAGTAAAATTTTAATATTAGAAAATTTAAAAATTAAGTTAGCATATCAGCTGGTTAAAGGAGACAAAACATGAGCATTGGAACATAAACGCAGTGAAAACATTTAAAAATACTCAACACCCTTTTATGTTAAAAAAAGTCTTAGTGAGGAATAGATGAAATATAAAAATACACACCGCAAATGTTATCTAAATGTTGAAGCTATTTTCTTTCAAATCAAGAATAAAAGATCAATGTACATTAGCACAGTTTATTAGAGATCAAAGCTAATGCAATTAGACAAGAATAAATCAGAATTTCAAGATACAAAGAATCAAATTATTTTTTTAAATAGGAGAGTTTAGCCAAAGAATTAGCAGAATTGGATATAAAATTATTATACAAAGTCATTTACATTTGACACTGGCAACAAACAACTAGAAAAACAATTACATATAAGACACCAATTAAAATAAAATGGGGGATAAAAGACTAGAGAATAAATCTGACAAAAGTATACAAAAATCTCTAAAAGGATGTTATAAAATTTTATTGAGCTATTAAATAATACCTAAATAAATGTCTTTTTCTTTATTAGATACTCTAAATTTGTATGGAGACTTTAGGACTAACATTAGAGCTACTGAATAATAGGGAAATGGTATTTTTCCTGTATTTTATACTGATTTATTACTCATAATTAAGAGTGTTCTCTTGGTACTGGAATAGACAAACTAATGCAATATGGGGAAATAGTTTGAGCGATGGTCCATGTAGATCAATCATCAAATTAACATAGGTACCAAAATTAATACTTCAATCTCAATTATCCAGCTAACTACTTTTATTCTCCCTTTTCTTACATTTCATAATACTGCATTGAGAGCAAAGTGATAGTAATATGACAATTATGGTGTTTTATATTTATTGAAAGTATCCACTATCTTTTTCTTCATTCTAACATGTTTGAATTCATTGAAACAAGTGACACAAACACATAAATATTTAAAAAATATATATATAACCTTCCTCTGCTCTCCTAATTTCCAGTTTCTCCTCATGTATATATGTATACATATACATATATGGTATCATAGGCTATACACCACCTTTTACTCCACATAATTACAATGCCTTCTTTTCATTTTTTTTTTCATTCTAGAATTTATTTGATCTCTCTTTGGACCTGTATTCTATAATCTAATTCACTGATCTATGTGACTTTTGTTATGGCATTTCCCTGTGTCTGTGAGGTTTAGGCTCTATAAGATGTTTACAGTCTGTCAAGGAAAGATATCCATTACTTTTATATTATTTTTATAACTTACTTTATCACTGCAAAAGTTGAAGCATCAATATGTGTTATACTTGTAACTCATATTTCTAGACCCAAAGTTCCCAAAATGTGTTCTGTTGACCCTAGACAGTTCTCAAGACCCTTTCAGGAGTCCAGGAAATAAAAACTATTTTCTTAATAATTAGGAGGTGATACTTTCCTTGTTTACTGTGTTGATATTTGCACTGATAAAACAAAAGCAGCAATGGGTATAACTTCTGGCATCTTACCATAAATCAAACAGTGGCACCCAACCTTACTTTTAATTCATTGTATTTTTCACCATAACACTCAGGAAAAAAGAAAAAAAATTCACTTTCATTTACAAATGTCCTCAAGGAAGCAGAAATATACTGCTTTATTAAATATCAAACCTTGAGTACTTTTTAAAAATATTCTGTGTGATAAAATTGGCTATATGTATAAAGCACTTCTGTTTCATATCAAAAGTACAGTGGTTGTGTCAAAGAACATTTGTGGTTTTTTTGAGTTACAAGCTGAATTAGTTGTTTTTTTATTAAACATTTTTAGAAGAAGGAATAACTGACAAACTATGGTTATTCAGACAGGCAGACATTTTCTCAAAAATGAATGAAGTAAGCATATCATTTTTAAGAAAAATTCACAGTATTAAATTTCATCATTCACAATGATGAAATTTAAGCTTTCAAGCAAAAATTTTGGAAAACTTATATCCTTCACAACAAAGTGCAATGTCTTGCACAAAGACTTTCCTGATGAGTGGTGATGTTAGCAGCTATTATTTTTATATTGCATAGTGAAAAGTGTCATTTGAAATATGCAGTTCAGGAAACCAATGTTTTCTACATGACCAATGCATTATATCGTATTTTCATGAACAAAATACCCATTTGATATCTAAGGTGGACCAATGGAGTTTAATTTAACTGAATATGAAATGCTTTTTATATGTTTAAGATTTCACATTGAAACTAACTTTTAAGAAACTACCATCTGTCAAGTTTTGGTGTAGTATCAAAAAATATTTGCAATTATGTGAAAAAACTATTAAAATATGCTTCTTTTTCCAACTACATGTCTGTGTGAGGCCAAATTCTCTTTTCATATTTTAATCTAAATACCATATTGCAACAGATTGAACAGAGAAGCATATATGATAATCAAGTTCTCTTTTATTAAACCAGACAGTTAGAGAGATTATTTTTTTTAATGTAAAACATTAACACTATTCCTATGACTTTCCTTATTTGGAAAATGTGATTTTATCATAAAAATGTTTTATTTTAACATGTACTGTATTTGTTGTTATTTTCAAATGAAATAAAATAATTTTTAAATTTTTCACTTGTAATTTCTAAAACAGTAAATATTGATAGACATAATCCAACACAAACAAAAGCTATTTGAGGGAGTCTCACTAAATTAAGAGGGACTAAAGTTCCTTAGAAATGTTGATCTAGAGATACCAGTATGCCACTGAACACTGGGAGACTTTGCTTTAAAGGTTACATAAATTCATATATAAAATCTGAACTTGTTAGGTTTTAAAATTGCCTATTTTCTTCTATAGGTTTTATTTTTCTTATAAATTTTTCCTAAGTTTATTATAGGATAAGTTTTTTCTTAAATCAATTTTGATTGCTAAGACATTAGTTCTTCTAGATTTTCAAATTTGTAACCACAGAGTGCCACTCAAATATCTCTGGTATTTTTCTCTAATCTGTTCTATAACTGTAGTCATATATTCCTTTTATTCCAAGTATTGAATAATTTTTTTCTCTCTTTTATTTGGCTTTCTGAAGTTTAACTGTTTTATTGTTATTTTATAGACCTAATATTTGGGATCTTTTTATTCTTTCAATTTGTTCCTTTACATCAGTTTCTAAATTATCTTTATAAATTATCTTCTAATCCTTTTAATTTTACTGCTTATTTTATATTTGAAAGTAAACATTAAGATATTGTCCTTTATTTTAATCATAAGAACATCTAAAGCTAATCTTTTTTAGGGTGTGTACTTGTGTATAGTTTAAATAGGTTCCATGTTTGAAGTACAAAATGTTTGCATCCTTGATTCAGTAGTTTCGTTTGGTTTTGCTTTTTTGTTTTAAGGAAGAGGATTCTGCTTCTCATTAATATGGATTTTTTCCATTCCTTAATTTTTACTAAAGTCTATGGAGAATAATACAAAAATCTCTTTGATATCCAAACCCAGCATCAAAAATAAACATGAATAATGTTTCCTCTTTACCTAACTTCATCCCTTATTTCACCCTTACCCAGTTCACTAAAGGTGTTCAGTTCTAGATTTCTATAATTTTTATTCTTTTTCACACTTCTTTAAAGGCCATATGTGGTCAAGTCAAATATTGTCTTGTTTTCTTTGAGAAGTTTTGAAACGTTATGTAAGGCATATTATATTTTTGTATTCTGCTTTTAATCGAGACATTGTATTTGAAAGATACATATAGTTGTACTTTAATTTTCTCTGTACATTAATTGTACTATATGAATATTGCATAATCATCTCTTCTCCTAGTATATATTTATTTCCTTTTTATCGCTACTTCAAGCAATGCTATTTTGAAGAATTAACATGTTGTGCCTTCTTGTTTCATTTGTCCTTGGGACCGCATGTGATGACTAGTGGTTACTGGAAAGGATAAAGGTCTTTTTATAGACCTATTGATGATTCTTGTTTCAGCATCTGTTAACTTCCTGGATGTGTACATATACATATATATTTTAAATGAAATGTTTATTTTATTTTTATATGAATGAATGAGAGGGAATGAATCCTTTTTGCAAATGCCAATTTAAAAAATCCTCTATGTTGTGTAATATCTTCCATCCCAGAGACTGAGCTATTTTTCCTTTTTTAAATAATGACATTGATGAAATAATTAACTTTTCTTGTAATTTTTGGAAATTCTGTGCCTTTTTAAAGAAACCTTTCTGCATTTTAAATTATAAAGGTAGTTTCTTACTTTAGAGTTTATTTTTTTCCAAATTTTACTTGAATGCTATGCATGGTGTGAGAAAGGCATCCAGATGCACCATTTTTATCCACATGGATAACCAACTGTTCAATTTCTATTCATTAGTTATGCGAGCTCACTAATCTGGAATGGCATTTCACTCATATATACATTGCAGGTCTATTTCTAAGGTTTGTATTCATTTCCTTCTATCTAATTCCCTACCATTGCATCGATAATGGAGTATCTTAACATTTTAGGAAAGAGGTAATATTTTTATATTTTTAATATTATATCATAATATGACTATATTATACTATTTTATTTATTATATAAATTACATTGTTTAGTATTTAAGTACAGAGGCTCTGGAGAAAGTGTGCTTGACTCCCAGAACCCCCTCCACTAACCAAGTAGCAAAAGAAAAGTCATTTAACCTCTCTGCCTCTGTTGCCTTATATGTAAAATCAGAATAATAATAGTGCCTACCTCATATAATTGTTATGGCAATTACATGAACATGTAGAAAGCATCTAAGTAGCCTGGAATATAATAACAATATAGGATTTTAACCACTATCATTTCTGGTAAAACTCTGCACATATTCAATAACATGTATATTTTTCTCCATAAAGGTCTCATAAATATTTTGTTAAACTTATTCCTTGATGCTTTTATTACTATTACAAGTTCTGTGTTTTTAAATATTAAACTTTCCAAATTTATTTTGCTAGAATTACTGTTGCTATATAATTCTTGCTGTACTCTCAATTCTAAAAACCCATTGGTAGATTTCTTTTAAATTGCAGTCTGTCAGATTACTATCTCATCTCTACTCTGGGATAATGATAATTTTGTTTCTTTTCATCTTAATATCTATTATTTGCTTTTCCCATATACTGCACTAGATAGTTTCCAATACTATGTTGAATAGAACTGGTCATAGTAGATATCCTGGGATAATGTCTAACATTTCCATATTAGTTATATGCTGGATTTAGAGATTATTAAAGTCTCATTATTAGGATTAAAAAATCCCATTTGATTCCCACTGTGATTAATATTTGGAATTGTTTTCTTTGCCTACTGATATAAGCACATGGTCTTTCTCCATAGTCTCGTACTGTGTTAAATTACCTACATATATTTGCTAATGATAAAATACCCTTGCATTCCTAGGATGAGACCTACTTGGGTATGATGTACATTTTAATAATACAGAGCTGGATTCATCTTGATATTTTATTTAGGACTTCTGTATCAATGTTAAATGAGTGAAATTGGCCTGTGATTATCATTTATTTTATAACCTTCTTAAGGATTTTGTAAAAAAGTCACACCAGACTATAAATAAGTTGAGGTTTTTCCTCTTTTTCTATTCACTGCAAGAGTTTATATGAGCTTGGAATTATCTGATCCTTTAATGTTTGAAGCTTGTGTCTGCGTGAAGGCAGCTTCATATTCAATTATTACAGTAGTTATAACTCACTTCAGGTTTGATAATACTACCTGCTTCCATTTTTGATAGCTTTCTTTTCCTAAGAAATTATTTATAGCATTCTTTTTGCTATTTTAATGTTCTGTTGTATCTGAGCTCATACTCTATTTCTCATTCTTTTTTATGTAATTATGCTCTCTCTTTATCATTGGTTCAAGCTTGCCAAAGATTGTTCTATTTTACTATTCTTTTCAACCAAGTTTTGACTTTGTAGATTCTCTTATGTAGTTCAATAACTTGTGTTATTTTTCTTATTACCCCCTGCTTTATAGGTTAGTTTTTTTGTTACTGCTTTTTTTTTCAATTAATTTTCTATTCCTATTTTCAATCCTTATAATGGCCAGTTTGATCATTAATTTTTAACCATTCCATTTTTTTTCTATATCTAATATAGCAGTTAAAGATACATAAATTTCCTTCTAAATATATTTCATAAGCCTGGATATCTAGCATTTGTACTACCTTCAGCTCTAAATAGTCACTAATGTCAATTATGAAATGTATTTTGATACATTAATGGTTTGGATTTTCTTTTTCCCCCACCAAAAGAATAGGTTTTTGTTAATAAATTATAATATAATCATTTTGGTCAAACTTAGTTCATGGCCTAATGCTTCTTCCTTAATGTGAGATTAAAAGGGAAAAAAATGTTCATTCTTTGTTGCTGAGTGCCAAGTTCAAGTTTACTACTTGTGCTGTTAACATCTTCTATAGTCTTACAATTTCTATCTGCTTGATCTATCAATTATAGAGAGAGATGGTTAAACTCTCCTACTATGATGTTGCTTTTATTATTCATATATTGTGCCAATATTTTGCTGTATGTCTTTTAAAACTAGACAATTGAGGTTAAATTGTTATTTTCAATTGATTTGTATCCCTGCTTAGTTGCAACTTTTGTCATGGTAACTCTATGCTTACAATGATTTTTGCCTTAAGTATTAGTTGTCTGAGAGTATTATAAATATATCTACTTTATACTGTTTATTACTTACTTAGCACATGTATTTCCATTCTTATTATTTTAACTTTCCTGCATCTTTACTTTAGTGTGTTACTTTTAAATAGTATTTATCTGGATTTTTCTTCTAGTCATCATGACAATCGAATCAGTCTTTCCACTTATTCCATGTTACTTGGTCAGTATTTTGGATCAAATGAGTCAGTATAATTTACATTTACTTAGCGGTTTACCAGTTGCTTAAGTCATCTCACTTTCAATACTTCCTTCTGGATTTATTTCTTTTCCCCTAAGTACTAGCTTCAGAATTTCCATTCACGAAGGCCTCTTAGTTAACCATTTTTATTGGTCTGATATGTCTTCAATTAGCATTTGTATTTTAATGATTATTTCAATGTATGTAAAAATCTAGGTTTTTTTTCTTTGTTTTTTTCTTCAGGGCTTCAAAATGCTGTTCCCCTCTGGCTTCTATTGTTGTTGGAGTCTACTATTAACATCAGTATTTCTTATGGTTTTTTCTTTCGTTGTTATAATTTTTTAAAATTTATCTTGCTTGTAAATTCTTTTGTCCCCTCAAATGGAAGTTTAGTTTCATGTCTTATTAATTCTATCTTATGCTGCCTGATTTTTTTAAAGAATTATCTTGATAATATTCTCTGTATTTATTCTTTCTAGAACTTTTCATATTTTGTTGTATTCTCTCATTTCTCCTGGACATGGCTTTTCTTTTAGATTCTCCAGTTTTTTCTTTGTAAACTAAAGCTACTTTCTCCAGTTTATTTTTTGCCTATGTATTCTTCATCTGCATCTATTCTGCCCTTTAATCTGATGGGGTTTTTAAAATAAATTAATTGATGTTTCTAGAATTCTATCTGATTATTGTAAAAATATAGGATTCCATTTTTATGGTTTTAGTTCCATCATTTATTTATGTAAATACATAATATGTGTGTATTCTAATATCTCTAATAATACAGTTGTCTGGTTAAATTAATTAAACAAAGAAGTCATTAGACTGAGGTGCGTCTCATTGCTAAAGAAGCCTACCCAACCAAAGAAAACCAAACTCTAAGCCTGCAAATGCCTCAAGGTTATGAAACCAAACGCTAAGGACAACCAATCAGAAATAGCCAAGTAGGCTTTCATCTATACTGATCAGTAGTTTCCTTTCTTTGCTTCTTACTTTTATACGGAAGATTGTCCCCTGGCTCCTATGCAGAGTGCTCCTCACCACTCCCAGATTGGTGCTGCCTGATTCTAGTCGATTTTTGCTCAAATAAACTCTTAAAATACTTTAGTATGCTTCAATTTATCTTTTAACACTGGATATTCTTTCCAGAAGTTAAAATTGTTAGTTTTTTTCTGTAGAATCTTTTTCATAGTGCCTTATTTCCATACGTACTTGGTGATTTTCAATTTTAAACTTATGTTTACCTATAGAAATGTGTACCTTGCTTTAAAGGTGTGACCTTCTAATGTGGTTTTTATATGATTCTATTTGGGGCCTTAATGGCTTTACCTACACAGAAGTCGAATTTTTACACTGACATTTCTCTTACAGTGTAGAACGCCACATCAGTAACATGAACATAAACAGATCTTTGAGGGGTGACTAGGATTAATAGGGGATATTTTGCTTTGGTTTGGTTTTGCTTTACTTTTGATCACCTGAATTTCAGAAAAATGATAGTAAATTTTCTTTCTGTCTCCCTTTTCACTTAGGCAAATTTTCTCTTCCATACTTTCAGGGAAGATGTACTTCAAGATGCCTGACTTCATGTGGGTGTGTGGGGAGGAGAGTTTAGGGAGCAGAATCTCAGGTCCGACCACTCTCTCTTAAGCCCAAGATACTACTAATTCCTGTTTTTAAGAAATTTTAAAACCAAAGGTCTTGATTACACATTTGCAAACAACCCCAGAGCAAGCGGGGATTTATATTTATAATATCCTCTGTATACAGTAACCAGACATTTCCTTACTTATATGAGATCAAATTTGAATTAAACACACAGGGACTTGCACAGGTACTCCACTGTGCCTTTGAAAACTAATGAAATTTTTATATGTTAAAATATACATGAACCTTGAAGACATTATGCCAACTAAACAAGCCAGACACAAAAAAAACAAATATTGTATGGTTCCACTTATATGAGATACATAGTCAAATTTAAAGATAAAAAATAGAATGGTGGTTGCCATGGGGTAGAGGTGGGGCAGGGATATGGGAAGTTGTTATTTAATGAGTACAAGAATTTCAGTTGGGGAAGATGAAAAATCCCTGGAGATGGATGCCGGCAATGGTTGTATAATAATGTGAATGCACTCAATGTCATTAAGCTATACACTTAAAAATGGTTTAAAATGATAAACTTTATGTTATGTATATCTTCCCACAGCAAAAGAGAAGGATTTTATTTTCTATATATTTTATCAAGCATTTCTAAGTGGTTTGCATCAATTGTACTGTTGATGTTTTCACAATATTGTTTTTCATATTACTGGAAACTAAGATAATTTACATTCTTGTAATTATTCTAACTTTTTGGAATAATTTCTGAGAACATGACATACAACATTCCCATTTCTTCAATGTTGATGTATCCTTTGCTTTCAGATACTGTAAGAAAAGCACATTCTCTATATAGTTACTCATGTATAAATGTGGCTAGACAAGATTGTTGATTATATTATTAAAATTCTTTTCTTTGAATTTATTTTTTTGTGTCCATAAGCTATAAAATATTGAAATAGGAATAAAAATCTCGCATTTTCACTGGGCTTGAGTTTTATCAAGTTTCTTGGATAGTTCTAGAAATTTTTGTTTAATAATATTATTTTATAACGTGGATGCCATATAACTGAGTGCAAAAGGTATTTTGCCATTATATTATTTTATAGATTTGATCAATATTAATGATGATAAATGGGAGAAAAATCAGTGATCATTAATGGACACTTCAAATTTACCATTTTAGTTATGGTTCCAGACATCATATTTTTTATTTATGTAGTTTGAGTCCCTCCTAGTACATTTTTCTAATAATATAATACATGGGTTGTATATGATTTTTTTGTACTGAGGCTTAAATCTCTTCTAAGTATCAGAATTTAATTTCTAGCTGCCTAGTTGACATCCTTGCCTGGATGAGTAATAGTCATCTCTAATTTAAAACAGTATACACAAAATTTAATTTCTATCCTCTCTCCTCAAGAAAAACAATTTCACTTTCTCAATTTTTCCTCTTTATTTAGTCAGCAAAAATTTATGAAGTATCAAAAACCTATCAGTCAGCTTTTTAGGTGCTGGGAATATCACAGTGAACAAAACAGACAATTCTTTGCCCTCATGAAGCGTATATTGTAGAGGAGTGCAGGGGAATGGGAGATAATAAACAAACAAAATAATAGAAAGCTACATGGTCTAAATGTGATACATTACATGTATGGATTTTAAACAACCTTATAAGTAATTTTCTTCCTCTGGCTGTTTTTAAGATTTTTCTCTTTCTCATTCATTTTCAAAGTTATATTACAATATACCTAGACAGTGTGTAAATAGATTCTACATAGCTGCTTGAGGTTTGTAGTGTTTCATGAATTTATAGTGTGATGGCTTCCATTATATTGGAAAACTTTCAGTCACATTTATTTGTTCAAATATAAGAACTAATTTTGATTTTAATTCTCAGTGAGATTACAGTCTCCATTAAAACAGATTAGAATCCATTCTATTAAGATTGTTTTTCAGAAGCCTTTTCATCAAAATTTTACTAAAATTTAATGACATACCTTCACAGAGTGTCTTAGTGTTTTTTGTTCCCAACTATAACATTGAGTAAAGTACAATGCTTGCTACTATAGGAGACAAGCTGCACTAGTTACTACTGCCCTCTTTGGTAGCAGAATGTTAGGAACTGCTTTGGTCTCCAACTATAGGTCTCATATCACTCTCTAAAATCCAACCATTTCTTTTATTTTGTTTATAATATCCATTCTTGGTTTTGTTTTGTTATTAAGACTATCTCTGTATCAAGAACAAAAGTGTTACAAGCCAAAAAAGGTCAGCGGTGGGGAGTAATTGTTCTCTCTCTCTCTAAATACCTTAAGTTGGTGTTTCCCAGCCATACCATTAGAGTTCACTGTAACCACCAGATCCCTTGTGCTCTTTGGGGCTGGATGGAGTACTTAGGATAGAATTCATCCTCCTGCATTCACTCTGCCATTTATGTCCCAATGAAATATACACAATGGAAGGGATAAAGAAGAAAATGAATTAATATTGAAATAATGTTCTCTCCATCCTGTTACCATGTTTCTGTTACATTTTCACATTTTGACTTCTTATTGAATAATTTTGTAACTATACTTCATGAGCAGCGAATAATCTGTATATTCTATCACACAACTACAACAAGTATTTAAGGTACTTTTACTTTGCAAGGGATAATCCAGAATATACTACATATATTATAATATGTATATATAATATATAATTGCTCAGTTATTTTCATTTTCTTAATTACTTTCCCTGGTCCTAAGTTTCCTAAAAAGACACTTTAAGTTCACCAATATCTATACTCTTGATAGGCTTCTCTCCAGTTTGGGTGATTCAATAAAACAACATGCTGAAATTGAACATGTGAAAATCGGAGTCAGGTACGCCTAGGCTTGATTTCCAGCTTTCACATCTGCTGGCTTTGTGGCCCTGGGCTACTCAGTTCATATCCCTGGGGCCTCTGTCCTCTTGCCTATAAAAGTAGGAAATAAGAGATTCTCACAGTTATTATACCGGGGATTAGAATTAATATATTAATGATACTTTTCACACTGAAGATACTCAATAAATAATTTTATCATAAGTAATTAAAAATAATAAGATTGTTCTGAATTACACAATCTTTCCTTTAATTTACATATTCATTCATATTTACATACCTAGAGATAGAAAAAGAATGACAGAAGTTTTTTCTTTTTATCATACTGTGAGTGAAGACCAATCTGAAAAACAATTCTAAAAAATCTAAGTTTTATTATAGAAGTCTATGTCACTAGCTGTGATAGTTTTAAACAGTAGAATTTGTTAACAGAATAATAAATACAAAAGCAAGCAAGCCTAATTATTCTTTATGGAAGACTGACTCTAGGAGGAGTCATGAACATTAGAAATTTTCCTTCCAAACCTACTCCATTTACCATATATTTATGGAATTCTAAAATATAGTTAGAGATCACTTTCATTTTGCTGCTATTTTTCATATGGATACATTTTTTCCTCAAATAGGATTGGAAAGACAGTATTAGAAAATATAGGGAGGCTTTGGTTATAGAGGCTCCATATTCAAGTTGTGGGTGAAATGAAATCTAAAATTACTGCTTTCGTGATATCAAAATATGAGTACATAGTGCGTTTCTAAGGGAAGGGCCATTTAGGAAATTGAATATAATATAAAGTATTGAGAAGTGGGAGAATAACTGATCTGTATCTCCAGATTGCTAGACCAAGCCTACCATAACAAGAGAGAGAAGACAGGGATAAAATACAGAAAGAAAATAAATTTAAGAAAGCATATTTTAATTTGGTTGCCTATTTGAAAAAAACTTTTAATTACAAATACCTCTACTTTTCTGATTGAAAGTCAAGTTGAAAGTAGAAAAATAGACACAAAGTAAGCCCTTAATATCTTTAATGGCAGGCTCTTGAAGTCATGGGGATTAGACATTTTCCTTCCAAACAAACTCCATTTACCACAGATTCATGGTGATCAAATTATAGTTCAAGAACATTTGCACTTCTGACAGAACAGAACTAATTCACTTCCCTTTACCTATATGGCTAATAACTATGAAATAATATATTCTTATTTTCTAAGGAAACTAATTTTCTTTACTGGCTCCACAATTCTTCAAGAGAAAGAAAAATTTCTATGGCATACAAATAAAGGATTCTTTGTTATCTTCAGGGCCTTTGAATGTTACCTCATAAGCAACAGACTTCTGAGACCACTGAAGATCAAACACTTCAAGGCTCAGCTCATCAGCTTCGTTCATGTACCCTGGTCACATACTAACATATCCCTCATACAGCTTCTTTCTTTTTCTACCTTTAGATAGATATGTCCCACTCCCCAGATATGTATCATTCCAGAATCATGGTATTGTAGTTTTACAACAACATTTTATCTTTAATGTGTTTAGAAAAAGGGTGTGGCATTTATTGAAACCTTATTATTTCTCAGTTACTATGTTAAGAATGTCTTAAGCATTGTTTTACATAAATTCACAGCAACCTGAAGAGACTGGCAATATTTTAAAATCAGAACTAACCCCAAAATATGACTACTTGCTAAGCTGTTATGAAGAGATTTGCTGGAAAGCCTGGGAATTATAGCAGAAGGTAGTGAATCTGTTGCATCATTAGAAGAAAGCATACTTAGGAACTCAAGAAAAAGACTGATACTCTGATGTATGAAGAAAAACAAGGGTCCAGGAGACAGAGTTCTTGCTTGTAGTGTATACAACTGCATCTTTATTACAATATTGAAGACAAGAAATTAAAGACTACAGAATAATAAATATCCAAATCAGTCAAAAGGGACTTTTGGGGTCATGTAGTCTGGCACTCTGCCCAATGAAGGAATCTTCTTTGGGAAAAGGAACAAAAGTAATTTAAATGGGTTGAGTGGAATGACAAAGGTTTAGTTATTAAAATAATGGCCACCAACAACTACAACAAAGAGCAAATAAAACATCAAAGAGGTGTTTTATGAAGAGGTAGCTGGTGATGATCCTGACCTAACTCTTTAAGGTGAAGTTATGTCTTGGATGGTGAAATTGAAGCCATGGCCCTTCTGATAATCAGATATTATAAAGTAGACATGGAAGTCAGTGGGGCCCAACAGGTCAGAAAAGGTATTTTTATCAGAGTGTGACTAAGGGACAGCACCCCAGAAGAGATGCTATAGAAGTTAGTCAGTGAAAGTACAGACAGATGTCACTGGCTAAAAGAATAGCAAAAACAAGGGGCAAAAAGCAGGAGGCAGAAAAGAGAAGAACTGGATTTCAAGCAGTTTCATAAATGGCCAGTCCTTATCTAAGAAGCACAAACAAATATACAGTGAAGGCATGCCATGAGAAAATCTGGCATATTATATAAAAAAGCTCATATTTTATTCTGAAGACAAGGTAGAAATGTGGAAAATGGTTTGTAGGGAAACTCACTTTAAACCAAAGAGACTAGTTTGAGGCTATTTCAGAAATTTAGATGAGAAGTGTTGAAATCCAAAACCTGGACAGTAATGGTGAATGCAGAGAATTATTTAGTCCACTTAATTCATAAGAGTCAGTGATGTAAGAAGGGTAGAGCTTTTTGTCTTGAGGAGCTGGGAGAAAATGGTGTCTTTCATGAATCTCAACCTCTGATTCATTTGTTACAAAGAAGAATCAAGCACTTAGTAAGGCCTATGTGCAGAAGAATTCAGTATTAGACATGTTGAATTGGAACTACCATAAGGACATTAATGAGGGGACGTTTGAAAGTCAACTGGATAAACAGAATGGGACCTCAGAGAATTTGGGTCAACTTTAGCCTACAATATAATACGTAACATTTAACAGAATCAACTAATTACACACACAGTCACAAAATGCAGTTAGACTCTTTTTTACTCTTTAATTCTCAGATGGAAAAGATTCTAAATAATAAATAATATCTTTTTTTTCTTACTTTGAGAGACATCTAGAAAAGCATGTCCTGGTTTCCTACATGTCAGACTTTTCCATTTATAGCTTTCATGCTTTCACTCTAAAGCTATAGCTATATGTAAGGAAATATTTTAGGCTGTTATTATTAATTTAACATATCTATTATTAAGATTATTATAACTGAATATATATTTGTTTCTTACTACAGGGACCTAAAGCTGTAGTCAGTTGTTGTTATTGCTGTTTTTGGAAGACTCTAATATATACACACCTACAGAAATTTATAATAACAGCTGCACTTACTGTTACCACTGAAAATACATTAGGCTTAAAATCAGCAAATAAAAGAAATGCTGAGCTTTCAAGTTCTCACCGCAATAGGATGCTCATAGCCAAACTTCTAGTAAACATGCTTTTTCTTAAGTCACATGTGTTTTTAATCTAGGAACTGTAGCAACTGAATTGTACAATGTGAATTTAATCAGCAACATATTACTACGAACCAAAAACAATCAATAAATCAAATATGTAGATCAAAGTAAAATCTTCAGATTGTAGCAGCTAATATTTATTTAAATGCTCAGCTTAATGGTATTCAAAACTGAAATAGAGACAAAGAGAATATAAGACTATCTTGGGTTTGGCATTAAAGCTCCATCTCTATATTTGCAACACCAAAAACCAAATGCTTATGACATTAAAAAAATACTTCAGGTTATAGACAAACACAAGAATCTAAGAGGAGCAGATTAAGATAATTTGTAGTTAAGAACTATATAATATAAATAAATTGGAGCAGGGGGAGAGCTCATATTTTATCTTTGTATCCCTGTGCCTAGTAGAAAGAGTACATCACATTCATCACACAGCAAAGGTGGTCTATAAACATCTACACTAGAATGAAGAACATGAAGGAAACAAAGAATATTTAGTTGTTCGTAAGATCAAATCAGTAAAATTATAATAATGATGATAATGATAAAATAAAATATACTGTCAATCTCTTCAGTATGCCATCAATACTATAAAAATGGCAAATTTTCTTCTACCATAAAATCACCCAGAAAAAACTTTCTCCAAAGTGGTAGTTTTACTGTGAGGTGCTTGCCATTTCTTCTCAAAGAAAAAAGAAAATGGAAAGTAAGAGCATTCTTTTGCATTTGTTCATTTTCCTTAAGATAGCATAAACTAAGTAAGACAATTAGATGGACAAGAACTCTCCATAATTTATTCTTCATTTCCATGATTTCCAAAACTATGTAATTGTTCTAAGAATTATGTCTCCAAATGAGGAATGCCAATCTATCACATATATTGAAACAGCTGCACTCTGTAGCTAGAATTTATAGATAATGTTTTCCTTTTTCAAAAATCTTCACAAATCATGAACTCAATAGGTATCTGTTATAGAAAAACTGAAAATACTTTGACTCATAAAAGCAGCAGACTAAACCCACCTGAAGCACCCTTCACAATGTCTAACATACAACAGTCTTTGCCTACCAGGCAGTCAGAATTCTACCCATTAATTATAATAATTAGGAACATATTTTTAATATATCAGAAACTTCCCAAACTGAAATGCAAAGAGGAAAAGAAAAGAAAAATAAAGAACAGAGTATTTAAAACTGTGGGACAATTTTACAGGTGTAACACACATGTAAATGGAATACTAAAAGAATAAAGAGAGAACAGAACAGAAGAAATACATCAAGTGATAATAGACAAGAATTTGCAAACCAAGAAAAGCTACATCTGAGCATATCCTATGCAAAGTACAGAAATCAAAGACAAAAAGAAAATCTTAAAAGAAGCCTGGGGGTAGGGGGAAAGACACCTTGCCCATGGAGGAACAGGAGGATGACCTGGATTACAATAGATTTCTTGTCAGAAACCATGCAAACAAGAAATGAATTGAGTGAAATATTTAAAGTGGTGAAATAAAAAATATACATGTACCAACCTAGAACTTTATATCCAGTGAAATTTTCCTTAAAGAGGGAAGGAGATAAAGACTTTCTCAAAGAAACACTGAGGCAATTTATCGTCAGCAGGGCTACTCCACATGAACCGTCAAAGGAATGCCTATAGACAGAAACAAATGTTATCACTGATCCTTGGATCTACATAAAAAATGAAGACCAAAGTAAATTGAAAAAAGTAAAGGAAAATTCTATTTTTTATTATTAATGGTCCTAAAAGATAACTGTTTAAAGTGAGAAGAGAATTTATATACTATGTGTGTATAGCATATGAAAAAAATGAAAAGTCTGACACAATAGGACAGAGGATGAAGAAAGGAAATGGAAATATAATGTTAAAAGGTCCGTTAAACTACACAGAAAGCAGTATGATGTTATTCAAGATAAACTGGCTAAACATAAATATTTAACCAAATAGACTGGAGATTAGATAGATAGATATTCTTAGAGAAAACACCAGAACTAAAAGTTATAATGAATGCCAATACACAGGATGAAATTTAATAATATAAAATAATCAATAAACACAGCAAACAAAGGGAAGATAAAGCAAAACAATGAAACAACTAGGAAACAGCTAGTAAAAAAGTAGCTCTTAATCATATCAAAAATCACATTAAATTTGAATAGACTAAAAAGAGTGACTAAAAAAGTAGAGATTATCAGAAAGAATAAAAAGACTCACTTTGATGTTATCTATAAGAAACTCACTTTAAAGATAATGATGTTAAAAGTAAAAGGGTGGAGAAGGGTATACCATACAAATGGTGAACAACAAAAAAGTGAAGTAACAATATCAATGTCAGATAAAGTAGACTTTATAATAAGTTATATTAGCAGGGCTAAATAGGCACATTACACAATGACAAAGAGGTCAGTTCTCTAAGAAGACATAACAGTCATTAATGTGATTGGCTCCTTTCATAATACTGGGGAGAAATAGGATTGTCTGTGGGCTACCATTCCCTGTAAATAGGCCACCTATAGTACAAAAATTGAGTTCTGAAAAAATGGTGGTAGGCAACCAGCAGTGATTGTGACTTACAAATATCAATTATAGTCTTATTTTTTTATGTGCTCCTTCTTTCTGTCATGGATGTTTCTGTCCTTAAAAATAAATGATACATGATTATACATGGATGTGGATTTATGCATAAGACATATTAAAGCTCCTTTGTCACTATCAAAAATCTGAAAATGTTTAAACAGAAATCAGCATTTTTTGTCTCTACTTTTGCAAAATAATCTCTTCTTAGTTTTATACAAATATGGTAGTTAATAATAACTTCTTTAATCTGTTTTCACCTGTAACTCTCATTTTCCTCTTTCTATTGTTATAAAAATGAGACAATAGGTCCCTGATGGAACTGCTCAGACCAAGCCCCATGTCACCAAATCAAGATTTAATTACAACTTCAGCTCTCCCAGAAATGGAATCTTAAACCAGTCAATCAGAAATCACCAGATCAGCACCAGTTACGTAACCTGCTTGATAGACCCCTGCCATCTCCTCAAGGAAAGTGACCTTGCCATAACCAGACTGCTTTTTGCCTAGTACAACTTCCTTGTTCCCACGCCCTCTGCCTATAAGTCCTTCATTTTGTACAGCAACTCAGAGCTCCCTTCTGTCTGCTAGACTGGATGCTGCCTGATTCATGAAGTGTTAAATAAAGCCAATAAGATCTTTAAAATTTACTCAGTTGAATTTTATTTTTTGACATTATCCTTCTCTCCCTAGTATTCTGCATTGCACTAATAGTTTTACTTTAGTCTCCTTTCCAAATTTGTTTTTGGCTTTTTACTGTCATTTTTCTATTTTGCCTATTTTCAATCTTTTGTTTTCCCTCTTTCCAGTCTTTCACTTTCTCTTTCCCTATTTTATTTGTAGTCAGTGGAAATATACCCAAGTCCATAGAAGACTTACAAAATAAAGGAGTATATCATACTAGTAGAAGTTTGACTAATATTCATCACCCTATCATACCCAATTAAAGAAGATTTGAGTGATATTAATCCCCTAGGAGGTATCAGGATTCAACTGAATTTTTAGAATATCTTCTTAGTATCTCTCATTACTTATAATTCTACCATGTATAATGAAAATATAACAATTAGCATATCACAAATTTTGTGTTATTATTCCAAGTAATTTGTATGTATTTTCTTATTTAATGCCTACAAAGACCCTATGAGGAGCTATTCAAGCAAGATCTTATGGTTTGTCCAGTATCTCATGCATGTGGCAGATATGAAATTTAAACAGTCAAAAAAAGTAAAAGTATACATAGCTTATCATTCCTACTAGATCATAAATTCCTACTAGATCATAAATATTCATTAAGGGCACTGTTGCTAGCTATTCTTGTAATAACTACAATATCCAACAAGAGATCAGTAACTGATTTTTAAACAAATTAAAGAGTAATTTAATAAATAATGTGAAGAATTTTCTGTTATTCAGAAGACAAATAGACATATATGCAAAGCATCAGACAGCTCTACAGTTGCAAAGCCCAGATATAAAGTTGTAAATATGAACAAAACAAAAAATGGTATTAAACTCTTAGAAAATAATGACTTCGTTTTCTTGGGATAAATTATGCAAGTCACAAATGTTCAAAAGCAAAAGACCCATGAAGTAATAACCCAGAAAAAATTCACTGACTTTAGACAGGCCACAAGAAGAAATAATCTCATGGGTTATGGGATTGTATTCTTAATGAGTAAAACTAATGAGATGACCTGTGATGAGAAATTAGAAACTAGAAATAACCTGAGGCCTTTTTGGTCCATTTCTGAAATAGAAAGCTATGTTTCCATAGCAGAAGGTGTTAAAAAAAAAGATAACAAGCTAAAAAAGCAAAAGAATTAATTGAACAGAAATTATCAAAGTAGAGTATGCCTAAACTCTTGGTGAAGAAAGGTTAGCATGCCATCACTAAGGAGACGAATTATCTTGCCTGTGTAGTAGAGAGCCAAGGAGCCAAAAACTAGATACTATAACATGATACTAAACTTTTAATAGTAAGTATAACTTGATTGTGTAATACTACCTAGATAATATTTTAAGCCTTTTAGGAACATATTCAAATATTCCTGGAAAGGTTAGACAAATATTTTATATATATTTATACAGTGTTTCTCCAAACCCCAAAACCCCAAAACCAATATACAAGATTTACTAAAATACAAAGTTCACAACTCTCAGTTCAGAGTATGATTTTGAATTACAATGCATTTCTTTGCCCATGACAAGATTCCTAGAGCATTATTTAAAATATTTAGCGATAGTGCTATATTGGACCATTCCACTCCTCTCCTCCCAACATCTTGTAGATTATTCTTAAATCCAATATACAAAATTTGTTTTGATAGTTCCTACTGTGATTTCCAACGTATCTCCCTTTCTGCATCAATTAAATACAAGGTCACCTCCTAACCAGAAGCCATGTGATCACACCTAGGTATCAGAATTTTACCATCTGGGAAATAAAAACACTGTATTTTCCTCCTAATATCCTCTGTATCACACACCAACTCACAAAGGATTATGCTTACAGCATCAGCATTTACTTATTTTTTAAGGAAATTATGAGTTCTTGGGAGATCTAGGCCATATAAACAGTATCAAGCATTACAATTAGAGAAGTCCCTCTCCTTGAAATAGGTTGAGCAGCAGAGTTGAGTAAGTAAGCATGGGCTAAGATTCCAAGTCCACTTCTGCTAGTTACTAACTTCAAGATCTTGATGAAAAACTCTCAACTTATCTAGTTTCTGATTCCTTGCTTTGTAAATGAAGATTGTAATGTAGATGGTATTTCCATTGGCTGCTTTATTCCTGGCTGCATAGCATCCAAGATGGTCCCACATCCTCCTGGAAATTCTTCTAGGTATCTGAGGTATGAATTGCAATGACAGCATCAGTAGGAAAGTAGAGAAAATAGGAGTATGAGGCTTTTTGAAGGAAAAGTGATGGCACATGGATGACTAATTAAAAAGATAAGCAGGGGTTCAGTAAAAGAAATTAGCTTTAAACTACTCTAAGTCTAGAAGAATGGTGTCTCAATGACAAAGGAAAGAAGTCAGGTGTAAAGGGTGATAAATGGGGGTTCAGGAAGGAAACAGGTACGCTCTAATAGGAGTCTGTTCAATTTGAATAGACACAATTTAAAATAAAACTTTAAAGTTTAGGAAACTATTTACTAAAGGGAGTTAAACCTGCATATAGACATTCTTTGGGATGAAGTAACACCATAATAGGAACAGCCTCCACATGACTATTCTTTCTGAAAGTGGAATCAATAGCATATGAATTCTACCTACACCATAGTATATCCCTAGTTATGTAAGTTTATTTCTCTTTTTTAAATTAACAGTAATTGTCTTCAACTCAACTTTGGAAACATAATACGTTGATTAAGACAGAGACTATAAATATTGTTAAGATATATAAGCCACCTCTGGTTCATATACATGAAGCAATAAATTTCTGTGAAATGCTTTTGTTTCATGGTGACATATGAAAATAAATATATACATTATCACATTGGATTTGAATACAACACATTGATTCATTAGAGTTTTATGCCATTAAATTAAACATAGTGTGAGGTACAGGGACACAATAAATAATATTTCAGACATGCAACACAATAGAGAAAAAAGACTTAAGAAACCATTGTATTCTGCCAACTAAAATATGCACCCAGGCTTTCTGCTTCCCTTGTTGGCTTTCAAATTCTAGGAGGGGTCAAACAAAAATTACTGTTTGATCAGCCATCTGAGAACTCATTTCTGCCCATAATCAGATGTTGGGATGCTATGAAACTATAACTTTGAAATATCAATATTGCTACTAGTCAAAATGTTGAATTTATTTTTATTTACTTAAATAATTTAAGATTTCTCATTACAATAAATGCACCACTGTATGTTCTTTCAGAAAACCCACTACAGTTGTAAACACTAAGAGCCAAGCTTCATATATTTATCATTTGTTCCCTGGATACATTATAAATGTAATTATTACCTCCCTTCAGTGATTACACTAAATTATGTTTTCTTTCAATTTTTAATGTAATACCTAATCGTGGGAGGTGGCATGATTATAGAAAAGGCCATAAAATTAAACTTAAGATTTTGGATCTGTGTCCTTGATATGATGCTTATCTGGGCTATTTAATCACAGACAAAGCTTCTTCGGGGTCAAAGGAGACAATTATCTGCATCATTCAATAAAAATCCAATTGCAGGAGTTGAGGACCACTCAATATCAGGTACTTAAGAGTGCTTTCTGACAACTTTGGCTTTTACTTTTGGAACAGTGCCTTGAATGGAGTAGCTATAGTTTCACCCAAATATTTCCCTGAATATCTTGAAATAAGAAGGTATTTTCCTGTTGTACCTTATAATTTTCATATACATGATTTTATCTGACCCATAATGCAACACTAATAAATAGGAAAGGTAATAAATGCTTTCAGCCTTTTGCTTCAGCTGGGATAAGCCTAGTAACAAATCATACATCTTCTCCCCTTGTATTAGTTTCTTCATTAACAGCATATAAGCTATCCTGATAGAAATTCAGTAATAGGATACATTAACATCTGTTTAACATAATGACACCTTTTTACCTACATTGCCTCCCCAACTCCCAAACTATCTTGGTTTTCATAGTGTCTAAGACATATTTTTTCTGATAAACTTCTTTTCTCCTTCAACTTCCTTATTTCCTTCCCAGGGCTCTATTAGGAAACTGACAGAAAAAGAAGAAATTTCACAACTGCTGTCAACTTAAAAATGGCAATACCGCCTTGGGTCAACAAGAGCAATATAATCAAGCTGCCCCAAAGTTCTCTTATCCTCTTGACTCACAGGGTAAGTCAGAAACATGGGCCTTTTATTTATTATGAATAAATCTGTGCTTCCTTTTTAAACACTGTTGATAAAAACTATTATAAATCTGATGTATTTGGCTTTTTTAAAATGTATATGGTGAAAATAAACTGACTTATTCACTACTCAGTAGATTATTAGTATTTTAAATCCACATGGAATTAAAAACTGGAATCTGATGGAAAAAAAGGATAGCCTCTGTGTATTAATTCATTCATAGAATTAGCTATCAGTAATTCACTTGTTCAACAAACAAGTACTAATGTTCTACTACATAAAACACACCTATCTGTGCACTATCAACTGGGGAAGAATGACAGGGGTTATGTGTTTGGAAGAGGAGCTCAGGTAATCAACTATAGTAAAAAGATGTGTTGGAGACCTCCTGTCTGTCCCTTCAGACCTATTTTCCACCATCCTTCCCTGCTCTTAGCCTCAGGAGGTTGATCTATTTATGAAATCCCAGACGTCCAGTTGGGTTTGGCCAAGGGAGAGACACCAAAGGGCATGAAGAGAGTGAGGCCGGTGTTTGTTTTCTTGCACGTTTCCTCCTTTCTGTCCTAATTTAGCTATTATCTCTCTAAATGAAGGCCATGGTACCATCTCCGCTAGCTTTCAATTTTGATAAATTCCCTCTTCCTTTGCTTCTTCAGAAACAGAAGTAGAAATTTCACTACTGTTAATGCTAGACCTTGGGCAGGGCACGATCCGATGTCAGCTTCTAGAAACCCTGTTATGGCAGTTTAGGACACGAGCGAAAATCCTTTCGCACTCCTATCATCACGCGGTGAAATCTAAGAACCTGAGCAGGCCTTGGGGACTTCAGCGTGACTAACACAATGTAGCAGAACCAGTGTTCTGTGGCTTTTGAGGTTATCTTATAAATGGCCATTCTGCTTCTGCCTTGTTTGCTAAGGCACTTGCGCTTGGAGTCCCAGAACATATAAAAACACCCCCAATAACCTGTGGAAAGCACATTATGAAGCTGCCCAGTCAAGCCATGTGGAGAGATCATATATATGAGTTCCATTCAGTATCATCACCTAGACGGTAGACATATGAGGAAGGTACCTCCAAATGAATTTAAAACTAGCCGTCAAGTCAACTCCCAGCTTTGAGCCTTACCAGCTGAAGCCCAAAACATCATGAAGCAGAAAAGAATCATCCTCTTTGGGCCTTTCTCTCTGACCACAGAATCCATGGGTATAACAAAGTGTTTATTACTGTACGTCACTAAGTTTGGGGTGGTTTGTTGCACAGCAATATGGATCAAAGCACTTGTTCACATCTTTGTAAATAGCCCTGTTATTCAATTCTTTGCAAATTGCCCAGTTTGAGTGGATTGCCTGTTTCCTGAGAGAACTCTGAAGCTACAAAGGGAATTCCAAATAAGTGTCATATGTTTGGTAGGAACAAACTCCTATAGGAATATGAAATAAAGAGAATTTTTTTGGTTGGCATAACCAGGAAATTCTCCATAAGGGCAGGGGTCACATCTGTTTGACATTGCAGGCACTCAGTAACATCTCCTGAAGTTTTCTAATTGGGAAAGTGAGACTTTGGGCCTCAAGGAACATCTATGGTTAGGATGGGACAAGATGAGAAAGTATACTATTATAGACAGGAAGAACAGTAAAAATAAAGAACATGACAGCAAGAACCTGCATTCAAATAACAAATTCTATAATAGAACAGCCCAGCTGGAGCAAGCTCTACAGTGATGCCAGGTGGCGCCTCTCGGACACAAATATCTCATTCTGTCTCTTTCTGCTACACAGAAAGTTCTCCAAAGCTCTCCACTGAAAATGCAAACTTCTTAACATTAGCTCTTAAACCCTCTGGATTTATCTGCCTCTCTGCCCTCATTTTTTCTTACCTGGTCCCCCCTTCCCACCTGTGTAGTACCCACATTAACTATCTGCAGATTTAACCTTGCACACCTTTATAATTTTGAACATACCATGTTTTTTTTTTACCTACAATATTCTGCATATCCACCTTCTTCTTTCTGACTAATTTGCAATTATTTTTAAATATCATTAAAGGAGTCCTCTTCATTAGGTAAGCCTTCCCAGACACCCACAATGTGAGGTAGTGATTTTCCAATTGTTTGCATTGTGCTCATAAGCATGGTGGCACTTATAATGTTGCTTTATAATGGCTTTTATTTTTGGTCAGTCTATAGACCATGAACTCCTTAGACAGGAACAGGAATTTGGGTCTTATTATGCTCAGGAAATAAAATAACTCATAAAATGAACTAATGGTTGATCAGAATGAATATTGGAGTAGTGAATGAAGAATCAACAAGTTTTATGTAATGAATACATCTGTCCTTATGACTGCAGACATTCTTGATTCTGTTCTGGGGCCCTGACACCTAGAAGAGTGCCCTTTCAGATATGTTTGTTGAATGAACAAATGAAGCATGAGTGAATGGACATAAATGAGGAAAAGGAGGAGTTGTCTATGACTAGGAGTACCATCTTCTTTTATACTGTCAGGTGGTATTGCTGTTTATTTAACTACAATTGTTTATTAAGTACAACCCCTTTGGAAAAGGGGTTCGGTTAATTAAATTACTGTGTTTCAATCCATTTAAAGCAGAGGGAATTTTTAACAGAACAACAGGATGATTTTTCACTGCTCCTAGGCCCTGAGTCCTCTCTCACTGGTCAAGTATACAGTTCTCAAGTGCTGAGTTTAATTAATACTTTCCTCAGGGGTTTGATTTTGAAGTCTCTTGTCTGAGATGATGTTCCTGGCCTATTTTTCTGTAGCTATGGATAGGGGACAGGTTCAATTTACCTGAAATGTTTACACAGTTAATGTATATTTCAATTTCTATTTGCTTTGCTGATTTAATGTTACCTACCTACAAATGCTTCTATTTAAAGCACTAATTTTGTGAATAGCTCCTATTAATAAAGTACCTTAGGTGTTCTGCTTTCAATTCCCATTCACACTCAGTATTATATGTTATAAAACTTGAATCCAAAATGCTGAGAGCTGGTTAATTCTATTTAATAAATTGTGATAGTTTGCATTTAAATTATTCTTGATATACTGCTATTTTGATAGGGCTTTGTAATGTCAAAGGTCAGAAGCTTTTAAGCTTGTTGCAAATGAAGTTCAATTTGAGGAAATATGAACAATTAACTTTAAGTACCAACTTTCTCATATTCCTCAGAGCATTGCTTCCAATTTTGTAAGCCAGCTCATCCTCATGAGCCTGAAAAATGATATCTTATCTTCAGTAAACTTGCATCGTAATTATGATTTTTAGAATTTTACAAGCTATTTTTATTGTTTTTCTAAATTATCACAGGTGATTGGAGTTACTTAATAATAAAATGATCTCTAATCATTATTGTCAATACAGGTCATATTAGTCAGACTGCCTCATACACAGATGGTATTTTGAATGACTTTCTTTCATGTCAACCCTATTTGGTTCATTTTTCTCCCAATAACTTTTTTTCCTTTATTGGCTATATATCAACTTCCCTACAAAATTACCATTTGAAGCTCTGAATCTTTGAGTTGAAAGTTTGCTTCCTGTAGCATCTGTTGACATTTGATTTATGATTTGTGTATTAAGACCTTCAAGCCACAATAGATAAGACATTCATTTCCTAGGTCTTCCCAGATTGGTCATTGGGTTAAAAATACCCTTAAAAACTACAGAGAATCAAAAACAAATGAGGTAGCTTGAGATAATGTCTGTTCTGCCTCTGAAGCAAAAGTTACCATTTTAAAAACTGCCTCTAGCCTGCAAGCTTTAAAATTTTAACAAAGTGCCTGGAATTCAGCTTCATGCTTTACTTGCACCTCTCTCTGCACTCTTGCAGCTGAGTATGTTCCACATGTGAATATATTTTCTAATGGAAGCACCAGAGAAATACTATATAGGCAAGGTCCACAGGTCACACCAAGGATCGTAAAACTGCCTAGGTATTTAAATTTTTAAGTAGCTGGTTTCTACCTACCTTAATTCTTCTGGCTTTCAAGGCTGTGAAACTGCTTCTAAATACCGTTTGGCTGATTCAATTTACAAAATAAACAAAGGTGCAGTTCATTCCTAAGAGTATTTTCATGACACCCAAGATCACACCCATGAAGAGGAAAACTAACCACCATGATGTCAATAATATTTGGTCATCAAACAAAATTCAAAGAAAGGCAAGTCAGGAGAGGTAATTTATGCCCTTTAGCTCGTTTGGTTAAAGAATGTTGAAAAATAAAAGTTAAGGTTTTCTTTTAATCTCCTAGTTGAGAGAATTATGCAGAGAATAAACTTTTAAGTTTTGATTTTCCATTGAATTCTTATCTCCAGTTAAGTTACTTGAAAATTATATTTTGAAACCTAAGAGGAAACAAACAAGAGTGTCTGTATTAATCAATATAAACTACCTTTTAAAAAAAATAGCTAAACTTTCATTTCTGGCACATAAACACATACCTGAAAACTAATCTTCCTGCTTACAAATACTGGATTAAAAAGAAAGTTTTGTTTTGTTTTTACTTTACAAGAATGCAAGGGATGTCCTCAGAAGCCAAAAAAAAAAAAAAAAGCAAGAAAAAAAAAAGAAAAGAAGCAGTAATCTAGAGAGTTAAGCTGCTGGTTACTTTGAAGGTACCTGATAATCTCTGGTGACTCTGAGTCTCCTTTTTTTGATAGTTGTACAGGAAATGGGAGACAGGAAACAAAGCCTGGGGCCCACCCTTGGAGAGAACAGGGTTAGATTAGAAGACTCCTGAATAAACCTGAATAAAGCCAGAACCCTGTATCTTCAGGAACAAGCACAGAGAGATCTTGGTTCAAAAAATATATATTTATATATTATGTATTATATATACACATCTGTCCATTTTTTTCTTTTCCTAGTCTATGTTATAAGCCTTAATAGAGTGCTTCATATTTTTCTTTACTTCACCAGCCAATGATTTCATTTTAAGAAGAATGCTTTATAGGAAGTATTGTAGGGAAACTAGAGGAAAGGACAAAGCAACTGCCTTGCTACAAGTTGCATCATATTGTTCCTTGGAAGGAATATCTGCCTTTACAACAAAAATAGAATTTCCCTTGCGATAGAATTTCCCCTTTTTAGGATACAAGATTTGATTGCTAGTCTGGTTATCAACTGCTTTGTAACAAACAATCCCAAAACTAAATGGCTAAAAACATTTATCTTTACAATAAATGTTTACAAACCTGCAATTTGGGCAAAGCTCTTCAAGGATAGTTCATCTCTGCTCTACTTGGCATAGCTCAATGGCTAGGAACTAGAATCATCTGAAATCTCATTCACTCAGATAGCTGGTGGTTGATGCCAACTGTTGTCTGGGACCTTAGTTGGAGCTGATTGCCAAAACACCTATCCATACGCTATCCATGCAGCTTGGGCTTCCTGAAAACATGATGGCTCTGTTCTATGGGCAAGCATCCAGAGACACACACACACAAGCCATATTTCATGTGCTGTCATGGCCTCAGAAGTCAGCTGATATCATTTCTACAACATTTTATTCACTGAGGAAGTCAAAATACTTACCCAGGTTCAAGGGAAAGGAGGAAGAAATATACACTATCTCCTGATGGGGGTGAGGCAAAGTTCCAGGAGTGTGTGCAGACCAAAAATCTGTTGAGGCGATTTTTAAGAAAATACAATATTGTACATTTCTTAATCTTACTACAGAATTGTCATTATATTTGTTCAGTGTTTAGTTAAAACAAAGAGAGAATGCTTTTGGGAAATGTTTAGTCAGGAAGATCAAGGTGAACTCTTGCTTAACTGGATACCACTAAAGGTGGCCGGCCCTTCACCTTCCTCTTCCTAGCACTAATGCCCTAGGAAAGTGCCAGCCAATATCTATACCTTCAGAGGCAGCAATCCTTCCTGGCAACTTTGCTGCATCCAGGTGGGCAATAATTACAGGGTGCTGTCAGGGAGTAATGATAGGTAAAGGAGGGTTCTTACAGTATGATAAAAATTGTTATATGAAAATTTCAGCACTTCTGTTACATTAAAATAAGTTTTAGCTAGTTAGTTTGAAAACTGGGCCAAGGCTGTACTAATAAATAACAAAGCATCAAACAAAGAGCAGAGAACATAAAGACAGAAAAGACAAGGCTGGTGGTTATCATAGGGTCTGAAGCTGTGAAAGCCAGGGTAGATCACTATGGATAAAGTGAAGGTTCCTATGGCCAGGATTCTCACCCGGCCCTGTTTGGCTAGCTCACTACACCCATGTGGGCAGTATTGACTCTATAGAAAGAGCTCTGCCCAGTGCTCTGGGAGACATGGTGGCACAGCTGCAAGGCTGCAGGAGAGCAGAGGCTGGAGTGGTGGCAGCACCGAGGACAGAGACTGAGATGGCTGCAGCAGGCAGAGAGGCCCAGAGGCAGAGACCGGCTTGCTGCTGCATGCAGACTTGCTGTGAGTACACGGGATTCTAGTGATTGACCTGCCACCGTGGGAATAAAGTTGGGTATAATCCTTTCCCTGCAAGAACATTCCACTGTCATTCTTTTGTCTCACTGAATCCATAATGAACTTGCCCAGGGCTGAAACCCACTGGCAATACAATCACACTTCACCATTTGAACAGCTTTCCACCAGCACACACATTACACAACAGCTCACATTCTTGCACCTCTTGCAGTGTTTTCTTCACATTTGTTAGACTGGTATTCTGTGAAGCTTTAGGAGGAAATAATAAGAATGTTCTGTTAGTTGTCTCAGAACATCAATAATCTCCTTTTTTAAATGTATTTCCATGTAATCATTTTGTAAATTTGAAAGAATTTTCCCTCATTAAAATACTTTCTAGCTCACAGAGGTAGAAGAAACATTTGAGGGAAGAGACCATAGTAATCCTTCCATTTTCCCCTGAAATGACAGCAAGGCAGATGCCCCAGTCAGGGTAGGGAGTTGCAGGGAGTAGAGAAGAATAAACTCATTACTGATGACTCAGAGAACTAAGGAGTATTTACTGAAGGACAACATAGCAACTCCAGCACTAGAGACTAATGAGGCTAATGACCTGGCCTTTTCTTCTATTGACAGGTGCATCTGAGCAAAGTATATCCTATTTATTTAATAGATTTCTCTTTCCATTACTGTATTTCTTAATTGCTATTGAGAAGTATCAGGCAGACAAATATGTTTTTCTGTCTAAAAGAGTCTTTTTAGAAAGATTGGTTCCAAATGATTTTAGTTCAAAATCTGAGTAAGAGGACTTTCCAAAGTGGCAGTGAGAATGGAGATTAAAGGAGCATGGGAATAGTGAGGATGTAAGCCTCAGGTCCCCCTGCTTCATGGGGTGAAGCCTCCCTGTTCTTCCTGCCTTACTCAAGGACTCTTGCTCTTCCCTGGTTCTTTTGATGTTTCAGTCCATTTTATAGAAACTCCCTTCTCTTTCCACCTTTTCCTTACTTCTCTCCAGTCCACCTATTAAAATTAGACCAGTGTTACTGTCACTAAAAAGTTTCCTTCCAAATAAAGAGCTAAAACAATTTTCCACTGAAATGTTTCCATCATTGCCTTATTGAACATACCTAATGAAATCTAGCAGATCAGTTGCAAGCATAAAGAAAATATAATGGGTATTAAGAATTCCAGCCAATGTTAACATTAACAGATCCCATCCAACACATGGGTGCCTGCTTTTTCTGGCACGTGGGGTGCTGGGAGACCCTAAAGAGAAGTGTGAATTAGGTGGAGTTTCTTTTAAATAATTCCCCACATCTCTCATTGGCCTTGTCTCCCCTCAAGAACTCAAAGCTTTCATCGTATGCGTGTTTCCTTAAAACTGTCCATAGTGACTTTCAAAAGACAGTCTTCTCCCTATCAACAACCAGAAGTTCTCCAGGTCCTGTTCTCTCTGGCCATATCCCTGATCTCAACAGCCTAAAATATTATTTCATACTGGAATATTAGTGCCTATCTAAGACTAAATAATTTCTCAGCACTATTAAAATAAGGAGTTCTAGAAATGATACCTTAATTCATCTCAGCATACTGGAGTCTGGAACAGTCAGTTAGAAAACCAGGTGGTACAATTCAAATCACACTGGGCTAAAAACTGCCTGGTCTTTGACAATAAGAGTAATCCTATTCACACTGCCCTATATCACAGAGTCATGAATGAGCGAGTCTTCCTGAATACCCTGTCTCTATTACTATTGATTCTGAATTACTGTAAGTCAAGTAAATTGTTACTTTTGAACACAGTTACATTCATATTGCAATGACTCTGGCTACTCTGCCCGTACATAGATTCCATTATGCTTTCCATGTTCAGATTTATCTGACATTACTGTTTAGGCTAACTATTCTCTCTCTCTCTACCATTCCGTACTCCACTCCATTAAGCAACCAAATCTTCCTACTGAAAATCAGATCATGTATATTATTCTTTCCCCAATAACCTTTGCTCATCTGATGCAATATGAATACATTTTATGTCCTGAGCTTACCTAACACGATCACAGTATTTCTGGGCACAATGTCTCCTCTCTAAATGACAGTGCAATTTATGAGTCCTGAAAAGCTCACTGGATTTGGATGAGAAATTATTTGAAAATAAACATTCCTGGGTGATTCAGTCCTTTAACATCTTGTTCAAATATTTGCTTCATAATATAGTGACATTATGGAACTGTGAAGACACAGTCACAGATGTGCAGACAAATGTGAATGTGGGTACAGACTGTGCTTTCCTGAAATTTTTTGGCATCACAGCCCTGTGACAAAATCGTTCGCTCATATTTTGCACTGATGGCTTGTTGGGCTTTAAATCACAATATCAAAGAGTTTTACACAAACTTGCACTGAGTGTTATTTAGGATTGTGGAAAAAGGCAGAGGAACCAGTATTAGCCATTCAAACTCAGTGTTTCCAACATGGGTCCCATCATGCACTTCTGACTAATTACAGAAGGCACCTTTTATTTAGCTGACTACAAAGACTGCTGTCACATGGCTCAGTCTTGCTCATACAGAGTTTTCAAAAGCATTCGGTCTAGAAATATGCATTGGTGTTACCCACACATAACAGAGCTGTGATTTGCTCTCCAGGCCATTCACACCTTATTCTACTGCTTTTTCACAGGAATGGATTAAGAGGGCACAAGTCTATACTTGTGCCAACACATATAAAAGGAAATCAAAGGCAAGCTGAAAGCAGACACTGAATATATCAGATTCCTTTTAGGCATGATGCCCAAATTTCAATAGAACCACTCCTTAAATTCCTTTAGACCTGCACACTGAGGATCCCTTCCAGCTCAAAAATGATATGCTTCATTGATTCTTCCAGACTCTTAGGATATTGATATAAACTAATTTGTGTCATTGAATTAAGATGAGGTTTCTGATGCAGGAAATATAGGGACAAGAAGGCTAACCTGGTAGGAAAGAGGTTATTCTATCAGGACTATATTTTTTTAGTCAGCAGCAACTTTGTTCAAGTCCAAGCAACTCAAATTTACCCTGAGGCTGCCAATCCTGCACTATTGGGAAGGCATGGTCATGGTCATGGAGACAGGAAAAATGACCCAAGGAGGAAACAAGGAGCACAAAAGGTAATAGGGGTATGCCAAGGGAAAGAAAATAAAGGGTGATGTTCTACTGCTGCATGGTTATTAGTATAACCTATTTCAATTGCTTTATCTAATTACATTAAAAGGCAATGTGGTCTAGTGGAAGAAGTATTAGTTTGGAAGTCAGAAAACCTAGATAATGCCATCAACTAGTCTGTGCAAGTTTGTCTTCCTTTCTCTGTGCATTATTCTCCATAAACATTAAATCAAGAAATTCAGCTCTGAAGAGTTAAATGGGGCTTGTAAATCAGAAGTCTCTGGGTTTGAATCATGCTGTGGTTAGGTACTGGATATGTGTGATTTAGGGCAAATTGCTTCTCCCTCTAAGTCTCAGTTTCTTCATCTGCAAATACGGGGGAAGAATATCTAGCTCACAGCGTGGTGGTTATTTGGTTGCAAAAAGAGAATACATAAAAGTATTTGTCATCTAGTAGGTACTTAATTGATATTTCTTTTGAAACAAATATTAAAAATAATCTTGCAAAGGTGTCAGAAAAGATAAAATAGAAATAAATTAAGATATGAAAAAACTCAAATTCTATTTTTCTTTTATTTTATCATTGTATGAGATGCTATTGATCTGTTCTAAATGATCCCTATGTAGCAGGTGATTTCACATACATGAGAAACCTCTCTAAGTAAAGGGGGGTGCGATGGAAGCCTCAATCAGCAAGAAATGAGCCAATGATGGTTTTGAAAAGGGATAGGAAAAAGCACCCAGAAATAAATGGCTGGACCACTCCTAACAAGGAGCCAAGAATAAAGATCACCAAATCCAAGGCGTGTGGTGCTCTTGATTTCAATCTAAGCTAGTCTATGGATCCAAGAGATCTGCCTTGGGGATGCAGGGCAGGACACAGGAGTTGAGAGAAGTTTTTAGTGCAAATAGAATTCCATGCCATAGCTGGGAGTTTGGGTGGGTGGTTCTAAAAGAGGTACCCAATGCAGAGGGTCCAAGAACCAGGCAAGGGATTTGGGACCCCTACTTGAGTGTAAGGGCCAGGGCCAGTAGGTGCCTGGAATGGGAACTAGAGGCCAGAGTCCTAAGCAGAAGTTAAGCCAGGAGACTGGGCTACCCATGTCTTGAAATCCATTACTTGAAATCCATGGAATGAACATTTTCTGGAACTCGCTCAGCCAGAAAGAAATAATCCAGCAACCCAGGATATCACTGGCTTAAGAATTAGGTAGTTTTGAATCTGCAGGTGGGAGAGTTTTAGGGCCCACAGCTATGGAAAATGGCAGTGGCCTAATTGGTAACATCTGCAGACAGATCTGGGCACTCGCTTTGCCACCACTTGCAACATATCTCCAAAATTCAGCAACCACAAATATTACCTATGTCCCATAAAGCAATCTAACTATCCATAGTAGAATGCAGTATGTCACTGAGTGGCAAATTCACCACCAGACAGACTCAGTCAAGAGGGAAACTGGAAGATGAGGGCAATGCAAAAGAAGGGAAGTTAGAAATACCTTCTCAAGACTTTTGCTCATGCAAATAAGCACCATGTACATCTCGTACAATCTTCATTCAACAGTCTCCCTTTGTAAGTATTTCACAAAACTTATGGTAAAGAAGACATGTAGATTCCAAGTCCAACCCACAGTCATGTGGCAAAGCCTGATGGCAGTATTTGGTCTTTCTGGTTAAAATGGAAGAGCAAATGCAGATGAAGGGATTTCCTCTGCCAACCAGAAAGCCATAAGCACTGTGGTATCCAATCAGGCAGAGACAAGCACATAACTCATAATGTTAAGAATTCTACACATGACGGGAGGCAGTACCCCAGAAGATACAGGAGTCCTAATTTTATCAAAAATAGGCCCCTGGCAGAGGGCATGAGTGATTTACTTCTAAATGAGATAAAATGTTTCACAAGTATAGTTAAAAACCTAGCTGTTTAAGGCAGCAGTTTTAAAAATACAAACAAAAATTTGGCTAGAAAAGAATTTTAGAAACTTTATTTAGGACTGAAGCTAGCTAGCTATGGTAGTTTGAAACAAACATAGCATGTTTCATTATGGGTCTCAGGAAGTAACATAAAATATTTTCCACCAAATTTGCCCCCAGGTAGTTGTAGTGGAATTCAGTCAGCAATTTCAGTATAATTTGAAAAGAAATGGCAAGCAGTTCCTTTAGCAATTAAAGACACATCTCAAAAGATAAATAAAATGGAGTCAACCCGACTCTAAAGGTAATCAATCTTGCATGGTGCTGAGAGCAGAAAAAGTAGTAAAGGAAGCATAGAGCACTAGTCCTTATATAAAGGCACTCAGGTTCGGTGAGATGAAGAGTAGGAAGGTGTGTGGAAGGGATGACAAGACTCTAACAATCGATCAGCCAGCTGAGTTAAAAGCTGAAGAAATGAAGAACTTAAATGAGGAATAATTAAGGGAAATGAACAGGTCTACAAACAAATGACAAAAATACTGAGACTAATCATCAACTGTCCAGAAATGAGCCAAGGGAATTTATCTGTAAGTGGGTAGAGCATCAGACCACCTCTAGGCGTTATAACAGGGAGAAGTTCTCCTACCAGCTATGTGACATCCTGCTCCAAAATCCTTAAAGAAGGTACTCTTATAATCTCTCTATGTCCCAAATAGTCACCTCTTAACAGTGTGTGGATATAAGGCAGAGCAGTGAACTGAATAGAGCATGGATTTGAAATCCTAATTCTGTAAATTCCTAGTTATATGACTTTGGCAAATCTCTTCACTGCTCTAAGCTTCAGTGCGGACAGGTGTTTTCAAAAGGAGACAAGACTTATTTCATAAGTATGTTCTTAGTATTAAATGAGACAGAAGCCTATAGAATACTCATACGGATTGTTTAAAAAATTCTCTCCAATCATTACAGTCACATGGGACTCAGGAACACAAGCCTGACCCTGCCCCCAGAACCAGGCAATCAAGGGGAGTTCCCTGTGTGGTCTGCACATGCCCCACCAGCATTAGCCAGACAACTGGAGAGTGAGGGGCAGAACAGCAGAATATGCATGCTGGCTTTAGGACAGCTTCTCTGCTAGGAAGTTAACCAACTTTTTTCTCTCACTGACACCACCAGTTTTATTAATCACTTGCTTCAGGCTGAATATGAAACAGAAATAACATACGATTTCTTTGTTCCTATAGGATTATTTCATAGTTTCCTTTAAAAGATCTAGAAAGTCCAGGAAAATAGACAAGAGATAACAAACTGCTGGATCTTCAAGGTAGAGATAGCACAGATCAAAACAAACACAAATCTATCAGCCATTACGAACATCCTGCAAAGTAATGTAATCATATTTTCAGAGAGCTAGAGCTGTAAAATTTCCTTTCAGCCATTAAGAAGGAATCTCTGACTTTAAGACATTCATCTTTCAGATTCTTCCTTGTGGGCACAATCATTGTAGTATCTGTGCAAGTAGAAAAAACAGAGTTGGTCATGCTGACAGTGTCCTAGAGGAAAACCAGCTGGCTGCCTGACAGGCACTACACAAGTGACAGTAAATTGGGGGAATCAACATGGTTCATGACTTGGCTGTGACCCATTCAGAGTAATTCCCATCTCAGTTTATTTCTATCCTGTTTGCTCTGCCTGAAGTATTCTATAGCCAGTTTTTAAAACAGAGCTACCACACAGTGAAGTGAAGCATCTTTATTTATTACTCCAAGGAGAAGTCTCAAGCATCTCCCAGTCTCATAAGAGTTTTGCAACCTCTGTATCTACTTTAGGTCCTCAAAGTAAGATGATCAAAGACACTGGTATAGATTCAACACCCGCTCAGACACACAAGCTTTTGTTGCTGCTTTTGGTTTTGTTTTTTGGGTTTACAGTGTGGTCTCTGAGCACAGTTCTGAGGAATAATTCTTAAAACAACAACAAGAACAATCAAACAAAACTCAGTGAAATGTTGGGGCTAACTCCACCAACTGCACCTGGGAGGTGTCTAGAACCACTCAACTCCAGGCCTAGCCCAGGGCTATTGGATCAGAGCCTGTATCTCAGGACTCAGATCTCAGGAGACATGCATATGCATCCAAGTTGAAAAGTCCTATGCTAGAGACTCTGTCTTTAACTTGTCAGTTAAGAATCATGCTACCAAGTTCCAGTGAATCAAAAGGGAAAGGTGAAGAGGAGAATTATGTCCATAGTGTCTAGTACCATGGGACCCAGTTACTGGTTGATGGGAAGCTGGAGAAAGGAAAGAATCACCTTCATCCAGTTTAGCTGAGGCACTAGGACTTTGTATTTACCATCGTGTCCTTGGATGGGAGGCCCTGTTTGGCACCCCCGGCTGGGAGAACCGCCGAGACCAAACCCAACTGCCTTTCCTCACATTTGCTTCTGTCTGCGAAGATGCGTCGATGTGCTACTCTGCTGCCACAGAAGGTCCCCCCTTCTCTTCCACAGAAAGAGCCTTGTTCCTGATAACCAGCTCCAGGACACATCTCTCTCTATTCTGGCTCCCTTCATGGAGGATTTGCTTCCTGTCAGCATTCGGCGCGAAGGTGGCTAGGCTGACAGAATTACAGAGGAGTTATTCAGGATCTGGTGTCTGGCTTACAGCTCCCATAGCCAATTAATCAGAGTTGGGGCTAAGAAACAAACACATGGCCAATGAATTTAGTATAAGAAATTCACTGGAAATGGAATTGAGGGATTCTGGGATAGAGGCCCTGCACTCACTGCATCAGTTAAAACTTTTTCTTCTTGTGTTCTTTGTTACAGGGAACTGACCCCTGAAACTTATTCTTCCTAGGATTTTTTACCCACTGACTTCCAGTTATATTTGGCAGGTGGGGGGCTCTGGAAGGGCATTAGATGAGGCAGAGCAGGGAAGAAGCTACATAATTTATCCCATGGCTGTGTTCTGAGAATTATCTCTGGCATTGACTGTATCTCTCTGTGGCTCAAGCTTATTCAGGGAGCCCTTCCCAAGGTGTTTCCACCTCATTCACAAGGCTCCTCCGCCATGATCCCAGCACTGGCTTAGCAAGGCTGCTACCAGGGAGCTCCCACTCTTTCCAGGTGACCATGCCCATAGGTTATGGTAAGAACCACCTCTTCCCTCTGTCCCTCCACCACAAGGAACTGGGAGTAGCATCCTATTATTGCCCCTTTAGTTCTTCCCAAACCTTTCTAACTTGTTCCTTATACTAAATTCTTTACAGTGAACAATTTAGAATGACTTCCATTTGATTGACCTCACCCTGACTGACATATTGACCTTATTATATTCTATAAGCTTAAGTATCAAGGGCCTTTTGTTGGGAAATAGGCCCAGCGGGAAATGTCACTGAAATTAACTTTCAGACTTACAATGAGGATCATAGAATTTTACTGCTGGAAAGAACTTTTAGTCATCATCTAAGCCTGTCACGGTGCAAATGAGGAGCTGTTTCCCAGAGACAGTAAGTGTTATGCTTACACGAGTACAATTCTTAATAGGCCAATCCAATGCTAGCCCTGTCCATGTCCAATGTATTTCCACTGTTCCATGTTTCTTCTGTGAAATGTTTGCTGTCTTCATGAAACCATATGCATATTTGATACCAAACTCTGCATATAGATGCATATTTCATTTGCTATAGGCCAAAGTTACCTCAGAGCAATTAATGGGAAATTTCAGAGTTCTGTCCTTTACACATATATAAATTTTTCACCAAATTTGTGGAGGCCTATCAAATTTAGTTGAAATTAACCCTGAAAACCTGTACTAATAATATAGGAGATACTTATTTTCATATAAATGAAGGTAGAAGAGACTTACAGAAGAGTTATAACATAAGACAAAAAAAAGAACACTACAATCCTATATAGTCTAATGATAATTTTATGGGGCCAAAGGAGTGGGGGAGGACTTTAGAACTGATTAAACATGATAGACAAAAATTCAGCAAAGCAGTAATTTCATAAGTAATATGAGATTTTCAAGAAAATAATGCAACAGTATAATATCTTAGAGAAAGACATTGCTGAATAAACACTCTAGGAAGTTAAAGGAAAATAAATATTATTTATGTTCTTATGTAAGGCACAATACCCTAAAAGCTGCATAAAATCACCAAACTTAAGCATTACATTTAGAGCAGAAATCAATAAACGAGAAAGGAGAAAAACACAATAAAGTCCTTTAAGTAAATTTCTGGCATCTGCCACAGTCCTGGACAGGTAGTATAATGTTAGGGTTAAGAGTATAAAATCTAGAATCAAACTACTTGGGCTAAACTATAAGTTCAGCCATTTACTTGTGTATATTTGTTATAGTAGCCTAGGCTACAGCAAAAATAGAAGCTCAAAATATATTATGGTTCAAACACAGAGGTTAATTTTTCTCTTACAGAACAGTCCAAGTTGAATTTCCCTGGTAAGAGATGGCTTGAGAATGGATTTTTGTGTGCAGCTAACACTGTGTAACCTAGGGTAGTTACTTAACTTCTCTGAGCTTCTGGGATTTTTCTCCTGTATAAAATGGAATAATAATAGTGTTCCTGTAGAGATAAGTGGATCAAAGCTTGTAAAATACTTAGAAAAGTGTTAAGTACTCAATAAGAACTAGCTACTGGTAGTAGCAATCCAGATTAGCTATTTTTTAAGTTCTGCCAAATACCAATGACAGCATCTATTTCATATGCGTTCAATACACAGAAATGTCTACTTTATAAACTACATTTCCCTAGGAGAGCTGTTCCTAAAAGTCATTGTGCATCACAACCACCTGGAGAGTTTATAACACCTATATTGTTGGACCCCACTGAGAAAGCATCTGATTGAGTGATTTCTGAGAGGGAGAGGGAGAAGGAGAATTTGCACTGCTAAAAGGTTCCCAGGTAATGCTGATGTTAAGTGGTCTGAAGACTACCCTTTGAGAACCACCACCCTAGGACAAGAGGCTGTAAAAGCCTGATCCTACAAAGGCTGACAAAGATCCAAATGTTTATGCTACCAAAGGGGGTAAAAAAGGATCATTAATATTCCCACCCTCTGGTACCCTCCTTTAACCATATCTTACCAGGTTTGTTCCTGTAATACTCTCATTTTCCTGTCCTAGCCCAACACTCCCTCCATGGAATTAGCATACATCTTCACATCATTTTTTCCCTCTTTAGGATGTTGTTCTACCAGAGGAAAGAAATCTGCCTCTTGGAAATTTAGTTACATATTAAACAAATTTTATTTATCCCCTATGGTCTGCAAATCGTAATAGAGACATTTTCAAAATTTTATGAGCACATTACCTATATTGTAAAGGGGTCATTTTACTTGGGTATCTCATATTGCTTAGCATATGTCTGGCAACCTCCCCTAACCCTCATATTACATGTGCTCATGGAATGCAAACTAAACTTTAATATTTGCTTTGAAAATCAGCTATACTACAAATATTGCAGTGGACTTCAGAGAAGAGACTTTGTTCTCTCTGTCCCCACTGCTTAAAAGACAAAGTCTAAATTATTTAATCCTCAGGTGGCAAAACAGCAGCCAGTTTGAATTTAGCAGATGTGATTTTTGCCAGTGTAATATTTGAAAGCTTTAGAATTTGAAGATGTTTAGCAGAGCATGCCTGCTCCAGTTATATTCTCTTCACCACTCCCTTTTGTATTATAACACTGTGACTGTCCATTATTTCTAGCTGCCCCTTGAACATATGGGAATCTGCACATGATGCTTTGATGACTTTTATAACCTACAGATATCATTTCCCAAGACCCTCCTCACCTCCAACTTTCTATGACTTCTTTTGCTTCACCTAAATTCACTTACTTATTAACTAGCAAATACAAAAAGATGCTTAAATAATATCAAGTTTGCACATCTTAACACAGGCTCAGCGAGCCTCAACCTCCTTTATCTTTATCAGTAAAATGGAATAATAATAAAAATCCTTCAGCTCCTCTGCACAAGATGGTGGTCTAAGCAGATATAGACATCTCTCCATCTTGCTACAAACATAAAGTACTTTTGAATGAAATACATTTTAAAAGCCTAAAAGAGATAGCTGATCTCAAAAGGAGAAAAGGAAAAATTTCCTTAGGGAAAGTCTTAACAGAGGGAAATCATTAAAAAAGTGCTAAGGAAAGGGGAAATTCCCTGCAGCCCATAGAGGTACCAGGATCACAAATCTACCTCAGAGGCTAGAGTTCTGACGTTTGGGCAGAAACAGGAGTTATAGCCATAGGCCCTGACACAGGGAATGCTATCTAAAGCTAAAAATAAAGAAAGGATTTCATAGTCTGTGAGCTGGAACCAGAAAATCTGCACCCACAGGGCCACGGTTATATTGATGATGAGCTGGTCAATCTTTGACTAGAATTAAAGTCCTTTAGCCTGTGCCAAATACGGACAAGATGACCAAAGTTGATACCAAAAGGATGAAGAAATTCTGAACCAAAAACTAACTTGAAAACTGGTCTATGATCAGTGAATCTCATAGTTCATCCTGAACCATCCCATCATGGTGCTTACATGACTCAAGGCACATGTGAGACTCCCATGGAAAATTAATCCACTAAGGATGAACTTTTAACAAAATATCCACATCCAAAGACATAAGGAAACAGACCACCACATACAATAGGAAGAAAATACAACACATCAGAGAATCCATATCTGACAAATTGAAGGGAACAGAGCAATTTTACAGTCCCTTAAAATAGATTTTAAATGATCAAAAAAGAAAAAAGGTAAGAGGAGAACACATAAAACAAGAATAGAATATTATTAGAAAAGAAGAAGAAATCAATTTGAAAAGAAATAATATATTAAAATATAAATATTTTATCTTCAATTAAAAAAACATTCAATCGATGCTTAAATGGAGATTAGATACAGTTGAAATTTGGAAATACCTAAGGAAGCCACCCAGAATGTAGCCCACATGAATGAAATGAAACATATACAAGGGACATTAAATGATATGGATAATAAAAAATAAAGAAGCAAAGTGGTAACATTGTTTAAATCTATAGAAGTGACTCAGCCTCATGCAATATGCTATATTTCCCAAGCAGATAATCAGTAAATATTTGATGAACACTGTTGTACCATGTGGGGTAAAAAAGAAAAGCAAGAGTCTCTGACTTCAAAAGCATTCAAAATAGCTGGCAGAAAAATAGTCTTAGTAGCAGTAATTACATTAAAAGTGTAACTTACGGAGTTTTAGTTATGCAAGGTGAATAGGTCCTACAGGTCTATTGTACAACATAGTGCCTACAGTTAACAACAGTGTATTTATACTATATTAGTCAGGGTTCTCCAGAGAAACAGAACCTATAATTATATATATATTTAGAGAGAGAGAGAGGGAATGGAAGGGAGAGATGTGATCATGGAGGCAGAAAAGTCCCATGATTTGCCATCTGTGAGCGAGGAAGGCCAGTGGTATAATTCATCTTGAGTTCAAAGCCCTGAGAACCAGAGGAGTCAAAGTCTAAGGGTAGGAGAAGATGAACGCCGCATCTCAAGCAAAGACAGCGAATTCACTTTGTCTCCAACTTTGTGTTCTACTAAGGCCCTAAATGGACTGGATGATGCCCACCTGTTTGGGTCATCTTTACTTAGTTACAGGTTCAAAGGCTCTTCCAGAAAATCCTGATAGACACACCTAGAAATGTTTTACCAGCTCTCTGGGCTTGGCCCAGTCAAGTTGACTCATAAAATTAACCATCACATAGACTTAAAAGTTTCTAAGAGGGTAGATTTTATGTTAAGTGTTCTTATCACAAAATAATAACAAATAAATAAAGATGGCAGGAGGAAACTCTTGAAGAAGATGGATGGACTATGGCACAGATTGTGGCAATGGTGTCGTGGATGTACAGTTATCTCCAAACTCAGCAAGTTATATGCATTAAATATGCAAGCATTTTGTATGTCAATCATTCCTGTGTAACTATAGCTATAGTTATCTCCTGAACAATCTAGCAGCTGATTGTGCTTGAGTAGGTATTGTTTCAGTTCTATAAGGTCAAGCTTTGCAAAGTTGGTGGCTGTATTATTAATTTAAAGGACCTGAAATAGTGTAAAATATAATATTTGGATATTTTAAAAATTGTTGACTCATGGGCTGACATTAAGGAAAAAAGACTTAAAGAAAAAATAGAAGGTGGTAAGAAATTTTGGATTTTAAAATAGTACTCCAAATTTTACATTGTTGTGCTCTGTTGAGATTTTTTTCACCCATCCTACTGTGTCTGTCTTCTTTTTCTCTAGCCTAGCAGGTTTGGGTGCGCTACCCTTGCTTATGTAACTTTTTTGTTATTAGAATGGCCTCTTTTAGCCAAACCGTTCTCTTTTCTAAACCAAGTCTCTTAGCCATGTCCATCTGCATCAGAACTACCAGAGACAAATTATAAAAATTCCCTCCCTAAATATATGAACTAGAGTCTGAGGTGGGTTCCAGAAATTTACATTCTTAACAATCTACCTGAGTGGTCCATAGAGAAATAATGTTTGATGAGCCATTCTTCTCAATGGTCTTTAATATTTTCCTCTTAAGTCTTCCCAGCTCTACTCTTCCAAATTATCCCAGCCACCTGGAGGCTGCAAATACTTGGGTGGTTGAAACAGTACTCATTCCCTCCATATTGCCCAAGGATACCTAATACCATGATTAAAAATGATGACACTCAAGAATAGACTCACTACCAATTTACCCAGCTTTCCCAGAATGTGGAACATTCACCCAATTTCCAAAGAATCTGCAGTAGCTAACTTCAGACTTTCCTTCCCAGATCTCACTGAGTTTATTACAATCAACCTTTCTTCTATGAGCATAAAGAGAAGCATCTGAGGAAGATCCAGTGTGCATCTGGCAAGGAGAGTGTGTTACTCTGGCTTATCTCCCTCCAAATGCATAGGCTCAGGATGTTCATTATAATGATAAAAAAAATGCAACTGGTAACCTGGATGATAATGGGTTCTTTTTTTTTTTTTAATTTCAAATATGTTACAGTCCATTTATACTTCAAGGCCCTTACAGCCACTTGATTAGGTTTCATCCATTTGCTTGTCCACACTGGGAAAAATTTCCTCATGCTTACAAGTCAGAACAAAACTGTCTGTGGTCTTTAAAAAGCAGGGAGATGAAAGCATAGAACACAGCGGGGCCAAAAGCCCTGCTATACATAACAAAGCCATGAAATTGAAATTCATCTCTCTAGATACTCCACTGGCCTCTCCATCACTGAGGACAGCTCATTCTCTCCTCCCTAATACCCCTGTACTTGCCAGTATCTCTCCTTCTACCCATTCCAACCTTCTGCTTGTCTCTAAGTATTTCAGGAGACAGGATATCTATAAAGGTATAATAATGGCAATTACAGGTACACTCCAGAGAGAAACCAGAAAAACCTAACAGCATTTTCACAGGCCTCAATCTACACAGTCTCCTTTTTTCCTACCCTGTCCACAAAATGATGCTCTATAGTGAACAAACCAGGATTCAATTTAACAAACTTATATGCAAGATATTGAAGCTATACCAGATACAAGAGGGTAGGGAAGATGGGCAAGTAGTGAGGAAAATTTAAACTCATGTTAGATTCATCAAATTTTCCTAATTCTCAGTTTCTTCATCTATAAAATAGGGGCATTTGTGGTATAATACAAATGTAGGAATTACGAGCTAACTGTGAAACACTACTGTATATTATATATAATAGAGCCAGATACTGACCACAAGAAACTTGTACTTAAGCAGTTTCCACAGTGGTGGGGTAGCATGAGAATACAGTGTTACCTTCACTTTCTTGAACTGCCACAACAAAATACCACAGGGTAGGTGGCTTAAATCACAGAAATTTATTTTCTCAAGTTATGGAAGCTGGACATCAAAGATCAGGGTGCCAGTATGACTGGGTTCTGGTGAGAGCTCTCTTTCTGACTTGCAGATGCCTTTTCACTATGTTTTCACATGACAGAAAGAGGGAAAAGTAACCTCTTGTTGTCTCTTTTTGAGGGCACTTGTTGTCAAAAAGAGTGTTGTCAACAATAAGGGCACTAATGCTATCATGAGAGCCCCATCCTCATGACCTCATCTAAGCCTAGTTATCTCCCAAAAACTCCATCACCAAAAATCATCACACTGAGAGGGCTTCAACTTACGAATTTCAGAGGGACACATTCAGTCCTTAATAGGGAACAACCATGGCCCATCTCCCAGCTGACCCTAACTGTTGAGAGCAGGGCTAGCTGATTATAAACTAAAACTAAAACTAAAGCTTCTCAGGACAGCAAATTGGATAAATCTGAAAAAAATCCTTGAATCATATTCCTTTTTGTGGTATCACATAACCCCTAAATGTAGATGTATGCACCAATAATGTCTCTGATACAGGGGTTAGTGAGATGTTCTTTCTCTTTGGACTCAAGATGAACAATAAGAGGAGGCCATGCATCCTGTTGTAGAATAACTTCAGTTTCTGTTGGGGAAAATTCTGTGAAAATGAAATAAGTTTTTCTACCTTCAATTTACATAATCCAAATGAGTGTTGGGGCTACCAAGACTGACACCAGAATTCTTTCACATCTTGCCAGAAAAGTCTCAGGTAAGGTATTAAATATCAAATTGTGCCCCCACAAAAAAAGAAATGTAGAAGTCCTAACCTCTAGTGCCTAAGAATGTGACCTTTCTTAGAAATAGTTTCTTTGCAGATGTAATTAGTTAAGCTGAGATCATACTGGATTAAAGTGGGCCCCTAATTCAGTATGCATGGTGTCTTTATATAAGATGGTTATGTGAAGACATAAGATTGGAGAGAGACATCTATAAGCCAAGGAACACCAAAGATTGCCAGCAAATGACCAAAAGCTAGGAAAAGGCAAGGAAAGATCCTTCTCTAGGTTTCAGAGCACAGCTCTGCCATCATCTTGACTTTGGACTTCCAGCCTCTCTTCTAGAACTGTGAACCAATAAATTTCTGTTGTTTTAAGCCACCCACTTTTTGGTACTTAGTTATGGCAATTCTATGAAACTAATGCATAAGGAAACGTGTCTGTGTGCTTTTAGATTAGGTAAGAAATCTATTATCAGATTAAAAACAACACCTTTTCTTCTTTCAGGATGTCCTGGGTAAAGAGCAATACTAAAGACAAAGAGATAAGGCTCAGGGTTCTTCCAGTGGGCTCTGGGTTTTGTCTTTTAGGAAGGAAAGCTTTCAGGAGATCAGAACTGTCGACAAGTTTCAGTCTAGTAAGGTTGCTCACTGTCACAAGTCCTTTCCAACTCTGAGAATCTCTGATTCTCAGAAATGGGCAATTCTATGGGACACTTCACGTTTGCCTCCGGTATGGAGAATCTTCTGATCATGCACATTCCTTCAACTAGTGTTATTGGTAACTGATAACTGGTGGAAAGTGGAAGGGATATGAGGTCACCTCTGATTTAGTTATACAGAGCATTAGGGTTACCTCTCAGCAAGCTACTGTCCTTTCAATGGCGCTCTCTCAGCCTGGAGGCACCTGCTATCCTTTCTCTTACCACTGGGTATTGCCTTCTGGCAAGAGAATGACCTGGGAAGTCAGTTAAATGAGCCCCTCCTCAACTCCACTTCATATTACTATTACCCAACTTGTTTGTCTCCTGACTTTTCCATTCCCACTAAATCTCCAGACCCCCTCCCTGAGACGTTAGAATGGCTTTGGGTTGCCTCTTCCCCTCCCTTGCTTGGCAGCTCTATTCTAGTTTCCTGATTCTGCCTGGTCTCTGCTGTGGGTATTGGACACCGCTGCTAGAGATGTTGGTTCAGCTTGCCTCTCCTGATGCTGACCTCTATCCCCTGAGTCCTATCAGTGTGATCTCCGGCCCACTGCTCAGACAGTTCTTGGCATTCACTTCCTCGTTCCTTATGTTGTGTCCTCCAGATCCTCTTACTCATTTGATTATGCCAACATTGAAGAAGCATCCACGTTCTTTAAGAAATGTCCTCATAAGGTGGTAGTGTTTACCTCTTCAGAGGCAGAATAGCCAACTTATGGCTGGGATATGCAAGGGTTTGTTCTACGCAAAGAGTCGTCTTGCCCTGGCTATGGCTGTCTTTGAGTATAGTTGAGCATAAAGACAACCAGAGCAGAACCCTTCCTTTGTTTATGATACATTAAAAAGAAAAAGATGTTGTGCCTCTAACAACTGAATCCTACCTACCTTGGACCAACTTCAGACAGATGTGAATGTCTCATGAATGACAAAAGGACTTTGAAGAAGGCTAAAGAAATGGCCATTGCTAAAATATTTCTATTACTTACTCATTTTTCTGCTCTTACCTAACATACTGCCATAGCAACCTACTGGGGAGACTTAAATAGACTGCCGTAGAAAGACAACACAATGGCTAACTCACACTGATTGCTATGGACTGACTGTATCCTACCAAAATCCATATGTTGAAGCACTAATCCCAAATGTGATGATACATGGAGGTGGGGCCTTCAGAAGGTCCTTAGATTTAGACAAGATGGTGAGAGTGGAGCCCCCAGGATGGGATCACTATCCTTAAAAGAGGAGAAAGAGACTACAGCATGCACTCTCTCTTGCTCTCTTCTTCTCTTGTTCTCTCCCTCTCTGTCTCCCTCTCTGCCTGGCATATGAGGATTAAAGCACAAAGGGAGTCATTGGCAAGCCAGGAAGAAAGCTCTCACCAGGAGCAGATTGTACACAGCACCCTGATCTTAGGACTTCCAGCCTCCAGAAATGTGAGAAATAAGTTTTTATTGTTTACGCCACCCAACCTACAGCAACCCAAGACAGTGGTAGACTACCTGTGCATATGATCAACTTACTGAAACCTATTTTCATCTAAAAAGTAGAGTAAGGAGACAGTCACACAGATACCCAACAAGTTTATATGGATGGTGGGCTTGACAAGTCCTATAATAAAGCAATGGATTAATGAACTGATACTATGGTCAGGAGGCAGCACTTTGTACTATCTGATAGTGGGGGCACTGGGAATATGTGAGAGGCTAAGAAAGAATAGATGCCAGAAGGACAATGAAAAAAATGAAGAAATTTTTAATACATCACAATTTTGCCTAAGGAAGTCTTTTGTCTTACTGTTTTCCACAGCTTTGCTTCTCCCCTCCAGAATAAATAGAATCAACCCAGGTGTTTTATAGCCAGGCTAGATGGGTGAGGGCAGCCAGGCTCAGAGAGCGAGGACTTCCACACATTTGATTTGTGGCTGTAGGTCCAACTCACTCTTGAGATTAAGAGTGAACATCCAGAAAAGATGCAACTTCAAACAGAAGGCATTAAGAAGGATTTAATTTTTTTTTTCATCATATACTATTCTGGCTTAGAATTTCATTCTTTATCTGAAAGTAGTTTTGTTTCTAAAGGTTTGAAGAATTAAAATATTACTGTTGTGAAATGTCCCTCAGTCCCATTCAATCTATGTAGCTGGATATATGTTTTGTAAGTATTTATCACTTTAATAGGAAAGGCCTGAAGGAAAAAAAGAGCACTTGTTAGGATTTATTTCATTTATTGTAAAAGGTTCTAGCCCCTCGCTCCCAGAAATTGTCTCTTTAGCTCATTCTCCTAAGTCATATTTAATTTACTTCAGAAGCAATACATATTTTGTGTCAACATAGTCTATTTAGCAGAGTTGAGCTGTTTTATTACCCAAGACTATTTCCTTCTGTGATATACACTCAGTCACAAAATATGAAGGGCTCCTCTTATACAATGTTTTCTATGTAATCTTTCTTTCATTCATAATGCATCTCTTAAAAATCAAATACACCTTAGATATTTATGTTTAAAATAATTATTCTTTTATATCCAAATGATGAGAAATATAAATATGGTAATTACAGCTTCATGCCTTTTACTTGCGAAAAACATTTCATAAGTTTTACAAGCTTATGATCGCACTAAGTTTTTATTGCACATCTTGTAATTCTACAGCTAAAGAACCTAAGACTATACTTCGTACATGACCAAAGATTATGTTAGCAATTAGGTTATAATCTATGCTTCCCTGTCTTCTCCCTACCTTTTAGAATCTTGAACTTGGGTTTCCACATTGGTTGAGGCTATAGTAGTCTTCTCCAGTAGGTTACAAACATGAAGTCCATGAAGAAATGTACGTAGATTTATGACGTAATTAATGGGAACTTAAAAGCTGTGATCTTACAAACACACCAAGTGGAATTCAATTGCAGGTCTTTTTAATATCCACAAATGAGCTGTGACCAGTCACAGAAAACTATAAAAATAATCCAGTATTCAATTAATCATGGAAAGATTGGTTAGAGAAGGTTATCTCAACCACTCTGAGATATTGCAGACTCAAATTAGATGAAAAATATTTGGCAAGATGTAACTGAAACCTAATAGAAAATCAATAAATTTAAAAGACTATAGACTATAAATTGCTTCTGTAAAAGCATTAGAAGCAAGAATAAATGTTCTCTAAGTGGTACAAGATGAATCAGCTTTATCCAGCATTCAGGCAAAAAAAAATCTCAAGTCAATAAGCTGTCCTAGTTCTCATGGAGTGAGAACTCCAACATATTTGGAATAGTAAAGCTATTTCCTCAGTGAGAAAGTGTCCCTTAACCCTGACAAGGTTTAGAATTGGGTACACAGATGATCAACTTTACTTTGTATTTTACAAATTCAAAGATGAAAGAATTTACACAGATTTTGAAAGGTTTAAATGAATTTAATAGACTAAGTTAAAAATGAACCAGATTATTTAAACAACTTTATTCATTTCAATTTGTATTAATTGAAAATTATCACCCACCCAACAGTAATCCTTGAAGTTTACTAGATTTATAAACGGTATTATCACATTTGCGCATTGAATTTAAAGGCTTAAGGAAAACCAGGTTTTAAACTTTCTTTAATAAAATGAATTCTAATTTAAAATCTCAAGTAACATTCTTTTTTTATATCATTAATGTACAATTACTTGAACAAAATTATGGTTACTAGACTCCCCCTGTTATCAAGACCCCCCCACATATCCCATTACAGTTACTGTCCATCAGCATAGTAAGATGCTATAGAATCATTACTTGTCTTCTCAGTATATACTGCCTTCCCCATGTCCCCACCTCCCTACATTATGTGTGCTAATAGTAATGCCCCATTTTCCCCTTACCCCTCCCTTCCCACCCATCCTCCCAGTCCCTTTCCCTTCGGTAACTGTTAGTCCATTCTTGGGTTCTGTGAGTCTGCTGCTGTTTTGTTCCTTTAGTTTATTCTTTGTTGTTATACTCCACAGATGAGTGAAATAATTTGATACTTGTCTTTCTCCACCTGGCTTATTTCACTGAGCATAATAGCCTCTAGCTCCATCCAAGTTGCTGCAAATGGTAGGATTTGTTTTCTTTTTATGGCTGAATAATATTCCATTGTGTATATGCACCACATCTTCTTTATCCATTCATCTACTGATGGACACTTAGGTTGCTTCCATTTCTTGGCTATCGTAAATAGTGCTGTGATAAATATAGGAGTGCATATGTCTTTTTCAAACTGGGCTGATACATTCTTAGGGTAAATTTCTAAGAGCGGAATTTCTGGGTCGAATGGTATTTCTATTTTTAGTTTTTTGAGGAACCTCCATATTGCTTTCCACAATGGTTGAACTAGTTTCCATTCCCACCAGCAGTGTAGGAGGGTTCCCCTTTCTCCGCAACCTCGCCAACATTTGTTGTTGTTTGTCTTTTGGATGTTGGTCATCCTAACTGGTGTGAGGTGATATCTCATTGTGGTTTTAATTTGTATTTCCCTTATGATTAGTGATGTGGAGCATCTTTTCATGTGCCTGTTGGCCATCTGAATTTTTCTTTGGAGAACTGTCTGTTCAGATACTGTGCCCATTTTTTTAATTGGATTATTTGCTTTCTGTTTGTTAAGGTGTGTGAGCTCTTTATATATTTTGGATGTCAACCCTTTATCAGATCTGTCATTTATGAATATATTCTCCCATACTGTAGGATGTCTTTTTTGTTCTGCTAATGGTGTCTTTTGCTGTACAGAAGCTTTTTAGTTTTATATAGTCCCACTTGTTCATTTTTGTTTTTGTTTCCCATGCCTGGGAAGGTATGTTCATGAAGGAGTTGTTAATGTTTATGTCCAAGAGATTTTTGCCTTTGTTTTTTCCTAAGAGTTTTATAGTTTCATAACTTACATTCAGGTCTTTGATCCATTTTGAGTTTACTTTTGTATACAGGGTTAGACAATAATCCAGTTTCATTCTCTTACATGTAGCTATCCAGTTTTGCCAACACCAGCTGTTGAAGAGGCTGTTATTTCCCCATTGTATATCCATGGCTCCTTCATCATATATTAATTGACCATATATGCTTGGGTTTATATCTGGACTCTCTAGTCTGTTCCACTGGTCTATGGGTCTGTTATTCTGCCAATACAAAATTGTCTTGATTACTATGGCTTTGTAGTAGAGCTTGAAGTTGGTGAGCATAATTCCCCCTGCTTTATTCTTCCTTCTCAGGATTGCTTTGGCTATTTGAGGTCTTTTGTGGTTCCACATGAATTTTAGAACTATTTGCTCTAGTTCATTGAAGAATGCTGTAGGTATTTTGATAGGGATTACATTGAATCTGTAGATTGCTTTAGGTAGGATGGCCGTTTTGATAATATTAATTCTTCTAGCCAAGAGCATGGAATGAATTTCCATTTATTAGTGTCCTTTTTAATTTCTTTTAAGAGTGTCCCATTGTTTTCAGGGTATAGGTCTTTCACTTCCTTGTTTAGGTTTATTCCTAGGTATTTTATTCTTTTTGATGTAATCATTCTTTTTTTTTCTGCTTACAACCCCACCACCCCCACCATCAAACTCAGAGAGAACAAAATCAAAAACAAAAAAGCCCATAGGGCACATGACATCTCAATCAGAAAAATAATATGCCTGCTTTGTGTCGAGTAGATAACCAGTTACTCTGTGTCGAGTAGATAACAAGGTCTACTGCCTAAATGACCATCTGTAGCCAGCAGTAGCCAGTCTCCTTGCACACTTTTGTTCTATTTCAGCAAGAAGAAAAGGGACAAAGTGGCTGCTCCTTGATGTCTCTGACTTCACAAAGAATGCTAAATTGGTTACAACAGACAAGGGGGAGAGGCAGTAGATGACACTGGATATTTTCATTGTGAAAGAAAAAATGTACCAGATAATTAAGGATAAGATCATTTTCTTCAGGCTCTTGCATTAGGGGAAAAACATTCATTAATGAGAAATGTTTAAAAGAAAAGAAAGAAAACTTGGGGTTTTATAAAACAAGGGAGTCATTGAAGAGGGGTGGGAGTGGGTCTTGTCTTGGAATAGGTACGGGCAGTGTTTTTCCTGTTGGCTTGGCAATTTATCAGAAGAGAAGAAGGACAGGGGGCATTTTCCAACCATCCTTGCTTTACAGAAGCACAGGACTCAGATCACGTTCAACACTGTCATCATCAATTACACTTAGGTGAAACTAGATTTTCAACAGTGGCTGTTCTTTAAAAAAAATCAGTGTCCTGGAAAAAGCTGAACATTTGGTTTTCAGTCTTTTACTTTCTTTCCTTGTTTTCCTTCTTTAATTTTTGTTACTATGAAATGATGACAATTTTAAATACTTTTAGCACAAAAGCACATATAAAACAAGATTTCATGTGAAATTTCTGCATTCAAAATTAACTCAAGTTCTAGAGAATAGAGAGAACTGTCACAGAAATAAATATATGGTAGTTTGGGTACCTGGAAACAGGGATCTAGAGAAGATAACTCGGAAAAACTTGAGGATAATTAATCTAAAATAAAATATTACTATATATTACCCCAGTTATAAATTCTTTATTCATTTCCTATCCAGGAAAGGACTTGACCTTAAAATGTTGGAAACTCTGAGGCCAGGATAAGGGAAGGAAGAGGGAGCATCTGAACAGAATGGTAGATGTGACACATTCTGAGGATTCCATAACTCCTAGATTCTGAATTATGCTAGGAAAGAGAAATTGCATTAAAAATACTGACTTTTATTCTGAGATGATATTCTCTTTACTTTTTTCTCATTAAAATTTCTTGTCATTTGGAAAATGATAGCGATATATGATACATTTTTATAAATGCCATTCTTTTTAAAATAAAGTTAATAGCCATACATTTGTAGTCCTAATGTTTTGTTAATCAATTTAATCGTTATCGTCCAAAAGCATCGGGGCTATTTTTTTGTAAAGTAATGCAATTGAAAGGGCAACACAAAGTCTTAAAGTCTACTCTCAAAAATTCTTTCTGCAGTGCTTTCATTATGCAAATATTCTAGGAGAATTATTAACACCTAAGGTTTTCTTACCAACATCCAACTGAGATGACCTGGGGCAGCCAAAGATCAGAACTTTTGGAGAGAAAGGGAGGGAAAATAAAAAAGGGCCACTTTGAGAAGAGGCGGAAAAGCGTTCATAATATATTTGACTTGGGTTACTATTTTACCAAAGGCGGCATTTAGCACTGCTTAGCTAGTTTGACATTTTTAACCTTTTGTTCCTATCTGTACAAACAATAAAACTATTTAAGCACATTATCCTCTATTGTTAGTACAGGAAATTAGAGCAGTGTCTTGAAAGTGGAAGGATCCAGGCCAGGAACATCAATCAGTTAAGGTAAAAAAAGTCAGAGCAGCCATTCAGTCACCACGAATGTGGACCAAATTAGAGGTAGCCATAATGGGTCATAAGGAAGTTCTGCTTGGAGCATATGCAGGCAGGAAAGATGAGTCCTTCCATCAGCCATGGCTAGAGATAAATAGTCAATGTTAAGTACATTCATGGTGAGTAAGAGGTAGATACTAACATCTTGCAATAAATCTAAGTAGAGGTCAGAAGTCATGCTGGGTAAATGAAAGACAAAAAGTGCATCAGGATACATAATTAGGATGTCACCTCCCTAGGGAACTACATAGAATAAGGTAGACTTCAAAGGATCTACAGAAGAAAACCAAGAAATGCACTCAGGTCAAATGGAATGAAAAGGAAACCCAGTAACTGTAGCACATAGTCTGATAATTAGAACCATGTAATTAGTCAGAATAAGACAATAACATAGCTGACTTAATATAGAATCTATAGGTATAAAAGCATCTACATTTATTCTATTGGATAAACTATTGGGCCAAACTATTTCTATAACCTAGAATGGGGCTAGAGATTTAAGTAAAGGTCCCTCAAGTTAAGGAGAATAGAGAGAACTCTCACAGAAATGAATATACAGTAGTTTGGGTACCTGGGAACAGGGATCTAGAGAAGGTTAACTGGGCAAACTTTGAGGATAATTAATCTAAAATAAAATATTACTATATATTACCCCAGTAATAAATTCTTTAATCATTTCCTATCCAGGAAAGGACTTGACCTTAAAATGTTGGGAACTCTGAGGCCAGGATAAGGGAAGGAAGAGGGAGCATCTGAACAGAATGGTAGATGTGACACATTCTGAGGATTCCATAACTCCTAGATTCTGAATTATGCTAGGAGAAAGAAAACACAATAGAAAAAATTATATAATATTTTGGAGATATCTTAATGTCCTAGCCATGTTGCCTAAATGGTTAAGCTAGATGTAATAGTAGCTACATTTTTTCCATTGGGAATCAAGTTGTTCCTATAAAAACTCTTCTGAAAAAACAATTCAAGTGAAAAATACAGATAGCTATGGTTAAGCATAGAGCCTTTTCTCCAGGATATTTTAAAGAAGTCCCTTCCAGTATTAGTGGTTTCCCCTTAACACCTGAGCGATAGTATACCCTTGAGCTGAATGAACTTGAGCAGGCCCCAGAACCTCTATCTATTCCCCTGAAGCAAATATCCTCCTTGAAGCTATAACTTAAATGCACAACATTGGCCTTTTAGTGTATTACAACATTACATGCTACACATAGCAAAGCCTAAGTACACTTTCATTAAGAACTACTTTACTGTCCCCTCAAAAGTCCAAATTATCTGCCTTACTTGATATTGCAGAAGAAAAGCTGGTAAAAGAAAGAATGGAAGGGAAATAATGTATTGCCTAACTGCCATATAAAAAGCAGGATGTTAAGGCACTTCTACTTATTTTACCCTAATTTATTCCTCATAACTCATTTATACTTCAGTTATACCTAGATGAGCTATCTCATTTATTCCTCATTAGGCATTGGTATATGTATTTTCTCATTTATTCCTCATAAGAGCCTGGGGATCACATGTTTTTATTCAAATTTTATAGATAAGAAAACCAAGGCTTAGATATATTAGATAACAAGTCACAGTTACTGAGTACCAGAGAGAAAACATTCTAACCTGGACTTGCTGGACCTCCATATCTGTGCCTTTCTAATATTTAACTGTCTTTTAGGAATCAACTCTCCAAAACAGGCATTTTGCATACAAAGGCCAACATGAACATGAAGTAATTTTCTGTATCACCTTAATAGTTGATACCAGCAAGACCATCAGGAAATATAATATTAATAATAATAATGAACTTAAATTTTGGTGCTTTTTGAATTTCACTTCTTCCTTCATTTCCCAAGTCAAATATCTCCCCTTCCACAAAGTCTTTCCTGAACTTTGCTGCCTGCCACCACTCACTGCCTCCTTTACACTACCTGTACTCACATCTGTTTGAAAAGCAGTATATTAATTAGGATTAGGTTTGGCTGCATAGAATACAAAGCCCAAATGGCATGCTTAAACCAGGCAAATGTTTATTTAAATCTCATATAAAAGAAGGCCAGAGGTAGGGCTATCATATCAGCTTTACAACACCACCCAAAGCCCAGACTCCTATAGTTCTTCACCACCCTTAGTGTGTGCATCCCACCCTCAAATATGCCACATGGCTCAATATGCCAACTGGAACTTCAGGTATCACATCCATATTTCCAGCTAAATGTACAACTTTTAAAAAGGATTATTCCCAGAATCCTGTCTGATAACTTTTGCTTATACCTCTGTATTACTTTTCTAGGACTATTTGTTCAGAAAGTACCATAAACTAGGTATCTTAAAACAAGAGATATTTATTTTCTCAGTACCAGAAGTCTGAAATCAAGGTATCAACAAGGCCACGCTCTCTGTGAGATCCTGAGTAGAAGCCTTCCTTGCCTTTTTCTAGTCTCTGGTATGTCCATCAATTCTTTGTGTTGTTTGGCTAATAGCTACATCACTCCAGTCTGTGTCTCTGTTGTGACATTCTTCCTTATTTGTCTGGGTCTCCCCATAGCATTTTCTATCTTTCATGTGTCTTCTCTTATAAGGACACCAATTGTTGCATTGAGGTTCCCATCTACTCCAATATGACCTCATCTCAACTTGCTACATATCCAATGACCTATTTCCAAATAAGGTCACATTCTGAGGTACTAGGGTTTAGGAATTCAACATACCTTTCTGGGGCACACAGCTCATCCCATAACAACCTCATCAGATATCACTTGGTTACATGGTCACAACAATATGCAAGTATGAGGGGAAGTATCATCATTGGCTAAAAATATTACCACCCCAAATTAAATTGGTAATGTTACTAAGGATGGAAAGAATAGATATTCTCTATCTTATCAAGTAGTACTTATCATTGAGCATCTACACAACATCCAGTACATTGTGTGGAACATAAGAGACCTTGACCAAATATTTTATGAATGGGCAAGTTAATGAGTTATCTCAAATCATGATGGTGAGAAGAAAACACATGGTAATGGAACAAATGTATAAAGTACAATAAACTATAAGACCCTACCTAAAACTGGAAACTCCAACTTTATCCATGGAGGATATGCTTTATCATTCTTGGAGGCATCTTTGAAGGCCTTCTGCTCATTGTCTGGAAATACCATCAGCCATAGGCAAGGAGGCAAGACACTCTCTGCCTATACCCTACCAGGAGGCTTTAACAATTAGCAGACACCTGGGCACACAAGAACTAAAAGCAAAGAACGCAAATGGGAGGCACAGGAACCAAATCCAGCTTGCAGAGATCCTTGATGTGTACCGGTGTTTTTTCAATGTTTTAATGTATTGCTGGCTTTTAAACATGGGGAGATTTCAGAAAGAAATATGCATTTCCAATTTTTCTTGAAAACCTGAAGGTCTGGTAATATTAAACCCAAATCAAAAGCAATTATTTGCTGAGTCTGAATACCAGCTGTCCTCTTCACATGGGGGAAGCACTCTCTATTAATCCAATGGTCCCACTTCATAAATTTGTGCTTTTTGTCTGGACTTTTAAGGCATTTGAGTTTGTCACTCCTGGTCTAATGTCATCTAGAAAACCTAAAGTAAGTGATTGCATATACATAAATGTCCAAAATTTTAAAGTATTAAGTATTTTATAGCGAATAACAAAATCACTGTAGCTATGCATGTATGGATGTAGGAAAATATGTTTAACTCTCTAAACTGTATTATATACTGCCCAGGCTTTTTTCTCTCTAGACTGCTGACATTATAAAGATGTGCCTTTCTTTTCGTCTCTTGTTTTGATGCCAGGAATTAGCAAGTTGACCAATGAATAAAATAAAACTAATATGTTGGTTCTAAATAAACAACATGTGGACATAAAAATTCACCAAATTGTTGAAAAAAAGCTTATTGAACATAATGCCAAGCATTATTCATAGTGTTGGATTTTAGCAGAGGGAAAAAAATAGAATCAGATCCTTGCCTTCATAGATATTCTTGTTTAGTATTTATATTTATGGAGAAAGGGAAGAGAAGAGAATAAAAATAAATAAATATGATAGTCAAATTGTGATGACAGGTTTAAGAAAAATAAAGCAAGAAAAGAGAATAGGGAAATCTGGGTTGATGCAATTTTTTAAAAAGATACTTAGGGGAAGTGTCAATTAAGAAGACAACACTTGAAGGAGATGAGCAAACAAGCCATACAGTATCTTGGAGAAGAACCTTCAAAGCATTTGGTTAAACAAGAGCAAAGGACTTGAGATGATGGGAACATGACTAGCATGTTTAAAATATGGAAAGGTAGTAGAATATCTGGATAATAAGCAAGAGGGAGCATAGAAGGAGGTGAGGCCAGGGAAGTCATGGGAGGGTGAATCAAGTAGGTCCATATATGTCATTTTAAGTATCTTGATTCTACCAGCAGGGGTATAGATGCCAAAGAGTATTTATAGCAGAGATATGTCATCTTATATGTTAAAGGTTCATTTTGGTCTCTATGTTGAGTTGGGACTAGAGGAGGGAAAAGGAATTACGAATATAACTTAGGGAAACTACCCAGTCAAGAGAGAAGAATGGCTTAGACCAAGATAAAAGCAATGGGAATGGAGAAAAGTCCTCAGATATGGAATACATTTTAAGGTAAGACTAAGTAATGGATTGTATGTGGCATGCAAGAGAAAGAAGGAGTCAAAATGACTCCAAGGTCTTTTGGCCTGAGAAACTGGAAGGTAAAGTCACCATTTACTGAGAGAAGAAGACTGAAATGATTCAACTGTGGGTGGGATGAGGCAGGGACCTGCACTGGGAATTTACTTTAAGACACTGTAAGTTTCAGATGCTTATTAGATACTCAAATGGGCTAAAGATATTTGGGCTAAAGATAAATTTGGGGATTCCACTATATAACCTATGATTACTAAAATAGGAAACTGGACAGTATTACCAAGAGAATATGTGAGAAAGAGAAGTAGAGTTCTGAGGATTGAACTAGGTTACTCCAATACTAAAAAATTGAGAAGATAAGTAAGAATAAACAAAGAGGCAGCACTGAGTTAGGAGTAATACCGGAAGAGTGGTATTCTAGGAAGCTCGTGTAGAAGGCATTGCAAGGAGGAAAGTTGACAACTGAGTCAAGAAAGATCAAGACTTAGAACTGATCATTGAGTTTAATAAAGGAATGGAATTTGATTCCTTGATCAAGAGTAGTTTTGGTAGAGTAGTGGATGAAAGCAAAATTGTGACCAGGAAGTGTTCAAGAGAAAAGCTGAACATAATCAGAGGCAACAGGTATAGACACTGATTTCAACTATTATTCTCTAAAAGGTGACAAATAAATGGTAAAAGATCAGAGGAGAATGAGAAGTCTAGGAAGGTTTTCTTTGTTTTATTTTGTTTGTTTAAAGAAGTGAGAAATGGCAGATATATTATAAATTGATTAGTATGCTCTAATAGGAAGGAATAAACATTTGAATTGGGGAGCAGAAAAAATAATCAAGACTGATATTTTGAGCAAGTGAGAGGAAAGTAGATCAGGTGCACAAGTGGATAATTCACCTTTACAAGGAACATGTCCAATTCATCCACAAGAGACGGAAAGTTTAATATATGTGTGCACATGTAGGCAGACAAGTAGATGGGGTGGTGGCACCCTGCAGACCTTCTGATTTGCATTATTTTCTCAGTTTATTAAAGCAAAGCAATCAGTTAGGAATGAGGACGGAGAACTGAAGTTTGGAAAAGAGGGAAAGATAGAAAAAAATGGCATAGCAGGGGGAGTGAATTAAGTAGGACAGTAGATGAGGATGGCTCAGCAGTCCTGAGAGTCCATTCTAGATTAGGTGTCATGAATTTTAATCCAATGATCATGTCCTTCGACCTTTCCATAGCCATTCACCCCTTTGGTCATAGCCTAGATAATATCATTACCAAAAAGTAACATTTTTCTAATCTTAATTTCAATCATCCCACTTTTCAAGCACCTCTTTATATCTTTCTATCTTACCTTTACAATTACCCCCAATTTGGCAACTCTTTGAGCTCATTGGCATAATCTATGGATTCTTCTGCTTTTTCACCCTCCTTTACTCCCTGTTATGTCTATAAATGCTACTTTATCCAAGTTAGAATCTATTACTGGGCATTAAATCTTTCCTTTACATAGATATAAATTCTTCCAGGAACAAAGGAATGGAAGCTGGGATCAGTGAATGACTTAAAAAAAGAAATGGTAACTTGTGATGCGCGAATCACATGATGTTCAAAACAGTGATTATAGAACAAAGGAGGGGAAAGGGTCTAGAAGCAGTTTATAATGAACAAAGACATCAATCCCATCCCAAGACCGATATTATAAGGAATGTGGGAAAGAAAGCATTTAGCACCACTGAGAGGACAACAAAAGAAACAGGAGAATCAGGGCAAAAGTTAAATCATTCAGAGAAGACCTTAAATAACACTTCTAAACTCTTAAATAACTATGAATTCCAAAGGCAGGGTGAGGTTAAGGAGATGTGGGATGAAGACAAAGGGAGAATCATATGAGGTTAGCAGCCCAGAGGAAGAGACGTGGTATTCTTGTGGTAAATTATATAAACAGAAATAAAAGGCAAATGAACTTAAACTATACAGACCTGGGGCTAGGGTCAGGGGAGAGTAAGGCACTAACTTCCAGGGGCAAAATTTAAGGGTGCATCAATTATAAAAAAATACATGATGAACAAACTATCAGAATTTTAAATAAAAATAAGATTAGTGGAACTGATTGTTTACTTTGCCCCTAACTTCAAAATGACTAGGCATCACGCTGTTATGAACCCATGGATTTTTACATTAATTCTGATTTTTTATAATAATGAATTTGAATGGTATTTATCTTGATTACTGAGATTTTCTGATTCCTCTTTAATTTTATCCCTAAGGTCAGTGCCTTACTGACCCCATCCTAGTCCTGCTCTAAGGCCAAAAAAAAGTGGGTGGGAGGAGGCTGTGAGTGCCTAGTGGAGAGAAAGCAGAGCATGCAGAGTCCTGGAATTCTGTGTTTATTTCTTACAGTGATGGAATGGTCAATAATGTCCTCCTGACTCCCAATAGCCAAGGGCTTGAGGTCAGGGTAGGACCCACAACCATACCACTGCAAATTCATTTGCCTTTTTTAGGAATCAAGGATCTGAGACCTGGATTCAGAGGACAGGATATATCTGATTGCCCTGCCAAGTTAGAGGCTGCCTGATTATCCATCTAAGGAAGGGAGAAAAGATCACTAGATGAGGAACTACCTATGCCACTATTTCTTAAATGTGACTCATCGCTTATAAGCAGGACCAGAAGAGTTCTTAGGAAAATATAACTATAAATGTTTTCCAGTGCCTATAATGGTGACTAAGACCTAAGAGATAAACAAATGAATACAGTAAGTATTACGAACAGGGAAATGTGTTTATCTGGGGCAGAAACAACATGTGATTAAGATATGAATGTTGTCATGGAAAGCTTAGAATCAAGAAGAGTTGGTAAGAAAAGTTATAAAACCATACTGTATTTATATCTCTATCCCATTCCAAAAATATGTATCAAAAAGTAGAAAGTTTAGAACGTTTTTTATTGATAAGTGGCAAATTTGACTCTGAGCTTGCTGGCACTTAATGTAGATAAAAGCATATTCAATCCTCAGCTCACTGTTCCCTTAAGAATTTTACAATCATAATCAACAATGAATAATAATAATTCTTTCTTTAAAGAAAAAAAATGTTCTTGACCATAAAATCACTGGGAAATTCTTTCCATGGGTCCTCCTTAAGGGGAAAATGTGACTATCATAAATTAGGTCCTCAGCAACATTTGTAAAGTATGTTTAGCAATGACTTTCACAAGTCTGTTCATGGAAGGTCTCTCAATGAAGGACACAGCTAACACCAAACTACACCTCAATGAAAGTCAAAGCATTGAGCTCCAAAACAAATTATAAATTAAACCAAGATTGAAATTTAAAGGAACTAGAACACCAACTGTTTTCCCCTTAAATCTTTTAAGCATCTTATTAATTCTTGAGGTACATTGTGATTCAGGAAACCAAGTTTGGGAAACACTGTTCTAAATCTATATATATATAATGTATTTTCCAGACCACCTCCCCACAATCAATCCTTTTGATGATCATTCTCTAGATATTCTTCAGGACAATTTTCTCACAAGCAATATGCTGATAAATATCTGGTAGCAAAATATCTGAGTTATACTCTGAAAAATATGTGGATTACCATAATTTGTATTACTAATTTAGAAAGAATATTTTTATTTAACAGTAAGCTAAAATAAGGGTAGTTTCTTATGACCAGTTGAAGAATGTAACCAGGTCCTCTGACCACACAACTGGTCATCCTCACTTCCCTGTAATAATTACTATAACACAATATGATGGATCAGGAGTGCCATCTTCAAGGCTAAAAGACTCCCCACAAAAAGTCTACATTAATAAAGAGTCACATTGTTCAATTTCAAGGAAATGTCCAGGCCTGTCGCTAAAGGAAGAATGCTTTATAAATATACTGATCTACTTCAGAGGTTGGTTACTTTTGTTTCTCAATATTTAAAATTAACAGGATCTTTTATTGAACTTACTTGGTAACAAGGCAATCCCCGGAAACTGAACACACACAAAATAGTCAAAGAATTCAAGGAACCCAAAGCTCCCAGAAGTTGAACTCACAGTTTAATAGGCAGCAAGTGACAAGCCCTCCTCATCAAAAACAAAGAAGGAACACTTTTATGTCCTTATGACAGGTGAGGTGACTGTGACATAGATAATATGAATGAGATGGGAATAGTTCATGGTGTGTTCACTGAAAAATCAATGAGGTGAGAGCAAATAAGTTAATATTTCCCACCGTTCACCTGCTTTCCCTAGACACAAAATTAAGCAGTAAGCTGCAAGAACCTAGCCCGCCTGCCATAGCCCTTTCTATCTCCCTCAGCTATCACTTCTCCAAAAACAAGCAAATAGCAGCTTTTTCTTCCATTCCACCCAAACTCTCCTACATATTTGAAATCCATGTCACGTGGCTGGAATTGGCATTAGGTAAATGTTACTACTAAAACTTTCTGAAAAATTCACGTTGAGAATGCAAGAAACATTTGGAGCAATTCATAATGGTCATAATTGACAGTAATTGATGTTCTGAGCTTATACATTTAAGAACCTTAAGACAATGGAAAATTGTTTGAAATAATATTCAAACTTCTTCTTAAAAAATATTTTTGTTTTTACTCAACATGCAAAATTGGTCATTTAAAAGCATTAGTCAGAAGTAAAATAATTGACATATAGATCAGGTCTTATCAAAGCACTCTTGGGAGTTAAACAAAATAAGCAAAATATCTTCATACTGTTGTATTACATGAGCATTGCCAATTACTTGAGGAGATATTTCAGGGGGAATGTAAGTAGAGTCTATTGTCTGTGAATCTTATTTCCTCCCACAGTATCTATCTTCCACACACTGTTTCAGGGCAGCAATTCTTCTTATGCTTAGAGGTCTCCTCCCTGTCATTAGACTGTTGTGACCTGATACTCTTTGTTCTTCTGCTTATTCATAAATTTATATGAGTCCTTCTCTTCAGTAGCCCTTTCTCAGAGAGACGACAAGTACTTTTCAGTAGTGTCCTTAAGGTTGGCTTCTTAAGTTTAAAAATAGTCATAATGGAAGCAAAAATTTCACTTGCTCCTTCTCAGAATTTTTGGTTAATGCTTTCTACTTATTTGGAAATACTAGTCATGAAAAGAGTAATAGAAAACTAAATTATTGTGGCAGTGCAGTTGCCAGAGGACATTTGTTCTTACAAAGTCTAAATTATGCCAGGTACCCACTAATTTAAACTAAACTATATTTCATGTAATCAAAATGCTCATTGACACAGGAATAAATCATATGGGCCAACTCTCTTGCTTATCAGAAAGAAACAACAATAATTAAAGGATGCATTCAGCATTTTGTGTAACATGTATTTCCACAGTTAAGAACATAAAATAATAATCTCTCTTTTGGGCAAGATTATGCTTTGCTATTGTTCTAACAATAAAAGCAGTGATGAAGATCAGAATGAGAGAAAACTTTCCTAATGGGTCAACAATAGTATTCCAACAATTCTATCTGATGAGGAGGAGCATAGCATATGAAAAATACATTCAAATGGAACCTAATCACCAATGAAAACCAAAATAAAATACTGAAGATGGGAAGAGCAAAATAATTCAGACTTATTTAAGGAAGATGTCTTAAGATTAGAACTGACTATATGGGTCACTGTGGTGATATGTAATACAGTCTTTCCAAAGCGGAAGCTTCAGAAAAAAAAGGGAGCTGTAACCATTCAGAGTTTCTCTCATCATGCCAAGATGTCCTTCATTCATGATTCTGTAAGCAATATTGAAACCTTGGGCTGACTGTGGGGAGGGGCTAGATTTCTGTAGAACACCCTATATTCTATGTTGAGTTCACCTGAAGAGGACAATGAAGCAGTACAGCTGTGTCAGATATAAAAAGGAAAAATCGCATCAGTTGGCAGGCATAAGTCCATTGAGAAGTGTCTTCTTATCTTCAAAACTGGCTAGAATGGGAACCTAGGAGCAATTATAGGAAAAGCCCAAACATGTGGCTTCCCACCCACTTTTCTCCTGTAGCCTTGTCCATGCAGTGGTATGCAGGGTGGGCCACGGGAATAGAGGATTCACACAGTCCTAAAGCATTCATGTTGGAGAAAATATTTTACCCTTCGTCCTCCTTCTCAACATCCTCTCTGCATAATTTGAAGTCAAGAGAGGCTCGTTCTATTCATTTTTTTTCCTTTAATGACATCCTCTAATGACAAAGGAATTCCTTAGCCTTTTTATCTTCTTTTCTGTTGAAGCCTGAGCCCTTGTTTACAAACATAAACTAACTCAGGTCCAAAAGCTGGTTTCCTCAGGTAGTTGTCAGAATGCTTTCCTTTAATCTTTCACTTTTTTAGAGCCATTTCAAAAGCATGAGAGTGAAAAGACAAAGGCAGTAGGGAAAAGGCTACTATTCCACTAGCTGGAGATACCTTCCACAGGAGTGAACGACTGCCATGTGGATGCTACGACAGAAGACAGAGTAGACTGCTTCCCCTCAGCCTCTTGCTACCACAGCAAAGGCAACAGAGACGTAAGTGGATCTCATCACCAATCTCAAACGATGCACATTCTTCTCCTCTCTTTAGTTCTGAAGCCTCAAAATAACTTTTTTAAGCCCGTCTACCCTGCAGACCCCAAGCTCAGTCTCAACATGGAGGTCATAAGAAACTAATAAGAAATGAGGCTACAGTAAGTAATTCACTTGAGCCTCTAACGTTAAGTTGAAAGGGCCAACAGAAGACTATTATAGTAAGGCTATCCATGCAATGTCCTATGGTGAATCAGATTTTGATGCTTAGAAAGACACAGCCTTATTATAGATGATACAAAAGAATTGAAGACAACTGATCACACAAATTTCTGCAAATTCACAAAGATGACAAAAGAACTGGAAATAACTGTGAAATGTACCATAAAAAAACTATTTCTAATGAAATGGTTTATTGCCTGCCTTAAGAGAAATTTCCTAGGTAAGATACTTTTCCAAGTGGAGAATGCAATAGTGGTGGTAACATTATTTGCAAATCATTACAACATGATTCTATAGGCATATTACAGCACCTGAAGCAATTTCCTAAATGTTCCCAGAAGTAGATTAAACTATGACAAGACACAGAACTGCAACGACAATGGCATAAAAAATGCTAAATAGAATTTAATATAGAGTGCGCACAATTTAAGTAGATAAACATGTGTAGATATATCAATCTTAGTTTAAATTGGAATATGCTGTTTAGTATTACAAATAGCAGATACATCACTTAGCTGTATTATTGAAGATATTACTGTACATATGTAATGGATTCTATTACATTTGATGTAACATGATCAGTTTCATATCTAAAGCTCCTATAATGATTAACTCGATTTCATCTTCAACACTATTTCTCATCCGAAAAAAAAATGAAGGCTATTTAGGCCACAGCCTGACTCTCAGTTAAAAGAGTCCCATATAATTTCCTGTATTATAGAAAATGATTCCCACATCAACACCATCAAACACAAACACAATAAAATATCATGCACAAACTCCTATCAATAGATTACTAGGCCACACATACACTCAATGAAAATTAATAGATTTTGTATATGGTACAACTGGGTCTAAGAGATTATCAGATTTCTTTTGCTTTCCATGAGGGATGGCAAGATATGGGACTGAGGAGTTGGTGCTTTTGAAATATATGGTAATAATTAACTCCACATAATCAAAAATTAGTTGGTCACATGGCCACATGGTAGACAATATCCACTGCCCATCTAATTTTCCCAACTTTTCCCTTTTAACTGAACCCCATTTTGTTCACCCCTCCAAATGGCCGCAGCTTTCAGGGAGGGACCTGCTTTCGAATTTGATAGCCATATTGGGACCATAAGGACAGATGATGTTAAATTAATAACAATTGAGCTGTCAGGTAAGGCTTAAAGAGATAGTTGCATTTGAATCAGAGGTATGATAGACTCCCTATGACAACATTTCCAGAAAAGGGCTTCTTATATTTCAATAGTTACTAAAGACAAAAGGATGAAAGCAGAATCAAGTTTATAACAGGAGAGAAAGAGAGACAGTCAACAGATGCCATCTCCAGCAGATCTCTTGCTTTGGCTGCAATTCATTTAATTGTGTCTTTGGCAATTTCCTCAATGTAAACCGGAGCTACAGGGAAAAATAATTGTAAATAGCTGAATTCATCTCAGTTAAGAGAGGAATGGCAATTGTATTATACTTAGAACACCAAATCTAATGAACTAATCGTATTTCCTAAAAATGCCGTGTTAAGGATGCTGAGAGCCAGCCCCAGTCCAATTGAAAGTAGAACCATGCTTAGGGATGTCTGCCTAGAGCCCAGCATATGGGAGGGGACAGAGACAGCCAATTACTTATAATGCAAAGCATATTGTTTCCTAATTATAATTAAAGAATCTACAGCCTTCTCTCTGAGGTTTGCTGTTTGACCCCTCATGGTATCATTTTAAACTCATTTACCTTTTAAAAGCAAAGAAAGCTGAAATTATGCCTAAATATAAGGCATAGTCAAGAGAAAGTTAAAAAAAAAATAGAAGAAAGGATACAGGAGAAAAACTCAAGAAAACAAAATCAAAGAGGCAAGAAAGAGCTAGGGGAACATGGGAAATAGTCACCATCAACTTACATGCCATTTAACAATCATACAGGAAGTCTCAGCATGGTCTTCACAATGTTAATTATGACATTTATTTTATTTTTTTCTCTAAGCCTCCTGAATACTTGATATTTTTTGGAACAAAATGGTTAAGACTGCACAAGATTCCTACCCTAAATGTCACTTAATCTAACCTAAGCCATGCTACCAATATCATTATTACTAAAATTAATTTTGAAAATCCAAATATCTAGTACAGCAAGGAAAACACTAGTGCTTCAAATAACTCATACTAACGATTAATTCTAGAAATGCTGATAAAGTCCCCTTTGTTTAAATTTTCACCACTAGTTGGTATCCTTTATCAGTTTTAAATCTAGAATATTTTACTTTTTTTGCCGTTATAGTAACTGTCAAAATAAACAAGATCAAAGTCAAAAATACTTCAAGTGATCCTTTTTTATACTGATCCAAACTAGATTATAAAGTCACTTTCTAATACAGTAGAACAGAATAAAAATAACAAAATTCATAGTCTTTGCTTTATAGTACATCTGTATCTATTATGTGTTTATATTTTTATATTAGGTCACTTGATTTTACAATACATCTTTTGTGGCCAAAAAATTTGAAAGCCACTGCTTTAAACTAACTTTATTTATCTATTCTATTTTTTAATGGAATCATCACTAATGACATATATAAGGGAAGCAGGAGAGTATGACTGGAAACAGTGAATATATATTCAGTCTAATCAATTGGTTTGATAAATATTAGCATTTGAGTTCTTATATCAAACAAAATCTCATTAGGCACCCTCAAATAAAAAACAGAAAAAGCAAACCCAAGCAAAACAGAATTTCCCTGGTTAGAAGAGAAGTCTGTCCCCATCACCTTTATTTGCCTTCTTACGGAAAAATAGTTTTTACAACATGTGTCATCTGTGACAGGCCTTACCTCCTCCACAGGCTGTCTGCATCTTGAACAATTTATTCAGCTCCTCTGAACCTAATTGTTCCATCTGTAAAATGAGAAATCTATAACCCTATTATGCTCACACACTTAGTGCAAGTATAAATTATACAATAGATCTCATCTCCCAAGTTGTTTCTCAACCATTGTTTTATGCCAACTCAATGTTTCTCTGATCATCACAAAGTATGTTAAAAATGTACCAAAGCCAAATTAATTTGAAAGAAGCCTAACACATTTAGGTGCCTGAAGCTCTTTGCACAAGATATTTGACAATTGTTAATGATATAAATAAAACCTGATTCAGAGACCTATGGAAAAATATATTGTGTCCCAAACACTAAGTTTATGAAAGAACAAATCACAGTCACAGGAAAGTATAACTTATAGACTTAAGGTTTCTAAAAAAATATGTAAGTAAACCTAAGGATACCAGATGCCTACAGACAAAAAAACAAATAGTGGCTAGTAAACAGTGCCCAATGAAGTAAATGAAACAGAAAGGAAATCAAGAATTCAATATCAAAGAAATTTTGTTACTACTATTAATAATAATTCTGATTGTTATAAGTAATAATGCCCTGCATTTCTATTTTGCTTGAACCCTGTAATATCCATGTGGCATATTTAGATAAGCCTTTATAAATTCTTTTTTTTAAGTAGTAAGTTGAACTAAGAGTAGGCTGAATAAGTTATCTAATTTTAAAAGTTAGTAAGTAGTAAGAAAATAACCTGGGAAAAGAAAATTGGCCATCTATGCTTTTAAAAAATACCTGCCTTCCTTTCCACTTTGTAGAGTTAAAAAAAAACCAGCCTTGAGCATCATGAAACAAACCTATGAGGTACTCCTACCCAAGTCGCCAGAAACAGGAGTTCAGTAAACTCTGAAGAACAGCAGGATACACTGTTTAGCATTACATTTTCCATTAACTTTACAGTTCTTTAAACTGTTCCCCCTTGGCCTTAGGAAATTAAGATAGCATGCTTATTCTATGGAATAAGGAAAATTGAGTTCTTTAAGAGCAAACATCTCTAAACACTAAGTATCGATATTATTACATGTCCGTTAGGTACAAGGTGCTTCAACAGTCATTAATGACAAGGGAAGCATTGCTGCCAACAGTTGACAGAACACCATATTTATCAACAGTGAAACTCATTACATAAGCCATTTATGGCTTTGTAACATGGGGTGAAAATTTCTCTAACTTCAGCACATTATTTTTATTTCCCTGGTTGAAAAGCAGCTACAAGAAAAAGATAGTGGACATATTTGATCATTAATTGACACTACTGAGAATGACAGAGGAAACATGAAAATGAATAAACATGATGCATCTTTAAATAGCATTTCTTTAGATGTGACCTTGTGAATCAAGTACAGTTTACTCAAGGGCACTGTTTAAAATGTTCACTAAGTTGCTTTTGTTTTTCCATCCAGAAGCAAGTTTACCCATGGGCTATGTTTACTTTTATTCAATTTGCTTTATTAATTTCACTTCATTTGTCCCCTTTTCCTTTGCTATTCTGATGTAGCATTGTGAGCTTTCTGATGTATTCTTTTAGGACTATGGAGAATGTTGTCTAAATAGCTCTCATACTTCATTATAGTGTGGGTGGAAGATAATATGCTGAACTGAATTCTTGAAATTAAGGTATTTTTCTCTTAAAGCCATTTTTTAATAATTCTTGAATATTATAAATACTGTCTAAGCTCAACATAGACAGCTAGGTAGACAAACGGTCTATGTAATTTGATGTCAGGGGTTAACAATTTCTTGCTCCTCTCAGAATACTTTGTTCTTTTGCTCACTGGTAAATGAAATTTAACATTTAGAGCTTTCAGCAAAAGAATGAAAGGATTGTGGTTTATTCACACAATCAAATATTTTTTAAATGGATATTTAAATGGACCCAGTATAAACCAAGACATTAATGAACTCATGGTGTAGTCTTTGAATTTCCCAAGGAGAAGTAACTGTGCCAGTGAAGAAGACAAATGTTTTGCCTAATTAGAAAGATAGAAAAAAATTGTCAAAATTTACATTTCTTTAGATATTTTACAAAGTCATATGTCAAATAACTCAAACCATATCAACATTATACTCAGAGAAGTTCCTCCTTTGGCTACTTTCCTCAAAAGAGGATATGGATATGACATACACTCATGATGTCCCATAATCAGGTCCATTAAGGAAATCAATTGCACAGAGAAACCAAGAAAATGAGCTAGCTCTTACAGAGGAGTGACTTGGAAATGAGCTTTCGGTTTCGGTTGTTCTGTTTAAAATTTATTTTTGAGATTATTTAAAACTTACAGAACAGTTGAAAAAGTAGTACACAGAGCTCCCATAGACCCTTCACCCAATTCCCCCTCTTAACATTTACATAGCCATAGAACATTCATCAAACCTAAGAAATTAACCTTAGTATAACAACATGTAACTGAAGTACAGAATGTATGCAGATTTCACCACAGTCAAATCAGGGATCCCGCATTGCACTCAGTTGTCCTATCTCCTATCTCCTCCAGTCTGTAACAGTCTAGCCTTGTCTTTCATCGACACTAGACCTTGACACTTTTGAAGTATATTGGTTATGTGTTTCACAGAATTTCCCTTTGAGTTTCTCACAATGGAGTTGAAGTTGTGCATTATAAGGATATTACATGATGATGTGACCTCTTCAAAGTGTACATGATATTGATATGAATTAACATTAATCACTTAAAATAGTGTCTAACAGGATTAAACAGTGTTAACAGTAGTAACATGGTAAAATTATTACATTTTGCTTTGAATTTATGAATATCTGAGGGGCAGATACTTTGGGAGTACCCAGATGTCTTGCTTCTGCTTCAATTTTGTCCACTAATTTTAGCATGCACTGGTGGAATTTAACTTTGGCAATTATTGTGATGTTCTATTTTCTTCATTTCTCATCACTTATGAATTATGAATTCTCCTATCTCATAGGTGAATTGTAATTCTTCTATAAGGAAAAGATGTCACTTTTCTTCCATTTCTTGGTTAATCTGGTTATTTATTAATATCACTATGGACTGACGAATATATATTTAATTCTAAATTATAATCCAATACAATTGTCATTTATTTTGATTTTCAGATTGAACACAAGTTTTTAACTTTTATGAAGTCTAATTTATCTTTTTATTCTTCCTATTTTGATTAGTGCTTTCTGTGTTCTAAAAAATCTTAACCTATCACAAAGTTGTGAAAATATCCCTCTAGGTATTCTTCTAGGTTATTGTCTTAACTTTAACATTTTAAACAATTATTCAACCCAGTTCTTGTGCATGGTGTGAGATAAGGCCTGAGAGTCTTCCTCCCTTCTCCCATTCAGCTGGGCCGGCAATATTTGCTGAAAAGCCTTTCTGTTCCTCCATCCAATTGCTTAGTACTTTTGTAGACATTCACTTGACCATACTTGTGGAAATATTTCTGAAAGCAACTGATCTTTTTCTCTGTGCTAATACCACGCTGTCTTCATTTTACAGCTTTATGGTAAGTTTTGAAGTAAAAGTAAAAGCTCCAAATTTGTTCTTTCCTTTCAAGATAATTTGATCATTTTAGGTCCTGTGCCTTGCAACACAGATTTTTAGAATTCAGTTTGTAAATTTTTTATCAAAACAATGAAAAAAAACTTTGTTGCAGTTTTACTGGGCTTTCACTGAATTTTTACACCAATTTGAGGAGAACTGATAACGTTACATAGTACTGAGTCTTTCAATTCAGGAACTTGATACAGATTTCCCATTATTTAGAGTTTTACTCTCCAGAAAAGCTTTGTAATTTTCAGTGTAGAACTGTTAAGTATCTGTCATTAGATTTAGTCCTATGGATTGCATGCTATTGCAAAAGGAATATTTAATCTTTTCATTTCTCAATTATACTTTGAGAATTTAAACAACTAATTCTTGTACATTGACTTTGTGTTATGAATTCTTGCCCTTATTATCTCATAGTGGTTTTGTTTATCCTTTGGATACTTTAAGTGTAGTTTGGTTGTCTATAAATAATGATAGTTTTATTTCATCTTTTCCAAACCTTATTCCTTTTAATTTCTTTTTCTTGCCTTATTGCATTGTTGGGCCCTCTACTTCAACACTGAAAAAAAAAAAAGAAATGAAAACAGTCCTTTCTTTTTCCCCTGATCTAAGAGAAAAGGGATATTAGCTATAAAGCTTCATTAGTATTCTTATCATGTTAAAGAAGTTTCTTTCCATTCCTAGCTTATTGTGATTTTTTAAATTATTAATTGTTTTTGAATTTGGCAAATATTTTTTGTGCCCTATGAAATTATCATGTGATTTCTCTCTCATAATATGTTACTATGGTTAATTATTCTGACTGATTTTCAAATATGAACCAATTTTAATTCCTGGGATAAAATTATTTTGTCATGACATATTTATCCTTGTTATATGTTGCTGAATTCTATCAGTTATAGTTTGCTAAGGATTTTTGCATTTGCATTCATGAGAGATACTAGTTTTCAGGTTTTTTTTCCTCTTTGCAATATCCTTGTCTTATTTTGTTATCAGGATTATGCTGGCCTCATTAAATGAATCAGGGAGTGATCATCCTTATTTACTTTGTCAAGAGTTTGTGAAACAGAGGAATGATTTTTGTCCTTAAATATTTAATGGAACTCATTAGTGAAGCCATTTGGACCTAGAATTTTCTATGTGGAAATTTCTATTTCTTTAACATATATATGTTAAAATTTAAAAATTCCATATAAGTTATAGTAAGCTGTGTTTTTAAGGCACTATAAATTTCCTACAAATTGTTGTATTATATGTTCTAAAGTTATTAATGATATCTTATTTCCTTAACATCTCTACTGTTGCCCCTTTTCTATTGCTAACCTTAATAATTTGGACTTTGTTGATTTGCTCTATTATTTCTTAATTTTCTATTATATTGATTTTGACTCAATTTTCCTTTTACTCACACCAGGTTTGCTTTGCTCTTCTTTTTAGTTTGCTTTGTTCTTTTTAGTGTTTCTTTTTAAGGTAGGAGACTAGATCAGTCATTTCATATCTCTCTTCCTTCATAAAATAAGCAGGTAAAGCTATACATTTCCTTTCATAGATAGCTTTATTTGCATCCCACTAATTTTGGTATTATGAGTATGTGTGTGTGTGTGTGTGTGTGTGTGTGTGTGTGTGTGTGTGTACATTTTATCATTCAGTTCAAAATAGTTTTAAATTTATCTAAATGCTATTTATTTATAACTTATTTGGAAGTGTGTTTAATTTTGAAATATTTGGTGGTTTATCTACTTTTTAATTGAGACTAATATCTAGTTTATTACACTTATGGCCAGAGAATTTACCTTGTATTATTTTCATTTTTGGGGATGTATTGAGTCTTTTTACATAGCTCAGGATATGGTCTATTTTCATGAAATTCCATAATCATTTGAAAAGAATACATATTCTGTTATCTTTGTAGTGTTCCAACAATGTAATTTGGCTAATTTGGTTGGTAGCATTTATCAACTCTTCTATATACTAACTGATATATGTGAACTCATGTTATCAATTTCTGAAAGTTTTTTAGATCTCCAAATAAAATTGTAGATTTGCCCACTCTCCCTTCAGTTTTGAAAATTTTGGCTAAAGAATTTTAGAAACTCCAATGTTAGATTTGTACATATTTAAGATTAATATAAAGTCTTAATTATTTAACATTTTTATCTAGTATTAACATAGTCACATTAGCTTTCTTATGCTTCCTGTTTGCAGGGCACATATATGTCTATCCTTTAACTTACAGCCTGTCTGTGTCTCAGTGTCTTTGTCTTTGAAGTATTTCTTGTAAATAGCATGTAGATCATTCTTTTTTTAAAATCCTATCTAATAGTCTCTCTACCTTTTAAGCGGATTCTTTAATCTATATACATTTAATGTAATTATTAAGCTATCCCTATTTAAGTCTATGATCTTACTGCTTTCTTCTGTGTCCTTTAGTTCTTTTATCCTTTATTCCTCCTTCTACGCCTTTGTGGGGGGACAATAAGATGCACTAAATCTAGTATTTTTTAATACTCCATGTACATCCTCTATTCACATTATAGCTGTGCTTCTTTGCTTTATTTTTAGTGCTTACTGGATAAATTATAATATGCATCTTTAACCTTCAAAAGGTATCCCTTTGCACATACATAAACAGCTTGTCTTTGAACATGGTGTTCCTTTTTCCTGGAATGTTTTCTCCATATATACCTTTAAGACTTTCTTCTTCCCTTCCTTCAGATCACTGCTCAAATGTTATTTCATCAGAAAACTCTTCCCTAACTTCTTTATATGAAATTGTAACCCACCTCAGTTGTCTCTTGTACCTTGTTTTTTTCTCCATAACATTTTTACATTTAAGGAAATTTCATTAATTCTGAGGTAATAAATGGGACTGATTGCTTAAAGCAGGGGGTTTGTGTGTTCAATCAGTGTATGCAAATTAGTAATCACAAGTCAATATGATTATTGATATTTTACACTTCTGAAAAATACTTCAAAATTCATAAATTGAACTTTAAGGCTTCTTAAATAAATTTAAAAAAATTTTTAAATACTGGGGTTTCTTAAATTTGCTATTTATTTAAAAATAAAATAACCTTAAATAGTCCTTTCAATGTTCAAAATTCTCTCTTCAGCCCTCTTTGATATCTCTCATTCTTCATATTATCACCCAAAATTAAATTCCTTATAATGTTTTCCTCGCCCTTCAAGTCTGGGTTTAGGCTACTCCTATATATTTCTAGAGTACCCTTTACTAAGAATATTTATTCTGTAGTATTGTAATTGCCATTGTCTCCCAGCACCTAGCACATTCCCTAGGACAAAGCAAGCACTCAACAATATTTATGGAAGGAAGGAAAGGGGTTGAGGGGATAATAGGAGAGAGGGAAGTAGGGAGGAAAAATCACCCCTCTACCTACTCCTGGTCAATGCACCTTCAATACCTTGCATTCTTTTTAATTTTACAAAATATCCAAATGCTCAAGTGAAATATATTAAAACACAAGCAGTTTTTCAATTCAGTTAGATCCCACATAAATTAAGCTTTGCATTTAAGCTTAAGAAAGCTCATTCTTTCTGGCTATCAAGGAATACTTGAGCAAATGCTTATTGGTTTACTAAGGCTCCATACACCCAGAGTGAATTTTCAGAATAGAAGATACTGTTATTTTTGTATGTGCCATATAGTCCTAAATACAATATGCACTAGTATGAAATATTAAATCAAATATCACTGTTTCTTGACTTAACATGTTCCATCTTGTTGCTTACTTTGTTCTACAAATTTCAAATTCACACTTGCCACTTGAAGTAGGAATTTTAAGTAAAGAAAAGCTTTGAGGATAATGACTCAATTCTTCAGTCTTATAAATTTTCCAGAAGATCCTGCAAGATATTTATATGTGCAAAAGCAGACTGACTATTCCTACATATGACAGTCTACCTTTCTACGATTTCACATCAATCCTTTTCTCTTTCTCCTGTCCTTTGTTTCAGTGCCATTTCATCTTTCTTTAAATACATCATAATCACTAATGCCTTCACATGTGGTGGGCCTGTGTTCTGGATTTCCTGTCTCACTTTTACTTCTTTATTCTAGCTTTCCACATAAGAATCAATCATCTCTTCCTCTTACTCTGTGTTTCCAAAGCCTATGCAACATCCCTCATATCTACTATATGGTATTTGGTAAACATAATTATAATCATACCTTGCAAAAAGGAGAACTTTTTCCCCCTAAAATATCTTTCCATAAGTACACTGTGTTTACTCAGCATAAATATCTTTCCATAAGTACACTCAGCATAAACACAGTACACTGTATTTACTCAAAATGAATTCTTTTCAGATATAAATGGAAACCTGAAGTGGCCTGAGTATGAACAAAATCATACCACAGTTTTTTCTACAGAATAAAAGAAACCTGCTGGGTTTTCCTCTGGCATAGGAATAAGCAGAACAAAAAAAAAGTGGTGGAAAATGGTCATGGATGAAAGAGGGACCCATCATTTAAAATGTGATCCCACCATTGTGTTGCTAAATATGGTAAACTTGTATATAATCATCCACCCTCTAACACAATCAAGGTTGCAGGTATTCTTGCCTTGACTCAGATCTGCTGAGAGGATTGAATAAGGCTATAGAGCCTGGCCACGCATAATTCCTGATTGCTGTTGGAATACACCTCAAAGTTAAACCAAAATTTTGGAAACTACTACTTGCACTGTTCAGTAGTGTCAAATGAAAACTTAGGCATATAGAAAGTGTGGAGTGAACTAAGGCTCAGCAATTCTAAGAAACTCCCTCATGAAGTAGCTGACTAGAGGTTGTTTTTAATACAGCTGAACTGATACACTCTGCTTTAAGAAACTGAAGAAATCTTTCCTAGAAGGTAATAAAAAGTCTGTTGTACGTATACTTAAGCTAAATTTCTCTATCCTGTTCTGCCCACTGAGAGAGGAATACCCAGCCTGGACTACTATGTATTGTCTATCAGGCAGGTATTGGAATCTCCAAACACTATAAGCTGCTGGAAACACAGACATTTTAAGGGAGCATATATTTAGGGTTTGCAAAGGAAGATTTGGGATTAGAGAGAAGAAGCTTTTGAAATGTTGCAGTACAGCTACAGGTCTTGAGAATAGAGAAATAACAGCAATTTATAGAAAGTTGGGAAGATACAGCATATGTTCCTAAAGCACCACTGGAACTCCTGCAAATAGACTAGTTGATAATACTAGAATGGGTAGTCAGGGTAAGTGGAGAAATTCCAGGACTGAGGTTCAACATTCTGACCAACAAGAAGAGAATGGGGTAGAAATATTTTTAAGACACAGGAGACATTTTAATTAAACCATTCAACAAAGTGCGGGGAAGTCATTCTGAAAATCAGACTCAGGGAGAAAATTACAGCAATGCTATAATGCCCCCAGCATGGGCAGGCTTAGAGCCCCCAAATTATTACTATTAATAATTTGAGAGAGTGGTGTGACATTAGCTACCCTATGGGATTAATAATAAATAGGCTGCTATACTGAATGTACATGGGGATTTTGAATTAAGTTAAGCATAATGCAGACCCAGAAGTCAAATGCATGTACTAAGAAGTGAGCTTAAGCTGGTTCCCCACCTTTAGTAAGAAGGTACTGCAGTCATGAGTGCTGCTTACCAAGTATTTCCTTTCCTTCTCTCTTTCTAGCCTGTGGTAGTACTGAATTTCCCCATTCTCACTGCAGGGCCAACTGGCTTTGACCAATGATGAAATGTGAGCAGACTCAGGCAGACATTCAAAGTCAGTACACAAGTTGTCAAATCCTTTCTTACTGCAACAGTGATTAAGGAAGTACATGTCAAGATAGAGTTTCCACTGGCTTGGGTTCTTGATTGTTCCCAAAGAACATCTACATATAATATGATTAAGAAACAAACCTGGATTGTAAGCTCTGGTGGACACACCCTACTATGAAGTACAATAATGTGCATCTTCTAGTATTCATACTTTCATGTAATCTCCTCCCCTTGCATGTGGATGGGACTTGCTTCTATGACTTGCTTCTAAATAATAGAATATGGTGAAAGAAGAGGTCATTTCTGTGATTATGTTTCAATACACATATTATCTTGCTGGCAGACACTTGGCTTAGAGGAACTAAGCTACCATGAAATAAGGACCTATGCTGGAGAAGCCCAGTAACAAGGAATTATTATGGGCAGTCTCAAACATGAAGCAGAAGCCTCAGTCCTTGAGCCAATATGACCAATTATGCCAACTAAATGAAGGAGGTTAGAGGTGGATCTTTTGTTAGACAACTGTCATGAAAGCACAGCCCAGCAAACTCCTTAATTTCAACCTGTTGAGACTCTCATGCAAAGAACCCAGAACCCCAACTTCTACCTGCAGAAAATGAGATTATTACTGTGTTTTAAGTCACTAAGTTTATGGTAATTTGTTATGCAGCAATAGAAAATTCACACACAGTCCACTGTGTTTTAAAAGTTGTTAGTTACTAAGCATAATCTATCGTATTTCTTCTTACCAAAGAAGCCACAATAAGCTCAAGATTTGTGTTCGAGAGAATGCCTATAAATTTCTTTACAGTATGAGTAGCCCTAGCTGTGGCAAGTTCTTAATATCCACTGGTTTTGCTCATCTAAGTATCCATTGTGCACTATCATTTTCAGCAGAAATGCCCATATGTGTGGGACAAACTGATGTCTATAGAATAGACAGAAATTGAGCACTTTACTAATTGATGTAGACTGCGGCAATCATGGTCTTCTTGAAACAATATCATGAGGTGAACTCTACTTTTGTGTTCCAGAATTTTCAAAGAAAATTGAATATTTGGAATTATTGTCATGTTTAATTGTACCAGTCTACACCCTCTGGAACACTATCATATATCTCCAGATTTGCATGCATCCTGGTTGAACTGTGAAATCTTTTAAGACCCAACTACATGAATTAGCTACAAGATGAGTTCATAGTAATGCTGACAATGTAACAAGGTGAAAGAAAGCTTGGCATCTCTGCCTTCATATTATACCTGTCTCCTTTGCTGCCTTCCTCTCTGGGTCAAACTGATTCTGCATAGCCCTACACCCCTGCATCTAGGCTGATTAATCATCAGAACAAATTTTGCTCACAGCTTAAGATTGATGCAAACAGCCCCTTACCTGAACTTTGCCTCCCCTGCGGAAATAAGGAAATATGTACACAAATGATGGTTGTTTTGTCAAGGATTTATAGAAACATCTTAACCAGACCCAGGTCAACAGAAGACAACTAACCAAGGACAAAGAGAAGGAGTTTTACATCCCTCCTCAGACCGTTGCGGATGTCCAGGTATCTATGAGTTCAACCATCACAGCCTGACCTCACCTCCCTTCTGCCTCCCCCTTCCCTAATATAAAGGAAGCCTGAAATCAACCCTAAGTTAAGGTGGTACTTTAGGACATTAGTCGGACATCTTCTTGGTCTGCTAGCTTTCTAAATAAAGTAGCTTTGCTTTCCCCAACAACTTGTCTCTTGATTTATTGGTCTGTTGTGCAGTGAGTGGAATGAGCTTGGACTCAGAAATAAGAATGAATGGGTCTTTGTAAAGAAAATGGAAATTTATGGCCAGGATCCTTGCCTGGCTTTAATATTGCCCATTGTGTACATACGGAGTCTGCTTGGCATACCTATGGGCAGCAGGATGTTTACTGTCTACAGATCCACCTATCAGTCATGGGAGTACAGGCCCAAGGGTGGAGAGGAAACACACCAGCATCTGGACATAAATGGTCAGGTACAGCCGGGTCACCATAGAGAACCGCCCACAGAGCCCCCTCTGGTGCTAGGGGCATGGAAGGTGAGAGCAGAGAAGTATAGAGTTTAGGGGGTAGAAAGAGGAAGCAGGAGAGGGAGCAGTGCTGGAGCCAGAAGAGACTGAGCTGTCTTCACCACTTGTACATAGCCAGGTGGATAGGACTCTATCACTTGACCTACTGCCATGAGAATAAATGTGGTATGAGCCCCTTTTAACCCCCAACTTGCCCTTGTCTTTATTCAGTCATCCCAAATTCATAATGAACTTGGCCAGAGCTGGGAACCCCCTTCTCCTGGAGCAACAGTCTATAATTTGACATTTATGCTAAACCTTCATGGAGTCTTACATAACTTATTATCTGGCTACTATCTGCCTCTGATTTGTTAGCACTTCTCTCTTATGTCACTTTTCAGAGTCTGCTATGTACTACATGTAAGTGATTTTTTCTGTGTAAGTACCTCTCTCTAATACTAGACTCCAAGAACCTTCAGGAAAGGGCTATTTCTCTTTTTGATTCCCATACTCAAAGCTTAGCATGGTGCCCAACAGTTGGCTCTTGATTATTAGAATGGGATGGGATGGGATGGAATGGAATCAACTGGGATGGAAAGGAAAGGAAGGCCATAATCTTGGTTGTTTGGCTGCTATTAATCAAATAAGTTGGTCGATCTGTATTTCCAGGACATGATCTGTGGTAGGAAAAGGGTAAGAAGACATGGCATATACGCATAGTTCTAGCAGGTCTGTAAGGATTGACTCAACCATTCTGAATTGAAATTTGAAGGCTTTCGCTCAGTCCATAAATGTACTTTCCTGAGTACTATCAATAAATCCTCCATTTTGCAAGTGGTTGGTTCAGAAACTCTGTTTATATTTCATGATCCTCTCTCTTAGTTATTACAGGAAAAGAAGATAACATACTCAAGTCAGACCAATTAGATTTCGTCACTAGAAAATTTGGAAATAGGATTCATTGATGCCAGTAATAGTATCTGCTAAAATCAGGAGCTGCATGGGTGGCTATGTGCACATAGAAGGGGGAAAGTCTCATGCAGACAAAACAAAGAGGTCACAAAGACCCTGTAGAAATAAGAGACCAGGTAGAAACTGGAGGAGAGAACAAGAGAGACACTGTCTTGACTAAAGAATTCCTATTTCCATACTTCAGCTTATTATAATTAAATGTCTCTTTTGCACATAAAGCAAATTATTTTATATGAAGTATGAAATTTCTGAAATGTATCTCTAGTAAAAGATGGTGTTTTCCTAAGGTTTGTTTTTATCCTAAATTCTAATGTGGCTAAATTCTAATATACTATGTGTCATGAATGATTCTCTAATAGACATTAAGGGATAATGTAAGACACTTTGGAAATTATAAATGGTAAAATAAGATTGTATGTATCACCTTTGACCAGAAAGCAGTGTGTTACTCCACAGACTGCATGTTTAATCTTGGATTCATAACTTCCTAATAGAGCCATGGATAGAATTCAAGCAGTCAACAAAATGGGGGAAAAAAGGGCATTGTTCACTTTACCAATCTCTAAATAAAATTAGAATTTTCTTCAAGAATGGATGGAGGAAAATAAAGAGCAATGCTAAACAACACTTGTTACTTTGTCCTAAATAGAAATCTGTTAGTATTTGCAATATAATGAGTTATAAGAAACACATATTTGGCATTCATATTTCTCAAGTATATTTGGTCTTTATCCACAATTCCTGAATATACTTCAGAGCCTTAAAGGTGAAATGGGTGTCTTGCATGTTAATGACTTTTGGAACTCATCCAAGGGTGGGGGATGGATGTTGAATCAGCCAATGGCCAATGATTTAGTCAATCATGACTACGTAATGAAGCCCTCACAAAAATGTATAAAGAGAACCTATCTAAACCCTAAAGAATCCACCCCAGAAATACTAGAAGTAATAACTGAATTAAGCAAAATTGCAGGATACAAATTAATACACAGAAATCTGTTGCATTTATATACACTAACAATGAACTAGCAGAAAGCGAAATCAGGAAAACAATTTCATTTACAATTGTATCAAAAATAATAAAATACCTAGGAATAAACCTAACCAAGGAAGTGAAAGACTATACCCCGAAAACTATAACACACTCATGAAGGAAATTAATGAAGACACCAATAAATGGAAATACATCCCGTGCTCATGGATAGAATTAATAGTCAAAATAGTCATCCTGCCTAAAGCAATCTACAGATTGAATGTAATCCCTATCAAAATACCAACAGCAGTCTTCAACAAACTAGAACAAATAGTTCTAAAATTCATAATGAAACCACAAAAGATCCAAAGTAGCCAAAGCAATCCTGAAAAGGAAGAAGCAGGGGGGATTACACTCTCCAACTTTAAGCTCTACTACAAAGCCACAATAATTAAGACAATTTGTTACTGGCACAAGAACAAACCCATAGATCAACACAACAGAATAGGAAGCCCAAATATAAACCCATGCAATATGGTCAATTAGTATATGATAAAGGAGCTATGGATATACAATGGGTAAACGATGGCCTCTTCAACAACTTGTGTTGGCAAAACTGGACAGCAACATGTAAGAGAATGAAATTGGATTATTGTCTAACTTGATACAAAAAAGTGAACTTGAATGGATCAAAGACCTGAATGTAAGTCATGAAATCATAAAACTCTTAGAAGAAAACATGGGCAAAAATCTCTTCAATATAAACATAAGCAACTTTTTCCTGGACACATCTCCTTTCGGCAAGGGGAACAAAAGGAAAAATGAACAAACAGAACTACTTCAAACTAAAAAGCTTCTGTACAGCAAAAGACACCATCAGCAGAACAAAAAGGCATCCTACAGTATGGGAGAACATATTCATAAATGACATATCCAATAAGACATATACATACAGAATATATAAAAGAGCTCACATGCCTCAACACCCAAAAAGCAAATAACCCAATTAAAAAATGGGCAGAGCATCTGAACAGACACTTCACCAAAGAAGAAATTCAGATGGCCAACAGGCACATGAAAAGATGCTCTACATCACTAATCATCAGAGAAATGCAAATTAAAACCACAATGAGATATCACTTCACACCAGTTAGGATGGCCAACATCCAAAAGACAAGCAACATGAAATGTTGGCAAGCATGTGGAGAAAGGAAAACCTTCCTACACTGCTGGTGAGAATGTAAATTAGTTCAACCCTTGTGAAAAGCAATATGGAGGTTTCTTAAAAACTCAAAATAGAAATACCATTTGACCCAGGAATTCCACTTCTAGGAATTTACCCTAAGAAAACAAAATCCCAGATTCAAAAAGACATATACACCTGTATGTTTATCACAGCACTATTTACAATAGCCAAGATATGGAAGCAAACTAAGTATCCATCAGTAGATGAATGGATAAAGGAGAGGTGGCACATATACACAATGGAATACTATTCAGCCATAAGAAAGAAACAAACCCTACCATTTGCAACAACATGGATGGAGCTAGAGGGTATTTTGCTCAGTGAAATAAGCCAGGCAGAGAAAGACAAGTACCAAATAATTTCACTCATTTGTTGAGTATAACAACAAAGCAAAACTGAAGGAACAAAACAGCAGCAGACTCACAAACTCCAAGAAAGGACTAGGGGTTATCGAAGGCGAGGGCTGAGGGAGGGCGGGTGGAGAGGGAGAGAGAAGGGGATTAAGGCACATTATGATTAGCACACATAATGTAGGGGAATCACAGGAAAGACAGTATAGCACAGAGAAGACAAAAAGTGACTCTATAGCATCTTACTACAGTGATGGACAGCTGTAATGGGGTGTGGATGGGGACTTGATAAAACAGGTGAATGTAGAAACCACAAAGTTGCCCATGTGAAACCTTCATAAGATTGTATATCAATGATACCTTAATAAAAAAATTTTTTAAATGTTAGGAGGAAATGAAGATACATCAGAGAGGCACAGATTTTAAAAAATACAAAAAAGAGCAGTAAATAAACATAGCTGTCATAAGTGCCTCTACAGCAAAAGGAAATGGGAGTTGGGGGTGGGGACACTGTTACGAATACACAGTACAGAAGGCCTAAAATATATCTAAAGTGAGTCATTATCCTTTGTATATCTAGTTGAGGCCTTGTCTCATAACTTCTGAATATCTGAATTTTTGCACATCCAATTTATTATGTAGAATTATATTTATGTTGAAATGACTTGAACTTTGTATGAAATTTTAATTTGAAAAACCAACTTGACGAAATTATGACTTCAAATGTTATAAGAAATTACAACAATTATCTTGTGTATTTGCTCCAACTTCCCCGTCCCAATGCTACTGTGTTAAAATTACTTGAACAACTGTAATATGTAGAGCTACAAAGGAGTATTTTATAGGTAAAGATAAAATAGCATTTGTAATATGATCACTACTACAGCTCTGGCCTGCAGACTGCTAGCCAAAAGTCCACTCTCCAGCTAGTTAAAACAACCCACTTTCAAGTATGCTCAGAGCTTGCAGAAGTCTTCATTTATACCAGAAAGTCAGGATTGGAAAAATAAAAAATACTTTGAAAATGAAAAAAAAAAAAGAAGAAGAAGAAGAAGAACCTATCTCCTTTTGCATCCTGCTTCTCTATTGGAGAGCCAATGTCCACGCTTGGGGAACCAGAATGTGTCCATGTGCCATGGAGTCCAGCCCCAAGCTCCAGGAGGATAGAAGCTCCTTAATTTGGGATATTGCCCTATGTATCTCTGCATCTGTCTGTTAACTTGTATCTTTATGGTATCCTTTATTAAACTGGTAAACATTAAGTGTTTCCTGAGTTCTGTGAGCCACTCTAGCAAATTAATGGAACCTAAGAGGAGTAGGTTGTAACTTCTAATCTGTAGCTTGCTGGTCAGAAGAACAGGTAGCAGCCTGGGGCTTGCAGCTGGTGTGTAGAGTGGGGGACTGGAGGGCAGTCTCGAGGTCTCAGCCCTTAATCTAGGGAATATGATACTGTCTCCAAGCAGATAATGTCAGAATTTCTCTGATACCTTACTGGTGCTTGAGAATTGCTTGGTGGTGTGTGTAGGAAGACCCCCTCTCACACACATGTATTTGAATCCTCCGGGACCGAAAAGAGTTGGTGTAGAACGCAATATCCATTACAATTGCCCCAGAAATCTTGACATACTGTATATGTTGATCACAACTTCAAAATGATGGTAGTTATGAGACTCACCACTAGACAGTGTTATTTAATGCATTAATAAGCACATAATTACTACATCACAAATTTAGCATTTTGGTAACTGCATTTTAATATTATTGGTCTCCTTTGCAGTCCCGTATATTTTACTATATAAATTTAAAATGTCTTTCCGAGAATGCACAGGACACACAAACTTAACCAGATTTCCAAATGGGTTCAGGGCACATACAAAGGCTAATAACCTCTACTAAGGAGACTAAAGACAGAGAGCAACTAAGTGACATAATTACCAGTGACTAAAAAATCAAATCCATGGAAACCAGGGGATGACCACGCAGACCTAGACCCCTGTGACTGTGAGAATTACTGTATTTTTTATGCCAAGGTTTGGACTTTTTATACTATTGTGTTAAATATTTGACTATATCTTTAAAAGACCTTAGTGAAAAATACAAAAGATAAAAACTTTTGTTTCTCTATAGCTAAAGTCTTTCTACATTATGGCTGATGAAACATTAAGTGGCATTATCATGCCGAGTTAAATCACTCAAGTTGACTACCAATGAAGGAACATAAATACAGGTTGTATTGAATTTGGAAGGAGCAATGAACAAAGATAAACCCTATCACTACCATCATTTCAATTTTTTTCTCTTATAATGTTCTAACCTTCTGTGATTTGACATTTCATACATATATATTCCAGTGATTATTTTAAATAAGCATTCTTTCAGCCTCTAGTTATTACCTAAATTAATTTGAGAAAGAGAATCTGTGGCTAGAATCACAAATGAGTGGGTTTGCAACTTGGTACTTAGAGAATGGAGGACCATTGATAGTAATTACTTCTTTTCCCCTTGAGGGCCCCTGAGAAGGAAAGAATAGCATTTTCTCACTAAAGAAATTTAGTGTTTGACAGACCATGCACAATTATAAAATTAGCTAACTGATAACTTATTAACATTAGGAGCATGTATGTTTATCAGTAGATATTTTTAAAATAAACTTCTACTCCAATTTCAAATGAATATCTCACATGAGAACTATCAAGAAACTGTTTTATTTCATATTTCATTTGCATTGTCAGCTATCTTTGATCAATTCTAGAATATTTAGAAATTTAGATATAAATAGAGAAAACCACTCAGGAGGTCTCTGAAGTTTCCTGAAATTGCTAATTTATCTATGGCATTATTATAAAAATATTAAAAGTCATCATCAAATACTCTAAAAACTAAAAGACACTAATGAGAGAAATTAAAGAAGATACCAATAAATGGAAACACATCCCATGCTCATGGATAGGAAGAATTAATATTGTCAAAATGGCCATCCTGCCTAAAGCAATCTATAGATTCAATGCAATTCCTATCAAAATAACAACAGCATTCTTCAATGAACTAGAGAAAATCATTCTAAAATTCATATGGAACCACAAAAGACCTCGAATAGCCAAAGCAATCCTGAGAAGGAAGAATAAAGCAGGGGGAATTACGCTCCCCAACTTCAAGCTTTACTACAAAGCCACAGTAATCAAGACAATTTGGTACTGGCAAAAGAATAGACCCATAGACCAATGGAACAGACTAGAGAGCCCTGATATAAACTCAACCATATATGGTCAATTAATACATGATAAAGGAGCCATGGACATACAATGGGGAAATGATGGCCTCTTCAACAGCTGGTGTTGGCAAAACTGGACAACTACATGTAAGAGAATGAAACTGGATTATTGTTTAACTCTACATACAAAATTAAACTCAAAATGGATTAAAGACTTGAATGTAAGTCATGAAACCATAAAACTCTTAGAAGACAACATAGGCAAACATCTCCTGAATATAAGCATGAGCAACTTCTTCCTGAAGCCATCTCCTCGAGAAAGGGAAACAAAAGCAAAAATGAACTCATGGGACTACATCAAATTAAAAAGGTTCTGTATGGCACAGGACATCATCAACAAAACAAAAAGGCATCCTACAGTATGGGAGAATATATTTGTACATGACATATCCAACAAGGGGTTAACATTCAAAATATATAAAGAACTTACACACCTCAACACCCAAAAATCAAATAACCCAATTAACAAATGGGCAGAGGATATGAAGAGACAGTTCCCCAAAGAAGAAATTCAGATAGCCAACAGACACATGAGAAGATGCTCTACATCATTAATCATCAGGGAAATGCAAACTAAAACCACAATGAGATATCACCTCACACCAGTAAGGATGGCCAGCATCGAAAAGACTAAGAACAACAAATGCTGGCGAGGATGTGGAGAAAGGGGAACCCTCCTACACTGCTAGTGGGAATGTAAGCTAGTTCAACCATTGTGGAAAGCAATATAGAGGTTCCTCAAAAAACTAAAATAGAAATACCATTTGACCCAGGAATCCCACTCCTTGAAATATACCCAAAGAATACAACTTCTCAGATTCAAAATGACATATGCACCCCTATGTTTATCGCAGCACTTTTTACAATAGCCAAGATATGGAAGCAACCTAAGTGTCCATCTGTAGATGAATGGATAAAGAAGATGTGGTATATATATATATACAATTGAATACTATTCAGCCATAAGAAAGAAACAAATCCTACCATTTGCAACAACATGGATAGAGCTGAAGGACATTATGCTCAGAGAAATAAGTCAGGCAGAGAAAGACAAATGCCAAATGATTTCCCTTATTTGTGGAGTATTAACAATGAGGCAAAACTGAAGGAACAAAATGGCAGCAGACTCAGAGACTCCAAGAATGAACTAGTGGTTACCAAAGGGGAGGGGTGTGGGAGGGCAGGTGGGGAAGGAGGGAGAAAGGGTCTGAGGGGTATTATGTTTAGTACACGTGGTGTGGGGGATCACGGGGAGAACAGTGTAAAGAAGAGATATAGTGGATCTCTGGCAACTTGCTGCACTAATGTACAGTGACTGCAATGTGAGTAAATTTAGTAACCACATTGTTTTTTCATGTGAAACCTTCATAAGAGTGTATATCAATCATACCTTAATAAAAAATAAAAAAAAAAGTCATCATCGACAACTACAACAGAAACCAGCCCAGATAAAGAAAGGCAACCTCTGATTGCTTCCTTAACAAGAAAAATACATATACCGTAATTCCTCACTATATGAGGGCAATGAATACTACACAGAGACAGACTAGCTGATGGAATGAATAAACTGTGTTCTCAATATCCCTGAAGACCCAGTTTATGAAAAGATTAGTTTAAGCCATTCTGTTTTATATACAAAATTCTGTAGTAAATTTTAATCTCCTTAAAAATAAGAATAGAGGAAAAAAATCCTTATAAAGAGAATAATTACATATTGCAATGTTCAAACACACGTTAACTTAGTGTCTTGCCAATGGGTTTCAGCCCCAGGCAAGTTCACTATGGATTCAATGAGACCAAAGAGATAACAATGGAACGTTTTTGGGGTGAAAGGATTTATACCCAACTTTATTCCCACGGTGGCAGGTCAATCACTAGAATCCTGTCCACTCAGAGCGAGTCTGCATGCAGCAGCAAGCCTGTCTCTGCCTCTGGGCTTCTCTGCCGCTGCAGCCATCTCAGTCTCTGTCCTCGGCGCTACCACCACTCCAGCCTCTGCTCTCCTGCAGCCTTGCAGCCCTGCCACCATGTCTCCCAGAGCACTGGGCAGAGCTCTTTCTGTAGACTCAATAACAACGTTATTGCCCACACACGTGTTGTGAGCTGGCCAACCAAGGCCAGGTGAGAATCCTGGACACAGGAACCTTCTCTTTATTCACACTCAGCTAAATGTTTATTTTTAACAATGTCATAATACCATAATTAATGGAGGTGTTTGAAAGCTGCTTACTGGTGGGGTAAAGCTTGAGCTCAAATTCCAATGCTGCTGCTTTCTCCTTGCATGTCAAGGGAGAATGATTTAATGAGCCTCAGATGACTCATGAGTAAACAGAAGAATATAACAATTCTCCCACAGGGATGTTATGAGGATTTCATGAAACAATAGAAGTGTCTGGTAAAGTGCCTGACATATAACAGGTGCTCAATAAATTTTAGCATGCTGCCCTCTTCTGCTGGTTTTGTATCGCTACTGACCATCTGGCTGAGCAGCATATAAAAGAGTAAGTTTGATTTCAGGTGAGATGAAATCAAGGAAAAAGAGAAAACAAATTTAGAGTGATTGAATTTGTAAAAAGACTAAACCTGAAGTGAAACAGGGCAAAGAAAGCAATGTGTCTCAAGTGGGTAATAATAGCTTAAGCTCAGGTGTCTTTAGTTCTTGTTAGCATGAGTCTCTGAGGGCCTACCTTAGTCTCTCCTGTCTCAATAGTCTTATTCAGGATTCTCCATCACTTTACAGAAAATCCTTGCCTTTTATTTTGATTATTTATTTTGATGCTATACATTTAAATTAGGCTTTAAATGACTTAAAGGAACTGGACTTACAATGGTAGTACATAATAATATTTCTTAATTTTAATGTCTTAAACTATAACCTAGGTAATAAATCACTAGGGGAGGGATTTTCTCATTCTAAAACCCCATAACCCAATTGACTCTAGCTTACCTAAGCAAGAATAAGTGAGAAGGGAAGGAGAATGAAAAAAGAGGAGAAAAAAGGAAAGAGAGAGGAAAGGAAGAAAACAGAAAAAAACAGAATACATGCTTTTTTTTGAAAGTCTAATTCCCATTAGGTGAGTAGCAGGTGGCTTCTTGAGACCATAGACTTATGGTGCCTATGTAACCCAAAAGTTCAGCAAACAGGGATTGTTTGCAAACATATATATATAAATACACAGTTTTTACCATCGGCTTCTTCCTCTCTAATTCTATATATTTCTTTATTATTGTGCCTCCAGAAGTGTAAATTTGGACTGGTGAAGTTCTGGAAAAGGGAAACTAAAGTGATCACAATGATTCTGAGTGCAAAGAGAGCTAGGGAAGATGACCAGTAATTCAAGAAGGAGCTCAAAGAGTAAAACTTTTCAACCTGGAAAGGCAAAACCAGACAATGCTAACCAGATTAAAATCTTAAAAATATAAAAAAGTGATGACTGATGTAACTAAAACAAGCACAGATTAAACTTTCAAAATCTGAAATACTATGGTGAGTCTTCTTTAAAGATCCTTATAAAAACTGAACAAAGTAAACTTAGGACAAAAAAAAGGAACTGCTCTTTTAATACAAAGGACAATAATCTTATGACACTTAATCCCCATGAGGTAAGTACTGACAGCAAATATAAATGGATTTTAAAGGGGACTGGCTGAATTTATATACCACAGTGCAATCAATGGAGATTATAAGGAGTTGATGTATGCTCTACCTGTAAAGGTTGACATCAGGGTGAAAAATTGCAACCATTCATGGTTCACTCCCTAGGGCCATTGTTTGCACATATTTGGGGCTTTTATAAAACATTAATGTAGACCAGTCATAGTTATTTCTAAGCTTCTAAGTTTTATCCTCTTAATTTAAAACTCACAAAATCACGAAAAAAAATGGAAGAAAACTTAGAGCTTATCTAGCTTAACTTCCTCATATTATTCATAGAAAATTTGAGTCCCAGAGTCAAATTGTTTTACCTCAAGTCACCCCACTAGTTGATAGAAGAATAAGGAATAAAGTCACTTCTGATTTTAGTTAGAGAATTCTCCAAAGTTCACAGATAATAAATATCCTGGTGTCCTCTCCTCATGGAAAACTATATGTAAAATTATAGAACATAATGGAGCTACATCAAGATGCATACCTAGAGCAAGAATCACTGTGGTTCTCCTTCCTCAATCAAGAAATGAATTTCTTAGCTGTTTAAGGTATTCTATCTACCTCTTCTAACACTTCCATCAAATGCCTTGAAATCCATATTAAACTTAATTTCCATACTGACTTCTTCAGTTCTCAGTTTCAAAGCCTGAACCAAGGCAAAAAACCTGAGAGACTTTTTTGTTAAAAAAAACTTCAAATTATGGAAATTAATATCATCCTTGTCTTACTGAATTTCAAAACTTAACCTTGTAAGCATCTCTACAAAAAGTAAATGGAATGACTACCTAAGGTTTTATATACATAGAAGCCTCCCAATACCACTGGCCTTGTACTAAACCATAGTAAACATCCCTCCCAGGCTAACCTGAGAAGGTAGAACCACTTGGTCATAGCTCATCAGCAAGTTCCCTCTTCATTAATGTTTCTGCACATAATTTTAGCCATTCTCTAGAGAATTATGCTATTTGACACTCCATTTGCAGATTCCACAGAAGTAGATGGTCTCAGATATTTACTGGAAACATTTAAGAACTATTGTTTACCATGTAAATTGTAAGATGTACACAGCATTACCCCACTGCCAAGATACTTGACTGATACTCAGAGAAATAAAACCATAAGTGAAATTAACCAGTCAAAACCCAGATCTGGTTGCCAAAAGGTCACTCAAGGAATCCTAGGTCAATGTCATTTATCAGAACTAAAGAACCAAAAGGATAAGCAGAGTATAAGCAATATAGATAAATTGAAAACATAAACTATACATAATTATACCCAGCATATGAACACCCATGGTAGAAAAAAATATGAGATTACTCAAAAAGACAAAAGCTTGTTATTCTGGATGGCTGCAATCTACATAAGATATAAATTTTGCCTTAGGCTTTGCTACCTCTGGGGCACTCCTGAGTAAGCCGTTACTAGTTGTAGCATGGAAATATAAAATGATTTGTCCATAGGACTACTGTTGGAACTACCTAATGTTAAGACCAGGTCATAGGAATCCTTTGTCCATACCAGTCAGCAGTGCCCTCTCCATACTCTGAAAAATTCTAGTACTTTATGTTTTTTTATTTAATTAATGACTCTGTTTTCTGTCTTGATTTTTTATTAGATTAAAACCTATTCAATGAAAACAATAATATAATCTTTTAAAATATTTTTAAACTCATTGTGTGCCACATAGTACCTGACCTGGTCCATTAACTAAGCAATCATAGATCATGGTAAGCAATCAAACTGGAGCAGGCAAGGAAAAAGAGGATCATATTTCAAAGTACATTTATATTCATTATCTGACCTTTGGATTTCTTACAGAGCTTTTTTTTTTTGATAAGATGAAATTATTGTTATTTCCACATGTCATAAATCTGCTATTGCTGCCATTTTGGAATAAACAGAATTTTTACACAGCAGAAAAGTATATCTAAATATAGTTTTAAATGAAATTCAATCCTGCTAGGCCATTATGGAGTAATAGTGCCAGAAAAATTCTTTCACTGTAAACAATTTTAAAAGTGGGCAGGGTACAGGAAACTACTCTTTTCAGTCACTGGAAAGCAGACAGCACAGACCTGCAGTCACTGAAAACAGGAGCCCTTGGTGTTCTACCTGTAGGCAGTTTCAGGACTGGATAACAGGGAAGAGAAATTCAAATGGAGATCACCATCTTTCTCAGTACAGGAGACAGAGACTGAAGTTCAATAAGGCCAAGGAAGCTCAATTTGGTTGTAGTAAGAATACTAAAAGAAAGCAAATACCAAAGAAGGCAAAGCTATGCAAAGAGGCCCAGATATGCATAGCAGTATACTTCAGTCTTTAGCTGAATATCCAGTCTGCACATATTCATTCTCAGCCATGCAAAGATCAACTTTCAGGAAAAAAAATTATTGGGGCTCTACAGGCAAATAATACCCAGGACTCACTCAGGGCAATACCCAGGGCAAGAAATAATTTGTGTTTCCATCAGCCAAATGGAAAGACCTTGTTAATTTATGGGGTAGTCAGTACATGTCCCAGAAGAATCATGCTTCACTAATGCTTCTATACTTGCCCAACCCAAAAGCAGAAAAACAAATCACAAAAGCATTAAAATGATCTGTAAGCAAATTTATTGCATACCAGGACACTCTTTATATAAAATTTAACAAGTCAAGTACTCAAAAACTGTAAAACATAATGTCCAATAGCCAATTAAAACTACTAGAATTGTGAAAAGGCAGGAAAATGCAACCTATAACCAGGAGATCAATTAGGAACTAAAACCAAAAGCAGAAATGACAGAGGACTTAGTAGAAAAAAGATGTGAAAATCATTATCATTAATATGTCCAATATGCTCAAAGATTTCAAGAAAAATATAATGAGAAAGGAAATAGAAAATATTTTTTAAAAGATTCAAATGGAACTTCTATAGATGAAATAGCCAATATCTGAAATGGGACTGTCACTGGAAAGAATTAACACCAGATTAGACCCTCAGAAAGAAAGATCAACAAAACTGAAGATAAAAAAGTAGTATAAAGATATCAATAGGATAAAAATGAGAGGATGCAAAAAGATGTATTATGCAAACTAATATGAAGAAACCTGTATTGACTATAGTTAGGTAAAGTAACTTTAAATCAAAGAATATTAAGAGAGGTTAAAAAGGAATATTTCATAACCATAAATGGACCAATTCCTAATGAAGACATGATAACCCTACATTGTATGTGTCTAAACAAAATTTCAAAATCCATGAAGCAAAACTGGCAGAGTTGAAAGATGAGAGAGATAAACCTATTTTTATAATTGGAGATTTCAACATCCTTGTGTTAGAAAGGATAGAACACACAGAACATCAGTGAAGATACAGAAGATTGAGCAACACATTCAAACTTGACCCACCCCATTTATTTAGAGAACATTTTCCCAAAGAACAACAGAATATACATTATTTTCAAATGAACATGCCACATCCACTACGATAAACCATGTTGAGCTATAAAATGAGTCAATAAATTTTAAAAGATTCAAGCATACAGTAAGTTCTCTGACAAAAGAATAAACATAGAAACAAACAAGAAAGCTATCTGAGAAATTTTCAAATATTTGGACATTAACACAATTCTAAGTAAATATGTCAAAGAAAGAATCATGAAAAGCACTAGAAAATACCTTCAACTGGATGAAAATGAAATCATCAAAATATCAAAATTTTTAAGATTCAGCTAAAAGAGTTCTTAGATATTTATATCCTTATATACCTATATTAGAAAAGAAAAGTCAAAAAATAAATGAGGGAAATTTCCATCTTAAACTAGAAAAAGAAGAGCTAATTAAACATGAAGTAGAATAATGAAGTAAATAATATACAGTTGAAAATCAATAATATAGAAAACAACAGAGAAAAATCAATTAAAATAAAAGTGGTTTCTTTGAGAAGGCCAATAAACTGATAACTAACTAGCCTAATCTAGAAAAAAAGAGGTAAGACACAAATTACCAGCAATGAAAGAGGAGACATCATTAAAGATCCCACAAATATTAAAAATATAATTAAGCACAATTTTCACATTTAATAACAATATATGCTACCCTCAAGAAAAATATAAATACATTGAAAATCACAATGAATCAAAACTAATGAGATATAGAAAGTCTAATCTTTGTAATATTCACTAAAAATATTGATTTTTCTGTCAAAAATATTCCTAAAAAATACTGCAGGACCTTATGATTTCAATGATGAATTCTGTCAGACACTTACGGAAGAAATAATACCAACATGTTTTAGGAGACAGAGGAGGAAACACCAAATAACTTTATGAAGCTAGCATCAAGCTGATATTGAAATCAGACAGAGACATTACAAAAAAAGGAACTATAGATCATATCTATCATGCATACAAATGTAAAAACCCTTAACAATTTATAATAAATAAAATCCAATAATACATAAGAAGAATAACATATGGGGTTTACTCTGGGAATGCTAAAAATGTTAATGGAGAAATAATTAAAATACACAAATGGATCCTATCTGGTGAATGTAAAAACTGGAGAGTTGACTTCTTTTCCAAATGCAAAGACAGCAACACAAGACTTCAAGAAACATGAAGAATCAAGGAAACGACCCCACCAAAGGAACCCAATATAGCCTTTTCAATAATTTGTATTAGAACAACTGGGTAAACACATGGGAAAAAATAAATCTCAATTCTTAGCAGCATCTTTAAAAAGTTAACTAAAAATATACCTTAGACTCACATATAAAAACTGAAATTATAAACTTCCATGAAAAAAGTATGTGATCTTGGGCAAGGAAAAGAGTTCTTAAGTCACACACACACACACACAAAAAAAAAAAAAAAAAAAAAAAAAAAAAAAAAAAAAAAAAAAAACAACATAAGCCATAGAGACTTGAACTTTCATCAGAATTAAAAATTACTGCTTTTCTGAAGACACAGTTAGAAAAGAAAAAAGGAAGAAACAATCTGGGAGAAGATACCTGCAATACACACATCTGATAAAAGACTTATATGAAAGATATATAAAGAACATTTATAACTCAATAATATGAAGGAAATTCAATTTAAAAGTGGGAAACAATTTGAACAGACACTTCAGCAAAAACACACAAATATCTAATTAGCAAATGAAAAGATGCCCAATATCATTAGCTATCAGAGAAATGCAACTTTAACCTGCCATAAGGTAACTATATACTTAGATCAAATGTCTAAAGTTGATAAACACATCAAATGTCTAAAGCTGAGAAGATTAGCATCCAGGCAGTAGAGCAATGGAACTCATCCACAGCTGGTGAGAACAAGAAAAGATAAAACCTTTGGGAAACTGATTCTTTAAAATTTAAACAGTTATTATACGATCTAACTATTTAAATACCTAAAATATTTACCCAACAAAACTGAAATCACTATGCATAAAAAAAAACCTGTACAGAAATGTTCATGGAAATCTTTTTCATTAGTCAAAAACTGGGCACAACCAGAACTTGTCTTTCTAGAAGCCAATGCAAAAGCATTTTATAGTATACTCCTGAGCAACATAAAAGAACCAACAACTAAGAACAAGGTGACTGAATCTAAAAACAACACTGCTGAGTAAAAGAAACCAGATACATAAAAGTACTAACTATATGATTCCACTTCTATGAAACTCTAGAAGACAAATCTTACATATAATGACAGAAAACATATCAGTGGCTACATGGGACTCAAATTGGGATGATGAAAATGTTCTGTGTATTGGTTTTAGTGATGACTAAAGAGATACATTTATCAAATCACCAAAAACTTTACATTAAAAACCACATCCTTTCTGCTCCTTTTGGCTTCCAAAATGAAGGGTTCCCGTATCTGGAGAGCCTGGTAGAGCTTGTTTTTGATTTGCACATTTATGACATTTAATAGCATAATACAAATGATGTCATACACAGATTTTACATAAATGTTTGTTAATAGGCAATGTTGCCTTGGAAAAGTATATGTATTTTCTCAATGTTGGCTTCAAGCTTCTATATATACAGTGCAGGTTGTTTATTAGATTGTTTGATCAATCAGTGTATAAAAATGTTCCATCAAAATTGTGTGTTGGCAATTTTTCTAGGTAATTCTGTCAATGTTTATCTCATACATTTGTGGCTACGTTGATGGGGTACTCAGAATTCAGAACTGTTATATCTTTGTTGTGATTTGCTCTCTTTATTATTAAGTGATAATCCTCATTATCCCTAGCAATACATTTGTCTTTGAAGACTTTGATTACATTGCTACATCAACTTTGATTAGAATTTTTAAAAATATATTTCCATTTGTTAGTTTCAACCTATCTATATCTTTACATTGTATCATAGTGATGTCTCTTGAAATCAGCTTGTAGCTGGATTCAGTTTTTGCTTTTGTAGCAAATTCTCTCTCATCATCCAGGAAATTTCTCATATTTACACTTAGTGTGATTACTATACTGATATTTTATCTCTTGACTAATTTTAATTTTTAATTTTTCATGCCTTATTTTTATTAGTATGGAACCTTTAATATCTATAGTTTGTAATATTTATCTCTAGTTGTCTCTGTTACAGGACAGTGATTTTTCATTTGAAGTTCTTGAGAAATCTTCCCTAAATATGGTTATCAAAAGAGACACTATTTGATGTTTATATCTTCATTGAAATGATCAATCCTTCCCTCTATAAAATGATGATGTATTTGGAAGGATTATGGAGTTGGAAAGAATTTTAACAGAGATTTTCTAATCCACTTTGCATGTGAAAATTGAAGCCTGGAGGGTTTAGATATATTGCTCAAGGTCACAAAATGAGTTAGTAATTATAGTATGATTGAACTGAAGTCTCCTAATTCTTTATCTGGAGTTCTTCCCATGTTGTCCTTTCAGATTTATGTTGTACACAGTGTTGAATATCATAATTTCTACAATACAATAGCAACACATGTCTTCCTGAAGGAGTTTGTAAGTTGAATCAATTCTGAGATATGCATATTAAGTTAACAAGCATACAAAGCAGATGGTAAAATGCAAATGGTTAAAATCTCCAAGGTTATACAGATTTGAATCTATTTTAAAAAGTGATAGTCTGTTTTAAGTCTCATTAGTGACTTTGAAAACAATGGGCTCAACCATAATGGGAAATATGAAATATTTTCTAACTTGCATTCGCCCTCTGTAAAAAACGTTTTATTTCAATATCTAATTTATTATTTCTATTATGTATACCCTGCAGCATAATTTCTCTATACCTTTTACCTTCCCATTGAGTATGTGAATTTTTTTTTGGTAGCATTAATCTACAATTACATGAAGGACACTATGTTTACTAGGCTCCCCCCTTCACTAAGTCCCCCCCACATCCCTGTTCACAGTCACTGTCCATCAACATAGTAAGATGCTGTAAAATCACTACTTGCCTTCTCTGTGTTGCACAGCCCTCCCCGTGCCCCCCCCCAACACTATACATGCTAATCGTAATGCCCCCTTTCTTTTCTTCCCGCCCTTATCACTCCCTTCCCACCCGTCCTCCCCAGTCCCTTTCCCTTTGGTAACTATTAGTCCATTCTTGGGTTCTGTGCTTCTGCTGCTGTTTTGTTCCTTCAGTTTTCTTTTGTTCTTATACTCCACATATGAGTGAGATCATTTGGTACTTGTCTTTCTCCACCTGGCTTATTTCACTGAGCATAATACCCTCTAGCTCCATCCATGTTGTTGCGAATGGTAGGATTTGTTTTTTTCTTAGGGCTGTGTAATATTCCATTGTGTATATGTACCACATCTTCTTTATTCAATCATCTACTGAAGGACATTTAGGTTGCTTCCATATCTTGGCTATTGTAAATAGTGCAGCGATAAACATAGAGGTGCATCTGTCTTTTTCAAACTGGAGTGCTGCATTCTTAGGGTAAATTCCTAGAAGTGGAATTCCTGGGACAAATGGTATTTCTATTTTGAGCATTTTGAGGAACCTCCATACTGCCTTCCATAATGGTTGAACTAATTTACATTCCCACCAGCAGTGTAGGAGGGTTCCCCTTACTCTACAACCTTGCCAACATTTGTTGTTGTTTGTCTTTTGGATGGCAGCCATCCTTACTGGTGTGAGATGATATCTCATTGTGGTTTTAATTGGCATTTCTCTGATGACAAGCGATGTGGAGCATCTTTTCATGTGTCTGTTGGTCATCTGAATTTCTTCTTTAGAGAACTGTCTATTCAGCCCCCTGCCCATTTTTTAATTGGATTATTTGTTTTTTGTTTGTTGAGGTGTGTGAGCTCTTTATATATTTTGGATGTCAACCCTTTTTCGGATTTGTCATTTTTGAATATATTCTCCCATACTGTAGGATACCTTTTTGTTCTATTGATGGTGTCTTTTGCTGTACAGAAGCTTTTCAGCTTGATATAGTCCCATTTGTTCATTTTTGCATTTGTTTCCCTTGCCCGGGGAGATATGTTCAAGAAGAGGTCACTCATGTTTATGTCTAAGAGATTTTTGCCTATGTTTTTTTCTAAGAGCTTTATGGTTTCATGACTTACATTCAAGTCTTTGATTCATTTCGAATTTACTTTTGTGTATGGGGTTAGACAGTGATCCAGTTTCATTCTCTTACATGTAGCTGTCCAGTTTTGCCAGCACTATCTGTTGAAGAGACTGTCATTTCCCCATTGTATGTCCATGGCTCCTTTATTGAATATTAGTTGACCATATATGTTTGGGTTAATGTTTGGAGTCTCTATTCTGTTCCATTGGTCTGTGGCTCTGTTCTTGTGCCAGTACCAAATTGTCTTGATTACTATCGCTTTGTAGTAGAGCTTAAAGTTGGGGAGTGAGATCCCCCCCACTTTATTCTTCCTTCTCAGTATTGCTTTAGCTATTCAGGGTCTTTGGTGTTTCCATATGAATTTTTGAACTATTTGTTCCAGTTCATTGAAGAAAGCTGTTGGTAATTTGATAGGGATTGCATCGAATCTGTATATTGCTTTGGGCAGGATGACCATTTTGACCATATTAATTCTTCCTATCCAGGAGCATGGGATGAATTTCCATTTGTTAGTGACCTCTTTAATTTCTCTTAAGAGTGTCTTATAGTTTTTAGGGTATAGGTCTTTCACTTCCTTGGTCAGTTTTATTCCTAGGTATTTTATTCTTTTTGATGCTATTGTGAATGGAATTGTCTTCCTGATTTCTCTTTCTATCAGTTTATTGTTAGTGTATAGGAAATCCACAGATTTCTGGGTGTTAATTTTGTATCCTGCAACTTTGCTGAATTTCAGTATTAGTTCTAGTAGTTTCGGAGTGGAGTCTTTAGGGTTTTTTATGTACAATATCATGTCATCTGCAAGTAGTGACAGTTTAACTTCTTCTTTACCAATCTGGATTCCTTGTATTTCTTTGTTTTGTCTACTTGCCATGGCTAGGACCTCCAGTACTATGTTAAATAACAGTGGGGAGAGTGGGCATCCCTGTCTGGTTCACAATTGCAAAGGAAAAGCTTTCAACTTTTTGCTGTTCAGTATGATGTTGGCTGTGGGTTTATCATATATGGCCTTTATTATGTTGAGGTACTTGCCCTCTATACCCATTTTGTGGAGAGTTTTTATCATGAATGGATGTTGAATTTTGTCAAATGCTTTTTCAGCATCTATGGAGATGATCATGTGGTTTTTGTCTTTCTTCTTGTTGATGTGGTGGATGATGTTGATGGATTTTCGAATGTTGTACCATCCTTGAATCCCTGGGATGAATCCCACTTGGTCATGGTGTATGATTCTTTTGATGTATTTTTGAATTCGGTTTGCTAAAATTTTGTTGAGTATTTTTGCATCTACATTCATCAGGGATATTGGTCTGTAGTTTTCTTTTTTGGTGGGGTCTTTGCCTGGTTTTGGTATTAGGGTGATGTCGGCTTCATAGAATGAGTTTGGGAGTATTCCCTCCTCTTCTATTTTTTGGAAAACTTTAAGGAGAATGAGTATTATGTCTTCCTGTATATCTGATAAAATACTGAGGTAAATCCATCTGGCCTGGGGGTTTTTTTCTTGGGTAGTTTTTTGATTACTGCTTCAATTTCGTTGCTGGTAATTGGTCTGTTTAGATTTTCTGTTTCTTTCTGGGTCAGTCTTGGAAGGTTGTATTTTTCTAGGAAGTTGTCCATTTCTCCTAGGTTTCCCAGCTTGTTAGCATATAGGTTTTCATAGTACTCTTTAATAATTCTTTGTATTTCTGTGGAGTCCGTCGTGCTTTTTCCTTTCTCATTTCTGATTCTGTTGATTTGTGTTGACTCTCTTTTCCTCTTAATAAGTCTGGCTAGAGGCTTATCTATTTTGTTTTTTTTCTCAAAGAACCAGCTCTTGGTTTCATTGATTTTTGCTATTGTTTTAGTCTTCTCAATTTTATTTATTTCTTCTCTGATCTTTATTATGTCCCTCCTTCTGCTGACCTTAGGCCTCATTTGTTCTTCTTTTTCCAATTTCGATAATTGTGACATTAGACCATTCATTTGGAATTGTTCTTCCTTCTTTAAATATGCCTGGATTGCTATATACTTTCCTCTTAAGACTGCTTTTGCTGTATCCCACAGTAGTTGGGGCTGTGTTGTTGTTGTCATTTGTTTCCATATATTGCTGGATCTCCATTTTGATTTGGTCATTGATCCATTGATTATTTAGGAGCGTGTTGTTAAGCCTCCATGTGTTTGTGAGCCTTTTTGCTTTCTTTTTACAGTTTATTTCTAGTTTTATACCTTTGTGGTCTGAAAAGTTGGTTGGTAGGATTTCAATCTTTTGGAATTTACTGAGGCTCTTTTTGTGGCCTAGTATGTGGTTTATTCTGGAGAGTGTTCCATGTGCACTTGAGAAGAATGTGTATCCTGTTGCTTTTGGATGTAGAGTTCTGTAGATGTCTGTTAGGTCCATCTGTTCTAGTGTGTTGTTCAGTGCCTCTGTGTCCTTACTTATTTTCTGTCTGGTGGATCTGTCCTTTGGAGTGAGTGGTGTGTTGAAGTCTCCCAGAATGAATGCATTGCATTCTATTTCCTCCTTTAGTTCTGTTAGTATTTGTTTCAGGCATGTTGGTGCTCCTGTATTGGGTGCATATATATTTATAATGGTTATATCCTCTTGTTGGACTGAGCCCTTTATCATTATGTAATGTCCTTCTTTATCTTTTGTTACTTTATTTTGAAGTCTGTTTTGTCTGATACCAGAATTGCAACACCTGCTTTTTTCTCTCTGTTGTTTGCATGGAATATTTTTTTCCATCCCTTGACTTTTAGTCTGTGCATGTCTTTGGGTTTGAGGTGAGTCTCTTGTAAGCAGCATATGGATGGATCTTGCTTTTTTATCCATTCTATTACTCTGTGTCTTTTGATTGGTACATTCAGTCCATTTACATTTAGGGTGATTATTGAGAGGTATGTACTTATTGCCATTGCAGGCTTTAAGTTTGTGGTTACCAAAGGTTCAGGGTTAGCTTCTTTACTATCTTACTGTCTAATTTAACTCGCTTATTGAGCTATTATAAACATGGTCTGATGATTCTTTTTTTCTCTCCCTTCTTATTCCTCCTCCTCCCTTCTTCATATGGTGGGTGTTTTATTCTGTGCTCTTTTTAGGAGTGCTCCCATCTAGAGCAGTCCCTGTAAGATGCCCTATAGAGGTGGTTTGTGGGAGGCAAATTCCCTCAACTTTTGCTTGTCTGGGAATTGTTTAATCCCTCCTTCATATTTAAATGATAATCGTGCTGGATACAATAGTCTTGGTTCGAGGCCCTTCTGTTTCATTGCATTAAGTATATCATGCCATTCCCTTCTGGCCTTTAGGGTTTCTGTTGAGAAATCTGATGATAGCCTGATGGGTTTTCCTTTGTAGGTGACCTTTTTTTTCTCTCTGGTGTCTTTAATACTTTGTCCTTGTCTTTGATCTTTGCCATTTTAATTATTATGTGTCTTGGTGTTGCCCTCCTTGGATCCCTTGTCATGGGAGTTCTGTGTACCTCTGTGGTCTGAGAGGCCATTTCCTCCCCTAGTTTGGGGAAGTTTTCAGCAATTATTTCTTCAAAGACACTTTCTATCCCTTTTTCTCTCTCTTCTTCTTCTGGTACCCCTATAATGCGGATATTGTTCTTTTCGATTGGTCACTCAGCTCTCTTAGAATTCTTTCTTTCCTGGAGATCCTTTTATCTCCCTCTGCATCAGCTTCTCTGCATTCTTGTTCTCTGTTTTCTAGTCCATTAATGGTCTCTTGCATCTCGTCTATTCTGTTTTGAAGTCCTTCCAGAGCTTGTTTTATTTCTGTATTCTCCTTCCTTAGTTCTTGCATATTTCTCTGCAAGTCCATCAGCATGGTTATGACTTTTGTTTTGAATTCTTTTTCAGGAAGACTGGTTAAATCTATCTCCCCAGATTCCTTCTCAGGGGAAGATGTAGCAGATTCCGAAGCTGTCTGGGTTATTCTTGTCTGGATCAAATTTTTTTGCCTTTTCATGTTGATACGTGCAGTGGTATTCTATTGATGCGTCTATCAGCTTTCCACTTGCCTCCTGGCCTTTCTTTTTTGGGACAACTTCGACCCCTAGTGGCTTGTGTAGGGCAATTGCGTGTAGATTGGGTCTTTGTATCTTGCCCTGCTGGTATGGAGGAAGCTCCCTTGCTGAGGATGTAGCCAGCCTCAGGCTGCTTCTCTGCTTTGGCAGGGCCCCGGAGGGGTAATGGACGGGGGCTGTTTGGCTGTTTACCTCTGTGAGGGGTCTCAGAGCTGTTGCCCAGGGGGTTAGTGTACCCGGATTTCCCTGGAATTTCCAGCTTCTGGACTGTGACCTGGGATGTTTCCATCCAGCTGTGCTGTCCCTGTCCCCTTTAAGACTTTCAAAAAGCACTCGCTTGTCTTTGTCACAGGGGCATCGGCTTTGGGACCCGCTCAGAGGTCTTGCTGCCCTGTTTCCCTAGTTTCCAGCCCTCCATGCATGCACTGTGTCTGCACTCTGGTGCAGATGGCTGGGGCTGGGTGTGTAGCAGTCCTGGGCTCCCTCTCCCTGCCACCAGGAGCTGGGGGGAGGGGCCTCGGGTCCCGCCGGCTGGGGCTTGTATCTTAACCCTTTCACCAGGTGCTGGTTCTCGCTGGTGTGGATGTAGTCTGGCTGTTGTCCTGTGTCTTCTGGTCTCTCTTTTAGGATTAGTTGTATTTGTTGTATTTCCAAAAATATATATGTTTTTGGGAGGAGATTCCCACTGTCCTACTCATGCCGCCATCTTGGCTCCACCTCCCGAGTATGTGAAATTTTTTATCATTTATTTTCCCTCAAAGACATTAGCCTACTTTTCTAAGATGTTTCATTTTCTTTGTTAATTTTTCAGATACCTAAAATTTTTTAATATCAGTTACAGTTAATCCCATACAGCACACAAAATGAAGAGCCAGTGTAGAAATAATTACTCTGTATTTCAAAATGTAGAACTGCTGGGATAAATCAGATGATGGAAAATATGGCATCAAGTCTCACAGTATTGACAATGGGAAAGTGGCAGTAATAGTCAGAAAAAGCTTGTATTTTCCCTACATGAGAAAGAAAAGGAAAACACTAAAATCCAATTTCAAATTATGCTTCAATTTCTAGTTTAGTGTTCTCTTCTTAAAATATATTTTGTCAAACCCCTTGGCTCAGCAGATCTTTCAAAACCAACCTTTGAGATTTCTGTCTTGGGCTGCATTCTGACGTATTCTCTAGGAGATAAACCAATTACACTTTTTTTTCTGACAGCAGCCAGTGTTGTGGAGCCTTCGGTGAGTTTCTATCACATCTTGTGTTTATGAAACTGAACTGTGTCCTTGAAAATTTCAAAAGGAAATGAAGCATGGGCCTGAGGAGAGCACCAGAGGGAGGCAGAGCCCAGAGAGTGTCCTTGTTAAGTCCTAATTGTGGGTATTTGGTTTCTAATGATCGTGATGTTTCTCTATGGTTGTAGGTCCAAAGAATCAGAATCAAAACAAAAACCTCACGAATTGTAATATCTAGAAAAATCTAATATTTTATTAAATTCATATGTAATACCAGTTAATTCTGAGAAAATGTAGATTTGAACTTTGTATACTTCATTTTTCACAGAGACATATTTAAACCTGCGAAAGGGCAGACATGAGCTGTCCACAATCTCTTGGGCATATACTATAGTGAGTCTCCTTTACGGCAATTCCAAGTCCAGCTTTTCACCTTTTTGGTGGAAGGGCTCCCTCAAAGGTTGGCTTATTCTAACTCTTCTCTCAAACTCTGGCTAGTCACAGTCCACTTTTATTCTTCTCCCTCTTTCATTCTTTTCATTGCAGTCTCAGTCCTGCATTTATCTATTCATCCTCAGACTCCCTGTAACTTTACTTTGGGTAACTAAATCATTCCACTTTGTGACACGCTTTCCCACTTCTAGCCCTGAAAGTCCCATTTTTCAAGAATGTTCTCCTCCTCCTTTCTAAGCTGCTCTTGAGATTTACATCTCTCTCCAAGCCCAACCAAGTGGCTAACCCTGCTTCATATTCATTCCTTCAACAGGTTCCTTCATCTAACAAAACATCACTGTCCATCGACTCCCTCTCCAAACACACACACACACACACACACACACAGAGTTTAGAAATACACCTTTGCTTCATTCAAAATACCACCTTCTTCTTTGTGCTTTCTATATTAGCTAGAACCTCATTTGGAAGATTTGTTTCAATATGCTTACTGTCTGGTTTTTGCATCTACGTTCCCAGATCAGCCTTGTTCTTAGTAGGTGTTACTCTCCCTCTCACCAAGGTTTTCATGCTCTCTAATGACCTTCACTTGCTGTCTCAGGCTTGCCTTGGAAAGAAAGCTCATATTTCAATAAATGCCTCTGCACTTTACTTCCATAGAGTAGAACATGGAATTAAGTCACACTTCAAACAGTGGGATTAGCCCAACTATAACTGCTTATCTTTTGTATGATATTTGATTTTTCCTCCCTCTTTAGAAGCTTTTAGTATCTTCCTTTTGTCCCTGCTATTCTGAAATTACACAACTATATCCTTTAGTGTAGGTAGTTTTCCATTCATTGCACTAGAAACTCAGTGGGTCCCTTTATTATGAAAAATCAAAAATCAACACTGCTACAAATTTTTATACTACTTTTCTATTAATTTACACATTCTATAATTATTCTTTCTAATAGTTCATTGTTGAAATACTCTATTATGTTTGACATCCTGTTCTTTTTAATGGATGCAACATTTTCTTTCATTAAGGTAGCCTTAAAATGTTATATATTTATTTAGTGTTCATCTTTCTAAATATCAAATAATTTTGTTAGCATATACCTCACAGTGCCCTTGTTTTAGTTATCCATTAAGTTGTATAAGTTAAAAAGTTTCATTTTATAAATGTTAAGATATGGCACATATAATTAAGTAAAATTGATTGAAGTTGTTAAAAGGACTGTGGGAAATCTTATTCCTGGCCTTTGACTTCACAACTTTGGTGTGCTAGCGAAAATTGAGAGAAAACCTTGCATATTATATGTCAAATATCTGCCAAAAGATAGATCATCCTAAAAAAGCCAACCCTTTTTTCTAGTCCATGGAGGTCAGCTGAAGAACTGACAAGCTTTAATCCTAATCCATGTTTTGAATGAAAGTATAGAAAAAATACACTTAACCTCCACATAGGGACAGATTTTTTTTTAATAATAAGGGGAGGAAAAGGAGTGACCTTAATCAACTAGAAATAAGCCAAAGGCCAAATGCATTTTAAGTAAAATGAGTTGTTGGGGATAAAACCAAATTAAAAGTTTATAATGGCACAAGGGTTTTTGGACAGACAGGAAACCAAGAATGAGTCAGCACTGAATTAATAACAAAATATCTTCTCATTTAACAAAATTACACAATAATACAACTGAGTAAGATGACATGAGAAGTCACTTTTATGTTAATGTTAAAGCTGAAAGGAATAGCACAGAACTATTAGTCCAATTTTTATTTTTATAGCAAAGTGACTGAGACCAAAAGAAATAAGGAAGTCATTCAAGTTCTCACAAATAGTTAATGGCTACGCAACAAATACGCTGCTGTTCTAAGATCAAACTCTAGTTATTTTATTCCTATAAACTTCAATGTTCTCTTCACTATAGTAATTTGTCTTATAAGGGAATATTTACTTCAACTAGAGTTGAACTCTGTAGGTGAGGAATGATTGGCAAATTCTAGTTATGGCCCACATAATTTAATATTCAATATAACAATTTTAAAAAGAGAAATGTGATTCAGATCTATATGTTTTAAACAAAACATTATTTAAAGACAAAGAAGTGATGGTATAGGAATGAACAAGAAAAAAGAATAAATTTTTAAAAAGAAAGCAAAGTACATTTGTAGGGTAATTAAAAGAATTTGGATTGTAAAATTTAGAGAAGAGAATGTTAGAGTCCCTTTCTACAGTTAAAAGACAGATCTAGGCTATCATGCCCCATCTTTACTGAGGTAGAATATTGTTACACCAAGGTGAGTACAGATGCAACCTAGAAGCAGTTCTTGAGTGTAGAGTGACTTATCCTGCCCAGCTCTCACTTAGTGAAATGAGAGGGTAATGGTAGATGATCCCTAGAATTTTGGAGGCTATAGAATAAAAGTTATCATCCCAGCCATTGGAAATTAATTGGTCACTGTTCACTAGACCAAGTGAACACTATAATAAAATAATATCACAAAGCAAGCTGCCTCATCTAATCTAGGAGATAACATGTCATTTCTTCCAAATCAAAGGTAAACTGTAATGATTAAGCACACAGGGGTCAGACAGAATGCAAATTCAAATCTCACCTTCATCACTAGTATAGAAAGTTAGGCAAATTACTAAGGGTGATGCAGTGCTTCTTGTATGTAAATGAAGGGGATTTTTGAATAGACATATGACCCAGGGATTTTGGAAGATTCTTGGCACAAGCCTAAGAGGTAGTAAGTTATTACTATCTCCCAAATGTCAGAATTCATACTATCAGACAGATCCCAATATTATTTTTAAGATAATTGTTGGAAATATTAAGTTAAAAATGCTGACTTTAAAATAATCTATAAAGGGTATCACCGGCCTGCTTTAAGAGGGAAAAGAAAGTAGCTAAAGATACTTAAAAGCTTTAACCACATCAGAATGACATATCAGATGGACAGTGGTGACTGCTTTGACTAAATTCTAATCAAGAGTCTATTGAATTAGTGAATTTTACATCTCAGAATTGGCATTTTTTTGCTGTCAGTAATATTGGGTTCTACTCACATGAGCATTGGAGAGGCAGTTTTCCAGTCATTTTAAATAGAAACCATGAGGCAGGACCATACCTATCTGTTCTTCAAATACTCAAAATGTATAACACCCTCAAAGCATAACTTGTTTCTAATGGCTGAGTCTATTGGCTGCCAAATGAACTCTCAATTGAAATAGTGGAAAAAAGCACAGAGAACCTAGAATTTGGACACAAGTACAAAACATCCAATAGGATGACTTGGTAGCTAAGCTCAATAGCAATGAAATGCCAAAGTCTTAAATTTATTTATAGCAAGAATCTCAGTCAAGATGTTTGTAAAAATGGTGAAATGACTATAGAGGAAGAGAAGATATTAGTCCTAATGAAGTATCCCAAAACAGTCAATTCTGCAATAATGAAACATATGTGTTCCTAAAAATCAGTGTTCTGCAAAATTGCTCAACAAAAACCATAGGGTTTATGCCCCCTCACCACCCAACAGCACCACCAAAAAAAGTGAGGCTAGGGGCACAACACTCAAAAGCTCCATCAGTGAAACACTGGGAAAAAAAAAGATAGGAACCTAATAAATATGGCCAGAATAGTTTTAGACATGTTAAATAGTTAAGAAATACATAAATACTATGATACACAGGGTATCTTATCCTTGAAAAGGATCTAAAGTTGGCTTGTTTAGTGAGCAACAGAAAGGCTGTAGCTTGTGAGTTACTGTGAAGGGGTGGAAGGCAGATTAACAGAAATGGTAGGGAAAGTTTTAATGCCAGACACAGTTGGGGTGGTTCATGACTCACATAGAATGAAGGCAGGAGGAAGATATTTGAGATGCATGCGCATGTGCCTTTTGTGTAATCCTATCTGAATCAGTTCAGCTGGGCAGTGTTCTGTGTTCATCTAATATTTCTTGCAGATAAAATTATATATAAGCAAATGCAAACTTCATGTTATATTCAAATTATTGCTTAAAATACCAGTAATGGAACAAATTGGTTTTCAAAACAGGGGATAACGTATATGACAACTTAGTTATTGATATAAAGACTTCTGAGACTAGGAATAGGATTGCCAGAAAAATAAAATAATTAGCATTCAACTTTCTAGGATTGAGGAGGTTGTTGAATAAATTGACTAATATAAGTTAGAAAATTAGCACCTAAAATAAAAGAAAAAAAACCTTCCCTTGGTTTTTTTTTTTTTTTTTGCTATTTCCCTGCCTTTTGAAGATAAATTCAAATATTTTCTAATATATCTGAAAATTACTTCTCTTCTTTATTTTAACATGACTTTTCCTCCTCCCTGTTCATCACTTTTCAAAAAGAATTTTCTCTTTTTGAAAAGTGTTTAACCTACCATTCTTGATTTTCTTTCTTCTAAATGGAGTAATTTCATTGAAGCATGAGAATGTAAGTTTTTCAATATCTTTTTTGAGATGAAAAGGAGAGGTTTTGGGATTAGTAAAAAGGATAGATGAACTTTGAATTGTTTCTAGAACTGCATCTCATTTTTGTGAAGACTCAGTTTGTAAGACACCTACAGTTGTTTTAATTCTTAAAAAACTGGGTTGCAACTTGAATGACAGCAAGAGGCTGAACCACCCATCCAACTACATTATCTTCAGTTTGATTCTTTTTGTCAGGAAGAAGATTTTCAACTAAAATGGAAATCAAAAGATTCCTATGTTCTAGATTTAGAGCTGTATGTCCTCAGAATGTTTTATTACAACCTTGCACAAAGACTTCAGAATCTTCTCCTTCTCTTAAAAAGCAACTGTGTGGTATTTTAGCTTAGGTGAGGAGGCCTTTAAGAAGTTCCTATCAGTCTCTGAATACCACTTGTCAATTTGGTCAACTTCTGGCCACAGAGCTACTTAAAAAAAAAAATCCTTTCCAATACCTTGTCAGGTTGCAATCTGGAAAAAATAAATATTCCTAGCAGTATTGAACAACCCCTTGGATGTGGCGTCCCCAAAGAGGGTGCAAACAATGCTCCCCCAAGGTACAGAGTCAATCCCAAAGACAACCATAAGAAAGACAATTCCCCTGAAAACTGGCGACAGGACCCCAGCCACAAATAGGGTGTAACCCACATTCCTGACCAGTCATATTTTTGGGGCCCTCAACCTGACATTTGCCAAACCAGGTTCTCAAAGCACAAAATGAGACAAGAAAGCAATAGCAGTCCCTGGGAGAGAAAAGATCAGACAACCTATAGGTACTTGAAAACAAATTCGTGAGTCACAAATCAAAGATCTATTTCTTACACATGTTTTTTGCCTGCCAAATGAATTTGGAGAGGAAGGAACACTGTGAAATTCTACCTTCCGATCCTCATCAGGCAGGACAGACAAAAATCTGGAAGAGCTGCTTTTGGTTAAGAATCTCACCCTTTGCCAGTTTCTGCCAGTTCTTCCAGGATCCCATCTTCAAGTTCCAGAGCGAGTGGATTTCATCCTGCTTACCCAAACTCTGAGGACGAAAAATAATTTTCCTTCTATTCTTTGTTGTTTTCTTGCCAATGGGTTTCAGCCTCGACCAAGTTCATTCTTGATTCAGTGAGACCAAAAATGGCAATGGAACGTTCTTGGGGTGAAAGGGTTTATGCCCAACTTTATTCCCACAGTGGCAGGTCAAGCGCTGGACTCCCGTGCACTCAGAGCGAACATGCACGCAGCAAGCTGGTCTCTGCCTCTGGGCCTCTCTGCCGCCACTCCAGTCTCTGCTCTCCTGCAGCCCTGCAGCCCAGAGCACTGGGCGATGCTCTTTTTATAGTCAATAATAACATACTCCCCACACATGTGTAGTGAGCCAGCCCACCAGGGTCAGGTGAGAATCCTGACCATAAGAACTTTCATTTTCCCTTCAGTCCTGAGTGCTTGGCCGAGGTCCCTTTTCCTCTGTGGCACCTCATAAATGGAAACTGCTTAACTAGGTTAACGTTCTTAACTGTGGCCACTATTATTCAAGATTATCTTTGGTAAAGTTAACCTGCTTGTTCAGCCTTAAGACAAAATTTTATTCACCTGTGACTTCACCACAGGACGGAGTCCAGCTTAACTCTGCTCCTGTCTGATCCCAGACCCGGTCCCGTTTCTAAGTCGGACCTGGTCCGTCCCTGGACTCAGTCCGGTTTGCAGGTCAGACCCAGTCAGCATCCGGACCCAGTCCGGGGATGGTTTCAGTCAATCCGGGCTGGTTTCTGAATCTCGTCTAGAAAAAAAGAAAGCTCAAATAAAACCTGAGCACCCTTAGTGCAAAAGCCACAAGGCTAGGATCCGAAAGAGATCCACCAATTCCACAGGCAGCGAGAAGGCAGCGATCCCACGGGGCTCGGCAGGTACCATTTCTTGGTGGCTCATTGCTCCTAGGGACTGTGGGGGCCTCCTTTGGTTCCCTTTTCTGACAACAGAACTGTTAACACGCAAACGGAGGCATATTAAAAATTCTAAAAGTTTATTTCAGCAGAAGTCAATACAAGTAGAGCACCTTTCCGGCAGATAAAAAGCCCCGGGAGGAGTCGTACAAAACAAGACTTAGAGGCAGAATGGAGTAGGAACCAGAAGTTATACTAAATTATAACTTAAATAATTACCATTCAATAGTTATTTAGTTATACTAAAATTCAGGTTGCTTTTCCATGGTTGCTTTACTTCAGGGGGTGGCAGATTACCTAATTAGTGCTGGTTAGGTGATTTCTGATTCACTGGTTTAAGATTCTTTTCCGGGGAAAGCCCAAACTGTGAAGTCCTGGTTTGGTGAATTGCGGTGGGCCTCAGCATATGAAATTTAGCGAAGGCCTATTTTGCACCTGTTGGTTTCTTAAAATCATTTTCTATTTTATTGGTCCATCATAGAACTTATATATAATTTCCCTGTTTTTTTTTTTTTTACTTGGCTTTCACACTGGAACTTTTCACAATGGAGAATTTTCCAATTTTTATGTATTAAATTTTGTCCATATTTAATTTTATGAGTTGCTGTATCTTAACTTCACATTTCATTTTGTGCTTTCCAGGTTTGGGAAATTTTTACACACCAATGTTATTTTAATCTCCAGTTTTCCTGACAGTTCATAGTTTTTCATAGATGTATTTAACATACCTGATTTTTTCTCTTTTGTTTATAGAGACAACACATACATTTTTTTACAAAGCCTAAAATATTGTTCCTACGCCATTCTAAATGTGCCATTTTTTATGTTACTAAATTCCCATGTACCTAAATCTGTGTTTTTGCATATATGTGCTATTTTATTAATCTGTGGTAAATATGAATTAACTTTTTCAAATAAGATAATAGCAAATCAAATTCAGTATTTTATTAAAGCAAAACATATCAAGATCAACCTTGCTTTATGCTGTGAATGCTAGGATGTACAGTGTTTTCTCTTTATGTTTGCTGATTTCTATTTTTCTTCTCTATTTCTTATGTTTTCTGAATTAACTTTCATTTTTTTCTTTGTTCTTTTAAAGGATCACGTTTTATTACTATTAGTGATTATATTTAAGCTTTAAAAAGCATATTTGTATATATTTTCTTGTAAACTTTGAGAATGATTAAATACCTACAACTGTCCCTTAAATAAGGCAAAATGTACCATATTTAATTTATGCTCTTCCCCAACCAGCTGAAAACTGTTTCCCAGCCTTGCTTGCGTCTAGACATGGCATACAGCCAAGTTCTAGTTCTCCCCAGTGGGTTGGGAGTGGAATCCCCCTTTTGGCAACTTTTTGGCATGGTTATTATTGCCTTTATTAGCACCTACGTCATTTTATTCTCTCCCAGAGGATGCTAATAAGTATTTTAGAATTTCCCTCTTTTCCTATATTAAATTTTTTTTGTGGGATAATTTCTGAAATTTGTTGAATTTCCTATCTTTCTCTTGGGTTTCCTTATATGCCTAGTAACTTGTGGCATGTTCATATTTTTGGATTAGCAGTTAGGCAACACTGAAAAATCCAGGCGGGGGGTGGGGAGGGAGCTCCAATTCTTCATGGTAAATACAGGTTCTATGGAACCTTTCTCAATACCAATTCCATTGCTGTTACAGTCTCTTGTGAGAATGTCTAAATTAGAATTCCTTATTCATATCCCACCCACCTCCAACTCCAGCCTGAGGCCAAAATTAGGAAAGGGTGGGGAAGATTAATAAATAGGTATTTGTTGTTTGTTTCGCCTCACCCAGCAGTTGAACACCTTTCTGTTAGTTAGACGTTTCCATCTTAATGAGTCTTGCTGAGGCAAAGAATGCCTCCCTTTATGAAAACTGAAACTCTTGGGAAGTCGCTTCTCTAGTTATCTGACCTAGGCTCTGCCGATCAAAATACATTTGCACCACATATGATGATCTAAAAGGGAAGACTTGTGCTCATGCTTGCAATGTGAGCATCCTGGAATGGAAGCAGCCCAGTGACAGATCTCTGTAATGCACCTGAGTAAGGTAACAGACATTTCCTATTAAGGCCACATCTACAGCTTGGATTTGTTTGTTGCTCCTGGCAGCTGAGCCTCCAGCCTGGTTCCCCAGTATTCTTGAGTTCTGTGAGCCACCCAAATCCTCATCAGCTTCACTCAGTACTTTTTGCTTACATTTAAGGACCTGATTAATACAACTGGCAGAACTGGCTTTTAATTAATTACCATGCAGGCCTCTAAATCATACTACCTAGTCTAGGAAAAAGTAGTTTTGGTAGCTCTTTTATTTCCACAGTGTGCAATTTTCAGCAATTGTGAATTTCATTGTCAACCCAGTATCACATGTTCTATTTCTTAAAAAATCCATCACTATTCTGGTACTTTTGGTCACTGTTGCTCAGGTTTCCAAATTCCTATGTATTCTGTTTTCTCTATGTTTCCATGAGATTTGGGCTGGTAAGAAAAGTAAATCCTTTACTTTGGAAGCCATATTGAACTGAAAGTTAACTGTTTCCTACATTTTCTTCCTGCTTCATTTCTTAATAAAATAAGTGTACTTAAAAATTTATATATGTGTGTGTGATCTACAGATCATTTGAAGAGTTTCTAACCTAATGATGCTATTAGCAAACAAGCAGAGGCCTTCTTAACACATACTATTGCTCTGATACGCAGCTCTTTATCATCATGATTGATCAATTGATATAGTCAGGTTGCTCTCAAGTTGCAGGCATTGTCAGTCAGTAAACATTCCATCCCAACTTGTGCCACATAGTTCCTTATCTGCTTTCAACTGAAATAATCTACAGTGTGCATATTTTTTCTTTGGAGCATTTGTTTGCATAAACACCTGTTGGAGATGGTATCATGATGTTTATTTTGGTGGCTAGTTGCCATAGTGAATTTGATATTTCCTGATTTTCAGGCCTACCAATAAAATCATTATCTAGTGGTATTCAACATAGATGTCCATTCAATTTTTGAAATCATGTGCTACCAGAACACTTGAATGAAGTAAGTGTTTTGTAAACCCTGCTTTGAATGTTGTTAAATATATCCATTTTAAGTGGTTATACTTAAAAGGTACTAAAAAGAATCTACACTTTTTAATGTGAAGTTGTTAGCACATTAACAGACCCCAGTCATAATTCTTGTGATTGATGTCCTCCCTTTTCTGCCCCACCAAAAGGAAACCTTAAGTATTTATTTATTTATTTATTTATTTATTTATTTATTTATTGGGCTTTCCTAAGATAAGGCACACCTGCACATATCTTTAACAGCTGAATTTTCTAGTTGCCTCAGTATCACATTCCCCAATATTGTCATATAGGTATTCTCTGTTTCTGTTTCCTGTACCGTTACTGGTTTTCTTCTTGTGAACTAACATTTTTCAGGCACTCTTTTTTCCATTTAAACTTCTGACTCTACTCTCTGAGTCTTCCTACTTCTCTTTAAATTTGAGTCAGGCTGTCAACACCACTTATTGAATGCCTGCTGTGAAAAGATACAAAAGGAATCAAGGCATTTTCTTTCCTTGAAGAATATAAAATCTGCTTGGTGAGACAGAACATATTTTACCATTGAAGGCATCTGAAACACCCCAAAATAACTTTAAGTAGGCATGTATTAATTTAGAATAAGTCTAAAAAAATACTAGTACTAAGTACTAAGCAAGATTGACTCAAAAATCCCTTCTGGATTTGATTAGAGTCTCAAGCCTATCGGACATCATGCCTCCTTTTATAATAAATATTTTATGATAACTCTTTACTGTCCTTAAATGAAATTAATAGATAAAATCTAATAATATACATAATTTCAAAGAAATTAATACCTTATCTGCAACATAAAGGAGAATAAAAAATAATTTATAATAAAATAATATATGTTCCAAAATATAACTGAGCAGGCCAGCCACATACACACTAGAAGACAAAGTGAGGAAGAGTCAGATGCTGGGTCCTACATGTGATGGTTACAAATGTATTGATGACTCTGAAGTCAGGAGAGGCATGGCTGTCAGAAGTGTAGTTTCCAGCATGGTGACCAAGTATTGGTTAAGTTCCAAAAGAAAACAAATCTTCCTTTGACTTATATGTGGGTTACTGTCATGAAAAAAATTCAGTGTGTATTAGATCTGTACAAACGGATTCTGTTTCCTATATGTAAAAGAATTAAGTTCTGCTCTCAAATAATTAGAAACAGGGTTTTCATTTACATGAAGAACCAGTGGCTATTCAAATATGGTGAGAGTTTGAAACACTGTGAAAGATTGTCCTCAATACTTAAAGATGTCTAATATCTTCTTGTTCAACACTCTCTCCAATCATGCAACAGCTGAAAGGGTCTTCAAGTATCCCCTGAGGACGGCACTACCTCTGTTGAGAATAATTAGAGGTAGGAAAGTGGCTAGGTCTTCAATGAGAAATGGGCCAAGCATTTCAGTGCTATCTTCTTGCCAACCCGTTGATTCCAAAACCGTGTTTGTATCAAAACCATACAGAGAAACTTCTGATTTATTTAGTTAGCACTTATGTACTTATGTAGTACTTATTATACCTTAAGCTGTTATAAATACTCCATAAATATTACCTCATTTAATCCACTTAACAACCCTCTAAGGTAGACACTATTATTACAGATTAGGAAATTGGGACACTGGCAGGTTAAGTGATTTACCCAAGTCACAAAGCTAATAAATATAGAAACCAAGATTCAAATACAGGTGTTTTGGTGTCAGGATAAATGGTAAGCACAACGGTATGTAGTAGACATATATATCTCATCCTCAATGATTTTGATTCAGTAAATCTAGGATAAGGACAGAGAAATTTGTATGTATTTGAATAAGACTTTCACATATAATGAGAATGGCACTGACAGGTAAACCATAGCACTATTCCACAACTCAATTGGGAGTGACACGCAGGAGACTCACTTGGTCAGTGTTGAATGTCTTTTAGAGTATAATGAGAAAGCAAAGAAGAGCAGTGGGTGGGAAGCTATTCATGCAGAACCTTGGAAGCCAGGCTAATACACATCACTTTTATAAAGTAGTCAATAGGGAACTATGTATTGTTCAATAGAATGAAATATAAGAAAGCACAGCATCAAGGAAGAGTATAAATGGCATTAATAAACATAAAAATGTTGCAAGTATAATACATTCCACAAGCAAGTAAAGATAATAAATCTGAAGCTGGAGGAGGAGCATTAGGATGCACATGATGTGAGGGGAAAAAAAGCAATAGTATCATCTAACTAGCTATTGAATAGTTTTCAGTTATGAGGCTTACAAACCAATTAGATAATCTCAGGATCATAGATGGATAGGCACTGGGAGTTAGAAAGCACCTTTGAGAGCATCAAGTCTGGAGACCACAAACCCAAACATCTAAGAGATCAGGCAGATAATGAAGCAAAATACTTCTGGCACAATAGGGAACAGTGGGGATCATACCAAACTAAATGTGCATAGAGGGCAGGTGTCACTCTTTTCCAGGCAATTGCTACTCATATAATTACACTAGTTTAATATTAGCAGATACTCTGACTTTTAAAGAAAGGTCAGACATTCAGATTTTTACCATGTTATGCTCAAATGTGTTTTAGATGTTTTGTAAAATAATTTGTCAAAATCTGGATATAGTGTATTTTTTCATCTTCTACTTTTTATAATATATCAAAAATGACTGATAGTGACTATAAAAAAATAGAGGGACTTTATTACTGGATCCCAACCCTGACAGGTTGCAATAAACAAACACAAACTGGCTGTCCCACTTAAGTGATCCCTGTACTTATAATGACTAGTAGGTATAAGTTGCTTGCTCTAGGAGTCATGACAGATTAGGTTCAGACCCATGTCTTCTATTAATTAGGCATACTACCTTCACCAATTCACATACCCTTCTGTGCTTTCTCTAAATTGGAGATAATAATTCCTAATCCTTATTTCTCACTAGATAACTGTAAAAATCAAATAACATAAGGTATGACAAACATACTGAAACCTGCACAAATGCAGTACAGTGGAAATATCCCTAGACTGGAAATTAGAGGATCTAGTCAATTAGTAGTTGGTTTTATAATCTCGAAATGAAAATGTTGATCTAGAACACTGGTGGCTAATAGAAATGTAATGTGAGCCACATATGTAACTAAATTTTCTGAAGTCCACATTAACAAAAGAAAAAGGACCAGGTAAAATTAATTTTAATAATATAATTTATTTAACCTAATGTCTCTAAAATATTACCATGTAAACATGCAATCAATATAAAATTATTATTGGGACACTTTATATATGTTTTATGCCAAATCGTTGATACATGATGTGCATTTTACACATATAGCATGCTTCAATTTTAGACAGCACAGATCTAGAGAATAAGGTCGTGTTCAACTCTTTGATACCTGCCTCGTTATTATATATCTCATCATGCTTCAATCTTTTTTAAATATGTAAAGCTTAAATCTAAATCATGACGAATTAAATAAGGTCTTTAACATTTTTTAAAATTAGGAGTTGAAAAATCTAGCAAAAATCATTCTTTTCTAGTTCCATAGTAAGAGGGAGATACCAAGAATTACAGTATATAAACAATGTCCTTCGGTATATTTAAAATGACATAGTCAAAATTTTATTCAACAGAAATCTTTTTCAGCCCTTTTATTCTTTAGAAGGGGCATACACAATTTTCTCATGTAAGCAACTTGCTGTGTTTGTTGTCAAGTCAACTGAATGCAAGACATATAATTGAATTTTGAAGTCATCAATCTGCTCTAAGAGATATCCACCACCACACAGGCACAAGGAATTTGTTTAGTGCAAATAAATCTATCAATATGTTGATGAAGTGGAAAGGTGCATGGAAAAACTGCAATTTTTCTTTTCAGGTACACTGAAATTTTTTCTTCCATTTTGAACACCCTATGGGAATTTCTTACAGGACACAGTGGAATCTCACCAGATTTCTTAGTTGACAAAACCTTAGCTCTAAGTGCAGGCAGTAAGATAGTCATTAATTTAATACTTCAGCTTTCAGCAGGGGAAGTAGGATGAAACTTTCTGATGTCTGGAAGGAATTATTCCAGGGATTTTCCCATTGACCTTCTTTAAGGGAAATCCTTAAACCTAAGCATTATGTCTGGGGTTTTTAATAATGCTCTAAATTCAACTTGTCTTGCATAGAATGCTGCAGGACCACAGCATTGCACCAATCCAGAAGGCGTTGTTTACATTTTATTATATGGAGCCCTATGCAAAGAGAGAGACAGTTGAGTATTTGCAACTTGCCAGACTTAATGGGTTGTGTTTCTCCAAAAAACATTTAAACGTGTTAACTTATGCTTAATCAATGCAAGCTATTCATTTTAGCCATCACCTAAACATATTTTCTTCCTGTAAATCTCCAAGTATACATATATAATCACTTGTTTTGCATTTCCTAATTCTCCATTTGAGAGTCCTAACTCTTTTATTATTTAGCAAAGAAGCTCCCACTTATCATCCTCTACAGTTGATTAAAATGACAATGAAGCATCTTCTTTCTTGTCCCTGAAGATGCTGTTTGAAATATAAATGTCAGGAAAAAAAATATCTGGAGGTAAATTATCCATAAAATGACAATTCCTTGCTAATCACATATTTGAAACTTTTATTATACTGTTACTATTAGAAAGAAATAAATGAAGCAATCTTATAAAAATTTATTATGTTTATTTTACCAAAGAAAACATATGCTTCTCTTTAATTATCACTATTATTAGCATTATTAAAATCAGAATATCATTTAATTATATAAATTACATGTTTTCTTTGTATATTTACTATAAACTATGATTCAAAGTCAAGTGTGTATGTGTTGAGGCATACTCTGCCATTAGTCTAAAAAACCATAATTAATTTTAGGTTGACAACCTCACCCAAACTTATACCAAAAAAAAAAAAAATTAGCAAAGTGAAGAATCTAGATAAGACCTAAAAATTCCATTAATTTTCTTAAGAATGGCTTCACTTCTTGGAATGTGAAAATTCTTTGGTAAAAGCTATGCATATATTTAAGAGACTAAGGGAGAAAACAGAACAAAAATGAAAAGAGATGATATTAAAGCAAGCAATTTCACGGTGGTGTTTATATTTAACATTTTCTTTCCATCGAGCTTCATCCTTAAATATGTTTTTATGTGCACACCCAGGCCCTTGATTTCTTTTCATAATGTTGGTGTTGTATTAGTGAGATCAAACATTATATGCCCACTATGTAATGAAAATTAAGAGGCTTACAACAATAAAAATGTGAAAAGTATCTGGGAAGACATTTGAAAATAAAAGATGCTCCCAGCAAACTAAAATATAGGAAAACTAGCTCAACTTGATAAAGGTCATCTACAAATACCTACAGCTAATATATTTAACGTTAAGAAACTTAAACTTTCCTGTTAAGGTCAGGAACAAGGTAAGGATGTTCCTTCTTATAACTTTTGCAACATCATACTGGAAGTCCTAGGTAATGCAATAAGACAAGGAAATAAAGGGTATATGGATTGGAAAGGAGGAAATAAAACTCTTTGTTTGAAAGTTACATGACCATCTATGTAGAAAATCCAAAAGAATCCATCAAACAGCTATTGAAGTTAATAAGCAATTATAGAATGCTGCAGGATAGATAGTTAATACACAGAAGTCAATAATTTTCCTATATACCAGCAATGAACAACTGAAATTTGAAATTAAAAATATATTACCATTCACATAGCACTCAAACAAATAAAATATGTAAGTAAATCTAACATATTTGTAAAATATGTGTAAGATCTATATGAGGAAAATTACAATTCTAATGAAAGAAATCAGAATAAATAAATGGAGAGATTTTCCATATTCATGGATAGGAATACTCAATATTGCTAAGCTATCAGCTTTTCAAAACTTGATATAGATTCAATGTAATGCCAGTAAAATTCCCACCAAGTTATTTTTTTGTGGATATCAGAAAACTGATTTGTAAATTTATATGAAGAAGCAAAGAACCCAGAATAGTTAATATAATGAGCAATAAAGCTGGAGGACTGACACTACCCAGCTTTAAGACTTATTATAAAGAGCCATGGTATCAAGATGACATGCTATTGGTGAGAAAGAATAAGCAAATAGATCAATGGAACAGAAGAGATAACCAAGAAATAGACCCACATAAATACAATAAGTTTTTTGACAAAAGATCAAAAGCAAACACTGGAGCAAAGATAGTCTTTTCAACAAACGGGGCAGAACTGAACATCCACATGTAAAAAAAGTGAATCTGGACACAGAGTTTACATCCTTCACCAAAGTTAACTTGAAATGCATCATGAATCTAAGTGCAGAATGCAAAACTATTAAAATTTCTAGGTGATAACATAGGAGAAGGCTAGATAACTTTGGATATGGTGCTTGCTTTTTAGATACAACAGAGTGTATAGTCCATGAAAGAAATAAGTGATAAGCTGGCCTCCATTAAATTCTCAAACTTCTACTCTAAGAAAGACAATGGCAAGAGAATGAAAAGGTAAACCACTTCCTTTTGCAATATAGAAAATATTTGCAAAAGACAACTCTGATAACAGATACATGAAAAGATGCTCCACATCACTAGTCATCAGAGAAATGCAAATTAAAACCACAATGAGATATCATCTCACACCAGTAAGGATGGCCAGCATCAAAAAGACTAAGAACAACAAATGTTAGCAAGGTTGTGGAGAAAGGGGAACCCTCCTACACTGCTGGTGGGAATGTAAATTAGTTCAACCTTTGTGGAAAGCAATATGGAGGTTCCTCAAAATGCTCAAAATAGAAATACCATTTGACCCAGGAATTCCACTCCTAGGAATTTACCCTAAGAATGCAGGAAGCCCAGTTTGAAAAAGACAGATGCACCCTTATGTTTATTGCAGCACTATTTACAATAGCCAAGAAATGGGAGCAACCAAAGTGTCTATCAGTAGATAAATGGATAAAGAAGATGTGGTACATATACACAATGGAATATTATTCAGCCATAAGAAGAAAACAAATCCTACCATTTGCAACAATATGGATGGAGCTAGAGGGTATTATGCTCAGTGAAATAAGCCAGGCAGAGAAAGACAAGTATCAAATGATTTCACTCATACGTAGAGTATAAGAACAAAGAAAAACTGAAGGAACAAAACAGCAGAATCACAGAACCCAAGAATGGACTAACAGGTACCAAAGGGAAAGGGACTGGGGAGGATGGGTGGGTAGGGAGGGATAAGGGTGGGGAAAAAGAAAGGGGGCATTACGATTAGCGATTAGCATGTATAATATAGGGGAGGGCATGGGGAGGGCCGTGCGACACAGTGAAGACAAGTAGTGATTCTACAGCATCTTACTATGCTGATGGACAGTGACTGTAATGGGGTAGAGGGGGGGACTTGGTGAAAGGGGGAGCCTACTAAACATAATGTTCTTCATGTAATTGTAGATTAATGATAACAAAATTTAAAAAAAATACCAGTCACAGGACACTAAAAAATAAAAAAAAAAGATAACTCTGATAAAGGGCTCATTCAAAGATATAAGAACTCTTGAAATTTTATAATAAGAACATGAACAACCTAACTAAAAAATGAGAAAAAGAGCTACTAAAGAGACACTGCACCAAAGACATACAGATGACAAGAATATGAGAAAATGTCCATCGCATCATTAGGAAAATGCAAATTAAAACAACAATGAAATACCACTACACACCTATTAGAATGGTCCAAGTTCCAAATACAACATCAGATGTTGTCCAAGATGTGAAGCAACAGAAACTCAACATTTGTTGCTCTCATGGAAATCTAAATTGTACAGCCATTTAGACAACAGTATTTTACAAAACTAGACACAGTCTTACCATGCAATCTAGCAATTGTGTTCCTTCATCTTAAATCAGGTGAAGTGTAAACTTATATTCATATAAAACCCTGAACAAATGTTTATAGTAGCATTATTCACAATAACCAAAAACTTGAGCAACCAACATGTCCTGCAGTAAGTGAATGGAAAAAATAAACTACAGTACATCCAGGCAATGTATTCGGCATTTAAAAGAAATAAGCCATCTCAAGTCATAAAATGGCACATGATAAAGACTTTTTACTTAAACAAATTTAGGCTCTGAACCCTCTTCCCAACTAGGCCTCAACATTTAGACTTCCATGTCTGTCTTTGCATCATTTAATGTTAGCAAGAGTCTTTCTAAGTCACTTTAGCAAGAATCCCCAACCCTCAATGTCTGATCACCCTAACTTGCCATCAGGAAAAAGTCTTACCAAGTCAATTGATCCAGAAATACCCCTTTACCTCTAGCATTTCCTTTTAATAATTTTCCATCCACAGATCCCCATCCTGTTCCTTTGCTGTAAGTCTCCATTTTTCCATGTTGAATTCAGAACTGAACCCAGCTCTGTACTGTCTCTTTTCCCCTATTGTCATTGTTCTTGAGTTATATATGATTTTACCACTTTAATTAATGTCCAGCTCTGGTTTTCTCTGACATATAGATAAAAATTAAATGCACATTACTAAGTGCAAGAAGCTAACCTGAAAAGATCACATACTGTGTTATTCCAGATTTCTAGAAAAGACCGAACTGTGGAGATACTGGAAAAATAAGTGGTTGTCAGGGGTTGGGCAAAAAGAATGGGTGAAGAGGAGGAACACACAGGATTTTTAGGGCACTGAAAACATTCCAAATGACATAATCGTGGATACGTGTCATTATACATTTGTCAAAACCCATGGAATGCACAACACTAAGAATCAATCCTAATGTAAATGCTGGCTTTGGGTAATAATGATGTGTGGACGTACATTCATCAACAGTAACATATAGCACTCTGGTGTAGGAAGTCAATTGTGGAAGAGATTATATATGTGTAGGAATAGGGAGTGTAATGGGGGCTCTGTACTTTCTACTCACATTTGCTGTGAAACTAGAAGTGCTCTAAACAAATTTTATAGTAAAGCATACTGCTTCTCATAGGGTGTTGCTCTTGCTCTGTAGTAGTTTTATAAATACTTAAACCTCCTTTGAAGTGCCATATGAATTTATAGCAAAATGTTATTTTTGTTTTTTACAAAATAATGATTGCATCTTCTCTTCCTATTACAGGAAGTTGAATATCAACATTTGCTTTTTACACTTACTAAATTGCCTCCGTTAGCAAGAATAAAGCAAAAGATGCTTTCTTTTTCTTCTTTCTTTTTATTTTTCCCTCAGCTTTATTGAGATATAATTGGCATATAACATTGTATAAGTTTAAGGTATACAGTGTGATGATTTGATATACACATACAGTGTAAAATAATTATAGTGATAAGGTTAGTTAACACATCCATCACCTCACATAGTTACCTTTCGTCTATATGTGGGTGGTGAGAACTAGTAAGATACACTCTCTTAACAACTCTTAAGTATACAATATTGCTAACTACAGTCACCATGCTGTATATTAGATCTCCAGTATTTATTCATTTTAAAACTGTAAGTCTGTACCCTCTCTCCATTCTCTCACTGCCACCCACCCCAGCCCTGGCAACCACCATTCTACTCTGCTTTTATGAGTTCAACTTTTCTAGAATACACATAAACATGAGACCATCCAGTATTTGGCTCTCTCTCTGACTGACTATACTTAGCATGATACCCTCAAGGTTCATCCGTGTTGGCATAATAGACAAGATTTCCTCCTTGAGCAATATTCCATGACAATAATATTCCATTCCAATAATGTGTCTGAATTATACTTTATATGTATGTATATGTATATATAGCATTTTCTTCATCTGTAAGTGAACACTTAGGTGGTTCTATGTCTTGCTTTTGTGAATAATGCTGCAGTGAACATGGGAAAGCAGGTATCTTTTCAAGATAGTGATTTCCTTTCTTTTAGATACATGCCCAGAAATGAGATTACTGGATCTTACGGTAGTTCTAATTTCTTGAGGAACCTTCATAATGTTTCCCATAATAGCTGTACTAGTTTACATCCTCACCAACATAATATTTCCCATAATGACTGTACTAGTTTACATCCTCACCAACATTTGTTATATCTGGTATTTTTTTTTGATAGCCATTCTTAAAGGTGTGAGTTAATGTCTCCTGGTGGGTTTGATTTGCATTTCTCTGGTGATCAGTGATGAATTTTCATGTAGCTATTGCCAATTTGCATGTCTTCATTGGAAAAATGTCTATTCAGTTTCTCTGCCCATTTTAAAATTGGATTGTTTGCTTTTTGTTATTGAGTTTTTCAGTAATATACTTAGGATATTATATACTTTGAGTATTAACCCTTTAGAAGATAATATGGTTTGAAAATATACACTCCCATTGTATGGGTTTCCTTTCCATTTTTTGCTATTTCTTCTGCTGTATGGAAATTTTTAGTTTAATGTACTTCCACTTACGTATTTTTGCTTTTGTTGCTTATGCTTTTGGTGTCATATCCAAGAAATGTGAAGATCCCTATCTTTTCTTCTAGGAGTTTTATGGTTACAGGTCTTACATTTAAGTCTTCAATCTATTTTGACTTAATTTTTATGAGAGGTGGCATACAGGGGCCCAACATTTTTTGTATATGAATATCCAGTTTTCCCAACACCATTTTTTGAAGAGGTTAAAATTTACCCATTGTATATTGTTGGCACCTTTATCAAAGATTTGTTGACCATATATGTGTAAGTTTATCTACTCTTGATACTAATCCGTTAATCTGTGTGTTTGTTTTTATGCTATTACCATACTGTTTTGATTACTAAAGCTTTTTAATGTAATTTGAAATTAGGATTTGTGATGCCTCCAGCTTTGTTCTTTCTCAAGAACTACTTTGGCTTTTGGGGTCTTCTGTGGTTCCATGCAAATTTTATGATATTTTTTCTTATTTCTGTAAAAAATGCCATTGGAATTTTGATGGGGATGCAGTGAATCTGTAGATATCTTTGGGTAAAATGGGCATTTTAAACTCTATTAATTTTTCTGATTCATGGGCATAGAATATCTTCCCACTTCCTTGTGTTTGTTTTTTTTTTCAATTTCTTTCATCAGTGTCATAGTTTTCAGTGTATAGGTCCTTAACCTCCTTGGTTAAATTTATTCAGAAGTAGTTTATTGTTTTTGATGCTATTATAAATGGATTGTTTTATTTTTTTAAGATAATCTGTTAGTGCACTGAAATGCAGCCAATTTTTGTTGGTTGATTTTGTACCCTGCAGTTTAACTGATTTTATTAATTTTCCTCTTTTTTGGTGGATTCTTTAGGATTTTCTATATATAATATCATTTCATCTGCAAACACAAACCATTTCCTTTTTCTTCTCTGATTTGGAAGAAATCTTTTATTTATTTTTCTTGCCTAATTTAAAACAACTTTTTAAAATCACTTTTCTTACCTAATTGCTCTGGCTAGGACTTCTAATACTATACTGAATAGGAGTGGTAAGAGTAGGCACCCTTTTGTTGTTCCTGTTTGAAAGGAAAAAGTTTCACCTTTTATCAGGAATATAATGTTGGCTGCAAGTTTCTCATATGTATCCTTTATCGTTTTGAGGTATGTTCCTTCCATACTCAATTTCTTGAGAGCTTTTATAATGAAAGGGTATTGAATTTTGTCAAACACTTTTTCTCCATACACTGAGAGGCTATTATTTTTATCTTTCATTCTATTAATGTGGTGTATTGTGTTTACTGATTTTCATGTTGAACCATTCTTGCATCCCAGGGATAAGTCACACTTGATCATGGCATACATTCTTTTTAATGGGAATAAACTCAATTTGCTAATGTTTTATGAGAATTTTTGCATCTATATGCATCAGGAAATTGGCATATAACTTTTTTTCTTGTATTGTACTTATCTGGCTTTGGTATCAGGGTAATGCTTGCCTCATAAAATGAGTTTTGGAAGCGTTCTCTCTTCTTCAATTTTTTGGAAGATCATGACAAGGATTGGCAATACTTCTTCAGATGTTCGGTAGAATTCACCAGTGAAACTACCTGGTGCTTGTTTTTCTATGTTGGGACATTTTTGATTATTGATTCAATCTCCTTACTTGACATTGTGTTTCAGATTTTCTGTTTCTTTATAGTTACATCTTTGTAGGTTATTTATTTCTAAGGATTCATCCATTTTTTCTAGATTGTCCAATGTGTTGGCTTATAATTGTTCATAGTAACCTCATATGATCCTTGTATTTCTGTGGTTGTACAGTATCCTCTTTCGTTTATATTTTTGTTTGAGTCCTCTTTTTTTCTGAGTTTATCTGGATAAAGGTTTTTTGGCTTTATTTATCTCTTCAAAACACCATGTCTTAGTTTTGTTGATCTTTTCTGTTATCTCTACAGTCTCTATTCATTTATTTCTTCTTTGATTTCTCATTTCATTCTTAGGAATTCATTTACTCTTGTTTTTCTAATTCCTTGGGATGTGAAGTTAGGTTATTTATTTGAGATCTTTCTTTTTTTCCTTAATGTAGGCATATTGATACACACCTTCCTCTTAGAATTGCTTTTACATAACCTCATAGGTTTTAGTGTGTTGTGTTTCCATTTTCATTTGTTTCAAGATATTTTTATTTCTCTTTTGATTTCTTCTTTGACACATTGGTTGTTCAGGAGTGGGTTGTTTAATTTCCACATATTTATGAATTTTCCAGTTTTTCTCCTGTTACTGATATCTAGTTAATACCAGTGTGCTCTTAAAGGTTTCTTGACAATCTTCTTAAATTTTTTATGACTTCTTTTGTAGTTTAATATATGATCTATCCTAAGAAATGTTCTTTGTGAGCTTGAGAAGGATGTGTATTCTGTTGACATTGAATATAATGTTTTATATTTATCTGTTAAGTCCAGGAACTCTATAAAGGTATATAGGTCTGCTCTTTCCTTATTGATTTTCTTTCTGGATGTATTAGCCAATATTAAAAGTGGAGTATTGAAGACTTCTGCTATTATTTATGCTGTATATTTCTCCCCTTAGTTGTGTTAATATTTGCTTTAAATATGTATGTGCTCCAGTGTTGGGTGCATATATATTTTATGATTGTGAAATGCTCCAGATAAATGGACCCTTTATTTTCTTTATAGTGTCTATTTTTCTTTTCACCAATTTTAACTGAAATTGATTTTTTTAAATTTTGGTATCATCAGTGTACAATTACATGAGCACATTATGGATACTAGTCTACTAGTCTCCCCCCATTATCAAGTTCCCACCACCCCATTACAGTCACTGTCCATCAGCATAGTAAGATGCTATAGAATCACTACTTGTCTTCTCTGTGTTGCACTGTCCTCCCTGTGCTCCCCCCAACATAATGGGTGCTAATCGTAATGAGCCTTTTTCTCCCCTCTCCCTCCCTTACCACCCATCCTTCCCAGACCCCCTCCCTTTGGTAATGGTTAGTACATTCTTGGGTTCTGTGAGTCTGCTGCTGTTTTGTTCCTTCAGTTTGTTCTTTGTTCTTGTACTCCACAGATGAGTGAAATCATTTGGTACTTGTCTTTCTCCATCTGGCTTATTTCACTAAGCATAATACTCTTTACCTCGATCCATGTTCTTGCAAATGGTAGGATTTCTTTCCTTCTTATGGCTGAATAATATTCCATTGTGTATATGAACCACATCTTCTTTATCCATTCATCTGTTGATAGACACTTAGGTTGCTATTGTAAATAGTGCTGCAATAAACACTGGGGTGCATATGTCTTTTTCAAACTGGGCTCCTGTATTCTTAGGGTAAATTCCTAGGAATGGAATTCCTGGGTCAAATGATATTTCTATTTTGAGCTTTTTGAGTAACCGCCATACTGCTTTCCACAATGGTTGAACTAATTTACATTCCCACCAGCAGTGTAGGATGGTTCCCCTTTCTCCACATCCTCGCCAATATTTGTTGTTTGTCTTTTGGATGTTGGCAATCCTAACTGGCATGAAGTGATATCTCATTGTGGTTTTAATTTGCATTTCTCTGATGATTAGCGATGTGGAGCATCTTTTCATGTGCCTGTTGGCCACCTGAATTTCTTCTTTGGAGAAGTGTCTATTCAGTTACTCTGCCAATTTTTTAATTGGATTACTTGCTTTTTGTTTGTTTAGGTGCATGAGCTCTTTATATAATTTGGGTGTCCACCCCTTATCAGATATGTTATTTATGAATATATTTTCCCAAACTGTGAGGTGTATTTTTGTTCTATTAATGGTGTCCTTTGCTGTACAGAAGCTTTTCAGCTTAATATAGTCCTACTTGTTCATTTTTGCTTTTGTTTCCCTTGCCTGGGGAGACATGTTCTTTAAGAAGTTGCTCATGTTTATGTCCAAGTTATTTTTGCCTATGTTTTTCTCTAAGAGTTTTATGGTTTCATGACTTACATCCAGGTCTTTGATCCATTTTGAGTTTACTTTTGTGTATGGGGTTAGACAATGATCCAGTTTCATTATCTTACATGTAGCTGTCCAGTTTTGCCAACACAAGCTGAAGAGGCTGTCATTTCCCCATTGTATATCCATGGTTCCTTTATTGTATATTAATTGACCATATATGTTTGGGTTAATATCTGGGCTCTGTTCTGTTCCACTGCTCTATGAGTCTGTTCTTGTGTCAATACCAAATTGTCTTGATTATTGTGGCTTTGTAGTAGAGCTTGAAGTTGGCAAGTGAGATCCCTTCAGCTTTTTTCTTCCTTCTCAGGATTCCTTTGGCTATTAGGGGGTCTTTTCTGGTTCCATATGAATTTTAGAACAATTTGTTCTAGTTCATTGAAGAATACTGTTGGTCCTTTGATAGGGAGTGCATTGAATCTGTAGATGGATTTAGGCAGGATGGCCATTTTGACAATATTAATTCTTCCTAGCAAAGAGCATGGGATGAATTTCCATTTATTAGTGTCCTCTTTAACTTCTCTTAAGAATGTCTTGTAGTGTTCAGGGTATAGGTTTTTCACTTCCTCAGTTAGTTTTATTCCTAGGTATTTTATTGTTTTGATGCAATTGTGAATGGAATTGTTTTACATATTTCTCTTTCTGCTGGTTCATCATTAGTGTATAGGAATGCAACAGATTTCTGTATATTAATTTTGTATCCTGCAACTTTGCTGAATTCACATATTAGTTCTACTAGTTTTAGAGTGGATTCTTCAGAGTTTTTTATATACAATATCATGTCATCTGCAAATAGTGACAGTTTTGAGTTCTTCCTTACCAATCTAGATGTCTTTTATTTCTTTGTGTTGTCTGATTGCCATGGCTAGGACCTCCAGCACTATGTTGACTATAGGGAGAGTTGGCATTCCTGCCTTCTTCTCAAACTTTGGTGAAAAGCTTTCAGCTTCTCGTTCTTAACTATGAGGTTGGCTGTGGGTTTGTCATATATGGCCTTTATTATGTTGAGGTACTTGCCCTCTATACCCATTTTATTGAGAGTTTTCATCATGAATGGATGTTGAATTTTGTTGAATGTTTTTTCAACATCTATGGAGATGATTATGTGTTTTTTTCCCTTCTTTTTGTTGGTGTGGTGGACAATGTTAATGGATTTTTGAATATTGTACCATCCTTGTATCCCTCAGATGAATCCCACTTGATCATAATGGATGATCCTCTTGATGTATTTTTGAATTTGGTTTGCTAATATTTTGTTGAGTGTTTTTGCATCTATGTTCATCAGAGATATTCGTCCGTAATTTTCTTTTTTGTGGAGTCTTTGCCTGGTTTTGGTATTATAGTGATGCTAGCTCATAGGAAGACTTTGGACGGATTTCCTCCTCTTCTATTTTTGGAAAACTTTAAGGAAAATGGGTATTATATCTTCTCTAAATGTCTGATAAAGTTCATCAGTGAATCCATCTGGACCAGGAGTTTTGTTCTTAGTAGTTTTACAATTACTGATTCAATTTTGTTGCCGGTAATTGGTCTGTATAGATTTTCTGTTTCTTCTTTGGTCAGTCTTGGAAGGTTGTATTTTTCCAGAAAGTTGTTCATTTCTTCTAGGTTATCCAGCCTGTTAGCATTTAGATTTTCATAGTATTCTCTAATAATTCTTTTCATTTCTCTAGTGTCTGTCATGATTTTTCCTTTCTCATTTCTGATTCTGTTTCTGTGTGTAGATTCCCTTTTTCTCTTAATAACTCTTGCTAGGGGTTTATCTACTTTGTTTATTTTCTCAAAGAACCAGTTCCTGATTTCATTGATTTTTTTCTATTGCTTTATTCTTATCAATTTTATTTATTTCTTCTCTGATCATTATTATGTACCTACTTCTGGTGACTTTGGGCCTCATTTGTTCTTCTTTTTCCAGTTTCATTAATTATGACTTTAGACTATTCATTTGGGATTGTTCTCTCTTCTTTAAATAGGCCTGGATTGCTATATACTTTCCTCTTAGAACTGCCTTCACTGTGTCCTGATGAGTTGGAGCATTGTGCTGTTGTCATTTGTCTCTGTATATTGCTTGTTCTCTGTTTTAATTCGGTCATTGATCCATTGATTATTTAGGAGCATGTTGTTAAGCCTCCATGTGTTTGTGAGCCTTTTTGCTTTCTTTGTACAATTTATTTCTAGTTCTATACCTTTGTGATCTTAGAGGTTGGTTGGTTGAATTTCAATCTTTTTCGAATTTACAGAGGCTTTTTTTGTGGCCTAGTATGTGGTCTATTCTGGAGAATATTCCCTGTGCACTTGAGAAGAATGTATATCCTGCTGCATTTGGGTGTAGAGTTCTGTAGATGTCTGTTAGGTCCATCTATTCTAGTGTGTGGTTCAGTGCCTCTGTGTCCTTACTTATTTTCTGTCTGGTGGATCTGTCCTTTGGAGTGAGTGGTGTGTTGAAGTCTCCTAGAATGAATGCATTGCATTCTATTTCATCCTTTAATTCTGTTACTTTTTGTTTCACATATGTTGGTGCTCTTGCTTTGGGTTCATATATATTTGTAATGGTTATATCCTCTTGTTGGACTGAGCCCTTTATCATTATGTTATGTTCTTCTTTATCTCTTGTAACTTTCTTTGTTTTGAAGTCTATTTTGTCTGATACTAGTACTGCAACACCTGCTATTTTCTCTTTGTTGTTTGCATTAAATATCTTTTTCCATCCCTTGACTTTTAGTCTGTGCATGTCTTTGGTTTGAGGTGAGTCTCTTGTAAGCAGCATAGAGATAGGTCTTGCTTTTTTATCCATGCTATTACTCTGTGTCTTTTGACTGGTGCATTCAGTCCATTTACATTTAGGGTGCTAATCGATAGATATGTACTTACTGACATTGCAAGTTTGGGATTCATGGTTACCAAAGGTTCAAGGGTAGCTTCTTTACTATCTAACCATTTAACTTTAACTCTCTTATTATGTTATTATATACACAATCTGATGATTCTTTATTTCTCTCCCTTCTTATTCTTCCTCCACCACTCTTTATATGTTAGGTGTTTTATTCTGTACTCTTTTGTGTTTCCCTTGACTGCTTTTGTGGTCTGATTTTATTTATTGCATTTGGTTTGTATTTGGTTGTTCTGCTTTCTTTGCTGTGATTTTGTTTTCTCTGGTGATGTCTATTTAGCCTTAGGAGTGCTTTCATCTAGAGCAGTCCCTTTAAAATACCCTGTAGAGGTGGTTTGTGGGAGGCAAATTCCCTGAACTCTTGCTTATCTAGAAATTGTTTAATCCCTCCTTCAAATTTAACTGGTAGTTTTGCCTGATACAGTATTCTTGGTTCAAGGCCCTTCTGCTTCATTGCATTAAATATATCATGCCATTCTCTTCTGGCCTGTAAGGTTTCTGTTGAGAAGTCTGATGATAGCCTGATGGGTTTTCCTTTATAGTTGATCTTTTTTCTCTCTCTGGCTGCCTTTAATACCCTGTCCTTGTCTTTGATCTCTGCCATTTTAATTATTCTATGTCTTGGTGTTGTCCTCCTTGGGTCCCTTGTGTTGGGAGATCTGTGGGCTTCCATGGTTTAAGAGACTATTCCTTCCCCAGGTTGGGGAAGTTTTCAGAAATTAATTCTTCAAAGACACTTTCTATCCCTTTTTCTCTCTCTTCTTCTTCTGGTGGCCCTATTATGCAAATATTGTTCCATTTGGATTGGTCACACAGTTCTCTTAATATTCTTTCATTCCTTAGAGATCCTTTTATCTCTCTCTGCCTCAACTTCTCTGTATTCCTGTTCTCTGATTTCTATTCCATTAACAGTCTCTGGCACCTCATCCAGTCTGCTCTTAAGTCCTTCTATTGGTTGTTCATTTCTGTTATCTCCCTCCAGACTTCATCCCTTAGCTCTTGCATAATTCTCTACAGCTCCATCCACATGGCTATGACTTTTATTTTGAATTCTTTTTCAGGAATATTGGTTATATCTATCTTGCCAGGCCCTCTCTCTGGCATTGTTTGAGTGATTTTTGACTGAACGAGATTCTTCTGCCTTGGTGATAGAAGTGATCACCAGCCAGTGGCACATGTGTCAGCCTGAAGAACAAAGTCCCTTCCTGCTTCCTGGTTGCCTTGCCCTTCTCCGCTGCCTGTGCCAGTTACCCGCACACAGGGAACAGTCTTTGGGTTAATTCCCTGAGCTTCTGTGGGTGGTGCAGCCCTTGGGATGGCCTAGGATACTGCTGGGGGTTGCAGAGGAGTGGCATGTGTTCTCTTGTGAGAACGGCGCCCCTCCGTTCCTTCCAGATCTTGCACAGGCTTCATTTGCCTGTGCCAGTCTGCTACATGCTGGCAGCAGCCTCTGGGTCTGGCCCACTTAGCTGCGTGCTGGAAGATGACTCTGTGTCATTGCTGTGGGCAGGGCTGCTTCCTGGCTAGTCCACAGCAGTGGAGGGTCACCAGTTTGCTTGCAGTGTCAGTGGGGGGGAATGAATTGCAAGCTGCTTATCACTGTGAGGGGCTTCAGAGCTGCTTTGCCACCCAGGGGGTTAGGGCGCCTGAAGTTCCTTAAGATTCACCGCCTGCTGGTCTGTGTGTGCTGGGATGATTTTGTCCACCTGTTAAGCCCTTATCCCTTTAAGACTTTTAAAGCACCCTCTTTTCTTTTGTCCCAGTGGAGCCAGTTTTGTCAACCTGTTCTCGGTCTCCCTCTTGTATTTAACTTTTCTGCTCCTCTAATATCCAGTACACCATGCAATGTGTGTCTGTTCTCCCGGTGCAGATTACTAGGGTTGGTTATTTGGCAGTCCTGTGTTTCCACTCCCTCCCCACTCTGATTCTTTTCCTCCCACCAGTTAGTTGGGGTGGGGGTAATGCTTGGGTCCCTCTGGTTCATGGTTTTGTATCTTACCCTTGTCGTGGGATGCTGAGTTCTCACAGATGTAGATGTAGCCTGGCTGTTGTACTGTATCTTCTGGCCTTTTAGGAATAGTTGTATTTGCTGTACTTTCAAAATTTATATGGTTTTGTGAGGAGATTTCTGCTGCCCTGCTCACACTCCCATCTTGAGCGCTCCCTGAAATTAATTTTAACTAAAATTTTGACTGAAATTCTATTTCAGTATATAAGTAGAGCTACTCCTGTTCTCTTTTGGTTATAATTTTCATACAAATTTTTTTTGTTACTTCCTGAACACTTCCAGCTTATGTGTGCCCTTAGAGCTTAAGTGAATCTGACACCACCAAAAGCTGATTCCTTAGCAAGACTCTGATTGAAGGATCAGCTCTTATGATGTAGAATAAAATTGGGCAAGAGAAGAAAAATCAGGTAAGGGGATTTTTTTTGCATATTTTGGTTAGAATTTGGGATAGAAAAAGTAGGATATAAAATAGTTGAGTGTTTATTCATATGCTATTTCAGATGTCTTACATGTATGTATAAAAAAGCCCATAGTAAAGAGTTTTGAAAAAGGTATCTTCCCTTCCAATTTCTCAGAAGCCTCATATATGTAGTCTCTAAGTAATGAAAACCCTTTGCCCACACTTTGATATGCCCTTTATATCATTGTGAAGAACTTATTGGAGATCACCACACAGGAACTGCTTTTTTTTAAGAGAAAGGAATATTATCAGAAAAATGTACTTCCATAGCTGATCATCTGACACCCTTTAAATTATCAAAATTAAGGATATTTAAAGCATGCTTTAATCATTGATTTACAGTTAGTTTTAACCTCCTCTTTTCTTTCCTTTTTTTTTGTTATCATTAATCTACAATTACATGAAGAATATTATGTTTACTAGGCTCTCCCCTATACCAGGTCCCCCCCACAAACCCCTTTACAGTCACTGTCCATCAGCATAGCGAAATGTTGTAGAATCACTACTTGTCTTCTCTGTGTTGTACAGCCCTCCCCTTTCTCCCACCCCCCCCATTATGCATGCTAATCATAATACTCCCTTTCTTCTTTGCCCCCCTTATCCCTCCCTACCCACCCATCCATCCCAGTCCCTTTCCCTTTGGTACCTGTTAGTCCATTCTTGGGTTCTGTGATTCTGCTGCTGTTTTGTTCCTTCAGTTTTTCCTTTGTTCTTATACTCCCCAGATGAGTGAAATCATTTGGTATTTCTCTTTCTCCGCTGGCCTTATTTCACTGAGCATAATACCCTCCAGCTCCATCCATGTTGTTGCAAATGGTAGGATTTATGTACTTCTTATCGCTGAATAATATTCCATTGTGTATATGTACCACATCTTCTTTATCCATTCATCTACTGATGGACACTTAGATTGCTTCCAATTCTTGGCTATTGTAAATAGTGCTGCGATAAACATAGGGGTGCATCTGTCTTCTTCAAACTTGAGTGCTGCGTTCTTAGGGTAAATTCCTAGGAGTGGTATTCCTGGGTCAAATGGTAAGTCTATTTTGAGCATTTTGAGGAACCTCCATACTGCTTTCCACAATGGTTGAACTAATTTACATTCCCACCAGCAGTGTAGGAGGGTTCCCCTTTTTCCACAGCCTCGCCAACATTTGTTGTTGTTTGTCTTTTGGATGGCAGCCATCCTTACTGGTGTGAGGTGATACCTCATTGTGGTTTTAATTTGCATTTCTCTGATAATTAGCGATATGGAGCATCTTTTCATGTGTCTGTTAGCCATCTGTTTTTCTTTTTTGGAGAACTGTCTGTTCAGTTCCTCTGCCCATTTTTTAATTGGATTATTTGTTTTCTGTTTGTTGAGGTGTGTGAGCTCTTTATGTATTTTGGATGTCAAGCCTTGATCAGATCTGTCATCTACAAATATATTCTCCCATACTGTAAGGTACCTTTTTGTTCTGCTGATGGTGTCTTTTGCTGTACAGAAGCTTTTCAGCTTAATATAGTCCCCCTTGTTCATTTTTGCTATTGTTTTCCTTGCCCAGGGAGATATGTTCAAGAAGTGGTCACTCATGTTTATGTCTAAGAGGTTTTTGCCTATGTTTTTTTCTAAGAGTTTTATGGTTTCATGACTTACATTCAGGTCTTTGATCCATTTTGAATTTACTTTTGTGTATGGGGTTAGACTATGGTCCAGTTTCATTCTCTTACATGTAGCTTTCCAGTTTTGCCAGCACCATCTATTGAAGAGACTGTCATTTCCCCATTGTATGTCCATGGCCCCTTTATCGAATATTAGTTGACCATATATGTTTGGGTTAATGTCTGGAGTCTAATCTGTTCCAGTGGTCTGTGGCTCTGTTCTTGTGCCAGTACCAAATTGTCTTGATTACTATGGCTTTGTAGTAGAGCTTGAAGTTGGGGAGTGAGATCCCCCCTACTTTATTCTTCTTTCTCAGGATTGCTTTGGCTATTCGGGGTCTTTGGTGTTTCCATATGAATTTTTGAATTATTTGTTCCAGTTTGTTGAAGAATGTTGCTGGTAATTTGAGAGGGATTGCATCAAATCTGTATATTGCTTTGGGCAGGATGGCCATTTTGATGATATTAATTCTTCCTAGCCAAGAGCATGGGATGAGTTTCCATTTATTATTGTCCCCTTTAATTTCTCTTAAGAGTGACTTGTAATTTTCAGGGTATAGGTCTTTCACTTCTTTGGTTAGGTTTATTCCTAGGTATTTTACTCTTTTTGATGCAATTGTGAATGGAATTGTTTTCCTGATTTCTCTTTCTATTGGTTCATTGTTAGTATATAGGAAAGCCACAGATTTCTGTGTGTTAATTTTGTATCCTGCAACTTTGCTGTATTCCGATATCAGTTCTAGTAGTTTCGGAGTGGAGTCTTTAGGGTTTTTTATGTACAATATCATGTCATCTGCAAATAGTGACAGTTTAACTTCTTCTTTACCAATCTGGATTCCTTGTATTTCTTTGTTTTGTCTGATTGCCGTGGCTAGGACCTCCAGTACTATGTTAAATAACAGTGGGGAGAGTGGGCATCCCTGTCTTGTTCCCAATCTCAGAGGAAAAGCTTTCAGCTTCTCGCTGTTCAGTATGATGTTGGCTGTGGGTTTATCATATATGGCCTTTATTATGTTGAGGTACTTGCCCTCTATACCCATTTTGCTGAGAGTTTTTATCATGAATGGATATTGAATTTTGTCAAATGCTTATTCAGCATCTATGGAGATGATCATGTGATTTTTGTCTTTCTTTTTGTTGATGTGGTGGATGATGTTGATGGATTTTCGAATGTTGTACCATCCTTGAATCCCTGGGATGAATCCCACTTGGTCGTGGTGTATGATCCTTTTGATGTATTTTTGAATTTGGTTTGCTATTATTTTATTGAGTATTTTTGCATCTACATTCATCATGGATATTGGTCTGTAGTTTTCTTTTTTTGTGGGGTCTTTGTCTGGTTTTGGTATTAGGGTGATGTTGGCTTCATAGAATGAGTTTGGGAGTATTCCCTCCTCTTCTATTTTTTGGAAAACTTTAAGAAGAATGCATATTATGTCTTCTCTGTGTGTCTGATAATATTCCGAGGTAAATCCTTCCGGCCCGGGGTTTTGTTTTTTTTTTTTGATTACCATTTCAATTTCTTTGCTTGTAATTGGTTTGTTTAACTTTTGTGTTTCTTCCTTGGTCAGTCTTGGAAGGTTGTATTTTTCTAGGAAGTTGTCCATTTCTTCTAGGTTTTCCAGCTTGTTGGCATATAGGTTTTCATAGTAGTCTTTAATAATTCTTTGTATTTGTGTGGCACCTGTCATGATTTTTCCATTCTCGTTTCTGATTCTATTGATTTCTGTTGATTCTCTTTTTCTCTTAATAAGTTTGGCTAGAGGCTTATCTATTTTGTTTATTTTCTCAAAGAACCAGCTCTTGGTTTCATTGATTTTTGCTATTGTTTTATTCTTCTCAGTTTTGTTTATTTCTTCTCTGATCTTTATTATGTCCCTCCTTCTGCTGACTTTAGGCCTCATTTGTTCTTCTTTTTCCAATCTCAGTAATTGTGATATTAGACTATTCATTTGGGATTGTTCTTCCTTCTTCAAGTGTGCCTGGATTGCTATATACTTTCCTCTTAAGACTGCTCAGAAAACTTTTTTAAAAAGCTATCAAGTATAAAATACACGTTCTAACTTTTTCTCTCAGTTTGTGGGAGAAAAGAATATCCCACAGTAGTAGTGGAGGTAAACTCTTTCTCTTACTTTGGGTCAACTAGAATCTCACAGTCTCTCCCTTCAACACTTCCAGAAGTAACCCTTGCCAAAAGTAGGTACTTTAAGCTTAGTGCTCAGTGGTAAAAGATGGATCCTGGAGTTCCATAACAATGATACAGGATGAAAATTAATGTCAATAATTTTAATTGTTAAATAATGTTTATGTTTTATTTGTTTGTTTGTTTGTTTTGGTATCATTACTCTACAATTACATGAGGAACATTATGGTTACTAGACTCCCCCCATCACCAAGTTTCCCCCACATTCCCCATTGCAGTCATTGTCCATCAGCATAGTAAGATGTTGTAGAATCACTACTTGTCTTCTCTGTGTTGCACAGCCCTCCCTGTGCCCCTCCCCACATTATACATGCTAATCATAATGCCCCCTAAGTAATGTTTTGATACATAATTATTGAACATTTGTGGGGTTTACAAATAGTTGCTGATGAAGTGTTTAGTGTACAGGCGCTACCTACTCCAGACACAGGGAAATTTTCCTGTCATTCTATAGTAGAAAAAGAGCTACATAAAGAGAAGGATATGAATTTTAAAAGGGACTCAAATTCTACAGCTCATAATAAAAGTCAACATGAATCTCAAACTAAAGAAGAAATGAGGTTCAACATTGGGGAAGTCCCCAAACAAGCAGAAAACAAGGAATAGCACTGTTAATCCTCAGAGAGGTAGACTATACAACTGCCCCTCTTCCCAGTAGGAGTATTATACATCCCACAGGTTGCTGGGAGCTCTCAATATCTCTGTGGGCAATATACACATACTTGCCTCACATAAAGGGCCATTTGATTGCCTTTGACAATGAAATATCGATGCGACATTGATTTTAAGCATAGGCTTTATAAATCATTACCTGCTTCTGCAGGCACTCTTGCTCTTTTCTCTCTTCCACAAGATGAGTAGGTCAAGCTTAGGGGCCGCTGCTTCAGCAAGGATATTGGAATGAAGACAGAAGGGACACACCAGTATGTAACTATCACAGTCACTGCAGTCTAAAAGCACCACTAAAGAGTCAACAAAATGTGGGGATTGTTACCACAGCCCTATCTATTGAGAACAAACTGATACATTAAGCATCCACCAGGACTATTTTTTTGTGTGTAATCTGGAAGACTTCACCAAGTCAGTATTGGTATCATAAAGAAGTCAAGTTAGGAGGGAAGGACATTTACTATGAGCAAGGTTTTGTGCTGAAGGCCAAAGGAAAGAACAGTTTTTGTCTTTAGGGACTTTACGTTCCACTTGGGAGAACTTTTATGACTTCACAGGACTATATGTAAATGAAAACTGTTCGAAGTAAAGGGAAAAAAATGTCAGCCATATGATTTTATTTATTTGTGGATTCTAAAAACAAAATAAAACAAAATGAACAAAGGAGCAGTAGACTCAGAGACAGTAAGAAGTGACTGGTAGTTACCACGTGATAGGAGTTGGGTGGGTGAGTGGGGAACATGAGGGGATAAAAGGGCACAAATATTCTCAATCATAAATTGGTCGCAGGGATGCAAACACAGCGTGGAGAACACAGCCAGTGATTCTGTAACATCTTTCTGTGTTGACAGATAGTAACTGTATTAGTTGGGCTGAGGATTTAATGTGTAACTGTTGAAAAATTGTGTTATATACTTGATACCAATATAATATTGTGTATCAACTACAGTTAAATTTTTAAAAATGTCCACAGATTTTAAAACTCACTCTTTCCAGAGGTAAATTACCAGAAGAGATTCCATAAGAAAGTTAGAATTCCATTTGAACTTTGAAGGAGGGTGGGATAACCTCCTATAGGTGAACAGGAGGGATATTCACATTTCTGTGAATGTAAAGCAAATATACAGCAGTTAGGAAGGAAGCATAGGTAAACATATGTGGGGGTGAAGTCTTCAAATAACAGAAGACATTAAAACTGGAAATAAAAGTCAAGCTAAGTTGTATAAAGCCTTGAATGCCAAGGCTATAGAGCATCAACATTGAGTTTTACTAAAGAATGCTCACAAACACCTAGAAATGACATCAAAAATCAATTATTGTAGTCCTACAGTACTTCTGGACAGATGTCTAAATAGCAGTAGTCATATTTCACTTTTCTCTATCTTGAGGCACAACCCAGAATGAAGAAACTTAGTTCAGGACCCTCAAACATGGCATGGTGTTGCATGGAATCTATTGTGCATTCTTCAGGCAGTCAGCTAATGCCCCTTCAGAATCACCAAACTCTTGTTCTCCAATGTAGTTATCTTTGAAAACTTGCTGTTTTAAATATCCAAAAAGGAAATGTAGCATTATGAAGCCATTATTTACAGCAATGAGACCAATGTGACTTTATATTTTTTAATGGAGAATTTTAAGTAATATTAAGCAAAATATATACTTTTTTGTGGGTTACTTTAAATTGTCCATCATTTTATAAAACAATTATTTGATTTAGTAAGCCTTTCTTTTCTTTCTACTATTATAATTATCTTACCTCCTCTCTGGAAAATAAATCAGGAAGAAAAGTAAGAGATTGTAATGCTGAGATGAGGTTTCAAACACAAAAAGCATTCTTATTAAATATTATGGCTACAATTGCTAATGCTAATTGTGTTTTACTATATAGAATATTCAGTGAGTTAAGACAACATTGCATTGCTAATTTAAGTTTAATATTTCTTGCATTATTTTTATTTCAGGTCATGGTTTTAATATTTCATTAACATTTGAGTAATAGTCCATGCATTTGTATGTTATAAACATTACTATAAAGTCCATTAATATGGACTTTCATGCATCTTTTATAAAATCACAAGACCAATGCTACAATGTTAGCTTGGAAATAACTGATTTTAAGTCATGTCTGAGATGAGAGTACTTGGAGGACTGATGCAAGACCATTTTATTATCAGTCAAATCTGTATTTACATACATAGTATTCAGTGACAAATAAAAGCAATTTTCTAGATAATACAGGCAGATTTCACTTACGGTGTGTTGTTTGTTTGGTTTATTTGTTTGATTGGTTATTTTTTGTGCTAAAATAACATTTAGCCTGAATTTACCAAAAATCTTCATCTATAGTCATGACTTTGCATAGAGATGTACACTATTTGTGTGCTAATTTTAAGTGTGTTTAGAACAGGAAAACTTAGAAACTGAGACATTTTCAGAAGCCCCCTATTCTTATGTCTGTATTACAATGTTAAAGAAAAAATATTTTGTTCCTACTAATACAGTATTTACAGAGGGCCAATTTCTTAGTAAATCCAATTCACAGTTGTTGAATGTACCAAGAAAAAGGCACTACACTGGGAGCTATAACTAGAAAGCATCTACAAGCATTTAATACCAGTTATGGGGCAAAGCCTTAGCATCTCAAGCCATTTTAAACTAAGGTTTTCAAGCTAAATCCAAGTCTGATCAAGTCACTCATGTATTTAAGTCCCTTCAATGAAATGGCACTGTTTTTGGTACCTTCCTACCTCTTTAACTTCATATAAACCACTCCAGGGGCTGGTGAATCTGTAGATTTCTAAAATTGTGTAAAAGATACACATACACAATCACACATCATCCCCTAATGTTAAGATTTGTATTTCTTCCTTGTCAATAGTTATTCATTTATTTCTTTTGTCTTTCTACACTGCCTTATTTTCAATTGTAAATGTAAAAAACATACAGAAAGTCCAAAAAGACAAAAATGCAACTTAAAAAATTATAAAAGTAACATCCCTGCAACCATTGTCAAGAAATAGCACACAGCCAGCATCGGGAAGCCCTGAGGTTCCTTCTGGATCATAATGCCCTTCCTCAACTCAGTGGTAATCATGCTGCTGAATATTCTGAAATTCACTTCTTTTGCCTTCCTTCATCATTATTATCTAATTTTTCATCTCAAAACAATGTGGTATAATTTGTTGAAGTTTACATAAGTGGAATCAAACATATTCTTTTATATCTGATTTCTTTCAGCATTTATGAAGGCCATTCATTTTTGCATGCATCTATATATATTGAGGTCTAATTTGTTTGGATGAATATGCAATAGTATACCTAAATTATGGAAATTTAGGTATTTCCACTGTGGACCTGTAATAAAGTCTTGTTGTAAACATTTTTGTCCATATTTTCTAGGGTACTTATGCACACATAGGAGTAGAATTGCCAGATCACATAGTAGGTATGTTTCCGGCATCTTCTAGATATTGTAAGCTGCTTTCCAAGGTTAAAATTACTACTTCTTATTTTCATTATCAGTTAGTTAGCGTTCTTTTTGCTCCAAACCTTCACCAATATTTGATTTTTCAAATTATAATTTTGTCAATTTGGTGGTTATAAAGTGATATTTAGGGTTTTTATTTGTATTTCACATATATAATTCTTCTTTCACAGTAATCACACATTTCATTTCTTTTGCTGCAATATTGGAGGGATGATAGCATGTAGTCTTCTGTTTTCTGGCTGCCAAGGAAATGCTTTCCACCTTTCACTGAGAAGTACAATGATTGCTCTAAGTTTTCTGTAAGATATACTTTCATAAATTAAAGAATTTCCCTCGTGTTCCTAGTTTATGAATTTCTAGCATAACTATATATTGCATTATAGCAAATGCCTCTAATAAGATAGTTACAGAGTTTTCTTCTTTGTTCTGCTAATGTGGTGAATTATATTACTTCATATGTTAGTGTAAAACCAACCTTGTATCCTGAAGTGAATCTATCATACTTGTGAAGTGTAATTATTTTTATCTATAGACAGGTACGATTTACTAATATTTTATTTAGGACTTCAATATCTATCCATGACAGAGATTGGTCTGTAATTTTTCTTTTTTGTAAAATTGTCTAGGTTTTAAAACCACAGTCATACTGCCTTCAAAATATGAGTTGAGAAATTTCTTTTTAATTATGAAAAAATTTAAGAACTGGAATTATTTCTTCCTAAATTTTTTGGTAGAATTTGCTAAGCATTAGTGCCTCTGTTTATGTGTGTGTGTTTATGTATGTGTGAAGGACTTTGAATCAAAGTTTCCTTAAAAATATATGATTCATAATATTTAGTTCTCACTATATCAGAGTTAAGTTTCATTTTTCTTGGAATGTGTCCATATCATCTGAATATAATATTTATTAGCTTTTAGGTTTTGATAAGATGTTTGTGTTTTCTTTGAAATGTCCTTAACATTTCTAGTGATGTCCTCTTTTTCAAATCTCTATTATATAACTGTATCATGTATGATTACTCATGTTATTTTATTTGTTGTTTCTATCCTTATATTTCCTCTGAGTTTATTTTGCTCTTCTTTTCTATTTTTTCATATATTTTACATATATATTTTTTTAAACATCTACCTTGAGTTTTGTGTTTTTGAATCCAGTTCAACAATCTTTGCCTTTCACAAAGAGCATTTAGGCTATTTATATTTTAGGTAAACATTCATATATTTGAACTTACGCTTACCACCTTACCATTTGGCTTCTATATGTAATGATTGTTCAGTGTTCATTTTTCTCTCTTTTCTTGCATTTATTTCTTACATAATTGACAACTGTGTCAGTCAAAGTTCAGTTAGAGAAACAGTACCACTAGGAAAGGTGTGAATATATGTAGATACAAGTACTTATAAAGGAATTTGTCACTTGGATTTGACCTGATTCAGTTATGGGAGTTGAGTAAAAAGTTTCTGTAAGGCTGTCATTTTCATATCTGATGTTAGAGCTTGAAATCCAGTGTAGGCAGTTGGGAAGGAAATGCGGAATTAAAGTAGAGGAGAACGAAAACAAGTTGGACCCCATAAGCACAAGGTGGAGTCCACAGGTGCAGACTGAAACCTGGGTCAGTTCTTATTGTCTTTACCCTTGATGATATGGGTATTCTGTAGAAGCCAAGACCTTCATCATGTTACTGAATCATGACCTTCATCATGAGCTCCCCTGGCTCAGGTATCAGAGCGGCTTAAGGAGGATACAAGGAAAGATGAAGCATTTTCAAGGTTCATCACTGACTCAAGTCACTGACTCAAGTCAATAGGGTAGGCCCGCAGGAAAAGGAAACCATATGTGAGCTACCAAAAGGCTGCTGCTTTACTCCCACCTTCCAAACCCCCCACAAGGATTTCTTCTGTGGGCCACCCTAATCAGAAACTTACAGAATAGGAATTCTGGGAAATGTATGTTAGCTTAGCCAAGTTGACATATTGCAAAGTCACCACAACTTGTTTATACTTCTTTATTCCATGTTTTCTGTAGTTTGGAAGTTATATAAGCACTTTGGTTTTCTGCACTTCTACCATATGTGTCCAAATACAAATTTCCTTTTAATGATCCCATTTAACATTTGTTGGACTTATTGATCAGTATTAGAAAATTGTCGATAATTATCATATGTTGCTTCTTCCTCATTTTTTTCCTCCACTCTCTGGAATTCGAACTGGTGAATACATTCTCATTTTATCCTTTGTATTATTGATTAGTGTCACTCAGCTATCTTTCTTTCCACTTCTCCATGTTTCATTCTGAATTTATTCTGAGGTATCTTCCTGTTCACTAATTCTCTCTTCAATTATATCTCATCTGCTATAAAGGTCATCTGTTAGATTTTATTATCAGGTATTATATTTTTCATTTATATCATTACCAGTTATATCCTTTTCAAATCTTCAAAATCATATTTTGTGACTTCCAATGCTTTGCAGAAACTTTTTGCATTTAGGCTTTATTTCTAAGAACATAATGAACATAGTGTTCTTACATTCTGTTTTGGATATTTCCATGTTTTTGTTCTTATAGGTTTGTTTCTGTTTGTGATTGGTTCTGCTGACTTTAGTTTGTATTTTATTGCCTCATGTACCTCATAAACTTTAATTGCTTACTGGAAACTTTGATAAATTCTTTTTAGAAATAATTTGAGACAGGATTTTATTATCTTTGTCAGAAATGGTTTTATTTTATTTTTTATACTTTCCTCTAACTTCCTGGAATCTAACAGTCCAAGCCCAAGGCATCAGAATTTTCCAAGTTACCTAGACGATCAGGATGCTATTCCCATTCCCACTGTAGTGTAGCCTTTTGGGTCCCTGCCCAGAATAAGGGCCATCTAACACAGGTTTCAGCATTTGGAGAAGACTAAAATTTGACCCTTTCCCTGAAGTTCTGAGAGTTTGCCTCAACGTTCTGCTTGCCTCCTAACAACTTTACTAGAATTGACAGATGAGGAATGGAGATAACAAAGTGATTTTCTGGAGACTTTGATCCTGGTGGACAGAGGACTTTGACTCCTGTCCCTTGGTTATCTCTCATAGAGTCCTACCTCGTACCTTTTTGGAAGAATATACCTGGATAAAGCAGCTCTGGTTTAATTAATTGGCTGTTACCTTTCCCTTTTTCTTGATCTGACACTATCATACTATCTTACAAATTTTGACCACTTCTTTTAGTTATCATTACTGGAAAGATTAGTGCAATCATCTAGACAGCCATTTCTGGAGGTGGAAGTCTTTCAAGAGCTTTTCTTTAACTATGTTAAAGTCTTCATTTTTTCCCTATGGTCTTTGAAAAAATTTCATCGCATGTAAATTTTCCACCTTTGAGTATTTTTGAATCTCAAAGTGGGGCCTCAGATATATTCTCAGACTCCTTGAATTCTCTCCAAATTATTAAACAAAAAAAATTTTATGAAAAACATTAATTGTATAATTACTTAAAGTCATTTTCACTCTTACTAGAATGTAATAGCAGTAACCATAATAATAATGTACTAATAATTAATATTTAGTGTTTACTTCATGCTAGACACTCTTCTCAGCAATTTCCATTTGTAAGACTAAAAGAGTTTAAGTAACTTGTCCAGGTCATGTTAATAAGTGACTGAACCTGAATACAAATATGAACAATCTGGCTATAAACCATTAATACCCAAAATTTCTTGGGTACAGTGACAGTGGTGTCTTATTTACCACCTGTCTCTAACACCTTTACTTACACATAGTAAGTGCTCAATGAATATTTGTTGAATGACTGCATGACTGAATTCAGTAATTTTCATATGTATTATAAACATGATAATTTCTGTGAAAATAAAAAGAGAAAAAGATTATATCAGGTTTGATTATCAGAGAATACTTTACAAAGCAGTTAGATTCTGAATTAAGCCTAGAAGCCTGAATCTTGAATGCTGATTATGATTTGAATAGGAAAACAGAAGTAATGAATGCAAAAGCAAAGAGGCAGAAAAGCACAAATATATCCAAAACCTGCTTTAAACATCTATGATAGAGTAAAATGTTTGGGAGTCATAATATATGCATGTACCTCCATAGTAATTAACATTTTGAACAAGGACTAAGTAATTTATATAATTATTTCATTGATACTATAAAATGTTTATCATTTATTTGGTAATATCTAAGCTGATTTGATGCATGTAAAGAGTTTAGCCTGGAAAATCTGGGAAGGTAGGTCCATTCCCAGGTAAAAGACAGCATATGAAGAGAAACAGAAATATGAAACAGCCTGATATAGGTAACTAGTTCTCAAAGATGGTGACAGAAGAGATGTTCAGGGCTGGACGTAGAGGCTCTTACACACCGTGACAAGAAGCTTGACCTTTACAGAATGTCTGGAGACATTGAAAGAGTATACCCAGAGCCCTGGCATGGATAGTTGTCAGTGTTTGTGTACCTGACTTGAAATTTGTCCTCAGTGAGCACTTACTAAGAAATTGCTACCTGCTCTGAGTATGACCACCCCACTTCCATTAACCAAACAGTTTCAGTTTTGGAGTTCAGATATTTTTTAATGTAGAATTGCTTCTCCCTCCATAGATGCTGCTCAGAGAAGATTTAATTTACAGTAATCCAAAGTGAATGTGATTGCAGAAGAAGCTGTAATGGAATAAACCACTCTGACACCTCACTAAGGTATGAAAAGTATTGAAGGGGATAATCATATAAAAATAAAACAATAAAAAAACTGAAAAATCACAGAGGAATTTAGGGACTCAGAAATTACAAAGAAGTAATGTGGATGTGAAAAGAGCTTCCTTCTTTATAATTCTCAAATGCTTTATTTGGACGAGATATTATTTTCAAGTGAAGACTGACAAAACTATAGCCAGTGAAGCAAGTAGCTTCAGAATCAGCCTTCTAATAAAGCTTCCTACAGGACTCTGATGAAATTCATAAGAAATTATCACCAGAGTCAGGGTGAAGTAGCAATAACTGCAGATTCAAGGGCATACATAGGCTGAAAACCTCTCTTTAGTCATCCCTCCACAGGGTATTGTATGCCCACAATTGACCTCATGAGCAGAAATTAGATACAAGGAAGAGGATAGAGATAAAGAGAATAAAAAGCTGATCATGGAATAAGTGACTGTATGACCTGTGGATCAGTACATTCTTATTTGAACACTATTTCCACTTGAATGAGTGTACAACATACTTAACGTACTTATTTGAGTGAAGCCCATTCTCTAGACAATAATTCCATTAGCACCTGTCTTCTGTCCCTGTATGTCCCTGTAACATTTATACATGTTGTGCCAAATATCCCCTTTAAGAAAATGTATTCCTCCCCATTAGGGCACAGATTTTGTTCACCTTGCTTTCATCTTGAGCTTGAAACAGCTTCTAAGAACTTTGTATATAGAATATTTTTGATAAAAGATGTTTGTTTTACAATAGCATAGATACTAAAAATTCTAGTTGGTCTTGTTTGAACTTAACAACCATAACTTTATCTATTGTGTTACCTTTACATCAGCCCCATACATAGTCAGTGAATGGGGCTTGAAAGGGGAAGATAAAGTAGGGAAAGTCCCACAGATTTTAAAGTTATTAATTAACCTTATAGAATAGGTCCAAAAACAACCAAAACCTCATGCAAAAACAATAGCAAACTTTAAGATGTTTTCTATAGTGAGCCATAGAGCTTCAAGGCCAATTCAATGTGTATAGATTAAAAAGAATTATATTCCATGTACTACTGGGTAAGTGAACTGAGGGCATTTTACACTGAGGAACATGCTGCTGGTTGATAGTCTTAGGTAGTCTCAGTGGCTTCTGTCTTTTGGAGTTCTCTTCTTTTTTCTTCACACATTGTGTGAGGCTTTTATTAAAAATAAACAACCCAATCTCTTAAGTGCAAGGGACAATAGCTGTCTGCATTGATACTCCATGCCTAAAGTTCTCCTTAGTACCTATTAAAAACGATTTCTTCTTCCTCTCCTTGTGCCCAACCAACTCCTGCTCACCATGAAGGTGCTACTTGATGACCTGCTGTCACACATGCTTTCATCATAACTACTCCAGTACAGTGGGGTTGGCCCAAAATTGAGTCTACATAGAGTAACTTCCTGGAAGTACAAGTCATTATAAAATAAAACCCATCAAAACAGGGAAATGATAAAACCAAAACAGAAAAACTAGAAATATTTGACAGCACCAAATTAAAATATATTTCTCCTGGTCTGTTTAAAGAAAAAAGTAAAAACAAAAGAAGCTAAAAAGGAAGTCTTACTACCTGTAAGTGGTTTGGCTGATTCACAGATGTAAGAAAAGGCTCTTTTAAGGTGCAACTTCAAAAAGACGAAGTAGGTCATAACAGCAAAATCTAGCACAAAACAGACTGGATTTAGTCCCTAGGGAGATTGAAGGTGAGAGTGTCACAGTGTAAACCACAAATAAAGAATGTGGAAAATTGTCTCCATCAATTTCAGTGGCTTTGCAAGGCATTTGGCAGCCTGTGCGAGAGGACCAGGTATCATTGAATGATGGATTTAGTCCTGTTGTCACTGCTGAGCTGATGGATACAAATGACTCGCCTTTAAACTCTTGAGTTGCGGAAATACGATGCATTGAGCTTTGTAAAGGGATCAAATGGATGAAAGTCAGATACTAACAGATCAGAAGGTGCACACCCCAATGTAATCTGCATCAATTTTCTTAAATTGGTTATAATAGAGAAAAGTAATGTTCTTACTGAACTCTAAGGACTGGATTCTCTTACAAAATAGTTTCATAGTAATGGTTGGAAGGGAAGGTGATGTGGTTGATACTTTAGGTAAGGGACATTCCTAGAGTCACTTCTAATCACCCTAGGTGTATAGACCTCTTCTGCCTCTACATAAATCTCTGAGTGGAGGACAGAGTGTAAGAGATGGAAGCTGAGATGATTTACAAGTCATGTGACCTTGAGATAGCCACTGAATCTTTCTGAAGTTTTCTTTACAAGCAATGTGAAGATTTTTTTTTAATTTTCTATTTCAAAAGGTTGTCTGAGAGCTAAAAGAATTCTATAGAAATGCACTGTGGAAGTACATATGTTTAAGTCTAGCTGTTTAATGGCAATCCCCAAATTTATTTGAAATGTCCAAAATGAAAATGATGTTTATCAGTGCTAGAAAACAGGGAATATATTTGCCAGCAAGGCAAAAATTTTAAGGGATTACTTAAAGATACAGGAAAGGTAAGATTTTAAGTTATGAAAAGCAATAAGCAGCTGGCAAATCAGAGGACATTAAGGATGTTAAGGATCTGAATAAGGTATACATAAACAGAACCTTCCAGCAGTGGCATGAGTCAACAGAGAAGAAAGTCCCCTTCAAAATACTTGGAGGACTAGCAAACTGAATATACTGAAGAATTTCAGAAACTGTCTCTGTACTAGCTATATACAAGAGACTGTGCACTCATTGTCATTCCTCCAACTAAGTGGCCAGCCCACAAGGTAAGCCATGCGATTTACTACTGCAAACTCATAAAAACACAGCCTTATCAGTTAGAGAATGTTTGAAAGGATACCTCCCTCTTAAGTGGTAGGGGAGTATGGCAGTATAATAGCCTGTCTGATAGCTCCTTTCATTCTTCTTTGCTTGAACAAAAGAAATGTTGATGGATTACAGACATCCCAACTTTCTATCTGAGTCATCAGTGAGGATAAGCCATAGGTCAGTCGGCAGAAAGAAAATTATTTGAACAACTTTAGGAACTGCAAGCATAAATAAGAACACATATATGTAAATTTTGTAACAAAGGAAAATTTTTTCCTGCCAAAAAAGCGCTTTTATTTCAGTCAACAAATTCCCAATTTTAGTGCTAGAAATAATACAGGAAAAAATTATACACATCCTCACCATCATAGGCTCATATTCCAAAATAAGTTATCTTTTCTACTTTAAACCTACTTCCCCATTTTATGTTGCCAGGGAAAGAAAGACTGCATCTAGAAAAATAAAATTATTGAATCCATAAAAAAGACAAAGCAAAGATCAGGAAGTAAATTTTGGGGGTATAAAATAAGGACAACTAGCTTTAAAAACTGAGTTGAAGCAGCAAAGAATAGATTGGGCACTGCAGCAAAAAAAGCCTGATTTAGAAACAGGAATCATCTAAAAGAGTAAATGTTTTATGCTGTGGATTCTACATATAGTCTCTGTTTATTATTACTAGTATCATTGTTATTCCTCAGCAACTCTTAAAATATATATAAAACCTTTTTAGCTCACAGGCCATACAAAAACAGGTCATGGGCCATAGTTTGCCAATCCCTGATTAAGAAGATCAGCTTATTTCTTAACGCCAATGTTAGAAAAGGTACTGCAATTAAGGCAACTCTGGTCAAGAATAAATCTAGAAAGTTTTCCAGAAGTGAGAGATCAAACAGATGAAAGACAAAAGCATAATTAGATAAATAATAGGGAACATTTTCCTGAACTGAAGGCTTAAATCTTCAGATCAAATAAGCCCAGAATGTTGGATGAAAAATGAATGTAAAGACAATTTTCATAAATGTATTTCAGTGCAGATTTTGCATTGCTAAGAAAAAAATTTTTAATCCATCACACATTCAGAGAAAAAATGTTTACATATAAAGTAAAAATAAAAATGTCGTATACATTCGACTCCTTTTCTGTTGTATTAATCTCCAGAAGATAACAGACGACAGTCTACAGTTTGACAAGTTTGGAGTCTAGCCAAGTAGTATCATTCAAGTCCTGAGAAACTGTATTCACAGTCCACATTCTGTAGAGTATGTATCAGATACAAAACAGTTTTGTCAAATTTAAAAAGGATATTGGGTCTCCACCTTCTGAGTGTAGCAGAGGATTGGCTCAAATCATTTTCTCTGTACTCTAAACACACCAGTCTGAGAATTTTGTAACTACAATGCATCTGTAGTAGCAATATTTCTGTGAAAACATATCAGTAAAATTCCCCAACCCTCAGTGACCAGCTTCACCTAGGGCACACATCACCTGACTTCATTCATTTACTCACTTAAAAGATACAGTGTGCCAGGGACTTTCTAGTCCTAGGGATAAGTAGGGAACAAAATGGACACAAATTCTGGCCCTTATCATGCCTATCTTCTAAAATAAACTTATTTTCTCTTTATTTGAAACCTCTTCCCCATTTCATACTGCCAAAGAAAGAACAGCTTTATGAAAAGCTGTGCCTCTAACAAGCTTTGATGTTTGTTGTCTTTCTTCTTTTATAGTTTTTCATCTCCTTTTCTTTATTCCTAACTTTGCTTCTTCAGATATGAAGTAAAGTCTGTAGGCAACCATACTTTGTTGCTGAGGATTAGAAGTGATTAGGGAAGGAAGGAACATATCAGCTAAGAATGAGAAGTGTAGAGTCAGGTCTCCTGGCTTTGAATCCTGGCTTTATCACTGAGAGCTATGGAAACTCAAATTTTTCTTTGTGCTTCAGTTTTTTTGTCTATATTATAAAGCTAAAAATAGGATTTGTCTGAGAATGTATAGTGAGGATTAAATAATGTAAGTGATAAAAGTGTTGAGAATAGTGTCAAGCATATAATAAGTACCAAATAATCCCTACACTCACATTTAATCGTAGAGAATCCCAAGTAAATGATGTGCCCTTTAGAGAATAGCTGTAATAATGCTAGCAGCAATAATGGTGGCTGTTCACTGAACCCTTTATTTACTCATTTTTCAAATGGACATAATAAAAAGAATCCCACCCCTACACACACACACACACACACACACACACACACACACACGCACATGCACACGCACACGCACACATACCAAGTTCTGAAGATAAAAAGATGAAAAGAAAAATCACATGTAAAGTATTAGAAGCCAGTCCATAATCTGAGTTCAGGTAATTCTGACTCAAACACTTTTCTGTTCTACTTATGCCACCTCCTGAGAAAAAGTGTCCGAGTCTCTGTTCATCCAAATAACCCAATCCAACTTAATCCCTTTGGGACAATGCAAAAGCTTTGAGTACATTGAACTGAGTGTCACTTACCTTGGCACTTTTCTCATGACAAAAGGCTTTTGTAAAAAGAAAAGTACAGTTTAGAAAATGGTATTGTGACTATCGGACATAAAGATAAAGCAGACTGAGCACTTAGAGTAGAACCCACTGCCCTCAAAGAAGAGCTCAGTAAGTTGCTCTCAGAAAAAAGCAATCCTTGTCAAAAGGGCAAGACACGGGCCCTGCAATGAACCTCACATTTGTTAGGATGTTGAGCTACCAGCTCAAGGGCAAAGAGAGAATAGGAGTCATATAAACAGGATCATGAGGATGAGGGATGCCATTGGAAGGGTACCTACCCTGAAAACACCCTTGGCTTCTGTTTTAACACTAACTCTAACAACAGTGAACACGAAGGTTTTATTGTTATTTTGATTCTCTAAATGATGATAGTGAAACTCAGTGGAGTCAGGAAATCTTCCTGAGATTATAAAACTAAAAAGTGGAGTTGCTAAGACCTGGATAATAAATTCTTGAAAAACAAATTATTAAAGAAAATTAAACATTTTCTTGGTCAGTTAACATCATTCTTCAAGGGAGGAAATATATTCTGCCACTGATTTTAACACAAATAATTTATCAATTTAATTATTCATTTATAATCATGCATGAATACATTCAGCCAGTGTTTTCAAGAGGCCTAATAACTTGTTGGCATTGTAGGAGATACGGTTTTATAAGCCCGAAAAAGTATATGTTTACAACAGAAGATGCTCCTAACAATCCAGAAACTGCATTATCTACACCAGGACAGAGCACTGGCCATCGTGATGGAATCTAGAAGCACTTGACATATATAAGCTGAAGCTAGATTTGTGCTTGCTTTGCACAACCTAGCACTGCCTGTGTCCCCCTCACAAGAGGAAACAGCCTCATGCTGTCTCTCAGATTCTGCTGAGTGATATGAAGACACCAGTTTTCTAAATTTATTGCTGTGATATTTGAGAAAATGCTGAGGGTCTAAAAAAATGTTGTTCCCTACTAACTAGAGGGCAATTTTTCAAGTCGTAAAGATTAAGGGAGGGAAAGAAAAATTCATTGGTATTGATCAGGTAGAAGCGGGAGCTGCAATGCAATCCCAGCAAAATCTCAGCCAACCCCACGGGAAGCTCCAGTGCTGGGATCGTCCTTCAGAGTTATCCTGAGTTTGGACTAAGGAATCGAACCTTTATTTTCATGGATACAGGTGGACCTTGGGTGAAAATTTTCTTCCTCACCCAGTCTCCCAAACATGACAACTAATAGCCATCTTTTAGTACCTCTCAGGAGCTGGCAGCATAAATTCTTAATTCCTAAAGGGAGATCAAGACAGTGCATCACAACAACCACAACAGTTCACACCTTGTGTTCCTTGTACACACTCCTTTGTATATGTCCTGGGAGCAGTTCCTTTAGAGGTCAGTGCACTTCTTTTCTAGGGGAGATGTAGAAGGGGAAAGCTAATGAGATGAACTGCAGCTTGTCACTGTAGTTGAACTTGAGGCCACAGCTAATATCATCTCCCTCCTTTCTGACTTATTTTATTGTCAACATGGACAATTCCTCATTGTCACTTCTTCTCTAAAACTAAAATGGTCTTTATTGTTGTGAGAATATATCTTAGGAATAATCTATCACTTCAAGCAGGTTAAATTCTGATCTACTATTTTTCTTTCAAGCCTTATGCTCACCAAGAAAAAAGAGTTTCAGTTTACCTCTTCAGGATCAAGGTGTATGTTTCATCTACTCTGTAAGCAGATATCAGCATCCTTTATGCTTTATTTTCACTTTTCACCAATTCTGATTTATTCTGAAAATAGAAAACAATTGCTTTTTTTATGTTTGCTTACTTACCATCATCATCAAAATAGTTCATTCATTATCCAATTACTCTCATGTGGTAAATAAGTAAAACAGAGTTAATAAAAGAACAAAGGTTTCAATAGACACTATAAAGACTTGTTTTAAAAATGAATATATGTAATTTCAACCTAAAGAAACCTTCCATGGTTTATGCATGACTACAACTTAGTTTATAGCATGGCTAAGGGGAACAGTAATATATACATGCTGCAGATTTGTGGATTTCCAATAACTGCTGTCTATAGTTCGAAAGGGTAGTTCTTACTACATTTTGAATAATGGTAATAAAATTCTTATTAAAACCCTTCACCACCACATATGAATAAATATTCTAAATTTGGTAATTGAAGTTGACTTTTTCAAACACTAGGCTCTCTTATTTTTTTAGTTTTTATAATTAAGACTTTAAAAAACTAGATTGTGGAAGTCAAGTGGATAGCTACTGTTTACTTCCAGCATCCATCCTCCCTGGAAATGGTAACTGTCCACCAAAACCTACTCCATTTCTTTTTCCCTTGGTTCCCTTATAATTTTCTCTATGAATAGGCTCTGAAAGGTTTAAATATATCAAGGGAACCAGTAGCCTTAGCCAAAGTGATTAAACCAATGAGTAGATAACCCAATCAGAACCAGTGTGATGCATGTGTGTTGGGGGCTTCCAGAAATTTTTTTTTTTCCCCTCTGCAAATGGAATTTGGAAGAGGTAAGGCTTGGCCCAACTGTATCTATCTTGCAATATCAAATATAACCAACCTAAAAACACCAACAATTCAGTGAAAAGAGCAGAGAAAACAGACTCAGAAAATTTGATCCTAGTAACCTTGTTTATACATCTAAATTGAGCCATGTCAGAAGCTTGTCTTAATCCTGGACTGTCAGTTACATGACCCAATAAATTCCCCTTTCTGTTAGGCCAGCTCAGTTAGATTTTTCTGGCCAGTAGCCAAATGAATACTGCAGATTTGTGGAGGAAATCTGCCATTGATTCAATGAGCAACTGTTGTAAAATTTGCTCTTTATTACAAATAAGCAAATAGGAAATCCAAACACCATGTTACTATTGTTATTCCTTCTGGAATGCTTACTTATCACCAGTATTTCTTAACAAGAAATGAAGTGAATAAAAATATGTACAAGGCATGTTAAATGGTGAGTAATTAGGGAAAATCTAAATTAGTCTTAAAAAGCGAAATTACCTTGTTAAATTCACCAAAACCCCGGTTCTAGCTGTCAATGTTGCATATCTAGAAAATGAAATAAAATGTGTCAGTATATACAAAATAATCGATCTTCCATGAGCACCAACATCAAACAAATTCACACTAGCTAATGTAGAAAATTTAATACTAATTTTGTAATGAATAATTCAGTCTAATTTCCAAATTCCAGTGAATTTCAAGTTCACTGTTCATGGCATCTTTTTCCCAATATTAACATAATTGTAATGCCAAAATAGTACTCAACGTTGTTTGTTTTTGTTTGTTTGTTTGTTTGGGGTTTTTTGGTAAGCATGGAAATGAAGGTAAGAAAGGGCATAATATTCAATTGTTCTCAACCAGACAGTAATTCCTCCTGAAAGTATTTAAACATAACAGTGACTAGGAGTGTTTAGAGGGCATTTTTGGGGCTTAGTGACCAGGACTAGGATGTTGTTCACTGAGAAACACCTAAGTCAGTTCTGACTAAAATGCCAGTAAATATTAAGTCTGTAGTGAGGCCTGTCAGAAGGCACAAATCCCAAGCTCAGTATCCTTTCTCCCTTACAATGTTTTGACCCTAAAGGCAATGACCCTCTACAGCAATGAGGACCCTATTATACAGCTCTGAATACAGTTTCATGTTAACGGAAACTAGGGGTCCAGTGGATTCTGTGTCTGGTGCAGGAAGTGTACAAGATGAATGCTAGCTAGCTAGCTTGGCCAGAGAGCAAGAAAGCTATGAAAGACTAATGAATTCATGCCAAAGGGACAAAGGAGCCAGACTAAAGGGGCTTTCACTGGCTTAGGATAAGGTACATTAATCACCAAAAAAAAGACAAAAGAAATAAAAATAATTAAAATGGATTGCAACACATCAAATATATAAGAACCTATGCGTTCATGATGATATTTAAAAGGAAAAAGTCATTGTTTACCACAACAGACCAACTCAAAATTCTGCAAATTAACAAAGGAAAAATCTTAAATATTTCTCCTGATTTTCCTCTAAAACTTTATTTCAGAATAACCAAATATTTGATAAGTGGAAGTTCTTTATACTATAGAATGCCTGATAAAGTACAGGAGGAATTATAAGATAAGAAAATCACCATTTTGCAATCCCAAGTTTACTAATAATGGATCTAAGCAATATTCATCAGTGGGTTCAGAAACCCAATGGTGCAAAGGAAATAAAATGCCACTTACATATATTCTGACCTGAAATACTGAAGTTGAATTAAAGTCCTATGAAGAAAAAGAACAAAAAACTAGAAACTATTACTTTAAAAAAAATAGGAAGGTAAAGAGCCATTTTTAAGTTCTCTCAGGAATAGAAGATGATTAGCCAAATTCATCAAGGGGGTCATTCTATACAACAAATGTTTCTGCAAAAAATAAAAAATGCATGAATAATCAGAAATATGGAGAGAAAAGACTGAAAGAGACTATTATTGAATATAAGAGACTCAAATGTGATGTAAGGCTCTCGTTTGTGTCTCGATTTGAACAAACCAATTGTGAGACAGGGAAATTCGGGTATGGCTTACATATTAGATGGTATTAAGAAATAATTGCGAACATTTTGGGGTATAATAATGTCATGTTGGGCACATGAACAATTCATTGTCATTCAGTGAAGCATTACCAAATGATTTAAGAGGGAAAAAAACTGTTGGGTTGCAACCTTGGGAGTTTCTGTGTGAAATCTGAAAACTTTCCCCCATACATGGAGGGCAAGAAGAGACTGAAGGAAAAGGCAGCCCCTCCAGATTGGTAGGTGGCAAATTTAATAAACAAGGGAATGAGGCTTGGGTGCCATAAGACAAATACATCTCCACACCACCCACCACAATATTGGAAGTTTATATAGAGGACTTAACAGGATTCAGTCCTGTATTCAGTCCAGATGGTCTCAACAACACGCTACCTCTCAGGGCTGCATCCTTAGAACGGCTCCCACTGGGAACAGTAGGCAGACCATACATTCCAAGGGTAGGGAGGGAATGAGGAGCATCTGATTGCCCAGTTCCAGCTTGAGGTCAACTGACAGTCCCATCCTCTTGATAACCATCTCCAACAATGACATGATGGCTGGCATCCTTTAAAATACTACAGAAAAATTTTAAATGTGTGGATGAAGAAATATGTCCTTCTTTATAAAATAATTTTTAAAAGAAGAAAGTACTACTAGAGACACATAGCCAAAGTTGTTTCTCTGAGTTCCATTTTGGTAAATATTTTCATCAGGTAGGTTTATACCAATTAATCTAGATGCAGTCTTCATGGCAAGCTTAATTCTTTCAGTTGCTCAGGGCAAGGACCTGGATACTGTCTTTGACTCCTGTTTCATTTCCATACCCCACATTGACTCCATCAGCAAATCTTGGCTCTACCTTTGACATATATCCTGAATTGGACTCCTTTTCATCACTTGCCCTGCATCTGTTTTTTCCCAAGTTACCACTATTTCTCATCCGAATTATTATCAAAGCCTCCTAACTTGTATGCCTGCTTTGGTCTTTTTGCTCCTTTGCTTCATTCTTAGCAAGGTAGCCAGAGTGGTCCTGTTCAGGGTGAGGTCACGTCATGCCTTTGTTCATCACCTCTGCCTCTGCCATTGCATAGATCTCACTTGGATTAAAAGGGTATGGCCTTAATATGGGTTCTATGTGATGGAGACTGCTACTCTCTCCTGTTACTCTCTTCACTCACTCCATTCCAACCACACTGGCCTCCTTATCATCTCTTAAACACAGCAGCATATTCCAGTCCCAGAGTCTTTACATTTGCTATTTTCTCTACCAGGCATACACTTAGTCCACATATTTGTAGTGCTTGTTTCCTCAATTATTTTAGGTCTTTGTCCAAATGTCACTTTCTCATAATTCCTCTTTTAAAAATAAATTCTCTTGCCTTCCCTTTTCCTCTTTAATGCCTTATTTTTTTCATACCTCTCACAAACATCCAGTGTATGCATGTTAAATTTACTGTTTATTTCAGTGTCCTCTGCTTTCCATGAGGGATTTATCACTTCTGTTTACTACTAGATCACTAGCACTCAGAAGAGTTCCTGACACATAGTAAGAGTTCGATGATTATTTGTTGAATAAACAAATTAAGCTCCTATTCCAGTAGTGTTGTCCATGTCTCTAGAGGCTCATTATCCTCCCAAGTGCATCACCTTAACTACTTTTAACCATCAGGGAGCAAAGTCACTTCTTTCATTATTCACTCGTTCTTTTGAAGTATATTTATTGAGCTCCTTCTGTGCATTAGGAATTAAAAGTACAATAATTAGAAAGATAAATCATGTTATACACTCTCCTACAAGCATCTCCCATTTTTTAGGGAGGAGAGGCACTTCACTGTCATTGTAAAATTAGTCTATATAAGTATTCAATCATTATTCTAGCCCCTAGAACAAGCTTTCATAAAATGTTTGCAAATTACGTGTGCTGCAGAAGAGTTACAGGCGTACAGTGAGATATGGATCTGCTTTGGACTTGGACAGCCTTTGGGCTTGGGAGTTGAAGTCCCAAAGCCAGTTGCCTCTGTTTATTAGATTCTTCATCTGTAGCTTTTCCAAGAGCAGCAACACAAGAGGAATGGGGTATGACAGTATTGTCCCTGTTTTTGTCAGGTGGTGAGAACCCGTAGCTACAACCTGCTCTCACCACTGTGTACTGATACTCATGTAAGGAGCCAAATGGTAACTCTGCCACCTCAACAAAAAGCAGAGTTACGGCTATAGGCCCTCAAGAAGAACCACACAGAGCAGCACCACAGCCTGCAGCCTTTGGAGGGGAGGGGTGACACCTCGTCAGTACAGCTCCATGTAGTAGCTAACAGTTGAAGTCTTTATGTAACCCAGAAACTTCTGATATTTGTATCTTTTTGGTGATGTCCAAGCTAATATACAGGGTGGCTTTTCTAACAATGTAAGTACATTCTACAAATCAGAGCTCCATTGTTATTTTATAATACCAAAATTCAAGATCCTTTTTCATTATCACAAGAAATTTCAATATTGCATTTGTCAATGAAAGAGAAGAGATACTGGTTATATTCTCATTCTTTAAAGTTAATTTCAACTGTTGTAAATTTTTGAATTGCTATAATAATGGTTTTAATTTTTTTTATTATCTATTTGTGGTAACAGCATTTCTTGTCGATAATGACTGAAAAATTTGAAGACATCATCATAAAAGTCTTTATCAAAAATTGCTTGTGGTCATTTCAAGTGTAAAGGCCTAATAAAAAGTTTAGTTATGTTTTTTGAAACAAGTTCAAGTGTTTCTTATTTGAAATTTCATGATTTTACTCAGATATATTTTCCCAATTAACGATCTGATATTTTCTCTAACACTGCTCTATAAAGAGTTGTAATATTTTCATCACTATGCCTTAATATGCCTACTCCTAAATTTTCTCTGATTTACTGCAGGAAATATTGTCATTTTCTACATGTGCTTTGAAATAAAAAAATGTTGCTAAGCACCCCACTTGGGAAACTTGTATGCCATGGGTGAATCCATTGACCCCTTATGTGCAGACATTTTCAGACGGCCAAGATTTCCCAAAGGCATTTGAAACCCCATTCTCTCATGCTTTGATTCCTGCACACATGGTGACAAGCACTGCTGACAGGAATAGCTTCCCTGTGCTTTCATCATTCAGTTCCTTCAGTCCCTTAGAATGAGATCAATAAACCTTCACTCTTTTGAAGGAAAAATTATACCACTGTCTCTGAATGTCACTACCAACAGTATGTGAGTTCAGTAGGAGGATGTGTTGATGGTGCAGATTTCCAGTCCAAGTTAGAATGACTGCTTCCAGGTCAAAGAAGTGAACCAAAATTTTTCCAATCCATAGAAGAATGCCATTAACTATATTTGTTTTAGTATATAAGTTTAAGCCATTGGAAAGAGTTATGGTTGAAATTACCACTACCATCTTTCATATCATGAATATCATTTAGGCTCATTTGCCTTTTCTCTGAAGAACTTTAGTACCTAAAAGCTTAATAATAATAATAAGTTTGGCTGCCCATTTATCAAAATGGTGTATAATCAAAGCTAAGTTGCCTCAACATGATGAGACAGCTATACAACTTACTGACTACATGTAGCAATTTTCCTATTTGTGTGTTTCTTTTCTATTCAGCAGTGGAAGGAATTTGTGTTACTATAGGTGAAACTTTATCTTCTGTATATACTTCTATCTTCTGTTAACACTTGGAAAATATATTTGGTAAAAGAAGAATCATACAAATGCTGCTATGATAGGTGAGGCCAGGACTGTTCCCATTGCCTTTGTAACCTCCCCATTGCCAGGAAGGTGCTTTACCCCTAAGAAAAATCTAATAATGGTTTATTGGTTAGAATAAATGAAATAAAAGATGTAAAAATGTCTTTAATATTCATAGCATTCATCATTGGTACCTTAAGCTGAGTACAAGGTTTTATTGATACTTATTTTGGTCAGGCATGAGGAATAGTTGTGAACAGTGCATATGCTGTAACTCGATGATATAGTAGAGCCTTAGCTAAACATCTGTTCTCATAGACCCATATTTCCCATGAAAAACTATATGTGCTGTGGTTTTGTTTTTATATAAGATATTTTTTCCTGATGCAGAAATTCATTGAGATGTAGAATTTATAGAATGTATAGCAAACTATTGAGCACTTCAGTCAGGAAGGCAGAATACCATAAACTGTAAACAAGTATATTTATAATGATGCTGCTGCTAATTGTATTGTGTCTGGATAGAGTAAGTCACTCTGTTAAATGCCTCACACTCATTTAATTCTCAGAGTGCTTTTACATAGGAGGTCCTATTTATAACCCATCCTACTGATGAGGAAAATAAGGTTTTGCATCTGAACCCAAGTGTATCTGACTCAAAATGCCATGCTCTAACGTCTTGGCTCATTACTTCTTCACAGGTGCCCATTAAAGTCCCCACATTTTACATGTAAAAAAGCTTTTCCACTATATGACAGCTATTTATATTGAGCCTTTTGAAAAAAAAGTATAATAATTGTTGCAGCCTTACACACTTGTGTTATTTGTTAAATTGTAAAATCAATTTTTACTTTTTGGAAAACCTTATGTTAATATTTAGAATCAACCTGAAGTAGATGAGGACTGGGGTATTTTAATACACGCCTGAAGAATTATTAAGCACTGATCACTTTAATTGTAACCACTATGAGATAAGAGGGCCCATGGCCAGAAAGGTCAGGAATGAGTTTTCCAGGTCATTGCTCTTCCCAGAACTGCCTTGGAGAATCACATTCCACATAGCCTCTCAGTGCTAAGTTAGCATCTATGCAGATCAAAGCTGTGGCCAGAATGGCTAATTCATGCGCTAAACCCAAATGTCAAGATCTGTTAAACGCATATTCCTTTAGAAAAACTACCTAACTGAATCTACTGGAAAAGAAGTGGCAGGACAAATTATTTGTCTACATCCAGATTTAGATGCTTTAAGTTACTACTGTGAGGAGCAGCCAAACAATAAAAGCAATGGCATAGTAATAGCTTACCTGGGAAAGAGAGAGGGTCTATTGTTGAAAGTCTTCAGGGGCATGTAAAGAAATCAGTGAGATTGATGGGAGTGTAGTGTTCAGTGGTGTGTGGTAGAGGTTCATAGTGGATTGTCCCTCCAGTCATCCCTAACCATGTTGAATATGAATGCCTTATTGAATGAATAAATCAGAATCTTAATGCTATAAACGTTTTCAATGTATCAACCCAGATGTTCATTCTTAATCTCTCTGCTCCTTTTCTCCACCCTTCTTTTTCCTTCTCACTCCTAAAGAGGAGTATCTTGTGACTATAAAAGTGTAGTGAATTCCACCACTACCACCACATGTATCCATTTTCTTTTTTCTTGGGGTGGAATACTATCTAAGAGGCTTCATAGAGCCAAAAGCACAAACCTGCCTCTCTCCCTCTGTCTCTTTTCTCACCTCCAGTTTCACCCAATCAACCTCAAGAAAGTACATACCGGACTGCTCACAATGACTTGCTTTTATTATTGCAACATCATTCTTCACACTTCTTATAGTCCTGTAAAAATTAACTGTTTGCACAAACAGCATGACAAGGTGAGAATCATGCTACCATCTCTCCCAGCTTTTACTGACATGAGGAAAGGAGAGAAAAAGTAACAAACATTAACTAAAAGGATGCTTACAGTATGATAGACAGTGATATAACATATATCAACATATTACCTGGGTTATATAAAGTTAATGCAGTTGTCATTCCTTCCATCCACCTCCTCTCACAATCAGTGGTTTCTGTGTGTTCTGGATGATGAAGCCAACATGATTTTATTTGAAATGTCAGAGACACAAATGTATTTCACTGCAGTCCTTGATTTTCTTGGGACCTAGAAGCCCAGTAAGGAAAACTTAAATTATCTACCTCTCAATTAAGCTGAAGCCTTACACAGACATGTCCAAATAAACAGAATAGGCATGCAAAGTCATGACAGAAAAGGACAAGTAGTAAACAAGTCCAGGAAGACAGGACTTCCCAAGAGTGCCTGAGCATTGGGAGGAGCTAGCAGACATTAGATATGAGTCTGCGTGTTGACCTGTCCCCCATCTTTGTCGTTACCTATGTTGGCTGCAAGGTAAAACCACTGCCTTTACTCCCTTGCTATGGGATCCCTTAGTGAACAGAGTGGTGAGCAGTAAAGTTCTAAAACAGGATGTGCTGAGGAAACTTCCAAAAAAGTTCTAGTATTTTGTAAGCATGTCAGGTACAACCCTGCAGATATTCAAGGCCTTGTGCCCAATCCGTAGAGATCTATTACAGACCAAGGCTTTATAGGGAAAGGCAAGTACCCTCATGCCAGCCATGCCCTCTTGGCCCACACATTTCTGATTTTCACCTTTCTCTTTGTTTTCAGCACCTGCCGATTTTCCGTATGCTTTCATGAGAACAGCTATCCATTTAGGATATTTGTTATACTTTATACAGTATTTCTTGCTCTTTCATAATATGAGAATTTCAGGCCCCAAACTCAGTATTCCTGGAAATTTAAGTGTCTTCATCTTTTCATAGAACTTTTAAAAATGGATTGTATAAAGCTGGGATATTCCTAATACTATTTTTGCCTAATACTATTTGTTCTCTAAGAACACTAATAAGCTTCTTCTGAATTTTGGAGTCCATGGATGTTATTCACTTTACTTAGGACAAATACATGGGCACCCACTAATTAATTAATTAATTGATTGATTTCTACTTTTGTATTGGTGTTAGAAGAGTTATTTAACTGATGAGTCTCTTATTTTATTAAGATATCCACATCCCTCATTCTTTTCACCCAATGGCTCTCTCAGGCCATTTTAAGAGAAAAAAATGAAATGACCTGTGTGATTATATTTGAAACTTCTTTCTAGGGGTACAATCTAGAGATATGTAGTACAAAGCAGTAGCGCATTGAGGATGTTGTAAACACATGCAAGTCAGCTACAAAAATGCTGGTTGGAGTATTTTTAATATTAGCCTAACACTGAGTTAATTTCCTAAATTCCTGTTGGATCTTGATAGAGTTTCTCCAGGCATGTGAACCATTCCCTGGGTGCAAATTAAATAATTTCAAAGCTACATTCACTGTCTCAGGCTTCTGTGGAAGTAAATTTAAATTAGACTTCCCCACTGGACTGAAAAACTGAATCCTGTTTCTATAAGTGCTCTGTAAGTAAAGAAAAGATGACTTTTAAAAAGTGTATTGATTTGGCAACCACTCTGAATCCATTTACAGAAAGAATAAGCAGAAGGCCCTTTGTCTGCTGAATATCCCACTCTGGCTTCCAAATTTCTAACCTACATCTATCTCTAGAGAAGAAAAGCCTCAGTAAAGAATTTCGAAAAGAATTCGGTGGCATGGAGCACAATGATGTTTGCCTATCTCTATTGTTTTTTTCCTATGTAAAACACCAACAATGGAGTGATGTTTGGACAGAGCAGAGAGAAGGTGGAAAATAGGAACACAGAGAAGTTATGAGGAACTTAGTAAAATACATGGAACAAGACTGTTGTGGGCTTCCAGGTTTGTTGCAAACCCAGCAATAAAAAGGTAGGTCTAGCAAACATATTAACTCCAGGTTAGGAGAATGAATACAAAGCCTTCCCCTAATTAAAAAATATCTCTTTTGCAATTAGATTTAAAGAAAAGAAAGGGCCACACAAGACCTTGAAAAGCAGCCAAAGACAGTAATGAAGAGGGTGGTAAGCAGAGCTTCACTGTTCATGAAGAAAGGCTTAGAGGCAACTGGGTATTTAAATAGGACCCTGGACCTTTCAACATGAACATGGAAGTAAATTGATGGAAAAAGAGGGGTAAAGGTGAGCATTGTTGGAGGGATGCCTGAAAAGAAATCTGAGGACTTTTAGGTCTGATGGTAATACACATAAATGCTACTAAGTTTCTGGCCTTGGACCCAACTTCCTTTCAAAGCACCCTTTGAAGACCTGCAGTGGGGAATGATGCAGGCAGCACCAGAAACTTAGAACAAAATTGAAGTTGGGGCAAAATTTAGGAAGATTTGTTGCAAACTGTAGTAGAAATATAAACATTTTTTTTTAAAAAAGAAAAGTGTTGAGGGTTGACATAAGATTGCCTCCTCCCTCCGCTTAAAGTTCAGAATCTAACCAATAAAAATACCCTACGATATAATCGTCTGCACTGACTCAGGAAGTCTACTTACAGGACTCTTTACAAAGGACACATTTTAAAATGTAGAACGTATTTTTATACACAAATATATTTACTATAGTGTTTCCAAAATTGTAAAACACAAATGTTCAAACACAGGCTGATAGTTAAATGAATGGGATTTTTTGGAGCTCTGAAAATGCGATTTATACATCCAAGTAATAACATGGAAAAATGTTACATTTAAAATTCAGGCCATAACATATAGATATTTTAAAATTAGTATTCTGAAATAAAAATCCTAAAAAATGAAAAAACAAACACTCTACGGGAGTTCACAAAAAATTCAAAATTCATATATTTGGCTATGTAAGGGAGGGAGATGATGTTAACTTCTTTTCCCTTCCTTCTCCACTTTCTCATCTTCTATTTTAAAATTGTCAAATTTTATTTAATAAACTTATATTAGTTTTTGAATAATTTTTTTAAAAACAGTAGGGTAGAGTTAAAATTCCATCTGAGATTTTTCATACAGGGACTAAACCGTCTAAGATGTTGGTTCCCAGCTGGAGCATGCATCAGAATTACCTAAAGTTCATAATTCCGTAGGTCTGGGGCAGGACCAGAAACTTTACATTTCTCACATGTTCCCATATGATACCAATGCTGCTGATTGAGGGGCCACCCTTTGTAAACCACTACTCTACAAGAAGAACTAACTTTTTCATTCCTCATAATTCTCAAGATTTTACCCGTCTGTCCAATTGTTTCACCAGAAGGTTCTATTTATGTGCTATAGTGTAGTGAAATTCACTCTACAACATTATGACTTAAGAGTTTGCCCTTGCCTTTATCCAAGGTCAAAGTAAATATGACACTTTTTCATAGAAAGGACAATTGAAGACATCATTTTATATGTTCCAAGTTGCCTTTTGAAAGGCTCATGTTGAAAAAGCTTTCACAGAACAAATAGGGAAGAATTTAATCTTGCTTTGTTAATTATTTTTATTAATTAGACAAGAGGAACTGATTTTTAACTATGCGATCATATCTCTGACTTTTCTTGAATTTAAGGTTGTTTCCAAAAATACAGGACATGAGACAGAAAAAAGTTGCAAATAAATAGATGAGGAAACCAGGACAAGCAATTTACATGATCCAGATGGCACAACCCTATCCTCCTCACCTCGGGAAGGGATGCACTTGCCATTGCCCTGGCTTCCTTCAGGCTTGGTTTTCTCTATTCCCTCTTACTCCTTCCATAGCAGGTCTGAGTATTTTCTGGCAGATATATCTTCATTTCTACTTCAATTCCCCAAATAGCTATGTTAAAATGTAGGTAAATGCTTATATTCATATTCTTCACATAATTGATCTTTGACTACCAACAAATACAATTTTATGGTCAACTAACAACACACTGAAATTAATATTTAAGGACAAAAATACTGAAGTCTACCATCTCAAATATAGTTTTAGATACTTATTTGACTATCTCGACAAAGCCTTGAGAAACAAGAATTTCAAGAATATGAAAACCTCTCCAATTCAAGATCAAATAGAAGTGCTATAGGCATTGTAATGAACTTACTCATCTCAAATTTAACCAGCTGAAAATGTTTGTCTTTTCTTTGTAAGCAGTATTCAGTTCAACTTATAAAAATGAGGTTCCCGCATTACAATGGAAAAGCACAGTATATTCCTGTAGATGAAAAATGTCCTTGACTCACTTTTCCTCCAGGGGAGCTGTCTTTTGGTACCAGCTCCTCAACATACATGAAAGGCACAAATTCCAGTAATTTCACTTCAGGGCTTAAAAATCCAGAGGCTTCCTTTTGTCCAGCGCAAAAAAAAAATGCCACTCCTATTTCCAATGTATTGGCTTCTGCTTAATTGAACCCTGGCAATACTATCTCCTGCTGCATAAGGACACCTAAAAGAGCACAAAAGAAGCAACTTCAAAATAAGTGATCAAAGTCATTAAACATACTAGAAAAGGAGAATGTTGTGATCTAAGAGCAAGTAGGTCAGCAGCGAGTCTGAGACTCAAATACTGCAAATTCCTGCTTGCTTCTCGGTGATTTGAGGAATATGTAATTGTAAACCAAATAATATATTAAAACAGCAATTGGCAAAATCAGTGAAACAATTAGAAGCCTATTTAAGGGAGAAGCTTTTATACTTTGTTTTTTAAACAGCAAACCACATGATTGGCATTTGCTTACTTAATAAGGCTGTTAGAGATAATGTTTTCAGCTGACACATTATCAATTCCAATCAGTAATTCAAGATACAGATGAAACTTGTCTTGATATTGTATGGTTCAGAGTTGTTTGGAATCAAAGTAAGCTCAGAATGAAGTGTTGATGGAAATTATTTTTAAGAAGTACTTATTAGGTTCCTCCTGGGTACAGAGTCTTGAATAAGACCCTGGAGAGACAGATAAATTATAAACATCCCTGAGAAATATTGTATACAAGGATAAACCAACAGAACTGGAACATGGAAAGAATTCAATGTGTTTGTATTCCATTTTTTAAAGGAAACGTTATGACATAATTGGTTCAGAGTTTGCCCACTTGGTATTATGGAGAGCTCACAAGGGGTCATATTCTTCATACAAACATTACCTCACTTAATCCTCACAACAGTCTAAAGACACAGGAACAATTGTGCCATTTTACAAAGGAGGAAAAAATGAAGCTCAGTTTAAGCAGCTGTCTTAAAATAGCATTGCTTGTATGAATCAGAACCAGGACTTGAAGCCAGGACTGCCTGAATTTTAAAAACCTCTTGTTTCTAGGCTGCCATACAGCAGTCTCCTCCATGTTCTGAAGACACCCTCATCCAGTTCCTCAGCAATTTCTCATTTCTAAATCAAAGATCACTTAGTTCATAGGAAATACCTCAAATCTTATTTTTCTGAAATATTAAATATAGTCTGGAAGCTTTCAGACCAAAAGGCACTTTTTAACAACCATCTGGCCATCCTTGGAAGTCATCAATTGGAAGTTAAGACCTGATCACATATTCCTCACAAAAAAAGCAAAGACATATGAAACAGTACTAGAGAAATACATAAAACCAGCTTAATCCCAAAGATCTCAGTAAAACTATTTCATGAGACCTCATTATTTATACGTAAGCAAATGGAATCTTGGCATGATGGCATGATCCATAGTAGAGATCTGTGCACTTATTTAACAAATATTCCTACATAATTGTGTCATATGGATACTCATCTATTCATGTCTTACACATTCATATACATTCTAAATCATTTCACTTGGGCCACCAGTGTATACTTGCATTCTTGTGGATACTTGCCAGTACTTAGATACTAGTGGACACCACTGTTCATACTTGCATCTCCATGGGCAATGTCCCCACTGAACTCAAGTATCCCTACCTATTTTAGAGATACTCATTTTTCAAAACTCAATTCAAGTGATACCTCTTCCATGAAGTCTTTCCTTTTACCCTCAACCAGGTGTAATCTTTCCTTCCTTTTATCCTTCTCAACGGCACTTTGTTTATAGCTCTATATGGTAATATATTGTGTTTATTTATGCATATTTGTTGACTCAACATACATTCATTGAATGCTTTCTAAGGGTTACTCTACCTAACTCACTGCTAAGTGCTCAGTCTAACACAAGTTAGACTTATGCAAAACACCTAAACTTGGGTTCACAGCATAGTAGAAACTGCTCACTTCATGCATTGTTTAAGACAAAGTTCTTTGATGTTTCAGCTTGATGTCTTGTTTATTTCTGAAAACATAAACCAACTTAAAACATAAGCCATGTGTTGCACAAGCCAACACATCTTTCCCGTAGCTGCTTCCCAAAGTAGTTGTTTAATAAAATAAAATGCAATGCTTGCAGTAAAAAATAATCAATGTATAGTTATGTATAAGGGAAACACAGTATTTGGTATTTGTTATTGCTATTTTTTTATTTCAGGGTTCATGAAATTAAGGTTTTTCTTTTTTCTGGAGCATAAAATTAGGAACAAGTAGATGAAGTTCCATGTTTATAAGCATGTGCCAGAACTCACTAGATTCTTAAATGAATACAATCTGACATTAAATGGATTTTGAATGTATTACTGGTAAAATTAAATCCCAAGAAAGATTCAGTAAATTACATAATGAAAATGCCTTAGGCAGCATGCTCACAAGGGGGATAACCATATACAATAATCAACAGAAAGCAAACAAAAATGATATCACTTCCTTCTCCCAGTGTTATAAATGGATTCTCTTCCATTTTCCTTCAAATGAAAACTGGTGAAATAGTGAAGCTTATTCCAGGATTGATTCAAATGTTTATAGGTAGGTAAGTTGCTGTCATATTTTAGCCAGCCTAAGTCATTGTTTTAAAGTTCCAAAGTGGGAAATTCAATATTGTTCAATACTTTCTTATTCTTTTAAATGCTTACTTCTTGTAGCTGATTTCAAGATCCAAATAACTTACTGTCTTTAAAACCTTCTTTCACTAATCACTTAAGAAAAGAGAGTATGTGTATATTACTCCTTGAAAAAGTTTTGTTACCATTACTTGGGGGCAGTATAGAAGATCTAGAAGAATGGATCTGTGTTTTATTTTTTCTAAAAGCCTTTCTAGTGAAAGGTGAATATCTTCTGTAATTCAAGTGGACTAGGAGTTTCCTATGTCAATACTTGTAAAACATCCAAATTTTTCCTTTTATATCCTACTTAGTCCTGACGTTTTTCTAATAAAGAGTAAATTCAAATGATTATTTTAAGATTGGTCTGTCTCCCACTGAAATTTGGCAAAAATAAGCCATGTGGTACTAGTTAATAGAGTCCAATATAAGTACTAAAAGGTTAAAAAGCTGGAAAAAAATTGAGAAGTCTACTACCTGATCAATTTAAGAGATTTTTTTAAAAGAACTTCCTGTAATCTTTGAGGCAGAGCCAGACTAAGTATAAAAAAGGAAATGAAAACAGGGGTTATGGAACCAAAATAAGAATGAGCAGTGAGGTGTGATAGAGAAAAGGAGCTAGTGGTATACGCCCAAAAGATGTCAGTGCAAAAGTCCCCATCTTGAAAGTGAAGTATTAGTTCTTGCTAAGGTTCTAATATTATAATGAATGACAGAATAAGTTTGTTGGGCTTTCTAAACTGCAGTTGAAGGTAAACAAGAAGGGGTGAAAGACAGTGAGGTATTTTCTCCTGGTCAGACTGAAGACATTTCTTCAGTATCCTGGGACATCTCTTCCAGTCATCTTAGTACAGAGAATGTCTTTGAAAGCTTCTAATCATCCACATCCTGCTGAACACATCTGAACTGGATAAATTCAGTAGGTGTCAGTCAAGAGTGTGGGCCAATACATCTCATCAAATATCTTCATTACATTTTCCATCTTCCTCTGGCTATATTTGTTTATCCCCAGATTCCTGTTTTGAAATTTTTCAAACTGACATAAAATTTGAAAGACTAATACAATGAACATCTGAATACCCTTCACCTTTTATTCACCATCTCTCTCATTCTCAGACATTTTTCCTGAATGATTCAAAACTTGGTTTCAGAAATCATGACACCTCACCCCTGAATATTTCATCATGCATCTCCTAAGGATAAGAACATTATCCTAGAAAAGAAAATTATCAATACCATCATGTGAAAATGTACCAAATTTCATATTTTCCATGTGAACATGTACCAAATTACTCCAAATATATTATTTTATACCTTTTTAAAATACAAGATTCAGTGAATGTTGAAGCATTGCTTTTGGTTGTTGTGTCCTATTAGCCTTTTTAAATTTATGTTGCTTTATTTTTCAAGACATTAATTTTTTGAGGAATACAAGCAGTTATTTTGAAGAACAGATCATATTTTGAACTTTCTGATTGCTTTTTCATGAATAAATTCATGTTAAACATATTTCAAAAGAGTAACACAGGTTATTTGGTATGATATATTACATCACATTAGGAGCACAAGATATCAGATTATCACACTACTAAAAATGTTGTTTGATTGGTTAAGGAGTTGGCTGCCAGATCTATTTATATAAAAGTACATTTCCCCTATACAATTCAATTAGTAAGTAATTTGTGGGAGTAAATCACTGAATTTGGCTGAATATCCTATTTTCAAATCACATGTCACCTAAAAGATTAAGTAGCCACAGAGAGGTTCCTTGCCTAATCTAGTTACTACATTGAAGGCTGCCAATGGTGATTTCCTAATTCTGCTGTTTCTACTACATTCACTAATTGATGTTTTTTCTGGGGGGAAAAAAGTGCTTTAATTTGTAGCCCCCACGCACTATCTCACAGGTATCGCTACCAACTCATAGATATTTGTATCGGTGTGTTATTATCTATTGCATGGATCTTTGATGCTCACATTGTCCAACTGTGGCCAGTGGGAGCCCCTTCAAGTTGTCTTTCATATCATTTTCAAATAACCTTTTTGTTTCTGAGCACCTCTGCTTTCTGCCACAGGATTTTCCAGGCTCATCTTCTGTTTTTCCTGTCTCAGACCAGAAGTCAGCCACTTCAGCCATTTCTCAATTGAGTTGCGGTTCTTTTCAATGGGGAATGAAATTTAGAACTCAGCTCTTAATGCGAGATATGCTCCTTAATAATGGGGTATCATTGCTTTGAGATTTTTTTCAGTAGGCAGATTCTGTGTACATGTGTGTGTGTTGCACTGTGTCATTTTCTTATGTATTGATACAGCTCCACTGGGTAGTAAATTTTATCAATATTTTTTATAGACTTTTTTAAAAACAGTTTTAGGTTTACAGTAATAATGCTTTCCCTATTTATATTCTGGAGTGGATGAAAGGACAAATAAAATAATATATACCATGCCCTTTGAAAGATATAAACTGCTATAAAAACTTAGGTAATTGCAAATGTTATTACTCATATATTTTAATAATTGATCTGATATTTTGGCTTTCAAAACATGTCCCAGAAATTTTCTTAATTTGTCTCTATTGCTAGATGTTGATGCTTATTTGCTCTGAGTTAAAAATATCACAGAATTTAACAGTGTCATATGTTCAATCTTGCGTGCTTCTTATAAAGTTAGAAATTTAAATTTTAAGGGGCCCCCTGTAGCCTAAGACATAGGCTGGCAGTGGCAGATTTGGAGTATAAAGGTTTTTGCTGTAATGCTGGCCCTCACTCCAATCAGTGGACTGGGTTTCTCATCACATTTTTCACTCCCAGTGAATTCCAGTATGTCAGGATACTCTCAAAAAGCATTTATAATCATAGTGCAAGTCATAAGACAGGTTATTAATAAGTGATTATTTCTCATAACAAAGAAGCTTGTTATAATCAAAGCTATTGCTTATACTTACAAGAATGTTCTGCTTAAGATGAAGTTTGTTCCCATTTTTAGCAGAGTTTGAGTAAGTATGGGTAATTAGAATATAAAAGTGGATAAAGTGACAAAGAATGCCTGGTGGGGTTCAGATACCAACCCAAAACACTTAACTTTCTCAGTCTCAGCTGCTGCTATAGACACACCCCCCCACTGTGAAAGATCACCTTCATAGAGACCTGAAACAAAAATGCCATAATCCTGGAAGTGCAAGAGACCTTAGAGACATATAAGTAAGTTAATCTGCAAAAAATGAAACTGAGACAGTAAGAAACTGTTTGGCCCAAGCTAGAGTCAGGTTTCCAGACCCCAAGTCCGGAGCTGTTCTTCTGTATGGACCTGTCTGTAGAGCAGAGGTGGACATTAGTTACTTGTTTAGGGATTAAATTAAACAGTAAAGTGGTAAACAGAATATAACCTGGTTGGATGTGGGACAGAGTGAAAAGACAAATGAGAACATAAAAATGAGAAAATGGGTTTCTTCCAGATTCTTAACTCATTCACCAGAAATCATGACCCTAAAATTTGGCTCTTCAAGGCTGCAGTGATTCTGTGATTCCAGTTGATGTTCCAGACATGGAAAGGAATGTTCTTTAGATACTAATATGAAAATGTCCTAATATAGAGGGTTCACTACTGCCACCAAAACTACCTGTCCCTGGGCACTCTGCTGTCTGCAAGAGTATCCTTACCCTATGGTGCTTATATACATGGACCAGGGTGATGCCATGCCCAGATCCTAGAACATAAGCCCTTGATAATGGCTTTCTCAGAAAACACTGTTGTTCTTGAGAACAACATATTAAACTCCTAAGAAAGGTCAGTAATAACTGAATCTCCCCTTCCTTTTAGGATCATTAAGGGTCACAGTACAGGGGGGAAAAGAGTGTTCTTGTCGAATAAAAGCACAGGAAAATCTATGAAGAAAATTAAAAATTACATCGAAAGTACATACAAGCAAAACAAACACAGGTTTTTCAAGGACATATAAAACAACAACAACAACAAAAAAAAAACCTATTAAACATATTCAAAAGTGACCTGTGAGCAGAAGAAAAATCAAATGAAGGATAAAAATAATAGGTGATAGCAAAAAAATTAATAAGTATAAAGTCTTTGGGGCAGTACTAACTAATGACAGAGGTGGTATTCCCCTACAAGAAATACCAATTTATTATGCATATCACTTGACCTGACTACATAAAAAACGAGTAAGATGTCAAAATCGTTAGGTCCTCGGTACGAATTTGTGCCAAAATGTTACATTCTATGGTTTTTGCAAGTGTTCTGAGGGGGCTCTTTTAAAGCACAGATCCCTGTGAATGACTGCATTTAAATAGGAGTGAACTGAGAATGAAAGAAAATCGTGCCAGCTGAAACAAAATGTTGAGTTTAATTTAATTCATAAGGTATCAGAGATAATTATAAACTGACCACTTTGCTTTATTTTTAAAAACAGCTCCTGAGAATATTAGCATAACAATAATTTGTATGTATGAGGCCAGTGGGGAATGTGGCAGAAAACGAAGTCAATACTGTGTACCCTCTTGGTTCTGCCAGCTTTTAATTCTAAACTAGGGAAATGAGGGGCCTGAAATTAAGTCTAGGGTTTAACCCAGAAAAGTATGAGGAAAGAACAAAGAGGCAAGAGGAACCAGGAAGCCAACCCACAGGAAAGATGCTTTCTGCCAACAAGGAGTTTTTTCCTTGCAGGATGAATGTATACATCTAGGAAATTCAGCAGCATGTTTAATTTTTCAGATGACTATTTTAAAAATTAAAAAATAAAAACATGGGAAATAGTCATATACATCAAAATATATTGCCCTTGGAATCTGACAGATGTTGTTGTCATAAATTTTAAAGCTTAATGCAACTTTCAGCAAAAGTTCTTATTTGATACCCTTTCACCTTTCCCCACACTCTATGAAGAGCCTGTTTTCAGCAGTTTTCATTTCTGTTCATATATAAGGTATTAGCTCACTCTTCTTCCCCATTGGCCTCTGGCCTTGAGAGAGACTCTTAAATAATAACGCAGGAGGAGAGCAATAAAGGGAAGCCCTTGTCTTTCCTCTTCCCCCTGAGATGTCACACCAGCTCATCCAATAACTCTTCATTCAAGAAATTCAGTGCAGAAAACAGATCGTGGGCAGATTCTTGAGCCACAAGAATTGGCTACATTCTAAACCATTTTGGGGACATAGTAACAACTACCTTCTCAGAGTTAACACCAGAGAAAAGCTCCAAGGGGCATCTTGACATATGGAGTAAAAGTCAGAATAGCCCCTATGCACCATGGCTATTTGAATCTTATGGGGGAGCATTAAAAAAACATACCCATGCTCAAGTTCACTCCAAACTAATTAAATCAGAATCTCTGAGGGTGTTGGTTGGCCTATGTATTATTAAATCCCCTTAGGTAATTGTATTACAAAGCCAAGGGTAAGAACTGGTATTCTAGAAGATCCAAGGAACAGATAATCAATGTAATCTAGATGCTTATTAAGGATGGTTTTCTAACAAAACATTTATTTAGTGGCTAATCAAGGCAGTTGAAATGGAGAATTAACCCTAGGCTTTGTCTTACTGCATTTTTTTTAGATCGCAGCTGGGTGCTAATTCACCCATCAGAGTGGCAGACTGCAGATGCAGGCTGAGAAGATGGGACAAAGCATGTGGGAGGTGGGTGAGGTGGCCGGAGAGAAGCAATGCACACTCCGCAAAGCAGGGTTTGTGCTTGTTCATCTTTGAATTCCCATCACCGAACATACATATCAAGTGCTGCACAGAGTGGGTCCACAGTAACTACCGCAATGTCACACATTTGTCAGGGTAAACTTATTTTTTTTCTGGGTTTCCAATGGGTGTAAATTCTAAAGGGATTTCCTCCTGAAAACCAGCATCCTTTCAGTAAGCATCTCCAGCCATGGCTGTACAGACATGTTGTCTACATGGGACTGGCTGATAATTCGGTGCCTCTTAAAATGGGTATTCACTTTAAATGTTGGCTGGCCATTGTTTAGAAGAGAAGCAGAGACTCTGTTGGGACACTGAGAAGAGCTAATGGTAGTAATTTGGCTTTCTTCCAGTTCATGAACAAATCAGCTCTTGATCCAAATTTGCATACTTCATCTTGCAAAACAAAAGCCCTTTACCTAATTAATAGTGGTAATAGTGATCTATTGTCATTTAAACTTGTTGCTGGAAGTGTCACCTGCACCATCCCTAAGAACTTTATTAGTCTTCCTACTAATTGTATGAGCATTTTCCCTCAAATGGAATATGGGAGATAGAATTTGATGCCTACTTTATCTTTCCTTGATTCCCCAGGGACTTAGATGAGCCCTGCATAGATTGGTACCTTGCGGATGGCACATTTTTGAATCCACCTTGTTTTCCCAGTTTATTATCAACATCAACCATGCTATCTAGCAGAGCCTCAGATATTTCCTGGTTCCTATTGAAAAATCCCAAATCCCTTGCCAGGACCTCTGTTCACCTTCAAGTTTGTCCACCCTGAGGCATTACTCAGATTCCTTACACTGACTCCAGAACAATCAGTCACCCGCTCTTCTTCCTTAAAAACTCTGTGCCTCTATCATACTGTAATATTTGACTTGTCAAAAACTTCAGCCCACTCTTTGCCACCTGTGATCTTTTGTCTCTTTTACAAAAATATAATCTAAAAGGTTTACTTCAAACGCCATCATTTAATAACTTTTCTGTACTATTTGGTAGTGCTTTTGTAGCTCTCATACTATTTTACTCCATGTGGATGTGGGTCAATATTATTTGGGGTCTTTTAGTTCCAAGTAATATAAAATGCATTCAGACTGGCTGAAACAATAATTTTTTTTATCTGAGAAGTCAAGAAGTAGGACATACTTCCAGCAGGGTTAAAGAACTTGAGTTCCAAATATCTGTAACTCTTCAGTTTTTTCACTCTGTTCTCCTCCATGTGTTGGCTTCATCCTCAGAGATGGCTTCCTTCATGGTGGTAGGGTTGGCCAGCAACCATAACTTTACCAGCATAACTTCCTCCTGCACATGTGACAGTTACAGAATACAATATCCCATTATAATTAAAAAAAGAAATCTTGAGTTTGCAGCTGAGTGACCCCATTTCCCAAGAGTTCCTGTAACAAAGGAAATATCATGCAATGATTGGTTCATGCTTGAGTCAGTCACTGTAGGGTTTGACTTAGACCAGGGGCCAGCACTGCTGCAAACTGCTCAGGCGCAAATGCAGCCAACAGTTTTTGTAAATAAAGTTTTAGAGGAACACAGACACACCCATTTGTTTATTTTTTCACTGTGGCTGCTACAAAGGCAGAGGTGAATAGTGAAAGAGACTGTGTGGTTCCACAAAGCATAAAATATTTACTGAAAAAGTTTGCCAACCTTGGTTTACACCAGGTTAGGATCATCCGTGAAACTGGGCTTGAGGTTAGTCCTCAAATGTCTGACTGCTAAATAATGAAAGAAGGAAGGGGCTCAAAAGGAAAATCCATGTCTTATTAGGGAACAAAAAGGAAGAGAGGTTCCTTGACAGCACTGACCAAACTTAACTCATTTTCATACTTCGCTCAATGCTTTGAGTTGGATTAAGTCAATAATTATCTGTAGAATTGCTAAATTGAATTGAATTACTGCTTTCTCTCCTGTTAACTTCCTCTTTGGCTTCCTCTGGGAATATAGATATTGAATACTCAAGAAATTCTCTTGGGTATAAAGCAGTTTCTCCAGTTTGCTGCCTCCATTGCTTTGTTGAAGGAAATTATGGGATTCGACACTGAATTCATAATCACCACCTCTGTTTATGTGCCCAAGTCAACCATAAACCCTAAAAATACTGCAGAAACTCCAAGAAGGAAGAAGGAAATCATACCATATTTTTTTAGAAAAAAATAAGACTGAAAATTCTGTAATTACACACAGTAATTTTTTTATGTGTGAAACTTAACAAATGTGGGTCAAGTTTAAATGTATATTCTTCTTTTTACAGTTCTGTAGCAAGTCAGTATTTTCATGAAAAAAAAACCAATTATGTCCATAAATTTTAGTTTAGAAAATGTTAGCTTGGAAAAGCATGTAATAGTTTAATATTTATATTTCTGCCATGAGGAAATCATACCTCACTGGAACATTTTAGTATAAATAGGCACATATTTCTAAGTTAATTTAATTATTAAAATGCCAATTGTATCATGAAGTCAGTTTATCAAATATCATTCCTGTTTGGTTGTTAGCAGGTATATTTTAGCTTACAGATTGATCTTTCTCATAAAATACTGATTTTGAAAGGGAAGGTAATGGAATAAGGACAGAGGATGGGAGATATGCAAAAAATACCTATTAATTGTAATAAAAATTACAGCAGTGTAAAAATATTTGTTGTCCTAAGATCCAATATATTGCATGTGAATATCAAGTTGAAAATACAAAGGGAAGATATTCTAATTTTCCAAACTAACTGCATAATTTCATCAAATTTCATGAAATTGATTAGATGAGAATTTGATGCCATAAATAACTCTAAGTTCAGAATGCTGCAATTTTTAAGGATTAAAATACAAGAGAGTTCAAAACTGAGCAGTTCTGTTTGACATTTGGATTGTCATTTACTGTTCAGTTCCCTGTTTCATCACTCTAATGGAACAAGTATTCTCCAACTGCAAATTGGAGAAGATTGCTCCCCCATCTCAACAACATGCCACGAAGGGAAATGTCCTGCCTCATAACACCTAATTTCTTGTCTTCCTATGTTGGTTATGCATTGCCCACAGTGGATTTCAAAACAACTTTGAAATGTTGTGATATTAGAATCTCATTACCTGATATTTACCACTGACTTCCTTCCATCCGAAATACAATTTTATGTCCTTAATTTGTGTACATAAACAAACTGCTTCCAATACCCAAATCTACTTGCACACTGTGGAATTGGTTGTAACTCTGATTTTCAGTTGTTCTGATTCACTGTGGCTCTTTAGAGCTGCCTCCAGAGAGGCAAATGTTCTGTTTCTTCCTTGTAAATGGTAACCCACTGTTGTCTGAAGGCTGTTGTCTAATTTGTCTGTTTTTACAAAAATGCACAGCTTGTAGGCACTATAGATTTTTTTGAACACAGAAACTTTTACTTTGGTTTACACATTCCATTTCCTCAAAAACCACCTTTAACCTTTAAAACTTTTCATCACCAGTAATTTTCATGGTTCCCATCCACATGTGTCAGTTTCTGACTTTCCACACATCAGACTTACAGCTGTTCCACCTATTTTGTAAAACACCAAAAATTAGGCTGAAGATTATGTCACTTCCCTCTCCCTGAGTTGTTTTATGTTCCCATCTAACTTACCTGATCTGGTCCTCAAGTAGTCACTTGGGCTATGCTGAAACGTCCTTTTACATTGAACTAGTTAGTATTCACCCATCAAGACTTACCACTCCCTTTTCTCTCCCCTTTTGCTTACCTCAGTCTACACTTTGTCCTCAGAATGAATAATCAGAAAAGATTTATGTTAATATTACTTTACAATTTAGATGTCATTATGTTTAACATTCTATCACAGATGTAATAGATTGTATGTAGTTTTTAGTAGTTGCTTTCTCAGATGAATTATTGTTAAACAAAGGCTATGGTCCACTGCCGTTTAAACTTCACCCACATAAACCAGGAAGAGGAGAGAGCCATGAAGTGGGACCTTTGTATTTGAAGTTACACTGAGATGCAAATAAGGGCTTTGACTTTGTGTGTGTGTGTGCCTGTCTGCCTATCTATATGTGTGTCATTGTGGGCACACCTAAGGGAATCCGAGTGACAAAGAATGTGGAGTTAGAAACTAAGAAAATGTATCAATAAAGGATAGTTAAGTATGGAGAGGAGTGGATTTACACGGTTTAGCCTCACAGATGTGTTAAATGAGTGTCAAATGAAGGAGTTTACAGATAAGATAAAGTAGAATTTCTTGCTTACTGCAGCAAGATAAAGATGAGATAAAGTAGAATTTCTTGCTTACTCTATGAGTAAGAGTCTTGAAGGGAGAAGAGCAAGATCTGATTTATTGGGATTCCAAAGTCTGGTTTAAGGAAGGTCTTTCAATGGAAAGCCTTGAATAAGAGTGAGTAAAGATCTTGGTATAATAGTTTAGGACTGGTAGAAACAGCAAGGAAAGGATTTTGAGATGACAGGTTCAAAGAGTGTTAGGGAGTAAATAGCCCACCAATACTTTCTGTGAAGAGTTCATGAATCCTTCAGGAAATTCCTAGAATGACTAATAGAGTTATCTGCAACTGATATTCCTGGCCAAGAGTCTCCTGGAATAATGAAGTCATACTGATACAGATGGAAAAGTAATACTAGATCCCAGATTTATAATTTCTGTAATCGCTTACCTTCTCTAAGTGCCATTTTCCCTGTCTATAAAATGGGAATACTATTTGCCTTGCAGTTTCTCTTATGAAGATGAATGAGATACTTGTTAAGTTCTGGCTCAGTACTCGGCACGCAATAAGTCTTCAACAGATACTAACTTTCCTTCCCTCCTTCCTAATTTCTGGCCTCTGCTCCAAGGAATCAACTAGCATTTATTTATTTATTGTTATTCTTTTTTTTTTAATAACTGTAAATTTGTACCCTTTGGTAACCTTCACCTATTTCCCCTGCCCCACCCCAGCAACCACCATTAACTCTGATTCTATGAGTTCTCTTTTTTTAGGTTCCACATACAGGTAATATGAGAGAGTATTTTTCTTTCATATGTGACTTATTTAAATTAGCCAAACGCCCTCAAGTTTCATCTATCTTGTTGCAAATGGCAGGATTTCCTTATTTTTTATGGAAGAATAATATTCCATTGTATATACACACCACATTTTGTTTATCCACTCACCTGTTGATGAACACTTAGGTTATTTCCATGTCTTGGCGATTGTGATAATGCTACGGTGAGCATGAGGGTACAGATCTCTCTTCAAAATAATGATTTCATTTCCTTTGAGCATCCAGAAGTGGAATTGCTGGATCATGTGGTACTTTTATTTTTAATTTTTGAAGCACCTCCTTAGTGGCTACATCAACTTGCATTCCCACTAACAGTATACAAAGGCTCTCTTTTGTACCCATTTCCTTCAACCAGTTTTTAAATATAACTCCAAATTTCTCTCTATCCTCTTCTCTACATCCCAGGGCTTCTATAAATAATGACACAACCCTCCCAATGGTTCTTTTACTGGATGCTGTGAAAAATAAGAACATGAGATCTTTTCATTTTAAACTTTTAGTTCTCATCACATTGGGGGAAATAGATGTGAGGGAGTTGAACAAGTTCCAGATAGTTCAGGAAAATCTGTGTCCTAGTTATTCCCAGATTTATTGAAAAACTCAGGCCAGAACTTTCTTTTACTTGAGCTTGCCAACTCATTTCTTAAAAGTGTCCCAAGGAGTTTTATTCATATTTTTTTAACTGACTGATAACAGCTTAATATTTTACCTATAGCAGGGGAATGTGCATACCAACTGAGAGATTAAATATACAAATGAACAATGACCAGCCCATATATGGCAATAGAAATCTGACCCACAGTCTCTGGAGCAATAGTCCAAGAAGTTAAACTACAACTTCTGCAGTAATCATTGGCCCAAAAAGGTCAGGACTTGGTCAATGACTGTCAGCTTTTTGCATTCCTGTCAAAATCAGAATCATTCAAAGAAAGCCAAATGTGATCCCTAAAACAATCATATAGATACTGTTATTCTAATTAGTCTACCTACTATGCCAACAATGTCTAATCAGAGCATACCTATGGTCTACCCCTCCCCTTTTTTTTTAAACTGCACTGCTTTCCCATTCTCCAGTCTTTGAGTTTCTGCCAAATACAAGTGACTCCCTTGCTATATAGCAAGTACTAAATAAATAGCCTTTGCTTATTCTCATTTAGGCAATCATTTATTTATACACAATAAGCCTACAGCAAAATTCAGAGTCCCCAGTCACTTCCAGAGAGCCACTTCCTGAACAGGTCACTCAAGTGTGAGCCCTGATTTCCTCTTGTTCTTGCAACTTTCATTGACTTAGGTGCACTCAATAGGAGAAAGCCACATTCTTCCCCATTGAATCTCACCAGAAGTCAGTGATTAACATGCAAGGCTTTCTTCATCACCCAGTCAGCAAAGTTCATGTTGAAGTCTCACTGATGGAACCCCTTGAGTTCAAAAATGTATCTCTAAGGAGGAGGCCTCAGGTACTAGAGCATTAGTGGATAGTAAAGAAATTTAGCTGATGAAACAAAGCAGTCTATCTCATGCTTACTGTAAGTCAGGTTTAGGATAACACACCTGATTTAGATCCCCATTTTCTTTGGCCAGAGGAACATCCAAGTGCCTTCTTAGGTTTGAATAGATATTTTTTATGAGATTTAATTCTCAAAGAAATCCTGTGACATCAATAGATGAGAACACCAAAGTTTAAATACCCAAGCATGTGCATAGACAGCTGATAATTATCTGAATGACTACTAAAGACAAAAAAGAGGGATTCAAGTCCTGATTGTCTGATGTCCAATGCTCTTTCTGTTACACCCTAACAAAATACATAGTGTGTTTCCCCAAGAACAATTTCACATGAGAAACCAATTAAGAAGCTCATAGAAATGTGGACATTTTGAGATAAATCAACATATGAATTTACTTAGTTATTCCATAGTCCTAGATAGAGGAGGGGACCTTTATGATCTTTTACTGCTATGATAGCCCTTACCACACTGTTCTGTAATCACTGGATAGTCTTCAGTGTCCACTTGAAGTTAGGGATTATGTCATTTTCTTTTTGGGTCTCAAATCTTTAACAGTTTGTAACACATAACAGACATACAATAAATGTTTGCTGAATGAATGTAGAAATTTGTGAGGAAATCCAAAGATTTGAGACCAAGAGCCACACCTATATTAACTAGCAGTGGAAGGATAGTTAACCTACCTAGTACTTGTACTGGGTTTCTGTTTTGCAACCATTTTTTCACTGTTATTCCAAGTAGTCTTTTTTAGACATTGTTTTAAATAGTCACTCCGCCATGAAATTTCACCACATACAAACTGTATATGTGTTTACCTGATATATGTATATCCATGTTTTACACATAAAGAGATTAAGTTTTTTATCCTCCAAGAACCAACATTGCCCTCATTGAAAATACCTTTACTACATACATGATTGACATTTATCTCAGTTACAAAATATTATAATTATTTGACTTCCTAAGTTTTAAAAGTTGTTACAAATGATGTTTTAGTCTTCAGGGAGGTGGGGAGCTGTATGAAGACTGTAAGAGGTGACTGATAGCGAGAACTATAGATCAGGGAAAGGGACTAAACTTATTCTTACCGTGTATAACCAGGCCTCTTTATTCTAAATCTGGATAGTGCCTTTTGACCAGGGATCAGAGTACAAGCAGAAATACTGTAATGATAGTACTTTCTGTTTTGTACCATCTCTCTCCCACAGGTCCACATACTTGCAAGCCTCACTCAGAAATATTACATGAAAGGAGAAGCCTTCAGTCATGAATCAGGTTCTGGAGTGAGGAAGACAAAGTTCTTAAAAGTAAAGTCCTCAGCAGGGACTCTAACCTAGCATCTTTAACTGAGCATTCGGATTTTGCCCTAAGTATTTATACTCATCTCTGGCAGTCTCTTGGCTTAAGAAGTAAGCATATTCCTACAACAGACTTATTAATAATTTGTGCCTGGATTTATATGGCATTCCAACTGAATAAGAATTAAAAGAACAATTTTCCCCCCTCAACACAACATGCTTCTCTGAAATTATATAGGTTCATTTTTACCTCCATATACAATAAATTCAGTGATTTTTCCTATCTCTGTTTCTCTTTCCTTCATTGCCTCAGAATTCTCCAGTATGATTGATGGACAAATGAAGTCTACAGCAAATCCAAGCTATATCATAATAGGTCATGATGGAACTTTAGAATGATACTGGCTTCAAAAGTATTGCCATGGTAACTAGCAAAATTTAGATTTGAATGCAGTGAGAGAAAAGGGCTGTCTCTCAACAAACAAAAGAAAAAAATAACAGTCAATGATGTAGTGATCATGCCTTAGTAACCTGATTAACAGAGCTCTCCATAAGGGGTATCACTCAGTGGCAACATTGTCCTTCATTTCCTTGGCATTGAAAGAAATAAACAGGGTGACAAATAAAACAAACTATGACTGGGTAATAGGCTAATAAGTACTGGGGTTATAAAATCTAGTATTTAGTGTTATTCTGCAGTGACTTCACTTCAAATGAACATTTTGTAGGGGTTTAAATTGAAGTATATTCCAGCAACAGAAATGTCACAACCCTGGTTTAGTCTACCTCCAGTAATTCTAGTTCATGAATGTCACATGTCTCTGCTAAACATAATCTAAGCCTGTACTCCTCTCACCAAACTTCCCTAAACAAGCCAAATTATACTAATTCCCAGAAGTTTTCTTCAGATAATCCCCTCATCTCCCACTCAACCAAATGGGCTTTCCACACATTTTGTCTTTTTTTTTCTTTTTAAGTGTTCAGATTTTCGATTTTGTTGTACAAATCATTAGAAGACACTTGCTATTAGAAGATATATGTGCTCTTGCATATTTGATGATGTTGTTTTGAATTTGGAACCATCCTGTTTGAAAACAGCAGTTGCCATAGGAACAGGTTTTCCAACTAGATCTTACAAGGAGAAGTATGTCATAAATAATTGGCAGTGCCCTGAGGGAGCTGTTAAACACCCAAAGAAAGGCAAGAAAAGAAAAAGAAGAGAGCCGCCAGAGGACAGCCATACAGTGGCAATCTATAAAGGAAAGGCAAGCGCTGCCTAAACACCCTGGATTCCGATTAAGGTAATAAATTAAACTTTCGGATTCCAAATCAATACCCGAAATGCAGTGCTGAGTTAATTCTAGCACAGAGTTAAAAGAAAGGTGGTCATAAATAAAAGACAAGAATCACATTCTCTATTAATAACTCTCCTATCCAAGAGTGAATTAATGGCACTCAGTTCCCTGTTACATAAATGTAAGAACATAACTCAAAAAGAGCATATATTATTGTTCAAAGAGTCATTCTTAAGTGCAAAGATTTCTCTTCAGGAAGAGTGCTCAGTCATGAACTTGGCAGCTGGGATGCAGCGACCAGCCTGGTGGTGTGGTGGAGCAATGAGGGGAACTGGGATTCAGGCCCTTCGCTCTGGGCTCTTCTGTTTTCTGCAGAGGGTGTTGATTTTTCATTTTCTCTGTATCTCTCTTTTTTTCTCCAAGCCTTCCCCTTCTGCTTTAATCTGTAGCTCTAGGTGGAGGTATAGTTCTCTGACTTTACATAGGGAATGTTGTCACTTGGGATTTAAATCTAGTTGTATGGAACAGAAAATTTCTGGCCTGTCTGTAGAAGTCCTGAGGTCAAAAATGTATACTGGAGACCTGGAGCTTTTACGGAAAAGAGAAAGCTAATTAATCTCACACATTTAAGAGATGGCCCTAAAGGACTCTCTTTACATGGACCCTGCCCTACCTTTAGTTGAAAACTGAAAAACAAATCATATCCTGACTCCGCACCCAGAGTTACTCCTTCACATTCAGGCTCTCCTTGGTTCGGGAAGCCTTCAGGGCGGGCTGCTCGCTGTATGAAGCACTGCAGCAGGCACATGCACACAGCCCCTTTCCTCAGGTCCCGTTACACAGCTGCAGCATGCTGGCTTTTTGTTAGACATTACTGTATAGTGGGGAATTCAACAAGAAAATTCAGACCACATATTTAGACAAGTTTCTAAAGTCCCTGATGGCAAGAATACTCCCAGTCCCTAAGTCGTCAGAAGATACATGTCCTCGCTTTCTTTTCCTTTCTCTGCTGATTTCACATGGTGAATGTGGCTTATGCAAGAGTCAAGATGCAAAATTCTGAATTTTCATCCAAGGGGTTTTATTTTCTATACTGTAGAGAAAGGATTATTAAGCCAAAGATTTTAGCAGCATTACGGCAACTTTTTTTTTAGTTTAGAACCAGAGAAAAGGGCAGGCAAAAACAGTCCTTTGAAAATAAACTGTATTACTTGAATTACAAGGAGGATGAAGGAAGAGGAGGAGGAAAAGGAGGAGGAGGAAAACATGGCAAACTTTTTGTAAGGTTTTCCATAGAAAGACAGAACTTCCTAAAGTTCTCCATAGTGAAGCCCAGGATATATAGTGGATGAAGATTCTTTTTTAAAGTCTAGGAGCGCTGCAATTGCAAACCATGTGGCTGAGAATTCTCTTAATGTACCAATGTGAGTATGTTCGAATAAGTAAACAGATAAAGCATATCTGATCTCAGAAAGAAACCAGAATAAATTAGGACGAAGATACTGCTTTCAAGCCACATATGATTAAGAATTTCATGAGCTTTGAGAAACAAGACTTGAAAATACAATGTATTAAGTATTTATTTATTGTTAAAATGAATTATAAATTTTTATTAATATTAATTTTAAATAATATGGTTTAATTGTATATAGTTTCATTCTGTTTCATGTGAAGTGACAACAGACTGAAATAGAAATGCACATTTGGGAGTATATAGCACAAAAAGACGATGGATTTGAAAATCATCATTAATATAGCTAAAGATAGATAAAGATGGTTTGTGTTTAAAGCAGTACCTTGAAAACAAAGACTGAACAACAGAATAAATAGAGCTGTTTGAGTTTTTATTTAAACAAAATGTCTCCCTTATAATATAGACAGCATAGAGATAGTTCTTGGTTTTTATCCAGTCTGACAATCTGCAAACTGGAGGTTTTAGTGCATTTTCATTTAATGTTATTATTGATGAGTTTGGATTTTGGTCTGTCATTTTTGCCATTTGTTTTGTATTTGTCCAATTTAGTTTTTGTTACTCCATTTTTCCTTTTCTGCCTCCTTTAGGGTTAGTTAAGTATTTTTTTTAGTATTCGGTTTCCCCTATTGCCTTTTTAGCCAAGTCTCTTTTTAATTTTTATTTTTTATTTTTTTGCAATTATCCTAGGAATTAGAGTTCATCTCATTTATTTATCATAATCTACTTTGAATTAATGTCTTCATGTAAACATGGTATACTTAAAGCATTGTGGTTCCATTTATTCCTACCTTTATGACTTTGTCATACATATAACATATGCATCTGTAGATTCTATAAATCCCACAACAGAGCATTATAAATTTTTCTTAAAATTATCATATGTCTTTTAAAAAAATTAAGAAAATAAAAGAAAACATATAGTATTCTGTATGTATTCACATTTGCCATGTATGGTACTTTTCATTACTTCCTGTGGACTGGAGTTTCCCTTTGAAGTCATTTTCCTTAAGTGTAGAAAACTTGTCTTAGCATTTCTTGTAGTGCAGATTGGCTGGAAATGAATTCTCTATGTGTTATGTATCTGAAAAACTTTTATTTGCCTTCATTCTTGAAGAATCTTTTTGTTGATGTAGCATTTCAGTTGACAGGTTTTTTTTTCTTTCTTTCTTTCAACACTTTATAAAGATAACATCCACTGATTCTGCCCTTTAATGTTTCTGATGAGAAGTTTGCAATCATTCTGCAAGTAATAGGTCATTTTCTCTCTGGCTGCTTTCACGACTTTTTTTCTTCATTTTGGGGTTCCAGCAGTTTAAATATGATATTTCTATGTGTAGTTCTCTGTTTTTGCTCTGATTGAAGTTTGCTGAGTTTCTTAAATATCTAAATTTATGTCTTTCACCCTGTTTGGGAAAATTTTGCCCATTGTTTCTTTAAATTTTCTTTTCCACTCCATTGTCTATTTCTTCTCCTTCTGATCCAATTACACATTTATTTGACCAACAAATAATACCCATGTGCCACTAAGGAGATCCATTTTAATTTTCCCATATGGATAAACATCATTTATTGAGTAGTCCTTTCTTTCCTCTCTATTCTGCAACACAAACTTCTTTAATTATCAGATTTCCATATATAAGCATGATTCCATTTTTAAGCCCAGTATTCTCCATTCTTCTCTTTGAGCTTATGGACCTCCTTTTTAGGGTGCTGCTGTAAGCATAGTCCCACTGCCTAGATGTTTTAGTCATTTTGCCTTTTTAAATTATCTGGCTTTAAATGCCAGTTTCATATTCACAAGAAAGAAAATCTGATGGGCCCAAGTAAATCAAGTATTTACTCCAAATTCCATCATCTGTGGTAGAGATCAGGGTTTGCACAGAGCACCGATATGGCCACTAGAGCCCACCTCAACCTCCAGAAATGGGGCAACTATTGTGGGAAAGACAGCTGACCCAGAGCCACTGCCGTGAGAAATGATCAGAAGCACAATACTATGGCCATATGCAATTACAAAGGAATTTGACTAAATTCTTTTCAGAAACTTCTCGTCAAAGAGCCCTAAAATAATTGTGATGATGAAATATTCTTTGCTTACCAACAAGATTTATTCAAATTATAATTGATAATATTCCAGATGATGCAATGGAAAGAGCATGTATGCATTGATGGTAGCAGTAGAAACTTAATTCTGTACAACTTTTCTACATAGCATATTAGCAGTATTTGTCAAACACTTTTAAAAGGTATATATCCTGTATTTGAATAGTTCTAAGACATTATGAGAATAATCATGGATTAGTGACAAGATGTGTTAGGTCAAATTCTTCATAAGCACACCACAAGACAAGGATATATTGCAAGTTATTTATTAAGGAAGTGCTCCGGGGAAAGGTGGTAAGCTAGTGGAAGAAGCAGGAGGAAGAAAAGGGAGAAAGCAAAGCAAGGGTGGAGCTGCAGGTAAAGCTTCAGGAAAGCTTCAGCTAATTCTTCAGGGAAACTTTGGAGTTGACTTCATGCCTCAGAATTGTCCCACCAGAGACAAAGTTCCTGTGCAGTCATATCCGGACACCTGCCAGTTATTGTCCAAGCACTGAATTTCCCAGCATTTAATGACATTATTACGACAGGTGTATTATTCAGAGTTAATTATAATAGCAAAGCAAAACAAAACTGAAATAATTATTTAACAGCTACAAAGGATAAATATAAAATAATATATGATGATTAAATGTCCAGTTATTAAAGAATATTTAATAAAATGGCAAAATGCATATATTTTTTAAAGTCATAATATGAAACTATATATATATGTATATGTATTGTGAGACAAATTATAAATAGGTGATGGGTAGATAGGAAGAGATAGATACACAGGAATAGTTATTTTTTCTACCTTATTCTCTGTATTTTCACAATTATTTATTATTATAAGTACAAGCTACAGATTTGGAGAAAGAAATTGAGAGAAAGAGTGAAAGCAAGTGAAAAAGACAGACTCTGCTTTAATATATATTAATGTAAATATGCAAATTGCATCAAGCTCAGTGCCAAGTCCATCTGGGATATGTCCATTGGAAACTATTTGGGACACAGTTCTCCCACCTCACCCCCACCTCATCTAACCAGCATCTGAGTAGTTGTTCCCTGGACAGTTTCACAGGACAGCACTTACACCACACTCTTTGATGTGGCACCCTGATGATTCTAAATGCTGTGGCCATGAGTGTGTGTGTGAGTGTGTGCAGTGTGTGTATGAGTCTACATGACTTAATTTCCGCAGAATAACTGAACAAAATTGTCCTGTGTGGTACATTGGAAATTGTGACCAGAGCCATTTCTATAGTGACCCTGGAGAAAATTGGACAAACTTTAGAAAGCTGAGTGAGCTACAGGGGAAAGAACTGAGCTGTTTCAGGTAACAACAGTTGGCCACAGGAAAGGCACTGAATGCCCATCTTTGGTGGTTTACAGTTGCTGGTGCACATTTCCACAGAAGAACCTCTGGCAAGCCCACTAGGGCAGCACCACACCTGAGCCAGTGTCCATGCCAATGGGCAGGTCATTTCTCTTAAAAGGCACATATTTGCTCTTTCTAATCTAAGTTATTTCAAGTCAAGTAAAGCCATTACTTAAACTAAAGGCCAAACTATATGATCAAAATCTTAAAATTAATTTGTTTCAAGCATTTCCTTTTACTGAAAAATACTCATTCACATTTGGATGTCTCAAAATTAGCCAAATGAACTTTTGTGTAACCTCACAATATGTGGCTGGAATTAGGCGGGGCATGAGCAATTTCAGCAAATGGGACTTTAAAAGTATATATGAGGAAGAGAAAATAGGAGTTTTAGATGGAAATGACTTTTTCACCCTTAAATATAGGGTTGGCACTTTCACATTACTGTACAATCCATTTAACATCTTGGGTAACAAGAACTTTATCATCCATGGCTTACACCTATTTCAAACAGCATTTTTCTGATCTTTTTTAATAATGAATTCTAAATTGTACCAGAATATGTAATAACATACACATACCAGACCACATCTCATTCCTTAACTTTAGGATGTATTTTACAATTGTAATAGTCTTTACAGTAAAGCAGCATCCAAAAATTCATTTGAAACTATGAATTATTATTAAAAATCACATTTTTATTGTATTGCCTCTAACAAAAAGCAGTATTTTTTGTTCTGAAGTTATTTAAAGATTATTATCCTAAAGATATGTAGCAGGAGCATCATCCTAACTATTGGTTGGGCATTTGCTTTGAAAAGAAAAGCTACCCTTTTTCACTGTATCAATTGGCCAGAGCTACCGTACAAAGTAGACTGGCTGGTATAAACAGAAATGTATTTTCTCACATTTCTGGAAACTAGAAATCTAAGATCAAGGTGTTGGCAAGGTTAGTTTCTTGTGACGTCTCTCTCCTTGGCTTGTAGATGGCAGTTTCTACCTTTTGTGTACACGTAGTGTTCCCTTTGTATCAATCTGTGTCCCTTTGTTCCCTTTGTATCCATCTGTGTCCAAATTTATTCTTCTTCTAAGGAAACCAGTCATGTTGGATTAGGGCATACCCTAATGGCCTCATTTTACCTTAACTACCCATTTTAAGACCCTGTCTCCAAATAGTCATTGTTCTGGGGTACTGGGGGTGAGGACCTTAACATATGAATTGGGGGTTGGGGAAGACACAATCAGACCATACAGTCACCTACTAGCACATGGCATTTCTCAAAGAAAAGTAGACCTGTTCCTGACTTGCACTTGTTGACTACAGAAAGGTTAAGCCATAGGGCCCTAATTGTCAAACAGGACAGAACTAGAGTGACACACACAGAGCCATAAAAAAGGCAAACACCCAAACTACTTATCTGCCTATGTCTTCTCAACCAGCACCTCAACAAGCCCCCACCTCTGAGGAAGGACAAGCCTTTGTAACAGAACAGGCTGGGTGTGAGGGTGTCATGGTCTTGGCACTTGGAACTAGCATAGAGTTCCAAAGACATCGGCATCATCAGCTGCCCCCTAACCACCACAAGTTACCAAGTTAAGTAGTAGATATGGAGGATAAAAAATTTATCGATGAATGTTACCTTGTTTCTCCAAAACAGTAGAAGTTCTAATCAAGGTTAAAGTTGTTCCAGGTTTATTGTTATGCTTAGTTATCCTAAAAAAGGAAGTTTGTTTTAATTTTTAATTTTTATACATTATTCCCCTTTTGTGAATCATACCGTTCCTTCATGTTCTCAAAATCCTACTTATTTTCCAAGACCTAACAGCAATCCCACCTCTGGTGAGATTTTTGTCAAATACTTTACCTTAGATTTCTCTTTATCTCTTCACTTAACATTCAGTGCTACATAATTTATTCCTAAATGGTTTTTGTTTGATTTATATTTCACTAGTTGTGTTGCTCTCAGCCAGACAATAAAATTAAAAAGGGGTAAAGACTATAGTTTCTCATCCTTTGTATACAGCAGTCATTATAGATGAGGGAATATAATAGGTTTGAATATATGTATGCATGACTAGTAGACTGGAATACATCCATCACTACCATTATACACAAGACACTATCTTGCTTTGTCTCTATTCTATAAGCAATAATTTATAGTCTAGTAGGATAAATACCCAATGAAATGATTTATTGCATTATGTGTGATAGTTACTTTTAGGGTGAAGCATGGACATTATTGCAGGGGAAATGTGGAACCACTGAAGAGTTACATCTGTAAGAATGATATGATTAGGTCATATTTCTAAAAACCATGGTAGGCACTGTGGCTGGATATGGGAAACCTACAGCAATAAGCCAGGCTAGTCTCTTTGGTGGCCCAGACTTGGCTAACGGCAGTGGAAATGGAAAGAGAGAGAAAGATTGGATTAACATTTAGGAAGTATAATAGGCACAGTTGTGGAGCATAAGAAACAGAATCTTAAATGGCAGCAGGTTTTAGGCTGAAGTAGCTGAGTGGACAGATGTAACATCTATGATAAAAACAAGAATAGATATGGAAAAGAAGATGATGGCTTTGTGTTTGATCATTTTGAGCCTGAAGTATTGAATATCCAAGCAGAAATTTTGATAAAATATATGCTAATCTCCATCTCAGGAGGGAAATTTTTGATGGATATAAAGATTTGGGAAATCACCTGCATACAGATATTAACTGTAATTGAAATCATGAAAGTAAATACACTTGCCCCAATAAAGAAGACATGGTGGAAAAAGAAAAGAGCCTAGAACCCCACAAAGACAAAATTAAAAGATTGAATAGAAGTAGGGCCTCTCAAAGCAGAAAGAAATGAGGGGCCAAAGAAACAAGGAAAATCAGGGGAACAACATTAGGAAAGACATGGGAAGAAAGAGCTTAAAAGAGCATTATGTGGTATTTAATGTTAAAGGCTCCCAAGTAATCAAACAACAACAGGACTGAAATTTATAAATTTGTAATTTATAACTTGCAAATTTATAACTTATAAATTTCAATCATAATTAAAATTATATAAGATGAAGTTTAATTGTATGATATTAAAGTTATTTATAATTTATTTAAAAAGGCCATTGATGACCCTCTTAAATCAATTTGGGCTGCTATAACAAAGTACCATAGACTGAATGACTTAAACAACAAAATGTTCATATCTCAGAGTTCTAGAGGATAGTAAGTCCAAGATCAGGGTCACAGCATGATTGAGTTCTAGTGTGGGCCCTCTTCCTAGTTTGCACAGGGCCATCTTTTGGCTTCACATGGCAGAAAGCAGAGAATGGAAGCAAGCTCTCTGTTCCTTGTATAAGATCACTAATACCATTCATGAGGGCTTCACCCTCATGATGTAATCACCTCCCAAAGGCCCTGCAACCATCACTTGGGGTTTAGGATTCATTCATGACATGAGTGATTGTGATAATGCAGTGGAAGCAGAGCCAAATTACAGTTGGAGGAGTGAATGGAAAGTGAGAAAGTAGACCCTCAAAGTAGAGATAGCTCTTTCAATTGGCATGTCTATACTTTTTCTTCATTGTCTACACTGTAGACTCTATTACAGTTAACTCTTTCTCTAAGACAGTATAAATCCCAATCAAGGTTAATGTTTACACATATTTACTATTTTGTATTTATCAAAAACTGGTTAGAAAACATACTTTAAAGAATTTTTAGAATAGATTACAAGGACCTCTTTAATTGTTCCTTATGTGGCTAGAATCCCTCATCTTCAGTTATTCTCCCCAGCACCTCATCATGTTTCCATCCATTTGGCCAATGTACCAGAGAGTTTCATGCTTCCATATTTTTACATACAGTGCTTTACATCTGTACACACTGTATTGCCGTTCACATATTTTCTACTTGGCAAACTTTTCCACATCCTTTTATGATCCATTCAGGTCACCTTCTCTGCAAAGCCTCCCCTGACATTTTCTCCTCCAGTATAGCAGAGATGACTCCAATACTCACACCATGCTTTATATCTGTCTCTTTTATGGCAACTATAGAGTCTGGATTCAAACACCCTAAGTATTTCCTTAAATGACCTCACTACATTTTCTTTCAATAGAGACAAATATCTCAGGATATCACAGTTAGCAATCCTTATTTCATCATAATCCTCCTTGTTTTTATGCAAGATAAAAACCACTGGGATCCTAAGTTTTCCACAGCAAATAGAGGTCTCATAAAGGCATTTTATGTTACAACATCTAAAAACAATTTTTGGTTTATTTCTATTATTAAATAGAAAGACTTATATGCCATTTCAAAGGAAAGGTACAACTCACTTCCTCAATAGAAACAGTTCACTCCATCAGTTTAATCAGCTATTTATTTAAGTTTTTTCCATGTCTCACAAATGTTAGCTTTTAGGAATTAGTGAATGCATTACCCATAGATGAAATTTAGGACCATTATGAGCTGACATGCTGGAAATGGGGGTGAGGAAAAACAAGCCCTATAGGAAGAAGAGTTTGGAACATAATAAAGAAGGATTTCTGTGTTATTCAAGGAAAGAAAAAACTCAAATGATGGTACTAATATGTTGCAAGAGAATAAAAACAAAAATAACCCCCCAAACCACCAGCTTTCATTGAATGGAGAATAAAAATAAAGAGAAATTATATAATATCCAAATTCAGCTAAATAAAATTATTGACAAGCTAAAATAAGAGAATATAGGATGAAACTATATTGTTAATAAAAATGTATAAAAGGGAAATTGTCCTGAACAGATTACAGATAGTAATCAGATATCCAAATTAAAGGGAGAATTATGCAAAAACATAATAGCTCTGAAGAATAACAATATGATCAAGGTTGTTAAACCTATTTAAGCCTATTTTGCAGTTTGTTATGAAGGAGAAAAGATGATTAAATATGTGAAACCTTCTCAAAATCCAGAGTACAAAGCATTAAGCCTAGAAATATTTATATTCCTTTTTTAATAAATTGAACACAGAATTGTAGATTCAGAGAATAGTAAGTAGAGCAAAATAAATAATGCATCATATTTAGTTAATAATATTTCTATTTTATCTATGAGCTGAAACTACTTAGGCATGGAAGCAAATTGCTTCAGAGACTAAGAGAAGGAAATCAAGCTAGTAATATGGACTTGGATGAAACATAGACTGTGATGTCAAAAAGTATTTTGTTTTTGCAGAATCAATAGGTGATGAAAGACTTAAAAAAGTCTTCCAGAGATTTATTTGATCAAAACCATATGCCTCCCAACCAAGGAATCTTTGTAGTAAAACTAGTCAAATTTTGTATGGTCAGTGCTCACAAGCATGCCTTTTTCACCACAAAAGTAACTGCCTCTCAGTTTCTAAAATATACCATAATAATATTATTTTAAAAAATTTTATATTAGTAATACTTTCATATTGTTCAATATGAAAGCAAGATACTGGAGAGTCTGTATAACACCCCTGTCCCATAACCAGGTACAGCTTTTATGAATGTCTGGTATATTCTTTCAGAGTTTCTTTATACAAATAAAAGTGAATATGACCTACGTTTTTACACAAAAAATAGACTAATTTTTTCCAGTTCCTCACCTTGTTTTCATCAGTGAAGACAAATCTTGATAATCTTTCTATATCAACAGCATTTTCAGATATATGTGGACAAAGTATTCTCTTCTAATTTTCACTGTTTCTTCGAATACTTTTACTTTTTTGTGTGTGTTTTGTATTTGTGCCCTCTCATTTTATTCTTCTTGATAAAACTAGATTATGGCTTATCTGTTTTATGATTTGTTGAAGTAAATTTAATAACCACATATATTTTATGTATATACATATATATTTGTACATACATATGTATGTGTGTCTAAATACATATATGATATTGATGAGAATTACATATAAATTAATTTGGAAAAAATAATTTCTTTATAATTTCAGTCTTCCCATCCAGGAACAAAGATAGGATGTTAAATTTGCCAAGTCTTTTTTGGCACTTAGTGTTTTTATAACATCTTTTCCTCATTTTTCTTACTAAAATTTTTAAATTTTTTTCTGAATGCTTGAATAGAAGTCTAAAAGTTGAGTGAGTATTCTTTTTTATATTCAGAATGATTCGAACACTGCTTTGGGTTTTTTTCTTCCTTTCTTTGTTTTTGCAAAACTTAATTAAGGGACAGTGTTTTGGCATCTGCCAAAACTTTGCCATTTGCTAGCTATGTGCCTTGGGACAAGTTATTTAGAGCCATACTTCACCATTTTCTAGCTATGTGACTTGCAGCAAGTTATTTAATCTCTGTGGACTTCATTCTCCTTATTTGTAATATGAGAATAATTGTAAGAATAGTACCTATATCATAGCCTTGTTGTGATAATTAACTAAGTACTAGATATAACGGGCTAGTAGTATTGCCTGGCATAATAAACGCATGCAATTGATGGTAATGATATAGAACAACATCATTATTTGATAACCCTATCTATTGTCTTGGTAACTCAGTTTGCTGTCTTCTTTGATGGGCTTCCTGTTTCTCGGTCACATGTATGCTTCTTTCTTGATTTAAAGTACCATGGAAAGCAAATTTTTAAATCTTTGCTTGTATGAAAATGACTATTTTGCCACAGCAATATTTTGACTTGGTTTAGAATCATAGGCTGAAAATGAGTGTCCCAAATAAAGTAGAACAATAACTTTATTTGATAACCCTGGCAAGGAATGTACAAGGGTGTGTGTGTGTGTGTGTGTGTGTGTGTGTGTGTGTGTGTGTGTTTTGATCAACTGCTTAATCAAGTTTAATTTGCTTCCCACTATGTTACACGCTCCCTGAAACATAAACTTAACCTATTTGTTTGACTGATTGCTAACAGCACCTTGAAGAGTGTTTAACTCATAGTAAGTGCTCAATAAATATTTGTAGTTGAATGATGAGTCAGTGAACTAAAATTCAGCTCCTGCGGCTTTCAGCCAAATAACCTTCCCATAAGATATGGCATATTGTTTTATTTAACTTTGATGGGCATTACTGAATTACATCTTTTTTAAAAAAGAAAAAAGTAATTTGCAGACTATAAATAAACACCAAGTGGTCAGCATTTAAATAAGTCACAATTTGCACAGATAAAAAGAGAACCCTATCTTTAGAAAGTGTTAATTGACTCAAAACTCACAAAATGATTCATGAGAAATTTAAATCTTTAAATTTTCTTTAATTTGTACAGTAGGTTTACGAGATAGAACACTATATTATCCCTACTAATGAGTATCTTTGAAGCATATCAAATAATAACCTGTCTTTGGTAGATTTCAGTGGTCATTAAACTTGTTCTCACTGTCTTGTTAAAAGAAAAATTACAGTCCAAGAGGATTTGATGACAGGAGAGGATATTCTGAAAGAAAATCAGAGCAAATATTATATCCTCATAGATAAGCCATGTGTCTAAAAGTATAAGTAAGGAGATTTCTGAGTGGACTGGAAACATAGAAGTAACAGAGAGACATGGAAAAATTGGTCTACCCAAATGCCTATAGGGCCTGATAGATGAATGAATAAAAGAAGAAACCAGCAGAATATATGCCCTAAAATGGACAGTCTCTACTCAGCAGGAAAAAAATAGAGTCCTAGTATGACCAGACCTTTACATTTTTCCAAAAATTACTGATTTTTTTAAAAATATGAAATCTGCTACTTTATAAATATCATACAAGCCATACAAAATTGAGTGTCAGACTCAATATGAATGTCAGAGATGAAATAAATAGAAAAAGAAGTTGAAATTACAGATAACAGAAAAATACTCCTTGTGAAAGCTAATTAAGTAGAAAGATAAAAGTATTACATTCCTAAAAAGAACAAGAAGCTATTAATTTTTTTAAAAACATGAAAGAGCCTTTAAAATGAAAAATAGTCAAAAAATATAAAATTTAATTACATGGAAAAAATCAATTAAATGATGGAAGATAAAATAATCTTTCAGGCATTATAATAGAAATAAATAGCAAATAAGCAAAGACAATAGCAAAAAAGATAAAAGAATTAGATCACTCAAAGAAGTCTTTTTTCCATATTACAAGAGTTTCAGGAAAAGAAAGATGAGAAAATGGAAGGGAAGATATTATCAAATCAATAATACAGGTTAATTTCTCAAACTGTTGGAAATGGGTTTCCAGTTTGATAAGACCTATCAAATCCTCAAAAGAATAAATTTTAAAAGATCCACATATTGTAAAATTTCAGAAGATAAGGAATAAAGTGAATTTTCCAAGATCTTCAAATGAACTTCAGTAGCCCTTCAGTGTATCACCTCAGGTTATAAACAGTGAAACAGGTATCAGAATGATGGCAGGTTTTTCAGCTATAGGCCTAGATCTTAAAATGCCTTTAATCTTTCAAAATTCTGAGGGACACTCATTTTCAGCCTATGATTCTAAACCAAGTCAAAATATTGCTGTGGCAAAATAGTCATTTTCATACAAGCAAAGATTTAAAAATTTGCTTTCCATGGTACTTTAAATCAAGAAAGAAGCATACATGTGACCGAGAAACAGGAAGCCCATCAAAGAAGACAGCAAACGGAGTTACCAAGACAATAGGTGCCCTAAAGCAGTCAGTTCACAGTGAAGGAGCAGAAAGTTTAAGAGAGACGGTGATCTCAGGTACAGGTGTGAAGAATGCAGAGAGCTTAGGTTTTATTAGGGTCGGTGCTTTGTTTTGCAGGACAAGTTAAGAGAGAGTAGTTTAGGCTTGGGGTGATTTACAAGAAAGTGATCATTATGAACTATGGATCTAGCTAAGGGAGGATAGAAGTAAAGACCAGAAGTTGCCATAGGAAGCAAAATAAAAATTTGGTATTCAGCTTTTTCTCCTAAAATTTAAATTCATTCTCTATAACCCTATTAGTATATTTGGCTGGGTACTCTGCAGGTACCTTAAACAATGATTTCCAAGAAAGGAAACAATTTCCCCAAACATTCTTGTCTTTGTAATCCTCTTTGAGTCAATCATTATAATCCAGAATCCTGAAAGTTATGATCCTTGTCTTTTCAACCAAAATGTCCTAAATATTTACAAATATATTATTTTCCAGATACTGCCTCAGTTGTTTCTAATCAATTCTTTACTGACTCTTAAAATAGTTTCTACCTTTTCTCCCTACTCCTAATGTTTCACTCTTTGAATATATCCTCTACATTGATTTAATTATTCTCCAACAAATACTCTTTAATAGTTTATTTGTTCCCATAGAATAATGTTCATCATATCTAGCAAAGCATCAATGGGGAAAAAATAATCTTTTCAATAAATGGTGCTGGCACAATGTCACCTGCAAAAGAATGAATAAATCTTATTCTATACATGTACAAAAATTAACTCAGAATGGATTAAAGACTAAAATTATCTCAAACTATAAAGCTCTTAGAAAAAATATGAACCAAATATTCATGGGCTTGTATTAGGTATGGTACAAAAAGCACAAGCAACAGAAGAAAAATAAATTGGACTTCATCAAATTTAAAACTTCTGTGCTTCAAAGGACACTATTGAAGAAGTAAAAAGAATCCACACAATTGCAAATCTTAAATCTGAGTAGGGATATACATTCAGAATATATAAATATTCTTATAACTCATTATAAAAAGACAGATAACCCAATTTAAAAATTAGCGAAAAATTTGCATAAACATTTTGCAAAGATTTACAAATGGAGAATAGCACATGAAAAGATGTTCAGTCTCAGTCATTAGAGAAATGCAAGTAAAAAACCACGATACCATTTCACATCTGCTAATATGGCTATAATTTTTAAAGATATAAAATAAAAAGTGTCAATAAGATGTGGAAAAATTGGAACCCTCATACATTGCTGGTGGGAATTTTAAATGGCATGGCTACTTTGGAAAGCAGTTTGGCAATTCCTCAAAAAAATTAAACAGAGAGTTAGCATATAGCCCAGCAGTCCCACCCCTAGGTGGTATATACTCAAGAGAATCAAAACTTAGATCCACACAAAAGCTTGTACACAATGTTCATACCTTCACAGAGGCCAGAAGGTGAAAACAAATCTAATGTCCATCATATCAAAATGTGGTATAACCATATAATTTAATACTATTTGCCCATTGAAGTGAATAAAATACTGATAATGCTGGAACATGGATGACCCTTGATAACATTATGCTGAGTGAAAGAAACCAGATGCAAAAAGGTCACATATTATATGATTTCATTTTTATGAAATGCCAGGAATAGCAAATCTATAGAAACAAAAAGTTGATTAATGGTTGCCAGAAACTTTGAGGGTATGGGATGAGGAATGGGGAGTGATTTGAACATATAAGAGGTTTCTTTTGGGGGACAGAAATGTTCTAGAATTAGAGAGTGGTAATAATTACAAAAATCTGTGAGTATCCTAAAAATCAGTGATTTTTTTTTTTACTTCAGTAGAATAAAATTTATATGTGACATATCTCAAATTGAAAAAAAATGATTCATTTGGCTCAGGGTATGAACATCATCTTTGCTCTATCAATGAGTCAAAAATTTAAGACCCAAAACTGGGGCTGTATTGAAGATCACTAAGGGAATACGAATCTGGGAAACATGTTTTAGCATCTAACTTGAATCAAGACAAACAAAAAATTGGCCTCTGTTTTGAGTTGAGAAGTTCAGCAAGCACGTGAGACACTAGGAAATAGGATAGGGTTTTGTTTGGTTGGAGTGTAGAGTACCAATGGGGGAGTGGTGGGGATACTTGGGGAAGTACAGACAAGGCAGTGAATGGTAAAGGGTCTTTCATGGAAGGATAAGGAATTTATATTTTTCAACATAGACCAACTAATTCTAAAAACTGACATTATTTAAGAATTGCCTGAGAAACATGAAAATATTCCACTTTCCTCTGTACTGCTACTTCAGAGCTGCTGATTCTATATATCTCATAAGGGCCAGGAAGCTCTAGTTTAAATCCAGAAGAAGTTCTGAATTAAAGCTGTGGCAATGAAGGGGTAAAGGAAGGAAAAGATTAGGACATTTAGAAAGGCCTAGTTAAATTCATTCAACAAATTCATTTTTTTAACATATTTTTATTTAGTATCTACTCTGTATGAAATGGAGGGTCGAAAATATTCAAAGCCATCCTCATGGAACTTTTATTCTATTTGACAAAATATACGTATGGAAGAGTAAGAATTTAAGAGATAACACTAAAGTTTCTAGCAAGACTGGCTGGATAAGTGGTCATGTTGGCCTCATTCGTTAGGGAAAACAATAGTATCAGGAAAATTTATGTGCCAGGTAAGGACTTCACACATACTCACTCACTTATTCCTCACAGTAGCCATCTCTTTGTTTTAAGCATGTGGAGGAAGGCATACTGCCTTGTGAGGGCTGGGCAGGGAGGGGGGTAACCAAGATTTGAACCAAGTTCTCTGGTTCCAGACAGAGGCTATTGTGAAGTCAGTGTCACTCAGCCAAAATCCCATTTTTATTGGATCACCCTCTCCCTGACTGCTAGCTCTAGGGTCTGTAGTATTTACTCTAGAGTAGACAGTGTTTCCTTGGAGTCTACAGAGGAGTTTCAGGAGGACCATGAATCTTTGAAGTGGAAATTTTTCATGTGTACCTACTTACATATTTTTTGGAAGGAAAATCCGTAAGTTCAGTAAAATGAGTCCATGACTTCAGTAAAATAAACACATGTTAAAAAGAACATAAACATCTCTCTTCAGGCACCCATTTAACTCATCTCATAACACATATGATGAAATTTATAGGAGAAGCCTTCCTGTGCAAATCTGTTTGGTGATGCTGCTTTAGAGGCAAGCCTCTCCTGCCGCCTCTCCCAGCCTCCTTCATCCTCCTCCTTGGAACACACTATTGAATACAATCAGCCAAGTCTCCCTGCACACTGCTTCCAACCTCAAATCTACAACTGGGGCTTCTCAATACAAGGGAAAAGCACGATCTATTCCTTCACCATGTTGCCAAAGTTTCACTTGTCTCTAAACAAATTATTTTATCAATGAAATTTTATAATAATTTATTCAATGTGCCTGAATGTGACTTTTATGACCCCCTTGGCTTATGTCTCCCACACTCACTTTGCTTTCTGGCAGTTTCCATTGACTTCAAAGAGCCCTGTCCCCTCAGTGAGTGTGGTGGCCTGGGGAGGCAGCATTCACGGGCCCTTAAGTATTTTAGTGGTATCAGCTTTTCCCAGAAGGGGCATGTTCCTTCTGAGAGTAGCCCAGTCTTCCCAGGCAAAGTTCTAATTTCAGAACATTGCCCAGTTAAGTTTAACTTTTAAAAAGAATTTCTCAGTAGTTATTCAAAAGTAGTAGCCACTATTACTGCATATCTCAGGAGCTCGGAGGGAAGAAAGGAAGAAAAAGGCATTTTGAAGGCAGGCTTGGTACTTAAAGCATATTTTTTAAAATGTAGTTCCTGGACCACTGGGCCCCATACAAATATTCTGAACCTCCCTGGAATCTGCATTGTTAACAAGTATTCCAGGTGATTTTTATGCAATTTTAAAGTGAGTTGGGTGGCCAGGAATATTTGAAGCTAGATTTTATAGTGAAGTGCTAAACTCCTTATCAGATTCCTAGAGATTGTTCAGCCAAGCTGCTAGTTTCCCTTAGCTCCTATCCAACCTTTTGAGGGCAGATGGAATGATGCAGACAGAAGACAGGTGTCAAGGTTACCACATGGCTTTCAGAGTCAGAGACTAAACCCCCTTTTGAAGCAAAAGCTAGAGAGCTCCAGCTTATATTTTCTCACACTTCCTTGCAGTAGGTTTGGCAATGTAAGTAAGATTTTCAAACCAAGAGGGTCTGTTGGGGTCAATGTTATTTCAAGAGCTTATGGGGAAAAAAAGTTTCAGGAACACATAGATGAAAGAAAGAACTGTTGTAAATTCTCCTTATACCATTTCACTCCCTGTTATTTCCCTTGGAAAGAATGCACAAATGAAAGGGAGGAAGAGAAATGCAGCTACCAAAACTCCACAATTTAGATAGTTAAATCATGTGGAAAGGCCCTCTCCTGTATTCCCCAACTGCCAAATATTACTTTGATCTCCTTAGATTTCAGTCAGTTCTCAAATGCCCCTCTATACTCTTCTACCTCAATTTTCTCAGTCATCTGACTCTCAAACATTACCTCCAGATGCCCTCATATCTTGTTCAACTCCAAAACCACACACCATCTCCATTTTAGTAACATACCCCATGGTTGCCCACAATGCCAGCCCTAAGGCTCTGTTCATCCTCCAAAGAACAGCTCTCTCTGAGGCTTCCTTATTTCCTGAATATTTTGCAGCTATTAAGGAGGGAACCAAAGGGCCATTTTGTGAGTGGAATAGTGCCAGTCAGTGGCAAGTAAGCCAGAAGAGAGTGCTTACTTTTCTGTAACTTGCTTTGATAGAGCTGTAACAGAGCTGCATATGTTACAGTCACAAAGCTCTTGATAGTAATCAAAGTAAACTCTAATAAAAAAAGGGGACTAGCTTCCACTGTGTGTTCACCATTTGGCCAGAATTTTGTTAACTTTTTTAAATGCAATTGTTCCATGAATCCTCTAAGCAATCCAGAGAGTTGGACTCCATTATTATCCCTATTTTAAGGATGACAAGAAAACTGAGGCTTAGAAGGGTTAAGTGTGATCTGTAAAGGTTTTCAGGGATGTTTGATTCCATAGTGAACATATTTTAAAAGGACCAGGTCAATTTTGTATCTGATAGTATGGTTTTGCCTGTAAATAACAAAAACCCTTAGACTAGATGGGCTATTTCCAATAACAGGAAGACTGGAGTTACATGTTTTCAGAATTAGTTAAATCATCAGCTCTCCAATCTCAGGGCTCTGGATTATATTCTCAGGGATGTTTTTGCCTTTCTCTTCATGATCATTAGATGGCTGCCATAGTGCCAACCATCATCTCTTCATGTGGCAACATGCAAAAGCAAAAAAGATGTGGGGAGGATGTTTCTTCCTACGTGTGTTTATTTTTATCAGGAAGAAAAAAGTCTTTCCCAGAATTCCCCAGCAAACACCCTCTCCTACGAACTGGGTCACATGCCTCACACACACCCCTAAAACAATTACTGGCAAAGGACAACCCTGCTTTGTTCAATCTAACCATGGTTCAGCCCATGAAACCTGAGAAGGGACCCACCTGCCCTGGGCACACTGCCACTAATCTGAATTCCTGAACAAAGTCAGAGTCTATTAATAGGAAAGGGCAGGGTAAATGGCTACTATATAGACAAACCAACAGTCTCTCCCACATATTATCTTTTAATTTTGTGCTTCTCTCCTGGATTCGCCTGCATATTCTTCACCTATCCAAATTGCTGACTTTCCAGTGCCAATATGATAATATACCATAAAATTCACCATACATTCTGTTACTGTAACCAGTGAAGAGAAAAATATTCTAATTATAAAAATTTTAGTGTATTTTAATCAGGTAGAAAACTTTGAGTCATATAATAAGCATATGATGTATTCCTAATTATAAAGTAGGGCTAGAAAAATTATAATTATCTTTTGAATTATATTTTCATTGTATTTCCCATAGTCCCGTTCTGTTGCTCTTTAGAGATAGCTCATAGATCTTTATTTTCTCTTATAAACCTCTTCCTTCTCAAAATTTCTTCATGATCTACTTCAGTTTTGTGTCATGAAACTGACTTAGCCACATTTACCTTTTAGTTCTTTTACAACTCCTGGCATTTAGTTCTTTTACGACACCAAGTTGCCCTGATCCCACTAATCCCCCTTCCTGATTTATTTTAAGGCATACATTAAAATACATTTTTTATGGAAAAGTAGTTATTTTTTTAAAAGTTCTCATTCCAAATCATTCTTTCTACCTCATAATACACAGCATCATATTTTCAGGTTAAAAGAAACATTGGAAATGACCTTTTCAACCTCTTCCATTTTATATATTCAGAAATGGTCCCAGATGGAATGAGGCTACTGTTCAAGGCAGCTCCTTAATGCTGCAAGAGCATCATGCTTAATTAATGCTTTTGATCCCCAAAACCAGATAAGAATGGGGATGGGAGAAGGGCATGAGAGAATTGGTGGGGCAGCATTGAAAGATGAGAGCAATAATCCAAACTGATGGTCTAGGAGTCCCAAAAATGGAGTGGGAAGTGGAGAGAATTACCATCTAGGGGCTGGCAAAACTGGGTATAATGGACTCAGTGTTTCCTTTCTCTTTAGTGTACACAGTCTTCCCACCAACCTGTGGATAACTTGCCTCCAAGTAACAGTCAACACTTTAAACTACTCCCCACTTTAATTCAGCATCACCAGGCAATTCATTACTAAACTCTTCAGGGTAAGCAATTTTGTTTTGCCAAACTCATTTCAAGAAGATTAAAACTATGTAGGAGATTCCATTACTGTGTCTCTTTCGTGTGCAACTGACTGCAACTTCTATTTTAATTGCACATTAAGCAATCAGAACAGGTAACCAAAAATGTTGTCAGCATTCTCATACACTATCTCTTGTCACTACTCTTCCTTGCACACTAAGCCTCGGTATCTCATACTGATGATGAACCTGGTAAGAAACCTTACAGCTTTATCAGCAGAGTGGGAATTGGCCCCTATTTTCTCTAGTTCAATCTTCAAATATTCCTAGCCCAGTGTGAGTCATGGGTCTACCCCTCCACCAGAAGAAAACCAGAGTGTGCAAGACCTCTCAGCAGCTGCCATTCCACTCCTGAAGGCCTTCTCAATGGGAAGAGTAGGCAGAATACTGAACAAATTAAGAATGAATTGTCCTCTACAGGCTTGCACTGGAGTGGGCAGAGAGTGAGGAGAGGATTTCTTATTAAGTAACCAATTCTTTAACCTCATGGGAATATTGATTGTTTTTCAGGGCTCTAAAAATATGTAAGTATATATAAATAGATAATGGATTACATAACCAAATAATAAGAAATCTGATGTAGAGAACCACATGTAACAAATGTAAAATTAAAGCAATAAAATCAGTTACTTATAAGGATCTCTTCAGCATAATCAAGTCATGTTTTAACTAAAGTTAGGACATTTACTGCAAAATGAACTTAGAATTCCTATAGGATGTCAACAGTGGCTTAAATATTTGTAATTGTATTTATATTAGTTGCATATCTATTAGCTGTATAACCTTCCAGGACTTTGAATATGGATATACACTCAAAATTTATCATTATAAATTTATAAAATTTATTTTTGCAAGTATTAGAAAGCCCAACTCAAAGTACCAAATCAGAAGGAAATTTTTATCATAAATAGAAATGAGTCCTGCAGGTAGTGACAGCATCAATGCCAGTGGTTTGAATTTTTCTTGACTGGTTTGGACTCTGATCAACACAGGAATAAATTTCCATCCCTCTTCACCTCCATTGCTACCTGTGTAATATCTGATCTCTGTATTTCCCATTTGTTTAATGTTTATGTAGGTTTAACTAAAATACTACATATTTTGTACTGAAAGTGAAACAAAGGGCTATTTCTTTTTTACAACAATAAGTCATACATTATTGCTAAGGTGATTGGTCACAAGAACGAGTAGCAAATATAGTTGGTTTAAGCAGAAAGGGATTTTTTTAAATGAGTACTGTTAGATAAATGAAAGTTTTCACCCATTTACATACCAGTGGATGTGTACCACAGCAGAGCCTCCAGTGGATCTGGGGAAAGGGGTAGAGAGAAAATGGCCGTTTCCTCCTCCCCTCCATTCCTGGTACCTAATTGGTCTGGTGCTCTCCAGTCACCAAGGACGCGCCCATGGAGTTCCTGCAGGAAGGGGCAATAGAGGAGGAGAGCACCCACGGCAGCTGGAGGGGAGGGAGGGTGCCGAGCCTGGCTAGCAAACCCGAGCAAGCTGTAAGAAATAAAACCCCTTAGCCCAACCTGCCCTTCTCCTTGTCCTCCTACATTTTCATCAGCATAGGGAACTCACTCTGGGCCAGGGACACCCTTCCCCCTGGAGCTACAAAGCATTAAGTGCAGAATTTCTGACAAAGCCACGAAAGATTTTTATTATATGTAGTCCAGAATAAAAGGAGCCTGGAGAAAGACGGAAGACTCATGTACATCACAGAGTATTCTAGCAGAAAATCTACTAAGACTATACACCTGGGCAGCCAAAACACTGGAACATGAACCTTAACCTGTAGGAGAGCTGCCTCAGAAGAGCCAAATGTCTCTGATATCTTACATTAGAGGAGTGCTGACCTTCTCACACATACAGCTGTGTCTCACTGCTCTTCCTTGTCTCATTAAGTCGGCCCTAGGGGGAACCTCAGCCACATCTGGAGCCCAAGTCCCATGTGAGCTTGGGAAATACAGTTTTTACCTTTCCAACCTTAAAATTGCACAGAGGCATGCTGAAGGCAAGTTAGAACAGACCTTTTATAAACCAATCCAAAGTATCTGCTTCACATTCTATACAATTTGTTGACAATTTTCTGTTTCCAATGAACAACATGACATTTTTCTAAGCCAGTACACATATATCTGTGTGATGATTAATTTCATGTTTCAACTTGGCTAGGTTATAATACCCAGATGTTTAATCAAACACTGATCAAAATGTTGTTGTGATAGTACTTTGTAGATGTGCTAACAACTACAATCAGTTAAGACTTCAAGTAAAGGCAATTACTCTTGATATTGTATATGGGACTCATCTAATCAGTTGAAGATCTTAGACCAAAAATAAGAAATATCTATACAAATAAACTCCAAAATCTAAGATGCATAATACAATAAATTCTTATTTCTTGATAGTGTAAGTCTGACATGGGTCAGACAGCCTTTCTCCGTATTTTAATATGCCATCAGGGATACATGGCCTCCACAGCCCATATGGCAGAGGAAGAGAAGGATGAGAGGGGACATACCTCTTCCAACTGCTTCCATACGTCCATCCCTTTGCTTACATTTATTGGCCAGAGGTAGTCATGTGGTCCCAAGCTAATTGCAAGGAGAATATGGTAACATAAAGGAAGGGATGGAGGGAGAAAGGTGGAGAATGAAGGAAAAAAATATGAACTTACAATTATTATATTCCTTTAGGATATATTTCTAAGTGGAAGGATGGGACAAACTGCGTTCCATTTTAAATTTAATAGATACGTGAAAAGTAATTTCTGAACATCTATAACAGTCTTACTCCTCCCAACAGTAGGAAAGTACTTGTTTTTGCACATTTTCATCATTACTAGATGTTACTAATCTTTTTAAAGTTTTCCATTCTGCTGCTGAGGGAAGGAAGGGAGCCCTCCCAAACTTTTTCCTTCCTTTGGTACTCAATCTCATCCCTAAGGGCATTGGCTTTATCTGCCCTTCCTGTATCCTTTAGAGCTCACTTTACTTCCTAGTTAGCTAATTCCCTGTTACTAGTTAACGATTCCTTATATTAAACATGCCCTGTTCAAATTACAGTGTGGTTATCTCCTTACTGGACCATATCTGAAATATTTATCAAGTAGTTTTGCTGCTTTTAAAAAAATTATTACAGGATATCTCATTGATACATTAAATTTAATTTTTGCCCAAAATTCCTTATTTTTTATTATATAACAACCCCATTTCCTTTACATCTACTCTGTGTCTTTGGACTTCCTTTTATTTATAAACCTTTTGTCTTATTTGTTACATTTCTTAGAAAAAGCATATAGCCTGACTTTGTCTTTTAATTGGAGAAATCAGTCTATTAACACTTGTGAATAGTGTTTCATTTGCTCTCATTCCCATCTAATTTTAAGTTAATTTCTTTATTATTTCCTTTTCTTATGTTTTTCTATTTCCACTGACTTGAACAAGTTGTTTCTATGCTGTTTATTTTGTTTTGCATTTCAATTACCCCTTATCAATAATATGAAAATAGTAGTATGTTCTCTCTTTGCTAGTTTATCAACTCGTTTTTTTTTTTTTTTGAGAGGGCATCTCTCATATTTATTGATCAAATGGTTGTTAACAACAATAAAATTCTGTATAGGGGACTCAGTGCGCAATCATTAATCCACCCCAAGCCTAATTCTCATCAGTCTCCAATCTTCTGAAGCATAACAAACAACTTCTTACATGGTGAACAGTACAAAGGCAGTCATCACATAAACTTTCGGTTTTGATCACGCATTATGAACTATAAACTCGGGTAAAATATGAATATTCGTTTGATTTTTATACTTGATTTATATGTGAATCCCACATTTCTCCCTTATTATTATTATTTTTTTTAATAAAATGCTGAAGTGGTAGGTAGATGCAAGATAAAGGTAGAAAACATAGTTTAGTGCTGTAAGAGGGCAAATGTAGATGATCAGGTGTGTGCCTGTACACTATGTGTTAATCCAAGCTAGACAAGGGCAATAAAGCATCCACGGATGCAGAAGATTTTTCTCAAAACAGGGGAAGTAAGGTTCTAAGCCTCACCTCTGTTGATCCCCATTTTCTCACCTGATGGCCCCCCTGCGGCTGTGCCTGTCTTAGGTTGTTCCTCCCTTGAGGAATCTTACCCGTCTCTGGCTAACCAGTCATCTTCCGGGGCCATACAGGGAAATGTAAAGTTGGTAAGTGAGAGAGAGGCAATATTGTTTGAAGAGGTTAGCTTTTTACTTCTTTGCAGATTTACGCCCTGTGGCTTTTATGCCCAGTATTTGTCTTGAGGTATCTTTATCACTTGGAAGAATTATGATACTCGGTAAATTCGATTTGAGGCACGAATTCTATTTAAGGGTTGTAATTAGGAAGAAAGAAGAAAAGCTATAGCAGTAGCAGACAGAAGAAAACATGGAAGATTGATTATTTCTTTGACATATCTTCTTGTAGAGTAACTTAAGCATGTATAGGTTTTAAACTACTAATTAAATTGCATACACACATTAACTTAATAGGAATACAGTTACATAACCAAAGCAGACCTATAATTACCAGCCAACTCCAGTGAAACCAAGAAAACCAGTCAGGCACCCTAGGCATTTGTGAAAACTTATCTATGATATGGTGGATATTGTCCAATTGAACTTGAACACTCTGAGAGAAATCAGACAAATTAAAACAACCCATTCTTGGGGATTGTTCATATCCCATCTACTTTTAACAGTAGGTAGTCTATAGTCGTAAGATTTTGGAGTGCTACAACTTGCACTTCTCCTAATTCTTGGTTGAGTTCCAACAGTATAGATCCAGTCAAATTTGTTGTTTTACTGCATGCACAGGCCAGCTTAGATATCTCCTTCTTCATTCCAATGGCAAGTCCAGGAACCAGTGGGATGAATGCAGCTACAACTGCAGCATCGCCTGGATCTTTGTTGAGGTTTTTGGTGATCATCTTCTGGTATGACTCTTCCAGAGAGTGCTGATGTTGGAAGTTCTTCTTCATATCATATCCTAGTTCATTTTCTGGGTAGCCAAATTAGGCTTTGATCCTCTGTATAAACACAAACAAACACTTTGATATGGCCTTTATACCATTGTGTAGAACTCACTGGACGTCACCACACAGGAACTGCTTTTTTTTTTCTTTAAGAGAAAGGAATATTATCAGAAAAATCTACCCCCCTAGCTGATCATCTGACACCCTTTAAGTGATCAACATTAAGGATATTTAAAGCATGCATTAATCGTTGATTTACAGTTAGTTTTATCCTATCAGGGAGTATTCCCCCTTTTCTTTCTTTCTTTTTTTTTTATTATCTTTAATCTACACTTACATGAAGAATATTATGTTTACTAGGCTCTCCCCTATACCAGGTCCCCCCTATAAACCACTTTACAGTCACTGTCATTCAGCATAGCAAAATGTTGTAGAATCACTACTTGTCTTCTCTGTGTTGTACAGCCCTACCCTTTCTCCCACCCCGCACCTTACACGCTATTCTTAATATCCCCCTTCTTCTTCCCCCCCTTATCCTTCCCTACCCACCCATCCTCCCCAGTCCCTTTCCCTTTGGTACCTGTTAGTCCATTCTTGGGTTCTGTGATTCCGCTGCTGTTTTGTTCCTTCAGTTTTTTCCTTCGTTCTTATACTCCAAAGATGAGTGAAATCATTTGGTATTTCTTTTTCTCTGCTTGCCTTATTTCACTGAGCATAATACCCTCCAGCTCCATCCATGTTGCTGAAAATGGTAGGATTTCCCCTTTTCTTATGGCTGAGTAGTATTCCGTTGTGTATATGTACCACATCTTCTTTATCCATTCATCTACCAATGGACATTTAGGTTGCTTCCAATTCTTGGCTATTGTAAATAGTGCTGCGATAAACATAGGGGTGCATCTGTCTTTCTCAAACTTGATTGCTGCGTTCTTAGGGTAAATTCCTAGGAGTGGAATTTCTGGGTCAAATGGTAAGTCTGTTTTGAGCATTTTGATGAACCTCTATACTGCTTTCCACAATGGTTGAACTAATTTACATTCCCACCAGCAGTGTAGGAGGGTTCCCCTTTCTCCACAGCCTCACCAACATTAGTTGTTGTTTGTGTTTTGGATGGCAGCCATCCTTACTGGTGTGAGGTGATACCTCATTTTAGTTTTAATTTGCATTTCTCTGATAATTAGCGATGTGGAGCATCTTTTCATGTGTCTGTTGGCCATCTGTATTTCTTTTTTGGAGAACTGTCTGTTCAGCTCCTCTGCCCATTTTTTAACTGGATTATTTGTTTTTTCTTTGTTGAGGTGTGTGAGCTCTTTATAAATTTTGGACTTCAAACCTTGATCAGATCTGTCATTTACAAATATATTCTCCCATACTGTAGGTTTCCTTTTTGTTCTATTGATGGTGTCTTTTGCTGTACAGAACCTTTTCAGCTTAATATAGTCCCACTTGTTCATTTTTGCTGTTGTTTTCCTTGCCCAGGGAGATATGTTCAAGAAGAGGTCACTCATGTTTATGTCTAAGATGTTTTTGCCTGTTTTTTTCCACGAGTTTAATGGTTTCATGACTTACATTCAGGTCTTTGATCCATTTTGAATTTACTTTTGTATATGGGGTTAGACAATGGTCCAGTTTCATTCTCCTACATGTAGCTGTCCAGGTTTGCCAGCACCATCTGTTGAAGAGACTGTCATTTTGCCATTGTATGTCCATGGCTCCTTTATCAAATATTAATTGACCATATATGTTTGGGTTAATGTCTGGAGTCTCTATTCTGTTCCACTGGTCTGTGGCTCTGTTCTTGTGCCAGTACCAAATTGTCTTGATTACTATGGCTTTATAGTAGAGCTTGAAGTTGGGGAGTGAGATCCCCCCTATTTTATTCTTCTTTCTCAGGATTGCTTTGGCTATTCGGGGTCTTTGGTGTTTCCATATGAATTTGTGAATTATTTGTTCCAGTTCATTGAAGAACGTTGCTGGTAATTTGATAGGGATTGCATCAAATCTGTATATTGCTTTGGGCAGGATGGCCATTTTGACGATATTAATTCTTCCTAGCCACGAGCATGGGATGAGCTTCCACTTGTTAGTGTCCCCTTTAATTTCTCTTAAGAGTGACTTGTAGTTTTCAGAGTATAGGTCATTCACTTCTTTGGTTAGATTTATTCCTAGGTATTTTATTCTTTTTGACACAAGTGTGAATGGAATTGTTTCCCTGATTTCTCTTTCTATTGGTTCATTGTTAATGTATAGGAAAGCTACAGATCTCTGTGTGTTAATTTTGTATCCTGCAACTTTGCTGTATTCCGATATCAGTTCTAGTAGTTTCAGGGTGGAGTCTTTAGGGTTTTTTATGTACAATATCATGTCATCTGCAAATAGTGACAGTTTAACTTCTTCTTTACCAATCTGGATTCCTTGTATTTCTTTGTTTTGTCTGATTGCTGTGGCTAGGACCTCCAGTACTATGTTAAATAACAGTGGGGAGAGTGGGCATCCCTGTCTAGTTCCCGATCTCAGAGGAAAAGCTTTCAGCTTCTCGCTGTTCAGTATAATGGTGGCTGTGGGTTTATCATATATGACCTTTATTATATTGAGGTACTTACCCTCTATTCTCATTTTGCTGAGAGTTTTTATCATGAATGGATGTTGAATTTTGTCAAATGCTTTTTCAGCATCTATGGAGATGATCATGTGGTTTTTGTCTTTCTTTTTGTTGATGTGGTGGATGATGTTGATGGATTTTCGAATGTTGTACCATCCTTGAATCCCTGGGATGAATCCCACTTGGTCATGGTGTATGATCCTTTTGATATACTTTTGAATTCGGTTTGCTAATATTTTATTAAGTATTTTTGCATCTACATTCATCAGGGATAGTGGTCTGTAATTTTCTTTTTGGTGGTGTCTTTGCCTGGTTTTGGTATTAGGGTGATGTTGGCTTCATAGAATGAGTTTAGGAGTATTCCCTCCTCTTCTATTTTTTGAAAAACTTTAAGGAGAATGGGTATTATGTCTTCCCTGAGTCTGATAAAATTCCGAGGTAAATCCGTCCGGCCCAGGGGTTTTGTTCTTGGGTAGTTTTTTGATTGCCGTTTCAATTTCTTTGCTCGTAATTGGTTTAACTTATGTGTTTCTTCCTTGGTCAGTCTTGGAAGGTTGTATTTTCCTAGGAAGTTGTCCATTTCTTCTAGGTTTTCCAGCTTGTTGGCATATAGGTTTTCTTCATGGTAGTCTTTAATAATTCTTTGTATTTCTGTGGAGTCTGTCATGATTTTTCCATTCTCATTTCTGATTCTGTTGATTTGTGTTGATTCTCTTTTTCTCTTAATCAGTTTGGCTAGAGGCTTATCTATTTTGTTTATTTTCTCGAAGAACCAGCTCTTGGTTTCATTGATTTTTGCTCTTGTTTTTTCTTCTCAATTTTGTTTATTTCTTCTCTGATCTTTATTATGTCCCTCCTTCTGCTGACTTTAGGCCTCATTTGTTCTTCTTTTTCCAGTTTCGATAATTGTGATGTTCGACTATTCATTTGGGATTGTTCTTCCTTCTTCAAGTGTGCCTGGATCACTATGTACTTTCCTCTTAAGACTGCTTTCGCTGCGTCCCACAGAAGTTGGAGCTTTGTTGTTGCTGTCATTTGTTTCTATATATTCCTTGATTTCTATTTTAATTTGTTCGTTGATCTATTGATTGTTTAGGAGCATGTTGTTAAGCCTCCATGTGTTTGTGATCCTTTTTTTTTCTTTGTAAAATTTATTTCTAGTTTTATACCTTTGTGGTCTGAAAAATTGGTTGGTAGAATTTCAATATTTTGTATTTTGCTGAGGCTCTTTTTGTGGGCTCGTATGTGGTCTATTCTGGAGAATGTTCCATGTGTACTTGAGAAGAATGTATATCCTGTTGCTTTTGGATGTAGAGTTCTATAGATGTCTATTAGGTCCATCTGTTCTAGGGTGTTGTTCAGTGCTTTTGTGTCCTTACTTATTTTCTGCCCGGTGGATCTATCCTTAGGGGTGAGTGGTGTGTTGAAGTCTCCTAAAATGAATGCATTGCAGTCTATTTCCCCCCTTTAGTTCTGTTAGTATTTGTTTCACATATGCTGGTGCTCCTGTGTTGGGTGCATATATATTTAGAATGGTTATATCCTCTTGTTGGACTGAGCCCTTTATCATTATGTAGTGTCCTTCTTTATCTCTTGTTACTTTCTTTGTTTTGAAGTCTATTTTGTCTGATATTAGTACTGCAACCCCTGCTTTCTTCTCGCTGTTGTTTGCCTGAAATATGTTTTTCCATCCCTTGACTTTTAGTCTGTTCGTGTCTTTGGGTTTGAGGTAAGTTTCTTGTAAACAGCATATAGATGGGTCTTGCTTTTTTATCCATTCTATTACTCTGTGTCTTTTGATTGGTGCATTCAGTCCATTTACATTTAGGGTGACTATTGAAAGATATGTACTTATTGCCATTGCAGGCTTTAAATTCATGGTTACCAAAGGTTCAAGGTTAGCCCCTTTAGTATCTTACTGCCTCACTTAGCTTGCTTATTGAGCTGTTATACACACTGTCTGGATATTCTTTTCTTCTCTCCCTTCTTATTCCTCCTCCTCCATTCTTCATATGTTGGGTGTTTTGTTCTATACTCTTTCTAGGAGTGCTCCCATCTAGAGCAGTCCCTGTAAGATGCCCTGTAGTGGTGTTTTGTGGGAACAAATTCCCTCAGATTTTGCTTGTCTGGGAATTGTTTAATCCTGCCATCATATTTAAATGATAGTCGTGCTGGATACAGTATCCTTGGTTCATTGCATTAAATATATCATGCCATTCTCTTCTGGCCTGTAGGGTTTCTGTTGAGAAGTCTGATGTTAGCCTGATGGGTTTTCCTTTATAGGTGACGTTTTTCTCTCTAGCTGCCTTTAAAACTCTTTCCTTGTCCTTGATCTTTGCCATTTTAATTATTATGTGTCTTGGTGTTGTCCTCCTTGGATCCTTTCTGTTGGGGGTTCTGTGTATTTCCGTGGTCTGTTCGATTATTTCCTCCCCCAGTTTGGGGAAGTTTTCAGCAATTATTTCTTCCAAGATACTTTCCATCCCTTGTCCTCTCTCTTCTTCTTCTTCTGGTACCCCTATAATACGGATATTGTTCCTTTTGGATTGGTCACACAGGTCTCTTAATATTGTTTCATTCCTGGAGATCCTTTATCTCTCTCTATGTCAGCTTCTATGTGTTCCTGTTCTCTGGTTTCTATTCCATCAATGGCCCCTTGAATCTTATCCATTCTGCTTATAAATCCTTCCAGAGTTTGTTTCATTTCTGTGGTCTTCTTTCTAGCATCTGTGATCTCCCTCCAGACTTCATCCCATTTCTCTTGCATATTTCTCTGCATCTCTGTCAGCATGTTTATGATTTTTATTTTGAATTCCTTGTCAGGAAGACTGGTTAGGTCTGTGTCCTTCTCTGGTGTCTCTGTGATCTTGGTTTGCCTGTAATTTTGTCTTTTCATGGTGATAGGAATAGTTTGCAGAGCCTGGACGAGTGATGGCTGGAAGAACTTTCCTTCTTGTTGGTTTGTGGCCTTCCTCTCCTGGGAGAACAGTGACCTCTAGTGGCTTGTGCTGGGTAGCTGTGCTCAGACAGGGCTTCTGCTTTCTGCCCGGCTTCTATGGAGTTTATCTCCACTGTTGCTGTGAGCATGGCCTGGCTTGGGCTGCCCCTTCGCAAGGCATTGGGTTCTCGCAGGTGTGGATGTGGTCCAGATGTTGTCCTGTGTCCTCTGGTCTCTATTCTAGGAAGAGTTGTCTTCGTTATATTTTCATAAATATATGTGGTTTTGGAAGGAGATTTCCACTGCTCTACTCATGCCGCCATGTTGGCTCCTATCAGCTCGTATTTTAACAGTCATATTAGAACCCATATTTTTCTGCTATTGTGTCAAAGTTAATAGTACTTTAACTGTTTCCCACAATGACAGGAACTTAAGAAGATTTCACTCCATCAGTTATTTATACCATTTCCAAATCCTAGTTTTTTCTGAACTCTTTGAGAAACATGATTCCATATTATTTTACACTTTTTTTCTTAGAGTATGTTATGCCTCTTCTTTTAGTATATTTATTCAACAGTGATTTACAATTTACTGTCACTTTATCCTCATCCCCATAGGGTTACCTACATATTTTACTAGATTCATTGCTTGCTACTATTTGTTGTATTCTTTATTTTCTCCTTACTTTAGATTTCTATTCAGATTTACTGTCATTATGCTGGTGTACATCCTTGGGTAATTTTGAATGAGGACATGAGTACAATACTTGGAGTTCCTATCATATTCAAAAAATGTTCCTCTTTTTTCATTATATGAATGGCAACTGTTCATCATATGAATGATTAGAGGAGGATTTTTATACAACAATGCTCTCTCACTTTATAAACATTATCCCACTAGCTTCCAGTGTGCTGTATCAGAAGTCAGAGCCAAGTATTCTCTTTCCTTTATGTCTGAACTTTTTTAACTGTCTGAAAAGTGAATTTTTTTTCTCTTTTCACAGAGGCCATAAATTTCACAAAGATGTGTCTTTTGCATCACTTCTGCCTGACATCTGGTAAGCCCCCTTTGATCCTTCTTCAGATCAGGGAGCTGAAGGTTATTGCTTTGATTATTGATTCCACCTCCACCTGTCTGTTTTCTTCTAATTATTTACATATTACTTCTATTAGGACTTTCCTTTTGTATTTTCAATCATGGTATACATTTCTTAATATTTCTCCTTTGTGTTGAAATAATTTTCCTCCATTTAATTTTCTGATCATGAACTCAGTTTTCAACAATATTGATCCTGGTATTCACTTTCAATGGTGCAACCTCTCCAGTGGGAGCCACCTGTTTCCATGTATCAGTTTTATCTCTTCCTGAACTTCCTTTGCTTGCTCCCATTAGAAAGTGGAGTTCTCCTCAGTATGAGCTTTCACTCTAGCTCTCCAGCAGTGTGGCTTATCTGACAGTGAAAGATACAAGATTTTTTCCACCAGAAGATGGGAAATGACAGGGCTAAATCAAGTCCTCTCCACTGAGACTTTCCAGTGTAGAAAACCATTGTTCCCCACCTATATGGGAAAGGAGTGATTCTAACTGGACACTTCTTTCAGACAACCAGTGTCGGCAGAAAAAGCATTTCTTCTGGGCAGTGCATGGGGCATGAGGACAGGTCAGTTCCTACGTTAGCCATGAGTCAGAGATTCTCATCATGGGCTTTGCCAAAGATACAAAGCCACGGTGAAAGAACTGGCTCCTTGATTGTTTCAGCACAGGTAACAGTGGTGCCCTGAACTTGCATCTCTCATCAATGAATCTGAAGGTTCACTTTGAGATCTCATCCACATTCTCCAGTTCTAGGCTATGCTTAGCCTAGTGGTTCACTACCCCAGCAGAAGGAAGGTTATGATGTTATATGCTCAGGCCATTTCCCAAGGTTGATGTTAATTTTTATTGTGTTTGGCAGGATTTATTTCTTACTACAAAATAAATTCTTTTATTTTTTACAAAAATCAAACATTTGAGAAATATGCAATGTACTAATGGAATATTGCTATAATCCCACCTCTCCATTCCACTCTACCCATCCCAGCTCCAAATCACTGAGCGGTTTGGTATGATTTTTCTTTAGGTTTCTTTTCTGTATATATATATTAATATGGTAAATGTAAAACTTATAGTCAAATTCCTAAGCAAATTCTCTTCATTTTTATAATCTATTCATTCCTGGCTCTAAAATCCTAGACTACCTAATGGGAACATATTGCTCAGATCAGTTTCAGGATGTCTCTCAATCCAATATTGTGATGATTTCTTGATAGCTTCAGGTTTATTAATGAGTCACATCCTAGCTTAACATTCATTCCCAGGATTTTCTCTATATCCACTTGCTCTCTGGCTTGTCTATATTATCATTTTATAAGCTTGCCACCCAGAAAGATTAGTAAGTGCATTAGTCAGGGTCCTCCAGAGAAGGAGAACCAATAGGATAATATGGATATATATTAGAGTGTATTTGTTATAGAAATTGGCTCATGCAGTTATGGGGGCTAGAAGGCCCAAGATCTGTCATCTGCCAGCTGGAAAACCAGGATAACTGGTTGTATAATGCAGTCCAATTTTGAAGGCCTAAGAATCATGGGGCTGATGGTGTAAGTCCTAATTTGAATCCAAAAGCCTAAGACCCAGGAGATCCAATGTCCAATGTCCAAGAGAACAGGGATTTCTTAGCTCAAGCAGACAGAGTGAATTTGCCTTTTCTCCATCTTTTTGTTCTATTCAGGCCCTCAACAGATTGGATGATGCCCATCCAGACTGGGGAGGGCCATCTGCTTTCCTTATTAGTTCACTAATTAAAATACTAAGCCTGTCTAGAAACACCTCCACAGACACACTCAGAAATAATATTTTACCAGCTTTCTGGGCATTCTTCAGCCCTGTCAAATGGACATAGAAAGTTAAACATCCCAGTAAGAAAAAAGAGACCATTTTTAGACTTAGGCCATTGTGAAGCCTCTACACATACCCCAAAGAGGGCTTCTGGTAGATTTCCACCACGTATGCCATCTGTACCTTGAGCTGTCCGCTCTTCACTACTGCAATGGGGTTGTGATTTTCCCATCACCTTAGGCTTCTTCAAAGACTTGGAAGGCCTCCTGAACCTGACCCTCCACTGCTTGCACACCCAACTTGGACAGCGGCTCCCCCCACTCCTTCTGAAAGCCAGAGGAGGTGCTCTCCTCCCACTCCCATCTCCTCATGCCATACAGCCATTTTTTCTTTTTCACACCTTATAAGTTAGTACTTCAACTAGTTTCCTGCTTGAAGAATTATACAAATTTCCCTCTCTTCAATCTTTAGGATTCTTAAATGGGAAAATTTGGCTTTCTTCTCTTCCTACTCCCATGTGTATGGGTAAGGGGAGGGACAGAAGGCAGGAAAAAGCAACCCACTTTAACATTCCATTTTATCTCATTTCCCCTCCTTTTTCTGCCACATTCAGCCACATTCCTTTCAAGCTTTCCAAGCATGTCTTTCCTTTTACACTAGGAAAGAGCAAAACCAGCAATTGTCATAGCAAATCATTGGTATCAAAGTATTAGTCAACCACAAATTAAAACCTTACATATCAATAAAGCACATCAACATTTTATTGTTGAACACTCTGATATGCTGACCTCCTGTGGGTATTAGCTTTTTCCTTCACCCACCCTAAACCAAATATTGCATAGGACAAACTTATACTGAAAAAATTGTTCATCATTTATCTGAAATTCAGATTTCTCTGGGTGTCCTGTAATTTTATCTGGCATCTCTATGCCAATCTCTTAAAAGGGCTTGTTAACCTCCTCCACTGTCTGCCTTCTCAATAATCAGTGCATTACCCCATAGGATAAAACATCTCTGAATGCCAGACTTCTTTCCTATGCCTCTGGCCTCCTCAGGATTCTGGTTTAATAATAAAACATTAGTTTATTTTTCAGTACCTTCAAGCAGACTTTCAAAATGTATTTTATCTGTTTCCTAGCTGAGTTCAGTGAGAGAGTTGACATGAATTGCCTACCATTTCTGAAAACCGAAGTCCCCTTGTTTATTTTTGAACCTGTCTCATATTGTTGTCATGAAATCCAATCTGAGGAGGTCTCCCTATGTGCCAAGTGAAAGCAGAAACCTGGGGAGGGTTCTACTCTGGTGGAGAAAGAATTCAAGAGCAGGTTGAGCAGGTGTGAGCAAACAAGAGTTTATTAATTGGAAAGTACTCACTTAAGGAGGAGGTTGGGCACGTTCCAGAGGTGAGCAGCTCAGAAGTGTAGTGGTTTGGGGTTTGGAAAGGGTCTGATAAACTATGGAGTGAATATTCATGGCTGCAGAGGTGGTAATTTACCTAATAAATTGATGAAGGAAAGAGAAAATATTTCCTCTTAAGAGGAAATTGACTTGATAGGCAGACTGCAAGACTTTGGTTGGTATGTTCTGGTCTACAAGCATCCTATTGTTTTGTACCTTTGGTTTTAAACCAAGATGCATCCTGTTACTTTGTACTTCTTAAGCATCCTGTTGTCCCATACTTTCTGAGTTGAGCCCTGAGTCCCTCTGCTCATTATTCTAGCCTGTCTCAATTGACTCTGGTCCAAAAGGTGTTAAAGTTTTGCTGATCAGATGATATCAGGGGTTTTATTTTTGACCAAAAAGACCATACTGAAAGCAAAGTAAGGTTGTGGACCCCACTCAAGGAACTGGGCTGTCTATTGACGTCTTCTAATTGAGGGGAGGTATGTCCCAGGACCTAGACTATGTGGCAATCAATCTCAAGGGCTGGCCACACCCCCAGTAATTCAAGTGGTTGCTTCAAACACCTACTACTCAGTTTTGATGCCCAGAATAATCAATAAAACTTCCCTCTGTTTCCCTCCCATGAAGTTTCATTAGTACTGAGAATTTAGGAGCTCCTCCATTTTCTGGTAAAGTATGAATCTTTCCAACGAGGTGCTGGCCTGCTCTAGCCAGAACTAATATCTAAGCTATACCCATACACTTTGTCTAATGGCTCTATCCAGAGTCCTGTTGATACATGATGTAGTTAAAGTGGGCAGCTTCCCACCTTATCATATATCCTTCAATAAAGGTTGGGCCTCAGAGACAAAGGAACATGCTGTTATGAAGCCATGTTCAATTTTCAGAGTTGTACCCTGCAGGCTTCTATCTAATGTTTACAAACTGGTAATATTCCAGGGGTATGTTTTACCCATAACTTGTGTACAACAAGGATATCCTATTACATATACTATGTTGCATTTGATTTAATATCTCTGTGAAATCCTCTTATGTAAGCATATGTAGGCCACTTTTATTCCTTTTAATATGTATAGTGTTCAATTGCATCAATATGCCATAGTTTGACATTATTTTAAAATTCAAAATTAACAAAGCCTTTCTTAGAGTCTTGGGGAAAAAAAATATAATGCCTTAACATATATATTTAACTTTATAGAGTAATGTAAATGAGAAGGTCGTGCTTTTTTAGCCACCTAAATTAATATCTGGCATATTTAAGCCCAGAGATGGCTTTATCTACATTCATTTGAAAATCACATCCTGGCCATATTTTAGGCTTACATAGGCCGTTACTGGCTGAGATGCTACTTTTCCCAGGATCATGGCTCAGAGGTGATGAAGAATGAAGCCAGCATAAAAGAGTACAGAGCAACCAGCAAAGCTTTTAATGAGAAGTAAAAAGAAAAGGAATCCTTCTAATAAGGAAGGTGCTAAAGGAGGAAGCTGTTAGTGTCAGTGTCTAGGGGTTTATATAGCTTCTTGAAAGGAGGAAGTCCATGCCTCACAGACCTAATAGACAACTGAACTAATGACATCACAACTCATTCCTAATTGGCTGAAAATACAATGCTTCATTTGCATAGGCTGTAACCAATCAGAGCTGAGGTCTAGCTAAGTGTACTTTCGAATGGCTGAGTTGGATTGGAGCTTTCTGAAAGGAGGAAGCCCACCTGATTGGCTGGGAGTTGCCATACTGAGAAGCCCTGATCTTAGTTCCCTCTGGCTATGTCTTACTGGTGCCATGAGTTCTATGTACCTGCACCCAAGTTACTCCTGCCTCAATCCCCCCTCAGACGAGGTAAGCCTAACTGCTGTTAGGGAGAAGAGCAAAAATCTCTCGAGTGACTTCCTGCTGGCAACAGTCAAAGACCTGGAAGGAGTCTGGGTTCACTCTCTGAGTGGCTTATCTAATGGCCTGCAGTAGAAGTTGGGAGAAACTGTCATGGGAGGTTCCATTTGCATCACCATCTGGATCTTGATGGATTCTAGATGGGAAGAAACAAATCTTGTTAGTGGAATTAGGATATAGGGTTATGAGAAGGATAATTATAATGAGGGGCCTTAAAAATGGTTCAACCCATGGGACCCACTTCATTATATTGGACCAGGGCTCCCAAGAGCCTTTGATATCACAGGAGTTTGTTTGCCTGATCTCGTAGCTTTTGAAAAGCATCTCATATAATGCCAGACTGATTAATGTTGAAACAACATTCTTCTTGGAGAAAAAGGCAGAGACCTCGTTTTTCAGTTGTGAGAAGGTCCAGACCTTGCCTATTTTGAAGGGCTACTCCCACTAGGGAGTCTGTCTGATTCTGAAGAGTTGAGATGCCTTTGACCAGTTGGTCTAAAGCTTCTGCAAGCTCTTGAGACAATCTTTGGAAGAGCACAGTGGGTATGGTTACTCCCCCAACTCTAGCGCTTAGGGCTGTGGAGATACTGAGGCCCACAAGAAGCAGGATAAGGTGAATGGCTTGTTTTGACCAGACAACCAATGAGATGGATTGAAAGAGTGGGATGGTGATTGGTTATTGAGCATAACATCCATCTAGGGGCTTGGTATGTTAGGGTACATATCCTGGTCCAAGTGGCTTAGAGGCAGTGAGAGGAGGAGGAGGAGCTACAAAGAAATATCAGACCTGGGGTGCAGAGAGAATTTGAATCTTAGTGAATTTAGCCAGGAAAAGGAGGAAGGGGAGCCCCAGTTATGAGAGGAAATATCACAGTTGTTTTCTTGTCTTTCCAAGAAAGGGTGGCTCCCATGAGTGACTGACATGCAGTATTGGTTGGAGAAGTATACGTGGTGTTTTTGGGGAATGAGGCAAAGAACTGGTTTTGGTTGATTTGGAGAAGGTCATAGACACTCCCAGAGGCACTGAGGCAAACAGAGGTCTTGGTACAGGGTCAAAGCCAGGGCATTCCTTAAAGAGTGTTGTTGGAAAGGAAAGGAAGTGTAGGTAGTGGAGAACAAAGGTTCAGTGGAGGAGATAGTTGGAGGGCCAGAAAACCAGAGTTGGCTTGTAAAAAGTCATTTGGCGATTATCTGGAGGAGGCTCGTGTCTTTATTTGGGTAGTCTGATGAAGGATTTAAGGCAGGGGTTTGGTTGCACAGAAGAAAGATAGGTTGCCTGCAAAGGAACCGTGTGTGGGTGGGGAGAAGGAGCAGCTTCTACAAAGGGGGGCGTGCATGCTGAGGGTGACTTGTGTGGAGATAGGTACATGATGGGGTGCTTGCTGATAGGCTGGGTTTAAGCCAATTAGAAGGGAACTATAAAATATAAGTATGCTTTGGTTCTGTGAGGGAGGTCACAGTTGAACCAAGGAGCAGGACGTGAGGGAGTCTGTAGAAGAGCTACGTTAAAGGACCATTCAGAGAAGGGGTCAGCTCTATATGATATGAGGATGGATGTATTGCTACAGGTCCAGGTTTGAAGGTTGGCAGGGATGGCGGTGGTGGTCTGGGTCTGCATAGAGATGAATACCCAGCAATTAGAGGCTAAGGTAGAGTTGATGGCACATAAGTAAGCCTGTGTAGTGTTTACCAAGGGGGCCCAGGTGTTTAAGGGAAAAGGTCTGGTTGAGAGAAAAAAAAAATGGGAGGCAGAAGGAAAAGAAGGTAGATTGAGAAAGGGTGAAATCTTGGTAAGTGCCCTATAGCCATAGTTCAGAGATAAGGTAAAAGGAGGTACCCTAAACCCAGAAAGAGCAGAAATATTGCTGGCCAATGAGAGGTGGATCACTGTAACACAGGACAATAAGGAAAATGACAAGTCCCACTCCCACACGATGTGAAAAAGGACGCAGGACTCTGGAGTCATGGAGTGCTTATCTTAGGCATCTGTCGCCTAAAAAGATACTTCATATCTTCTGCAGGCTCACAGGAATAATGCGGCAGGGAATCCTTCTCGTTCAGAGTGGGGCTTGCTTTTTAAGTCACTCAAGGCTTCAGTCGGGAGTGATATATCGGAGACTTGTGTCCCTTTACTTTTGCTGCAGTGGAACAGGAGATAATTATTGTATGCGATCCTTCCCAGATGGGGGCGAGAGAAGCCCGGGTCGAGGGTACTGTCTTAACTAAGACTAAATCTCCTGGCTCAAAAAGAGGATTTCCTTCCTTTCTCTCTTGAGTTCCTTCCAGTTTCTGAGTGTTCGTTGGAATTGGGCCAGGAGGTGACTAGCCTTACTTGTGCAGCTGTCTCTGTGTCATGGAGGAAGTCATCGGTCAAGAAAGGCTTACCACACAGCAACTCAAAGGCACTAAGGCCTGCTCACTGAGGAGTATTTCTGACTTGCAGGAGTGCAATGGGAAGGAGGGCGATACAAAGGAGACTGACTTCTGGCTCAGCTTCCTTAGTTGTTGTTTTAGAATCTCATTTGCTCTCTCTACCTTTTCTGAGGATTGGGGTCTCCAAGAGCACTGGAGGTGGTACTGTATCCCCAGAGCTGAGACTGTGGCCTTGAAGGCTGGCCAATTATCATTTTGCAGGCTCTTGGGTAGTCCAAACTGGGGAATGATTTCGTCCACCAAGGTCCGGACTATCTCCTTCACTTTTTCTGTCCTGCACTGGAAGGCTTCTATCCACCCAGTGAACACGTCCTCCCCTACAAGTAGAAGTTGAACTCCCTTAGCTTTAAGCATATGGGTAAAATCAGTTCGTCAATCCTCCCCTGGGTATGTCCCAGTCCTTTGCATCCCTGCCGAGGCTTATTTATGGCTGAGGGGATTGTTCTTTTGAGACACCTCTCAGGAGCTTATCTGTTTTATTGTCTCTTGAAGTCCTGTCCCCAAAAACAGTCAATTAGCCAGCTGGGAGGTCCCATCCCTCCCCAGATGGAAAGACTTGTGAAGGGTTTTTAACAATTTCCACCTGTTAGCTGCTGGTAGGAGAAGTTTCCTTTTTTTATTTTGACACCACCCTGAGGGCTGCAAAATTAACCCCTCTTGGAGGGCTGTATCTGTCTCTTGTTGGGAATACTGGGGTTTAATTTAATTTAGAGAATGCTCCCAAAACAGGGGCACTATAGTGATGGTAGACTGTATCACTCAGGCTGCCTCCCAGGCTGCACAGTTGGCCTGTCGGTTTCCCTCTGACACCTCATTCATTCCCTTCTGATGCCACCGGACATGTATAACAGCCACTTCCTTGGGGTAGAAGACAACACAGAGTAGCTGGCCAAGTTCACGGTGATATATAATAAGGGACCCATTTGCAGTAAGGCAATTTCTCTCTTTCCCACAACAACATGGGAACAGAGGACTAGGAAAACTTATCTCAAGTCGGTGTATATGTTGACTCTCCGTCCTTTACTCACTTTCAGTGCTATGGTTAAGGCTCTTAGTTCTGCCAGTTGTGCACTAGTTTGCAGGGGAAGGGGAGAGTTCTCAATGGTCTTGGTGAGAGATACCACCACATATCCTGCTCTCTGGGTTCCTTCCTTCTCAAATGAACTACCATCAGTGAAGAGGATTAGGTCTGGGTTTTCTAAAGGTGTCTCCCCTAAATTCTCCCATGCCACAAAAGTGTGGGGAACTGTTTTTTGACAATCATGCCCAACTTCCCCTTGTTCTTCAGGGAGAAATATTGCTGGATAAAGGTAGTAGGGGTGGGGGGGCACACTCTTATCTGAACTACAGGTCCTTCCAGTAATGTAGCCTGGATTTGATAAGATGGCTATGAGAGAGCCAGAGGCTTCCCTTAGAGGTTAACGGCCCGGTCACATTTTGAGGAGAAAGCACAGTACAATTAAATCATTTCCGAAGGTCAGCTTTAGGGCCTCAGGGATCCAGAGGACTATTGCTGCAATGGCATGCAAACAGTCAGGACCCCCAAGGCAACTCCCTTCTGTTCTGTCACATACAGATTGAAACTCCTTCCCATTTGGGAGGCTTAGGGCTGGGGCCTGCAATAGAACCTTCTTTAGCTGCTCAAAGGCTTGTTAGGCCTCTGGTTTCCATGTTAGAACTTGTGTATTACTGGCCCGTATGTCCTTGACCAGTTGATGTAAGGAACGAGCTATCTTTCCAAATCTAGGAATCCATAATCTGCAGAATGCAGTGATGCCTAGGAAGCCCCTGGGCTGTCTGAGCATCCTAGGCAGTATAGATCGGTTTTGTTCTGTCAGTGCTCAGGGCCCTGGATCCCTCAGACAGCAAAAGGCCTAGGTACTTTACTGAGGCTGGACACAGCTGAGCCTTGTTCTGGGAAATTTTATACCTCTTTCTGCTAGTTAGCTGAGAAGGGCTTTTGTTCCTTCCTGGGAGTCCTCTTCCAAGGAGGACCAGAGGAGGAGGTCATCTACATATTGCAGGACCTGGACTCGGAGAAACGAAAAGTCTGACAGATCCCTGGACAGGGCCTGATTAAATAAGTGGGGACTATCCCTGAACTCCTGGGGCAGGACAGCCCATGTTGGTTGGGTGGCCTGGTTGGAGGCATCCTCAAAGGCAAAAAGGTACTGAGAGTCAGGATATAAGGGCAACAGAAGGTAGCCTTTAAATCTAGAACTGTGAACCACTTGGCGTTGTCAGATTTGGGCCAGTAAGGTGTATGGATTGGGCACTACAGGATGAATGGGAACCACTGCCGCTTTTACCAGACAGAGGTCTTGTACCAATCTCCATTCCCCCATGGGGCTTCTTGACTCCCAAGGTAGGGGTATCACATGGACTGTTACATGGTACCAGGAGACCCTGAGATTTCAGGTTAGTGATAATGTCTCCCAGCCCCTTGCGAGCCTAAGGCCTCAGCAGATACTGCCTCTGATTGGGGAAAAGAGCTGAGTCTTTTAACCTAATTGCTGGCTGAACAGTTTGAGCTCAGCCTGTCTTTCCCTGGGTGGCTCACATATTAGGGTCTATCTGTTTCTACAGGGGGTAGGAGGAGGGCCTCCCCAGGAGCTACTAGTAAGCTGGTTCCTAGTCTAGATAGGATGTCTTGAACTAGCAATGTGGTAGGGCTTTTGGGGACTATGAGAAAGGTGTGGGAAAACAATAGGGCCCCCCAGCTACAATTTAAAAGATGTAAGAAATGTTGAGTCACGGGTTTCCCTGTGACTCTGGTTACAGTTGCACTTGTAGGAGAGAGAGGGCCAGAACTAAACCAGAGGACTGAAAGGGAAGCTCCTCTATCTAAGAGATAATTAATCTCTTTTCCCTCCACTGTGAGAACTACCCGGGGCTCCTGGAGAGTGATGGTTCATGTTACATGAGCCATATGAGACCCTGGGCCCCTTCAGTACTATTGAACCACGTTGGCAGGTCATTCTGTCCCCTGGGACCTTCACCTCTGGGGACAGTTTACCTTCCAATATCCTTCTCTGCAGATAGGGCAGGTCCTAGGGTGGGGGTGGGGGGCCTGGCCCTGTTGGGGCATTCTTTCTTGAGTATCCCATATGCCACAACTATAGCACCAGCCCAGTGGAGCCACGCAGGTGTCCTCCACGGGATTGGTTTGGAGTGCAGCCACCAATAAGGCTGCCTTCATTTTAGCTCTACAGTTCCTTTCCTTAGCCTCCTCTCAATCATGATTGTAAAAGACCACTGGAGCCACCTTTAGGAGGTGGTCTGGGGGTACTGTCAGGTCTCCAAGCCAGCTTTTGTAGCTTTCTTCTAATATCTGGGGCAGATTGAATTAGAAATGTATCCCTGGGGATCAGGGTCCCTTCCACTGAATCTGGAGACAGGCAAGTGTGCTTAACCAGAGTTTCCCTTAACAGTTCTAGGAAGGCGGAGTGAGGCTCCTCCACCCCCTGAACAATCAAGGAGAGCTTGGAGTAATGTAGGGGCTTGACTCTGGTTCTCCTGAGTCCCTCTAGGGGACACATCCGGAATTGCTTACACTGCCAGGTCTTCAAGGGGTCATTAGGGTCCCACTTTGGGGCATCCCAAGGGACTGCTTGACGACCTGTGGGGTATACATCTCCCTCACTCATACCCCTGTGGTACACCTGATAGGAGAGGAATAGGTCATCTCCAAATTTTTTGGCCACTTCTAGGGCAGCCCTAACTTAATGGCTTGTCAATGTCTGGTTCACGATCAACATGAAATCTTTCCAAGTCATGTCAAAGACATGAGGTAAACTTTGAAAGACTTCTATATATTTGTCTGGGTCATCTGCAAACCTTCCCAAATCTGCCTTGATCTGCCTAAGATCCTGCAGGGAGAAGGGGACCTGCACTTTAAAAGGGCCAAATTTCCCTCCCAGCATCTCCTGCAAGGAGCAGATCAGTGGGAGTGGCACCTAATGGGAAAGAGAAGCAATGGGAAGAGGGAGGTTTTGGGGAAGGCAAAGGAGGTGGTGGGGCAGTTGACACAGGACTGTGGAGCAGCTGTTCAGAGTAAGAGGGACACAGAGGGGTCTTCTCCTTCTCTGAGGGAAGCCCATCTCCACCCAGGGGTCGCCCCAAAGTTGACTTGGATTCTGTGGGGAAATCAGGCTTGGTGGGAATCATGGTTAGGATGCTTGGGTCTATGTGGAATTTTTGACGTAACTCCAGCTTGTATCTTAGTGCAAAGAGGACTTGAACATAGGAGATTTCTGACCATTTCCCTTCCTTCCTACAGAAGAAGTCTAGTTGTGAAATAGTATTGTAATTAATACTTCCCTCAGGTGGCTATTTTTCCCCATCTCCTAGCTGGTAGCTAGGCCAGGCATGGGTGCAGAAGAAGGTCATACGCTTCTTCTTCTTCAAGGTTTGGGGGTCAAGGTGATCCATTTTAAGCTTGTTTTCCCAGCTCTTCACCAAAACTCATAATACTGCCTTTTTCTCCACAGAGAAAATAGAAGTATTTGAACAGAATTCTCCTCACCTTACCTTACTGCAACCTCTGGCTGACCTGAAACATTCTCATCCTTTCTGCTAGCATCTCAGCTCACAAAAAGATGCTTCTCTTCTCCACCTGGACCTCACAAGATGGTCAGATGCCATGTGAGTACTCAAACAGTGGTGCATTCAGTACCCAGGGGATGAAACCACATGAAAGTTTAACATGTGTGCCTGACCTAGAAGGAATGAAATAGAAAGAAAATTGTACATTGAAAGGAGAAAGGGTGAAAATGTGCAATATATTAACAACATAACACTTAAAATAGTGTGCTTCATGATATTGCAGATCAAAATAAAGTTACAGAACAATGTATTGAGTAAAAATTCAAGCATTGCTTTCTTAATATCTTTTAATACTTAGCATAGCATTCCTGACAAAGTTGTGTGATGTTAGCAGTAATTTTACAAAACAGAGATAATAGGACTTCACAAAAAGCAGGAAAACTCCAGATCTTAATTTTCATTAATCTTGAGTCAGATTAATAAGCATATAGATTTTATATTATTTGAGATTAAAATAATTTTTGTAGGACTAAAGAAAATAGGTACTAGGTAGAGGGAAAAGTATAGAATCATACATTTGGAAGGAATGGCATTCATTCTTCTCAATTACATCAAACATTTTTTTGGCAAATGTATATTACCCCTTATTATAAATCAATCTTCTGGTTTGATAGTAATTACTTCCTATTCCTTCTTCGCCATTATCCACTCACTAATGACCATCAATGATCATTATTGTGCTGTTAGAGAAAAAAGTATCTTTTTATAATCATTTGTTTCAGCTTATTAAAGTGTATTTCTCTTTTTGAATTAGGACATTTTTAATGTTCAATATTTTTAGATAACCTTGATTAACCAAATAAAGCACATATAAACATTATGCAAACTTTAGCCAAACATCCCAAGATCATATGTATTTTTGAATACATGGACTATATTATAATCTATTCATATTAAAGGACTGGATTTCACTCAAGCATCAGGTATTTAATGATTAGAACATTCCATCTGAACAGGTAAAATTATAAATTATAAACAATTTGAGCAAAGAGTATTCTTTATAAAAGCTTAAACTTTATCCAGTAACTGTCTAGGCAAAGAACAGTTATTCACTCATACTCCTGAAGAACCTCTTTGCAGATGCTTAGAGGGGACCTGTGTGAGAAGTCATTTGGATTTAGTGGTCAAGACACAGCTTTGAAGTTAGACAAACCTGGATTCTCATCCCAGCTAGACGACTTGCACACTGTATAACCTTCTGTAGATTATCTGAATTTAACTTACTCCCTCAAGCCTCAGTTTTCTCATACATACCCAGGGAAAAGAATACCTATCTCATAGTTTTGGTGTTAAGAAGATGAAATGGTCATGTGTAATACCTCACAGCCTCACATCTAATTCCTTCAATTACTTACTGTGATTTGTACCATAAATTATTATTTAACACATGTTATTCCCATATACCTTGCTTACATTTGCTCTAACTTGTTTTAAAGGGTTGTTTAAAGGCAGTTATTGAAATATTTTAACCCAGTCCCACTTGAATGATGAAGACTTATAAATTTGCTAATCTATTTTTATATTGCATTGTTATGAAAAAATAGAGCATTGTGGAAGCAGACAGCTCGGGAAGGCTCAGAAGTTAGCAGCATGTAGTACGGGGAGCTAGAAGGAGAATAGTAGCACCTTACAAGCACAAGCCCTGCCAGGATGGTGAGAGAACATTCATTTGGAGGCAATTACGTTTCCTCTCCTTTTGTTTTACTTTTTCACACTGCCATTCCAGGAAGTATTAAGAGCTAATAGGCTCTCTAAATGGCTGGTGCTTGTAAGGAGTTAAATACTTAGAGGCCAAGGGTCTTTAATCACCTAAGTGCTTTTCAATGAATACTGATGTGACAAAGGTTCATATTTAATTAATTTCAAAGTGACTTTATGCTAAGTAATGGCTCACTAAAGAATTTGAAAGCGTAGCTACTCCCAATTAAAACAGTATACGTCTTCCTCTATGTCAGTGTGGTTACCAGACATTCCAGAGCAAGTCACCAGGTCACACACACTGTGGACAGTAATAAATATAAGCATGTCTTTGCGAACTTGTGCAGCAGTAGCAGAAAGAAGGGGGAGGGGAGGGACTACCAAATTTTTAATTTGTCTTATAAATATAAATGAATTTCCTTTGAATGTCTCTAAACACACAGCTAGTAGACCTGACCAAAAGACAGCATTTTGAGCTACAAGAACATCAGAGAACTCTGTGTTTACCAATTACCAGTACTGGAAATACATGTTTTGCTGCAGTAAAATGAATGCCAACAAAACTTGTGTAGATCTCTAATTTTCTTAGAGGACACATATATATTTCAGATATTCATAAATATTTCTTTTACCATTAGGACTCTCATTATTATTGCAAGAGCTAATGCAAATCTAAGAAGCTTGGCGAGCATTAATGTATAAAATTACCATCCTCTCACATCGACTTATCACTGCAATCATTATTCTAACTAGAAGCATGCTAGAACAGTTTGAAAGCCAAAAGAGAGTAATCAGTGACTTAAATCACTGGTCTTATTACCTATTAACAGAAACCACCAAAAGAGGTTGATTTTTAGGACAACCTGAACAGCTGGGAAGAAAGATAAGGGGAAGGGAACTCGGGGTGAAAGCCCATTTCCACTGAGCTCTTCTGTGAAGTTTAATGAGAAGAATGTTGCATTCTGTAAAGACATTTTAATTTCACTTTCATAAAGGTGGAACAGAGCATTTATGATGCCATTTCTTTAACAAACACTGTATATGATAACTAAGTTCAGCCATTGTTATCAAGAGATCATCCACACAGGTGATGCATTATTATTGAATTAAACAAAGTTAAGAGATTGAAATTATCTTGGATAATCATGAATTTAAATAATCTTGCATCACATACCTGTTGTACGCTTCCCATCTAATTGTTGCTTTGATAATTACAGTAAAGAACGTTTCTTCTCTTGCCTGCCCCCACACATGTAATGCAAACACAGATGTTGAGTATAAACATACACACCAGAAGTACAACGCCATAGCTTAAAGTTTGATTTGACTGTTTACAGATTAGTATAGTAGTTTTTGAAATACATTGTTGTAAAAAATCATAATTCAGACCATCAAAATGGCAATCATATTGTGAGGACCAATTGCATGATAAAGTGGTCACCTTCTTTAGTCTACCTACTTCTAACAAAAAAGAAAAAAATGATAGGTAAGTAATAGTTTGGCTAGGTGAAACTGTTAAAATCAGTTTCCTTGTTAAGAAAGATGTTTTTATTTCATGTAATTAAATATATGAGTTTTATGCACTTCATATGTACTTGACAAAATTCTCAGCAGTGTGGAGGGTCCCAAAGACCTCATGCCTGTTGAGAAAAATATTGTTTTAATGTAACAATTGAAGCACAATAGAAACCATATTATTCAGGCGCTAAAATGATTGCAAATGTCTCACAATTGGAAACAAGAACTAATTTTTAATGTCTGCATCAAAATAAGTTAGTTGATGATCAAAATAAGGATAATAAAATGCTGTCTACCAGAAAAGATTATGTATAAAATGCAGAAACCTCAGCGTTATGATGTCTTTGTGAAAAACATGATTTCAGCTTAATTAAGAATAATTTTGGGTATAAAGTGATGCAGTGTTACAGAAAAATGGATTTTAGATAATACAGCTTTTTATTTCTGTATATTCTTTATCTGTAATCATATAGTAAACCAAACCTACTCACAGAAGAGCATTTCAAAAGAATGAGATAATTTGCGGGTAATTTTAAGTTTATTTCTTTAAGCTAACCTCTTTTAAGGAGCCAAGTTGTTGCTCTTTGTATAATATTAGAGAGGTTGACCTGTTCAGTGCCCAGGTCCTGCCAGTCTGAATGACACTCACATGTCCTCTATGTTTAACAATAAGAAAATCATCTATAAAAAAAATATGCTGCCAACTCTCTGAAAATGAAAATCTGTTTCATTGGAAATGCTAGTGCAAGAAATTTTTCAAAAAGCTACAAATTTTTATAGAAAACTAACATTTTCTTGGAGGGGAATATTAAATATTTAAATTTGTCAATTCTTCAAACATTGGTGGATGATATTAATGAAAGTTCAGAAACAATTATGAGCATTTTTTATTAAATTGGTATATTGGTTTCCTATGGCTGCTATAATAAATTGCTACAAATGTGATGGTTTAAATCATAGAGTAAACCAAACGTACTCGCAGAAGAGCATTTCAAACAAACACATAGTTATTGTCATACAGTTCTAGAGGTGGAAATCCAAAACCAGTTTCACTGGGCTGAAATCATGGTGCTGGCAAGGCCATGTTCCCTTAGGAGGCTGTGGGGAAGACTCCTTTTCTTGTCCTTTCCAGCTTCTAGAGCTTCATTCCTTATATTCCATGGCTCATGGCCCTATGTTCCATCTTCAAGGACAATAGCACAGCATCCATGAATCTCTCACTACTCCATCTTTATGCAGCTTTCTTTCTGGAGCCAAATCTCCCTCTGCCTCCCACTGAAAAGGTCTCTTGTGATTATATCTTGGGCCTAACCTAGATAATCCAGAAAAACGTCCCTATCTCAAGGTCCTTAATTTAATCGTATCTGCAAAGACCCTTTTTCTAAATTAGGTAACATTCACTAATTACAGGGATAAGGACCTGGATGTCTTTGAGGGTCATTATTCAGCCTACAGAATTAACAAGATGGTTCTTTATCTGGAAGTATAAACAAGTAATAATAGAAGAAAAATTTTTTGAAAAAGAATAATAGGGAGGGGGAGATTTTTTTACTACATATTAAACTATGATATAAACCTGCAGTAATTACAGAAAAAGTCACCAGTGTAGGTTTTCAGCCAGGCTTCTTTTATACATGAAAAGAGAAGAAAACATAAACTAATGAATAGGAAATAGATTATTCAGGAAATATAGTTATGTTCTTTTTTAGAATATATAAATAAAAATGTATCATGTGACACCATACCCCAGGATATATTTTAGAAGGCTTAAAGAGTTAAATCATAAGTGGAAAAAAAATTAAAATATGTCCAAGAAAAGTGATAGTTACCTGATCTAGTCATGTGTAAGGACCTTCCAACTATAAAGGGAATGGAGTAAGACCACCAAAAGTTCAGTTAACTTGAGAGCACAAAAATTCTAAAAGTATATACATAAAAAATTAGAAATCAAGCAGGAATTGGAAAAAATTTACCATAATATTGTAGACAACTGGTTAATATTGTTAATATAAAATTGGCCTTACATAGTAATAAAAAAATAAATAAAACCAAAATGGGAAAATGAATAAAAAGCCCATTGCTGTAAGTAATACAAGTACCTAATAATCATGAAAATAATACTCCTGAGTAATCAAGTAAATGTAAGTTACAATAAGGAAATACTATTTGTTGCCCATAAAAATTAGTGTTTATGAAGAATAATATTCAGTACTGCTCACAGTATGTAGGACATGTGCTTTCAAATACTGTCATAGGAATATAAATTATTATAATCTCTGTAGCTCCAGCAGCAAGGGGGTTCCCTGCCCAGAGCAAGTTTCCTATGAACCTGGTAAAACTGAAGGAGGGCAAGGGAAAGGGCAGGTTGGATAAAAGGGTTTTTATTGCTTACGGCCTGCTGGGGTTCACTAGCTGGGCCTGGCCCTATCCGTCCCCTGTAGCCACTTGCACACTCTTTGCCTGCCCACCTCTTCCAGCAGGAACTCCATGGGCGGGTCCCTGGTGACTGTCAGGCACCAGACCAATTAGGCACCAGGAACGGAAGGAAGGAGAGAATGGCCATTTTCTCTGCGCCCCTTGCCCCAGATAGACTGGAGGCTCTGCCCATGGTAAGTATCTATTGGCATGTAAATGGACCGTTATCCACAAACCGCCAGGGAAGCAGGGGAGAAATTCTGGGTGGAAACTTCCATTTACCTCACATCTTTCCAGAGAGAAATTTAGAAATATATGTAGTAAATATTTTTAAAAGTATTTTCCCTTTAATCCTGTAATTCCACTTCCCATAGTACATCCTAAAGAAATAATCAAAGGCATAGAGACATGTACAAACATGCTCATAACAATGTTTCTTAAAATAACAATGTTTTTTTAAAGTAAAAGGATACAATAAAATAAAACAGAAGTGGCTAAATAAGCCAGTGAGTTCCATGTGACCAAATAAAAAACAAAAATTAAAGGTTATATTGCAAATAGATTTTTAATGACCAGGAGATACCCACAGTAAAATGCAAGGTTATTAAAGCAGAATTCAAAATTAGTTATACCTACATTCCAGCACAAACATACACTATATACAGTTCTTAGAATATTGCTGGGTAAATCTTTTGTGGACAAGCAAATCAAATTCAGAAAATAATGAAATTGCTGTAACAATGTATGATATTGACTATGAAGAAGCAGAGACTAGTAATAGGAGATAACTAGAGGATAAGGGAAATATCTTTAAATAATGCAGTCACAAAAGTCCTCTGTGAGTGGTGACATTTAACCTGAAACCTGAAAAAAAGAAGGAAGGACCCAGCAAAGAGCCCATTGGACAGCATTCTGTGAAAGCTCTGTGGGAGGGAAAGAGCTTAGCTTAAGCAAGTTCACAGCTTTGAAAAGAGTCCAGTGGAGTTAGGAGGTAGTGAGTGAGAGGAGGGAGGCTTGACATGTGGGTGAGTGATACTAAGTGCTCAGATGGTGCAGTCGTTCAGGTCATAGTGGTGCTCATACCTAATGGTAGTGTTTCTAGTTATTTATTGAAAATGCCATACTTGTAAATGTCCGTATTCTTCAACTACAGATCAAGATTGAGCAATACTCTCAGCCTAGTGTTAAAATTTTTTAATTTAATTATTGTAATTTTCCCTTTGATAAGTGAGGAAACTGGGGCTTTGAGAGTACCTTGAGCAAGACCTCATAGCTAGTGGTTTGAACCAGGGCCATTGTGACTCAGGGCTGGTGCCGTTAGCCATTCTTTCACACTGCTTTTCTGGAACACAATTCATTAACACATAATTTAGAAATTGTGAATTTATGATAAAAAGGAGTAAGTACTAAACTTTCATTTAAAAGTAAGTGCCAGGATGTATGTAAATGATGACTATAGCTAACACTACTGTATGATATAAAGGAGAGTTAAGTGGGTAAATCCTATGAGTTCTCATCACAAGAAGGTTTTTTCCTTTTTTTTCTTCCTTTTCTTTTTATTGTATCTATATGAGAAGATGGATGTTAGCTGAACCTACTGTGTTCTCATTTCACAATACATGTAAATCAAACCATCATGCTGTAGACCTTAAACTTATACAGTGATATGTATCAATTATTATTCAATAAAACTGGAAAAAAATAACAAAACAAAAACACTTTTAAATAAGGGATAAATACTGGTCTTCACACATCCATTTACTGATTTTGTAACCTTAAACTACAAATCTCCAGGTCTCACTTTTTTCATCTCTGAAATAGGAGCAGTCATACAATCCTTCCTGCTTTACAAGTAACTAATGTCAGATAACATACGCAGTTGTTCTTTGTACACTGTATGTGTAGGACACTGTGATATACCTCTAACAGAATCCAGGTCTACTCAGCATCTGGTCACTATAAGAGAAAGCTCATAGATGAAACCACAAGCACAGAATAATATAAAAATATAAGAAATAAGTTCACAAAATAAGTCTAAAGACTTCAAATTACAGAGCTCCATTAAATCAATTATAACATTTCTGTTATTACCACATTATATGACCATAATGAAGATAATAAATACCTGGCATTTACAGAGTTTCTTTCATCTAAATATTCCCATAGAGCTTAATCAACTTTATGTGCAAATTGATCATGAGCTATATACGGGTGCAACAGAGCAGGCAGTATAAACCACACTAATAACAATGCAGATCTCTCTTCTTTCCACTAGTTCCTTTTATCCAAGCTTACTAATTGGTGTAAGAACAAAAGCCAAATGTTTTTTTTAAATAATGGAAGCTAATTCTAAGAAACCTCTTATTAATGGCCAACAGTCTAGCAAAAGGACTTGGAAAATGGAATAATTTGATAATATAGTTGTCATCATTTGAATTTTAATGCTTAAGGCAGAGCTATTACCTTTTGAAGAGAGGTAAGCTTTATAAATCATCTGAGTATGAGAGAAAAACACAGAAACTGCTTCATGGCAGGCTGTGGCAGTGCTGTCATATGTGTGTCTCCTGGCACTTTCCCAAACGAGAATGAGATGGCCACACTCTGATGCCTTCACGGTTTTATTTTCCAAAGGGCTAAATCCAATTCTCATCTCTCAATCTCAATAAAATAGTACATAAACCCCAATAATAGTCAATAACTGCTTAATAATATTAGCAATTACCAAATATGCCAGGACTGTGCTGTCCAGTGCAGCAGCCACTGGCCACATGTGGCTACTGCTGAACACTTGAATATGATTATGTGACAGAGGAAATTGACTTTTGAAATTTTATTTCTTTTTAACTAATATAAATTAAACTTTAAAATTCTAAACATTTTAATTATGTTTGAAAAAACTTGGATATTTGAATCTACTTTTTCAGCAGTAGGTTATATGAAAATTAGGTACGGGTCAAGTATTGATTTCTGATAAAAAATTTAGCATCTAAGTTGAGATGTGCTGAAAGCAAATTATACACAAGATTTGAAAGACTTAGTAAGAAAAAGAATGCAAACTATCATAATTTTTATATTGATTACAAGTTGAAATGATAATGTTTTGGATATATTGGGTTAAGTGAAATACATTATTAAGACCTGTTTCTTTTAATTTATTTTTTTATTTTGGCTATTAAAACATTTTGAAAGTGCCTATGAAGTCCACATTATATTTCTATTGGACAGCTATTCTGGGAGTTTGAATTTCTATTTCACTGAGAATGATCACAGAGCTTTTAACCCAGCTGAAAAAGCACAACATAACATTTCCAATGGTGATTTAAACAGTAGAATGCAGTCCTTCTAGTTTTTCACTGTTGTCCCACTCTTTGACCTCAACTGAACCAATCCTTCAGCCTCCAGACCTTACCATCTCCATTTCTTTGCCCTTTCCTGGCCTCCATTGACCTCCTCAGTGGCCCTTGCTAGCATTTTCTATCCCTAGCTCCTTGCTTATGAGACCTAGTAACACACTTATAAGCAGTCCATTGAATGCTCCACAGAAACGGTTGAAAACCTTTCAGTTCTTCTGAAGTTCTCAAACCCTTACCCACATCAACAATTTGAAATTCAAAGCAAATGGACCTCTTAGCTCCCTGCCTTTCAAAACCTCAAGGATTTGCTAAATTATCCCTTTACTGTATCTTCTTGCGATTTGGAATGAAGCAGACCAAATTTTTCAGTCAAGTTTTTAACTGAATCTCCTTCCTGATCCTAAGAATCCTGGCTTAACCAACCATCCCCCTCAGCCCCTCATCATTTCCCCATCTCTGTATCTGTTGATTACCTCTCCCCCAACCACTGCGGATGGGTAAGCCATAGTCCTCCTGGACTGGGAGTCAGAGCAGGGAGAGTGGCCTAAGTGGTAGGCTTTTTTGGCCTCTCTGAGCCAGAGATCCCCTATCCAACCTGCCAAGAGAGTCACACATTCCAATTCTCTGGCTCAAAGTTTACTCCCTTCAGTAAGGCTAAACAGCAAAACAGTGAGTGACCTGGCTTCACAATTACATGATTTCTAACTTAATACTTATTTTGACCAAAATCAAAGAGTAGGGTGACTAGCCTGCAACACCTGGATAATCTCAGAATACCAGCTTGGATTTATGGTTTTTTGCAAAACTCCAAACCCCTCCCTCCTTTGTTCTCTCTCTTTACTCTATCCAGGCTCCTTTCCAGGACTTCCTCCAGGTTTCTGCCTTGGAACCATATCAGGCCACACTTCCTGTCTTTATCATGTCATCATAATATGGGGAGTGGCTGTGCTAAGGCTCCCTTATTTAGCCCCTCCTCAGTCCTTCCTTGGAGATAACCCTGTTGCTAGTTGGTGTCCCTCCAAGTATGTGCACACCATATGTGACCAAAAGTGCTGTGATCAAAACTACTTCAGAGCTGAATATCCTTTTCCGGCAGAGCTCTGTGATGCCCACTGATGTTACAGTGTCCTTTCTGTGTTTTCCAGTGTACTTATCCTTTAGGTCTGTTTTCTGGTGGAGGCCTACTTTCATTTGCTTATAAATACTTACTTCTGCAGCATAATTAGAATTAATCTTATGTGTACATTATTCTTAGTGTGGTTTCATTCCTTCTCCTTCACCTGCAAACACATTCAAAGCTGATTCCAAGAATCAGCCCTCTTCCTCCTCCTCCTCAAGCTTCTATCCCATCTCCCCCCTTTTATTAACTCCTCAATTTCATGTAATCTGAGTTCCACCCTCCATTTCCCTTAAGGAAATGACTTTTCTAGATCATTAACATCTGCCTGATTAGCAAATTCAAGTCTGCATATTCTTCATCTGCCCACTCTGTCATTCGTAACGCCCTCTCCTGGCATTGTGGATAGGGGACTTTCCTGCTGTCGTGATTGTACTTGGTCAGCATCTTTTTCAACCAGACCCTCTATAGGTATCTGTAAGGGTTCTAGGCTCTCTCTTTACCTTTCACTCTCCCTGACATGGTTACCACTCTGTAGGAATGATTCCAAACTATGCTTTCCACTGCTGATTCAGACTGTGTACCTTTAATCCCCTGTGGGATATCATTTCATGGATAATCTATAGGCATTTGAAATTCAGTGTATGCACCACTGAACACACCACCTTCTCCCATATCTTCCTCTCTACCCCCAAATATCCTCTATCTGTTATTTCCTGTATCTGAATAAATAGAATCACATTCCCCCTAGTACATTAAGCTCAAAACTTTGGAGACACCTTCAAGTACTTTATCTTCAACTTATTAAAGTATTTTCTTTGTCTGTCCCATCCAAGTGATATCACATCCTGCCAGTTGGTTCTTGAGGTCTCTCTAACCCTCAGTCCTTCAATCCGGTCTCCCTGCCATTGTCCTAAGTCCAGTCATCAATAAGCCTTGTCAGGAGCAGTCCAAGAGTTTCCTAAATTCTGTCTCCTATCCTGTCACCAAAATTAACCCCCAACCCAAGCTGGATAATACCCCTCAACTGAGCATAAAACAAAATCAAATATCCTGTATGAATTGGCTGCAGCAGATTTTCCCCATTACTTCTCATAATCCACCCCCGTTGCAGTTGTTTCTGTAGTCACACATGCAATTCACTGCATCACAAACATTTCCTACAATTTCTGACTCTGTGCCTTACCCATGATATCCCCTGAGCCTTCAGTACTCTGACTTCATTTCCCCCTATTGAATTTCTGCACCGTTTTTTAAGCAGTGCTTCCTCTATCAGGTCTGCTAGGGATCCTTTCAGACAAAATTAATCTCTCTCACCTCTGTTTATTCTTGTACTTTGTGCTGCAACTCCACTTCTTACCATAAACTGCAATGTTTCCTCTCTTTGCAGTAGTCCCCCCACTAGATAGTGAGCTTCTAGACATAGAACTCATGTCTTATCCAATGTCACTTCCCTCATACTCCTCAGAGTAGGTAGGTGCACACGAAAGGTTTAGTCAGTTGTTGACATAGAAGAAAGTAGATTATAATAAAAGGCAGTGGTTCCTTGGAAATTGTAAAATTCTAAGTGTTCTAGTACTTGCAGACTGGCCAGTGGCCAGGGTGGTGAAGTAATATCCATTTTTAAAGCTAAAAACTCAGGAGTTCTGAGTATGGCATAGCTCTAAATACTAGAATTGCTTTCCATTGAATGAATTGTTTAGCTTTTCCTATTTTTTTAATCCTTCTAAGTAAAAAAATAAAATTGTACAAACTCTCCACAAGTCAGATTAAAAAATAAAAGTCCGTATGCTTCCTACAGCTGAATTTGGGGGTTGTCCTTCAGATAACATCTCAGTTTCTTCATGTTTTGTCCATTTACATACTCATTCAGCCAGCAAATATCTACTAAGGACACAATATGATCCTAGAGTTATGCTCATTTTGATTACCACAAGAAAACAATTACAGACTCCAGTGAGAGTTAAGTAGCTTTCACGGAAATGAGCCTTGGAAGAGGGATCTTCCATGAGTGGTACATAGCAAACAGAAAATGGAAAAGGTTTTCCAAGTTGGAAAAATGAAAGATAAACAATGAGCAAAAGCATGCAAACAATGGCAACTCGTATTATTAAGGGGGAGACAATAAGGTGAGCAGTCTAACTGGGGAAGATCGTTTATCCTAAAATCTTAATTTACAAAATGGATTACTACCTTCTTCTGATGAAGTCAGATGAAGGAGCACAATATGTGAAACAAACAAAACTGCTGCAGTGAAAAAGGTTGGGGAGTGAAAGACTGGGGCCCTGCCTGCTGCAGTCCCCAGGTTCCCTCTCCGGAGCTCCTCTCAGTAAATTTGGAAAATGACCATCCAAGTGAAAAACAGAGAAGAAGATCAATTAGGTAAGATGGGGGCCAAATTACAGAGCACCCTAATACATCCTCATAATTCAGCCTCCTTTTTGACACAGTCCGTAGCTCACTGCAGATGCAGGTCCTTTATAATTTGTAAGTTAAGTAAGTCACTTTTGATGTCCACATGGCTAATTCCATGCTTTGCACATATCTGGTGCCAGAAATGTTTTAGAAATTTTGAAATGAATGGACAAATGGTTAGTTGAGTGAATGCCAGCTTCTACTGAAATAAACAATGTCTCTTCAAAGTCTTTGTCAATAGTTCTCTGCAATCTAGTTTTTTCCCACCCATTTCCAGCAGAGAATTAAGCTGTCAACATGAACCCGCAGCTTCAGGTGAAGCCAGCCTTACCAGAGGAGACTTCACTGGGACTCCACCTATATCAGGGCTTACTGATGTGCATAAAGCTAAAGGCTTTATAATGATTCGTGGAAGAAAAGAAACATCCCAAAGTACACTTCTTTCTCATTGCTTTAATTAATAATGCACACACTTCCTCAAGGTGCAGAGGCCACACTGGCTACTTTGCAGATCTCAGAGGAAAACCAGATCCTTTATTAAGAATGAGAAATCTTCTAAAGGCACAACATAGTCAGAGGTTTAGCCACTTCTCAGCACATGCAAATAACCTTAGTGCCCGGAAAAGACATCTGGTAATGGTATTGAAAGGATGACAATGGGCTGTTTTTTATTATGTTCTTGTAACCTGTTGGTCCATAGACATACATAGGCTTGTGTTCTTTTAACTTGGGGATAATACAAGTAAAGATGCATCACAATTAAGGGAACATTAATGCATGTGGGCAGAGCAGATTAAAAGCCACAGATTCTGTATTTCATTCAAATAGGAAAACTAAAAAATCTGCAGGATTTACAGGGAAGATAAGAGCCAGGAGTTCGAGTTTAAAAAAAAAAAAAAAGATTTGTTTATTTTTAAGTGATGCCATAATTTTTAAGATACCTGAAATTTCCCCTAAATAGCTATTGCATCCCCACAGGTTCCTTAAGTGTGAGAAGAAAGAGAAAACATCATGCATCTAAAGTAACAGTTTTCTTTTTTTCCCCCTCTTCTTCTCTTTTGCCTTATATCCAGTTTCCAGTAAGATTTCTCTGACTATATAGCTCATAGGTTCCTAAATTTTTGTTTTTAACTAATAAATCTCATTATCAGCTAGGACAAAGCATTTACTCAACAAATTCAACATTTATTTATGAAACATCTACTGGGTGCCAGGCAGTGTGTTTTTTGCTACAGATGTACTGATTTAAAATAAATGAATAAATAAATAAACATATGCAAACCCTCCTCAAACTTAGAATCTAGTATGGAAGACAGACATCAGTCAAATAATCATAAAAACAAAAATTGTGATGTTATAACTTTCACATAAGATATATGGTTTCATGTGAAGATAATAGAAAACCCTATCTCTTTGGTGAGCTTAGGAGAACCTTTCCTGAGATGTAGCATTTTTACTTAGAGTGGAAACATGTGTAGCAATTAACTAGGCAAAGAGGTGGGGTGAAGTGGGGCATGGTGAGGATAAAGATCATAATTAGCAGAAGAAATGGAATGTTATAAGATAATTATAATTACATGTTATAAGAATGTTTTCAAGTCTCTCAATAGTATTAGTGGGGTTAGTACAAAGAGTGTAGGGGCATGGTTCCAGATGAGACTAAAGTAAGTAGGGTACAGACATAAAGAGCTGGTCATGACAAACCATTGTTTTATCTTATGCACAAAGCAAATACATTGAGAAGCTTCCAGCAAGTTATGGGGATGATGTTATGTGATCATATTTGGTTTTTTGGAAAGGTAGCTATGTTTGCATTCTTTAGGGATTAAGAGAGCTATGAGATAATGCAGAGGTAATGACAGATTGGACTAAGAGAGCAGCTATGAAGATAGAGAATAGATAAAATGGAAAGATATGTAGAAGGAAAATCTGCAGAAGGAGCTGTGACAGAGAATGGTGTCATAGAGAGCTCACGATTCTGCTTTGTAAAATAGATGTATGTCAACAATGAGATACTGCTACACACTTATTAGAATGGCTAAAATTGAAAACATTGACAACACCATCTGCTGGAAAGAATATGGAGCAACAGGAACACTCATTCCTTGCTGGTAGGAATGTGAAGTGATAAAGCCACTTTGGTTACAGTTTGTCAGTTTCTTACAAAGTTAAACATAGTCTCAACATATGATCCAGTAATTGTGCTCCTAGGTATTTATCCAAATGAGTTGAAGAATTATGCCCACACAAAACACTGCACACTAATGCTTATAACAGCTTTATTCATAATTTCCAAAATCGGAAGCAACCAAGATGTTCTTCAGTAGGTTAATGGCTAAACAATTGTGGTGCATCCATATAGTGGAATATTATTTAACAATAAAAAGATATGATCTTGCAAGTTACAAAAAAACATGGAAGGACCTTAAATGCAAATTGCTAAATGAAAGAAGGTGGCATAATGTATGATTCCAATTGTAAGACATTTTGGAAAAAATAAAACTATGGAGACAATAAAAAGATCAGATCAGTGGTTGTGGGAGCTGGGGATGAGAGGATGAATAGTGGAGCACAAGGTATTTTCAGGGCAGTGAAAGTATTCTGCATGATGCTGTAATGGTAGACACATGACACTGTATATTTGGCAAAACCCGTCGAACTATACAGTACAAAGAGTGAACCTTAATGTAATATATAAATAATTTAGTTAATAATAAGGTATTAATATCAATTAATCAATTGTAACAAATCTACCACATCAATAAAAATATTAATGATAGGATAAACTAAGGGCAGGAGGAGAGGGAGAATATGGGAACTTTCTGTACTTTATATTCAATTTTTCTTTAAATCAAAACCATTCTAAGAAATAAAGAATTAATTTTTAAAAACTTAAAGAAACATTTCTATAAAGAAAATGGACAATAATGGCATTTATTTAAATATGAATAACTGGAAAAGAGTCAGTTTTGGGGAAAGATCATAATTTGGGGTTCAGATATGTAGAGTTTAAAGTACCAATGGAAAATCTACAGGATATGTCAAGGAGTGTGGTTGAATATACAGGTCTGGAGCTCAGAGGAGATCTAAACTGGAGTTATAAAGTGTTAATAATCATTTGCAAATACTGATAATTTATGTTAAAAGCAGTGATGGACTCTCCCAGATAAGATGATACTGAGTGTCAGATGCCTCAGCATCTATATTATGTTTTGGCACCAGTTACTAAAAACATATGGACAAGAAAGGAAATAAAGAATTGCTGCATTTTACATTAGGTTTTCCTCGTTTTTGATTGATTTGGTAAAAAGTAGGTGTTAGAGAAACTTTGGAATTAAGGGTCTCAGAGAACTGGCCAATGAATAAATAGGTGATACTGAGGACCAGAAATGTCTTTCTCAGATTAAAGATAAACATAAAGAGATTTTCAAACTAGCAAATATGAAAGAATTTATCATCATCAGATGCACACTAAAATAAATACTAACAGTACATTACAGACAAAAATACAATGTACCTAAATGGAATATCAGAGATGGAGAAAGGAAAGAAAAAGCATTGAAATAATAAGTTTTCAGGAAAATATAAGTTAATAATGACTGACTATATGAATATTGATAATGTCTTGGAATTAAAATATCAGTGAAATGAACTATAGAACAACAATGGCATGTAAACTTAGAAGGGGATAGAGAGAACAGAGTGTTCTAAGATCAACTGCATTATCTGGGTAAAAGTGCCAGTTGATATTTGCCATTGATAGATTAAGGATATATGCTCTATCCCTATGTAACCATTGACAGGATGGTAAAAGAGTATACATCTTCTGAGCACATAAAATAATAGAATATACAAACAGATAAGACAGGAGAGAAAAAGGAACAAAGAACACTAAGATTGTAAATTTAAATGAAAACAGATCAGTAATTACATTAAAGTAAATGAACTAAATGTTCCAATTCAAAGGCCAATATTGTCAAATTGTACTTTAAAGTAACCTTATGTATTGTTCATCAAACAATAAGGATATAGTAAACCTGAAAGCAAAGAATGGAAAATCATGAAAATACTAAACAAAAGAAAGCTGGGGTCACTATATTAGTATCAAAATAAGTTTTAAAGAAAAAAGAACATTACTAGAGAGAAGGAAGTACACATCATAAAGATAAAATGTTTAATTTACCAGGAAGATATAAAAGATTTTTTTTAATAAAAAACAAAAAAACATTTTTCTGCACTCAGTAACTTCAAATCTTTAAAGCAAAATCTTCACAGGAGTAAAAGAAGAAATAATTCCACAATCATATTGAGTTTTTGACACAGGTCTCTTGTTAACTGACAAAATATGCAGCCAAAAATACAGTAAGTTTACAGAATATTTGGATAACACGATTAATTTCATCCACAGAACACATATAGAACAATTTACTCAACAACTGCAGAATAAATATTTTTTAAAATAGACAGAACATTTATAAAAATTAATCATATTCTGGGTAATAAGCATCAACAAATTTTTAAAAATTAAAATCACGTAGTATATGTCTCTGGCAACAATGATGTTTAGCAAGACATTCATTAACAAAAGATAACTATAAAATCATCGTATTTTGAAATTAAGAAATACAGTTCCAAATAACCCAGGGGTCAATAAAAACTACCACCATTAAAATTAGTAAAGTATTATGAACTGAATGATGGCAATTATGCTATGTATCAAAACCTGTGTAATATAACTAACAGTTATCACAGAGAATAATTTAGAGCTTTACATGTATATATTAAGTGAAGTAAAAGCTATGGGTAAATCTCACTCAAAATACAGATGGAAAAAATCTAGACAAGATATGTGCAAGCTAAATTCAGTAATATTTTAAAAAGGAAATAACACACCAGACGAAACTGCTTTATTTTTAGGAACTCCACAGAACATTCAAAATGCAATTAATGTAATTCAAACATCAATAGAATTGAGAAGAGAAATCACATGATTGTCTCAGTGGTTGCAGAAATACGGTTTGGTAAAATTCACTATCCATTCATGATAAAAATGTGTATAGCAAATTAGGGAGAGAACGGAAGATCTTTAATCTGATAAATTATGTCTATTAAAAAAACCCTCAGCATGCGTCATATTTAATCATAAAATGTTAAGAAGCTTTCACCAAGACTGCTAATATCACTTCTACTAAACATTCTCTGGAGTTTTTGTGTCATTCAGATTACTGACAGAAAACACAGAGCACACACAAGCAATTTAACTGAAAAGAGGTAAATGAAGAGGGGCTAGCAGGGAGGAGAACCAACAAGGAAAGGTGAAGCCCCAGATACTGACAAAGTGACGCCCCATTATCTTGCCGGGCCTGAATGACAAAGGGACGGAACATGGATTGGGGTATTCAGTGGGATAGCCACACGTTTCATTTCCAGAATTCATCAGTGTTACATTTCTTGGACTGTGTGATGGCTCCATGGATGGCTGCTTTGTCACAAAACCATTGACCCATACATTTTTGCTCCCGGCACAATAAGGAGGTTAAAATGTTAAAATAAGAAAATTGCTGATGTGATGTTGCATCTACATGTCAATAAAAGAGTGAATGTGACATGCAGAGAAAAAAATAATTAGAATAAGGGTAATTTATGTATTCACAAACACGTTAATTAAAGCAATTATAAGGGAGGCATCAAAGCAATTTCCTAGGACTTCTAAGAAACCCCTGCAAATTAAAAAGAAAGGCAGGAAAATGAAAAATGAGTTTGGATTTATCACCTAAGATCTTGTTCACAGATTATATTCTTCCTCTCCCTCACAAGTGTTGAAGGGCTCCCAGAGCCTACCAATTTTGTGGCCAAATCGCAAAGACTAAGGCAGGATCTATGAGAAAGATTCAGTGGGCAGGATTCAGGGATGACCCCTACCTAATTTCAAACAAACCAGCTCTGCTTTCATCTGTCCAAAATATGAGGTTTCTATATAAAGCTATATTTGAAGAAAGAAATTTTTATTTACAAAAAACCCCCACCAATTTTGTGAATGGGTAAACCAAGTTCCAAAGGATGGATTGGCTACCCCAAGGTCATTATAAATAAATACTAGTCATTTAACCAAACATGTGGGTTTCTTTTGAAACCACAGCATATCCTTTTTCTACCACAACACAGATCACTCCTCATAATATTCTCTCCATCCAAAAGTAATCCTAAAATAAAGAAACCAACAAAAGAAACAAAAATCCATTCTGTTCATTACCATGACCTGTGCCTATTTTCGTAAACTACTCTTTTTTGACAGGAATATCTCTGAACTTTATATCATCAAGTCTGTTGTGACTGCCTATGCTCCTTGAACTTGATCCCCTTAACTCCCTAAATCTGTCAGACCTTTTGGAATCCCAAACAGCTAATATTGAACTTTTGTTAATCACACCTCTATGACTCAGAAACTAGAAAAGAACTATCCTGTTCTATGGATTTTCAAAAAAATTCATCCACATAATTAAATGGCTGAATACCATTTAATTAAAGAATTACAAAAGCATTTAGGGATAATTTCAATTTAAGAGGTAAAAGAACTTCAGGGAATTAAGTAATAATTTATAAAGTGTAACTGGTAAGAGAGTAACTAAATGTATTGTACCTCTATTGTTTTCTGGTAGCAAATAGTTTGCTTAAATATACTATCAAATAATCATCCTAAGAAGCCAGCTTAATACATGTTTCAGCTTAGTTGAAAAGGAAGAGCAGTGGGTTGGTATTTTAACTCCAAATGGTGATGAATAATGAGAGCTTTTTGCCTAAAGTACAGCTATGTAACTAAATACAATCAAACTCATAGAAATCAATGTTCAAACACAGTTGCTAACACATCTCATCCACCTATTCGTTCTGACAGACCTATACACAGACATATTTGTAGTCATTTGCATTTTAAAGTTTATCAATGGGAATGTTAGGGAGATGGCACTGGGTGCTTACTCCTAAGTAAAAAGTAATAAAAACTACAGTCTCTAAAAACCAATTTGAAGAATGTTATTCTTGAAGATGAGTTACAAACACAACAGCTCATGTTTACCATCAGGTACTTAAAGCATCATTTACACAAATTCTGTAGAATTAACTAATTAGGATCCTGTCATAGACACTCTTAGCTCATAAATCAGTATCTATTTCTTGCTTAAGACCCTTTTGTTCAGAGCAGGAATGTGATTAAGGTCCATGTGAGAGTCTGGCTTTCCCAACCTTCTTAGGAGATACAGTCGTTTCATTATTCTGAGAGAGGACGTGAGCAAATGTATGTTGGTGTGGCCTCTGGGAAGGCAGGGGCACCCCTAATAAAGGAGAAATACTCTTAACAATTTCCCCCCCTACCCCCGCCTTCTTATTGCATTTAAAAACATGCAATTGCTAGAATTGGGGTAGATATTTTACAGCCTTGAGGCAACAAGCATCAGAAGACTAATGGGAAGGAATTCCCCAGTTGCCTACCTCTAGAACACTGTTACGGGAAAAGAAACAAATTCACAATTTCAAGCCTCTGTAAGTGAATATGCCATTACTTACAGCTGAAAGCATTTGTAACTAATAGTCTTTTTATGACTTTATTCCTATCTGATGGAAATCTTTCTAAAGTATGACATCATTCCTCTCTCACTACAAGTAATGGATTGGAATTTTTTGGACATTTTAAACATTCGTTTCTTAATGACTCAGCATCACATTAAGATACGAAGCTAAGTTTTTTTCTAAATTATACTAGCCAGAAAATAACATTTCTGCTGTCACATCCTGGCTGGGAAAAAGGTAGGGCAAGTGAGACACTAAGCTTGGATGCAAAATTTAAGGGGGAATCAAAAAATCCAGTAATCCAAAAAAATAATATTTTAATGAAATGTCTTTTAAAAGTCAAAACTAGTAAATAAAATCCATGAGCAATAAAAATCGGGATCAGTTATTACTGATTTCTCCTTGGCCACAATCTCCAACATGGTGCAGCACAGCGCTGCTCTCACTACTACTGTTTATTTCATAACAGAACACCTTATCTTCCTTTGAAGGAGAAGAATTGAAGATTGAGAAACTGAAGACCAAGCTCTTTACTTCAGTGATTGTAACACCTTGTACCTCTCCTGTAATGTGTGTAGGTTTGGTGACAGCATTTTTCCCCTTCCTGTTATTTAAAAGCTGTTGTTCACTTGCGTGTGGAATTGTGGTTGTACTTCCAGATGGGTCTGGTCACTGGAATTCTCTATTCCACATCAGTGGTATATTAAATTAATTCAACAGTTCCTAATCAGACTCAAATTCATGAATTTATCTAAATATAAATATGTCTTTAAAACCCATATATGTGTACAAACATTTCTAGAGTGATAATTGCTCAAGATTATGATTTGGTTCAGTAAACATTATTGAGCACATTATAGTCATCAGACACTAAAGGCTTGAGGATAAAAAATTGAGGGCAAAAGATGCCTATGTTGTTTACCATATTTTTAAACACTCATTTCTCAATTGCATGTGGGACTCAACTGTAAAACTATTTTAGGATTGAATATCAGGTGAACTGATGATGGAATCGCTAATATTTCAAAAACAAAGATACCTTTTCCTGTAAATGTGGAATTGCACCATGTTTGTCTTAAGTCTTCCAACTGTCCCAATGGAATAGCAACTGAGAGCAGGTGCAAATGTGGAACAAATGTCTGGAAGGATAATGATGGCACAAGGCATCTGGGTATTCTCCAGTCCATAGGGAATAAAATTGACTAGATTAGAGCTTTTGTAGGAAGGTGGGTCAGAGAATAAAGGCCTCTCCTTTTTGTCCCTAGACAAGCCCATCAAGTTCAAAAAGGGCAAAGTTAAGCTCTGTGTGTCAGATGTGAGCCCTTTCATGCCACCAATCAGTCAGATGAGAGGCTCTCTATGTTCCCTATAGGATATCAGTGGAATTAGTGATGAGAGACAACATGCATCAGTGAAGACTCATTATGACGCATCCCATTTCAATTATCTAAGAGTCTCCCTCTGTGATACAGGACTCATCAAAGAACTGAGACTTAAGTGATTTAAAATGTTTTTTTTTAAAAAGTCATGAAGAATGGTAGGTTCTATAAAGTTGAATCACATCAAAGGTGAGTCATTTGTCTGCATCACCGACAAGCTTTCTTTCCTGTCAGTGGGGTCAGAGAATCACATTTATCTGGCTCTAAAATGGTACCTTCTACATCTGCCTCCCTAAACATGGGGAGAGCATCAGTAATCACCACCTGGAAATCCAGTGTGATGAGCACTTACTATATCCCTAGGCAAGGCCCAGCTAATATTCTGTAGACTAGAAAGAGCTGTACAATTCTGATTTCGTTCAGAAGCAGAATGATAACATGGAAAAACATGGACTTTGGTATCAGGAAGACCTAGGATTTATTTGTTTTGAGGTTCGACCCCTTGCTGCATTTCCTCTTTCTGCCACTTTTCCTGCCCTTCATTCTTTCTCCCAAAAGACTAAGGAATCTAAAAGGATGCAGTTTACTGCATCCCAGGAGCCCTGTGGAGATTGTGTCCACGGTATCCAGACACTGACTCTTTGATCTTCGTTTGTGGTTTTAGATTTTCCAATCTATCTATTATGAACACTGTCGAGAAGCTCACATATCTATTTTTAATGTGCCTCAATCCTCCAAATAACAATGATTCCCCAGTTTTTATAGTCAATTGGTATTAGATGAAGGATCCACTGAGCACACTGTTTTGAGAGTCTGTAACGAAGCCACTTACCACAGTTCCAAGTCCACCCAAAGACTTGCGTGTGTTGGGCCAATACTGTGTTTTACCAAAAATTTACCAAGCTTGTTTTTAAGTCAGGAGATTAAATAAAAACCTAAATTTCTATCTTCACAGTGTGACAATACTGGGACTGCATTCTTGTATGTCACCATTGCCTGGGGCTAAGTAGGAGCTGCTGGTTTAGGAGGTGTGAGCTATTCAGTTTGCTACAATTGTCCCTAGCATTTTGTACTCATTTATAGTACTGCTGGACACATTTAGACATTTGAGTTTATAACACTTAAGGTTGATAATCACTGGGACTGCTGCAAAATGGCACTAGGACCTAATACATTTATAATCTTAAAACCACTGAGGGGAGTAATAATAGCAATGGTAATTGTAATAATGACAACGTGTTAACCTTTGGCAACATGACTAAGTACTTTACATAGATTAACTCATTTAATCTTCAGACACAACTCTTTGAGAGAAGTATTAATATGATCCTCATTTTACAGTTAAGGAAACCATGGCACAGAGAGTTAAGTGACTAATAAATGACATTGCTGGAATAAAGTGAGATGATTGTAAAGCTGCTTTGAAAATATTAAATGCTATGCAAATTTAAAATGTATTATCATTGCTATTATTGATGTTATAGCATATCCATTCCAACAACTTACCTAGCAGGAAGGCACAGTTCTTGCTACAAGAAAAAAATACAGATTGCCAGATATATACCCACCATTGAATTTCTTTCTATGAATGAATAAAGGAATGTATTCAAGCAGAAAAAAGAATTATGCAAAAAGGACAACTTTGGAAGGAAGAAAAAATAAAAAATACAGTAGATAAGAATTGTTAGATTGCTGATTTAACTTTAAAATTAGCATATTATAATTTTCAATTTACTCAGTTTATGTTTTGTATTTTTTTAAAAAGCTGAGCATTTATAAAGCTTGACAATATGTCTTTCTATTCTAATCTGATAATAGTCATAATGTTTGATGGTAAATTAATACCAATACATCTGCCCATATGGTTATCTCAATGCCCTTCCCTAGGTATTAAAATTTTTTGTCCCTGCGGTAACATAATGCCATTTTTCAACAACAGTCAAGTTCAAGAAGCAATTGTATGCTTTCTTCAAGTAAAATCTCCTGCTCCTTCCCCAGTTGCATTCCTTGGGTACTGACTGTATTTGATGTCCCAAAGTTTCTAGTAGAGGCAGAATCTGGATGATGGTAATGGATGTAATATTTCAATGTCTACGTATTATTAATGACTGACAATATTTCACTTTACAGTTTGTGAATTTCTTTCACATTTTCTCTTTTAATCTTCACAATAACCCTGTAAGATAGCAATGCGTGGGTGATTGGTAACCTCTCAACAACACAAATTTGACTTATCTTGACATAGAATATTATGGGCATTATAAAAATAAAAGGCATTAGCTGTGGATCTCTGAATTATTTAGATTGTTGTTATGATTTCATTACTTGGATTTAGAAGGGTCTTTACATATCCTCTGGACCAACTATATCAGTTTCCAGAGTGGAAACCAATTCCCAATTAGTTAGTGGCAAAATCAGGGCAAGAAACACAGTGTCCTGATTCCCATTTCAGATTTCTTTCTACTCTAACATAACTTATTTTTTGAAAACAAAAGGTAAAAGAATATACAATTTCCTTGGCTGCAAAAATAGGTCCTGCTTACAGAGGTAAGCTCTACAGGAGAAATTTTAAATAACCATGAATTGTAATTAGAACACCAATATGGATAGAAAGCAGATTTTTTTTCTTCAGTAGAAAAGATGGGGATTGAGAGGAGGTGATAATGCCCATTACACAGTCAGAAATTTTCAGTCAAGGAATCTGAGTTCTGAAAGTGAAAGTCATACTAAATATATATTTTGTGGGTTACCACACAGATTTTTAATTGTCACAGTTTATTAACATTGTTCATTCAGCTATTTAGTCTCTTCTTGATAGCAGAAGGGTAATTCCACTGTATGCTCTCCATGTTCAATGTCATTAACCATTTCTTACTTTACACTGTGTTTAACAGTATTTGGTATCTGCAGATCCAGAATAAACAGTGTGTCTGCCTCCAAGCAGCTAGCATTCTAGCCTCGTAATAATATTAAGAGTTGCAACTGTGGATGGGTTGTTTGTGCTCCCAAGGGCAACCCTTCCACCTGTGCCTGGTCTCATCTCCCCTCACTCATGTCTCAGCAGTGGTCCAACAATTGCCCCTCTCTCTCCCGCATCATCAATTCCTCCTTCTCTACTCGTCAGAACTTCTTCCAGTTCTCTTCTACTCCTACTCTTCTCTTCCATCAACCTACAAACATGCTGCAAGTTTTTACATTTTAAGCATTAAAAAATTCCTTAGATCCTATATCTTTCCCCAACTGTCACTATTTTTCTCTGCTCTGCTAGATGGAAAAACTACAAAGATGTCCTGATACCTTCTCCATTTCATTTCCTTCCTTCTCTATTGAACCTTCACCAACCGGGAGGCTCTGTCATGGCCACTAATCACTACATCACTAAATCCAATGGTCAATTCTCAGTCTTCATTTTCTTTCACTCCTTGGCAGCATTTGATTCAATTGATGACCCCTCTGTCTTGAAACACATTCCTTACATGGCTCCCACAATATCATTCTTGTGGTTTTCCTCCTTTTTCTTTGGTTACTTTTTCTCATTGTTCAGCTCTTCTCATATCCTGACCTTTTAGTAGTGACCCTGCGTATAGTCATCAGAGCATTTCTTGTCACCTATCCTCTCCTCTTTAAATGATCACACTTATTTTTATAGCTTTCAGTACCATCTATCCAGTTCCCAAATATATATCTCTGGCCCAGGTTTCTGAATTTCTCTATGAAATCCAGAATACTATACCTAATGTCTACTTAATATTCCTTTGTATATCTGACAAGCATTTCAAAATTAATTGGTCAAAAACGTAACTCCTTATTCTCAGACCCCAACAAAACTACTCGCTTCCCACACACCCTTCCCCATCTCTGTAAGCAATTACTCAGTCCTTTGGGCCACACTGGCCCCTCACTGAGTCACAGTCACCCTTTACAGCAGTCATACCCCTTGTCTGAAATACCTGTTCTCCTCCCCTGCTTAATTTTTCTCTTAGGCACTTACCACTACCTGATATATAGACCTAACATGTAAACTCCATGAGGGAAGCAATATTTTGTCTGTTTTGCCCATTGCTGTATCCTGACAGCCTGTCTTGTAGCAGGGACATAAATATCTGCTCAATGAAAATTATCTTAAGAAATAAGAACCCCTTAGCATAGTTATTTATAAATAGGAATCTGCTATAATTTCTTTAATTCTTTATATCCTCCTGAGTCCTTCATTTCCTCTCTACTTTTTCTGCTCCAGCTACACTTACCAATGGCCGCAGATTGAATCCTGTCATCACTCAGAAGTGTGCCAGCTCAGAACCTCCAGCATTCTGTCCTCTGTCCATAATCTCCTCTTCCGAGGGAGATGCCTTGCCTTCATACCCTTTACAACTTCTCCCCACACTCTGGGACTTCCAATTCTTTGGTCCTCCAAGGGTTACCAGTAGTCATCCTTCCTGGCCTTACTTCCTTATTCAGTCTGGGCTACATGGCTGATTCCATGAACAGCTCTATAACCCAACAGTTCAGTCCCCTTGAATTACTGAAACTGGTCATTTTTGGCCATTAACCATCCAAGTATCTTATTTAGAACAGTATACCTCCAAACCTAATCAGCCCAGCTAAGCTCAGTCTAAGGCAGATTGCCTGGATTCAAATAAATATTGGTTTTAATGCCTACCAACTATGCATATTTGGGCAAACTTGTTAGCATCAAAGCCTCCATTTCTTCATTGAGATAATAATTGTACTTATTTCAGAGGCTACCTATGAAGACTAAATGAACTAATCTAAGTAAAGTGCTTATCACAGTAAGTTAACTATTAGTTATTACTATACCCAGATTGTTGAGCACAGCACAAGAATATCATACACTACCATATATATGAGTGCCCCTACAATCTGTGGGTCTTTCAGTCTTGCTCAGCAGTGTTTTATTAACCCTTAGTGACCTGCCCCTCTCATTTTGCTAACCCTCTTTCCAAATCTTCACTCTCCCTTCAAGCAATTAACCTTGAATAATACCCATATATCTACCCATGTTTTCATTTTCCTTCCAGTCTCAAGGATAAAGAATCATCATTTTATTCCAGGACAACTTGTTTATCTTTGCTCTTGATACCCTCCACTAGATCAGTGACTCCTTCTCTCTCCTAATCCTCCTCCTCGTCTCTTCCTTACTACTGGCACTATTCCTCAGCTTATTAAAATAATCAAGCTTGTCCTGTAGATCAATTTTATTAAGTTCCTTAACTCTGTGATCCTATTTAGATACTGTCCTTATGATCTCAGTCTTTTCAGCCAAACTTCTTAAGCATAGTGCCATCTCACATTATCAATTCTTGACTTCACACTAAATACTTAATCCTTTAAACTTACATTTTGAGCATTTTCCATAAATAATATTTTTGAACACATGATTTAAAGGTAACATAAAATATTTCATATTTCCATATTGAAATTATAATTTCACACAATACAAATATTCTTTGTGGTATAATAAACTATTTCTCTCAGTAAGGACAGTGGAATCAGTGATTATAGTTTTTCTAGCCCCATTTTGATGAATTCTTATCACTTAAAAATTTTGCTTTTATTTTCAATTTGTTTTTAATGAAATAAGGCCAGCTATTGCGCATGTTTGTCACACTATGAACTGTACCCACTGTAAATATTTACTGAATAAAATTTGTTAAACTGATAAAGTAATAAAGCCTAGTTAGAAAGCTTTCTGAGCAGACTCAAATAGTAATTGTGAAGAATGAAAATACATTTGATTTCTGTTTATTTACAGCACTGTTCTGTGGGACTGTATTTCATTAAACAAACGAACTCCATGATCAACATCATGAAAATTCATTTTTGGGCATCTGTGGAGTGAGTACTAAGCCCATCAGTCAATTTAGCCAAATAAAACTCATCAAGTAGTTAACTGGCCAATGAAAAAACAAGATTGATTGATTTTCCACCTTTTCAGTAAGTTAATTTTACTTTGTGAAATCACCTTTTAAAGAGAACTTTCTGAAGTCTCAGACATTGGCTTCAGACTGTTCATCATTCAACAGTTTCTAAGTTAGAAGTGGAGACTGTAGGAGACTCATTTGGCAGGAAGGGAAATTACTTGGAGGAGTGGAGTGTGCCAGTCAATTTGTCAGGTGCTTTCTCATTAAGGACTTTAGAGATAAGGGTCAGTCTTTGAGCTAGGAACCGATTCTAAACACACACTTCCCTATTAAATGGTTTCACAAAAAGCCAAATTCCAAACCATTTGGAGCTTTGAAGATAAGGATACACACATAGCCAAATTCTATCAACTGAGCTGCCATTGTTATTAATTATTGTAATAATGGCTCACACACAAGAGGCATTACCTGACATGAATTAACTCTATGCGTTATCAACTGCAAATGGAGAGACCACAATAATAAAAGATGCAGGGAAAATATAGCAGTGACTTTCCATCAAATGACTTCTCTTAGGAATAATTAAAATTTTATTTTTAATTTAGTCCAATTGATTCTTAGTTTCAAGTTTTTTCATTAACTGAAAATGACTGGCCAACATTGATAAAATTCATCAGATCAATCTTCTCTAAATATCTAGGAAGAGAGCCATGGGAAATGCAAATATGCACAAATCAAGTCCCCCACCCCACCTTTAATAGACAGGAGGGAAGCTACATATAAAGTACTGTGATACAGAACAGTGTATGATAGACGTCAGAAGGACAGGGCAATTTTGTGGATAAGAAAAGAGAGGATGGGATGTCTTTCAGCTGGGGGGGGGAGGGGGAAAGCCAAAGAGTTCTTGTTGGATGGTTAGAACCTCAGGATGGATGGCTGAACCACAAGAGGAAAGTGCATTCAAATGAAACAACTCTGAGCATAGAGGCCTGTGCATATTTAGCAGAAACTGAGTAGACCAGTTTTCCTGGAGGACAGTTTTGTTTAAATGAGTGGGAGGTGAGAATGGAAAGGTAACTTTGGAATAGATAAGGTTAGAAAAAGGACTAAAAATAGGGCAATGGTAATAAGAATCAAAAGAAAATAAACTATTTCCACATATATGAAAGACACTTCCCAAAATTGTGGTATGTCCCCAAGCAGATGTAAAACCAGAGTGTTGACAGTTATTTTACAATTCTACAGATGCTTCCTTCTTAATATTTTTGTATCTTCCTTTGCTTTTGTATTGATATTATCACAATGACTTTCTAAACATTTGATGTCATAGAATCAGGTTCTACTCACATTTACATCTTTTTTAAATAAATTTTGGATTATAATCCAATCCTATGTTATTTATTTTGTTGCTCAAATTGCTCCAACTTCGTCATTGGAGCTCTGTCAGTTTATTCTTGCATCCCTTTGAAATAGCTCATCAGACTTCTTTTCTTAAGCACTTCCTTTCTTTTCAGTACTACAAATATGGTCCAAGCTCATCTTGTGTATTCCCTGCCCCTGCTCTAGAGTTACCCATTTCTCCATGGTTCCTTTTATTGGAGAAAGGAATCAGAAACCATGATATGGACTTTGAGTGTGTTCATTGCTGCTGGAGTGTCATTGATTCCAGGCCTTCCCAGCCAACAGAGCTTAGATGTATTCTGAATGCATACTAACCCATGTAAACACACATATCTGTAATTGTTTCTATATTTAACCATCTATATCTATCTTCTAAACATGAGTTTATAATGATATATCCCATTGTAATCCACTAATAAATGATTCATTCTAGCTTTCCACCTCTGCATGTCTGTTACCTCCTACTCCCTCAGTAGCTCCCACTATCCAGATATTCATTTACATGTTTGTGCAGTCCTAATATACATTCATAGTGGACTCAGAATTGTTAAACTTTTCCTCCATAAGAAACAACTTTGTCAATAAGACTTCAGTGCTAATGTATAGTTCCTTTTGTCTTTAGTCTTAAAATCTCTACTCATTCACATCATTACTTAGGTCAGCACCTTTTTTTATTAATAAATTTTACCTTTTAAAGTAGGTTTAGGTTTACAGAAAAATTTGCAGAAAGTAAAAAGAACTCCCATATACCTCTTCTCTCCACCCTGTACACAGTTGCCTTATTATTTCTCAATTATTATTAATATTTGTATTACTGTGGTACAACTGATGAACAAATATTGATATATTATTATTAACTAGAGTCCATAGCTTAGGGTTAACTCTTTGCTATACAGATATATAGGCTTTGACAACTGTATGTCATATGTCCACCATTATGGTATTATATGCCCTAAAAATATCTCCTGTGCTCATGGCAACCACCAATCTCTTTATTGTCCCTACTGTCTTTATTGTTTTGCCTTTCCTATAGTTATTTTTTAAATTGTGGTAAAATACACATAACAGGGATGTGATAGACAAAATTGAGCACAAACTGTGGGCTAGATGATAGCAGTTTCAACCATTTTTAAGTGTACAGTTTCTTCTCATACATTCTAAAAGTTATTATAAAATATACCTGATATAATATTTATCAGTTTAACCATTCACAACTGTATAATTCAGTAGCATTAAGTATATGCACAGCATTTTGTAACTCTCACCACTTTCTATACGCAAAACTTTCATTGCCAACAAAAACTCTGTGCCCATTAAACAGCAAATCCTCTTCCTTTTCCTCCTGCAGTGAGATTATGTCACACATTTGTAATAGGCTTACATTATTTTGTAACAGTCTGCTTTCCATTCTGGGATTCCCTTGAACAATAATCAATTTTTTTCTATTTGTATATATTAAGGTTTCCTCTGTGTCTTAGTCACATGGGTTTTGACAAATGCTTAGTGTCATTTATTCACCATTATAGTATCATACAGAATAGTTTCAAAGCCTTTTTAAATATCCCCTCTGCTTTATTTATTTAGTTATACTCCCTCCTGAAGTCCCTAACAAACACTAAACTATGAAATGTTTCTGTAGTTTTGCCTTTTCCAAAATACAAAAGATGGACTCATAGAGCATATAGCCTTTCCAGACTTAGTTTTTTCCACTTAGAAATATTCATTAAGTTTCATCCATGTATTTTGTGGCTTGAAAGCTCATTTCTTTTTATTACTAAATAATATTCCGTTATGTGGTTGGACCACAATTTATCCATTTCCCCTATTGAAGGACATCTTAGTTGCTTCTAGTTTTTGGTAATTATGAATAAAACTACTATAAGCATTATTGCATAGGTATTTGTGTGGACATAACTTTTCAACTCGGTTGGATAAATATCTAGGATCATGTATAGAAATACTAAGCTTAGCTTTGTCAGAAACTGCCAAACTGTCTTCCAAAATAGCTGTATCATTTTATATTCCCACCAGCAATGAATGAGATTTTCTATTGCTTCACATCTTCACCTTGAATTTCTATTGTCAAGTTTTTTGATTGTAGTTCTAATCAGTGTATAATGGTATCTTACTATTGTTTTAATTTGCAGTTCTTCAATAGTTAATGATGTTGGGCATCTTTTCATATGCTTATTTTCCATTGGTATATTTGGTGAGGTGTTTATTTAAATCTTTGCCCATTTTTTCATTGGGTTGTTCATTTTCTTTTTGTTTAGTTTTAAGAGTTTTTTCTAATATTCTAGATATGTACATTCTGGATATTCTGGATATTTATCAGATACGTAATCTGTAAATATTTTCTGCAAGTCTGTAGCTTATATTTTCATTCTCTTAGTAGTGTGCTTTGAAGACTTCATTTGTTTTTAAAACTTTGAATTTAATAAATTCAACACCAGTGACTTCAATACCAACCTTGCTTTTGTGCTGGTCTTAGTGTATACTTACTCTTTGTTCACATCTTTTAATCACCCAGTTTTAAAAAGTCTGTTCAGATGCAGTTAGTCTCCCAGCAATATCCGTAACTCAGATTGGGGCAGAATTTAGAGGACTCAGAAGGACTGGTTCATCAGCAATGTCGCCATTCCTTTACCCCTACTGCTCATTTTCGGAGTCCATTAAAGAAGAAAGTTTGCTTTTTCTGCAGGTCATCTCCAACTATAATTCCATCAAAGAGAAGAAGCCAGTGAAGTGAAAAGAAAATAGATTCCATACCATTTAAAATGATTGCACTAATTTTATGTAGCGGTAAACATCAATTTATTCAGCAGTAGATTTCAATTATGTTTCTAATTTGCAAATGTTGCCCTCCAGTAGATCTCAAATTAGAGGGCTAAGCACTAAGGAATGGCAAGACAATGACATTGCAATTAGAAATTCTTCTAAAATATTCAATTAACTATTTGCAAAAGCAGTAAATTTTTCACCTAATTGATAAAAAGCATACATGAAATTTGACTTAGATTAGATTCATAACTGTGTTTCTTAACTGATTATGATCTATTTTCAGTTTCTGGGATAACTAGTTATATCTGATTCTGCTCTGGCATGGTTGGGATTTGGGTAGTTTGAGGATTGCCATGGAAAATTAACTATTTCCTACTCTAAAAGATATTAAAGGAATGTATCTAACTTTTATCATAATGGAATTAGTTGTGTGAAATAGAGCACTAGAAATAAAAAAGCCATTTCTATCAGATTCCTGCCATTGCGAGAAGGTATTCAAGAGATCTTTGTCTAATCCTTTTTGGTGTGGGGTTTTTTTTCTTTTCTTTTTCCAGATTTTCCCATCACCTTTTGTAACCTGCTTAATCCCAAAGAAATGTGAGTCAGACAGATCTCGGTTTATAGTTTTATTTAGACAATGTGTGAATCTCTCCCTGAGTCTTACTTTCTACAAGTAAAAATAAGGAGGGAAAATGCATGCCTTTAGGGTTATTTTGAAAGAAAATTGAAATGATGAAATTTGCATAGCACTTAGGACAATGTTAGTATCCCCTCCTGTGTATGTTGAGTTTCTTTCCTTTGAAATATACTCAACATAATAAGCCTTATAGTTCAAAGAGGACTCCAGAGTCCTGAACTGGATGTCTCTTCCTTTCTTTGTTAAGAATACCCTACCTCACGCATAAAGAATGTCCAGCTGCGCCCTTGCCCACACTGTCCATGTGCCCATTCTCCAGAATAGAGCTCCCTTGCCAGGTGTTCCCACCCCTCCACCCAACCCCTTCACTGCCCCCTCTACACATCCACTGAGAATGAAGAACATAACATATTCAGGCATATTTTGAATATTTATTTGTATTGTTGCTTATGTGAAGGCAGAAATCATGTCCTATATACCTTAGATAATCTAACACCTTTACAGTAGGTTCCTGGAAAAATTTATGAATAGATGAAAGGCAGGAAAGGAGGAGGAAGCCAAGGCTGTAGCGAGAAGACAGATATGAAGAGCCTTTTCTCTCTTTTACCAGTATCTAACTGGAGTATAAAGCCGATTAGTGTTTCCTGATTACATCAGTGAGGATTTTAAGAATTCTGGAGCACACAGGTTTAAAGAAGTTCCATTTAGTTACCTCTATTCGACATAAATGTTATCTTCTTGTTATTGTCCTTAGTACTTAGGCGAGATCTGGGCAAAGCTTTGAAGGCCTCAGATTTTCTAACCCAGTAAAATCCAAAGCTCCCCAGATTTCTCTACACCCTCCCTTATGAAATCTGTAGTCAGTCTCATAAGCAACATTTACATATGTGGCTGCAATGAAACAACATAGGCTTCACTCCACTCTAGCAAATTTTTTGTTTTTGTGGTTTACTTTGGGGTTTTTGTTTGTTTTGCGTTTTGTCTGCTTGTTTTGCCAGGTCTTTAACTTATGTGAAATTCTGCTGAGTAAAATTTAAACTCCAGAAAACAGTTTTTAAAAATTACAGGTGGATTTGGAGAGAATATTGGAAAATTTCCCTTTGACCCTGAAACCTAATTTCTCTGAGGCCAGGTCTTAAGTTCATTTTTGGTTTGGTGGATTAGGCAGGATCCCAAAACACTGGTCTTTACATCAAAAAGCTCAGGATTTGCAGAGGGTTCTTTTCAGGATGAAACAGAGCCAAAGAGCCATCTATATCCTGGAGCTGCTGGCCATTAGATCCCTGAGGGTCACCAGTTTCACACCATGAGGTTCTTGGACCTGCACCACCTCCCCAAAAAACAAACCTCCTAGAACCTCTAACCTCCTGTGCACTCCCTGCTCCTGCCCCTCTCTGCTTGACCTCAGGTCCATTGCACCTTATGATCTAGTTCCCAGTCTCCTTTCTGGCATGTGAAAGCAATTTGTTTTGAAAAAGCCCACCTCAATAAGTAAACTGCCATTAAGCCTTGAAATGCCGTTTATTCATTCAAAAAGTATTTATTGAATACATACCAAAGATGGGCACTGTGGAAAATACTCCGAGCTCAGACATAATTCCTGTCCTTGGAACACTTGTAGTTATAAAAGATCTTGCATTTCAATGGGATTTTTTTTCATTGATTAATTTATTACTCTCCTCACTAAAGGCATTTTCTACTTCCTATGCACTATGACAGGGCAACAAAAAAGGGTTTTCTCTTTCCTCTATCTTTTGTCAAATGTTTGCTTTGTTCAGAGTTTGTGCAATGCCATTTTAGTTAAATCATTTTCTTTTATACAATATAACTGCCATGTCAAAGTTATTGTATTATTATGGAAGTCAGTAAATATAAATAAAACACATTTCCAGAATAAAATGACATAAAACTCATTTTCATTTTATCTTTCTATTTTCCCTAAAAAAATATGAAACTCTCAAAAAAGCACCACATCTTCTTTTTTTTTGTTTTTTGGAAATTTTTTGCCTTAATTTTTCTCAGGCCATTTGCTTGTCTCCCCCTTCCCTGTACACATGTATAGATATGTGCCAAGGGCAGCCCTGGCTCGAATCAGAGGCAATCCAGTCATGGACTCTTTGGCAGGAGAATCACAGGGTCAGGGCCGTGTACATCCTCTGCTCCCTTTCCAGAGATAGTGAGTGATCTGGGGGTGATACACATTGTGAAGACCCCAGAAATGAAAAGCTGTGGGTCACTTAATTACCACATTCGATATTACATGGCTTCTTTTCATGAACTTCTCTGCAGAACACTGTGTTGAATGCTTGCAGGGATGGAGTAGAGCAGTGCTAGGTGTTCAGTAGAACGTATATTTCCCCTGCTATTGATGAACTGCTTTTAAGTGCAAAGTGTGATACCTCAAAACCCCAATGGGATCCTTCATGTTGGAGTCTTCTCTAACCCAAGGCTTATGTATTTGAGAAAGCCATTTATCTATGGGTGTTTGATGTGTAAATATAAAAAAGTACTGAAGACAACTGCCTCTCCCCAGTCTGTGGGTCTGTATTGTATTTGACATAAAACCTAAAAATTTAGTTCAGCAGGATCTTTATTAGGTTGGCCAGCACTGTCTAAAATAAATGTTTCTCTTGTCAATTTTTCAGTGAACTTGTCAAAAACAAATAGAAGGATTTTCAGTGATCATCATTGTGTGTGTAAACACAGTGCTGTTTATTCACCAAAGAAAACTGCTTCATGAAAACCAAATTACTACTGTGCCAACTCATTTTTTCAAAGCTCTCTTTAGGTCTATAAAATTTTGCACAGTGCATTTTGTTTTTAGAAAGATGATAGAGATTCTCTCCTGCAGGTGATGTGAAAGTAACAGATTCTGATCTGTGTAACACAAGGAGACATCAAGCACAATTTGACCCTTCCTAGACACCTCTGACTTCAATCAATATTGCAATTATAACCAAACATAATCAAATCACTGGCAGTGTTAAGATCCAGAGGACCACAAAACACTCTGTAGGGAGTGTAAGGGCTTTTTTGATTCTCTCCATTGACTGGGGAGTTGCCCCATCTTAATGCCTCTGCCTCTGACTGAAACCATTCTGAAAGAAGAGAAATGGGATATTAAGAAGTGGCTGACCTTTGAATCTATTTACACCTCTGGGCAAACACAGCAGTAAGGCTGTGAGGAACTGTGAAGGCTGTTCTTTAATAGGAATTTGGTGTCACATGCCCCTGTTTGAAAGAACAAGAGCCACAGGAAAGTGTTCACAGTGTAGGCCTTCTATTTTCCAGACAACTCTGCCCCCAAACAAATAAAAAATCTACTTTGCTCTGTTTTGTTCCAGTTTTCAAGAATACAATCATCCTATCGTCTTGCTTTATTACTGTCTCCAGTAATTAGACCCAGTGTCTTGAGGCCTGTCCAGAACACTGTACTAGTTAGCCACCAAGTCACTTCTATTAAATTCAACAAATTAGGGAGTAAACATGGTTTATGGCTTATTAAAAGTACAACTGATTGCATACTGAAATAGAGGCCTCTGAATAAATCAACTAGTTAGCAAATTCAGTATTTTAGACAGGGCAAATTTATCCTACATAATACATACAGTGCAAAAATAAGAGCTCTCTCCTTGTAGCCTTATGGAATTATGTATGGTCAGCCTTGTGGATTTAAGGCCAAAGACTTAAAGGGGAATTCAGAGGCATTCTTCATTCATGTAAAACTAACTTAACTCCAGTTTAAAATATCCACATCTTTATTCTTGAAACTCTTCCAAATAAGAGATTCAAAAACCCAATTAACCTATTCCTATGTCTCATAAAAACAATTAAGACATTCTTCTTTATTTAATTGAAATCCTTTCTTGTGTAACTGTCTATAATCGGAAATGAAGGTAGTTTGAGCCAGAAAGAATCATAATGCTGTGTATTGATCTAGCCCCCCATTTCTGCCGTGTCTGGTTCTTTTACATAAGAGCCTCCACTGGAATGACTATTGTTGAAGTCACATGACCTCAGTACTTTCATTCCCAACAGCTTCTTTTAAAACCTCATCTGATTTGATCTTACTGAAGAATTTAACCAACTCACTATCCCTCTTTACCTAGCCTCCCCATACCACTCCACATTTGATTCTCTGAATTTCTCCTTACTTTCTGCTGCCCCTGTTATCCTCTGTCCCTAGTGAACTTGGGTGTTCAGTCCTCTTTTCTCTGCTTTTCTTAGGCAATATCACCACCTCCAATAGCTTCATCAGTCCATTAACATTAATTCTTAGATCAGTACCTTGGACTTTAATTTCTCTTCTAAGCTCCATATGTATTTCCTCCTACCTACTGGAAATGCGAAGAGTTTAATAGGTCCCTCACAACTATCCAGTTCATCTTCTCCTCCAAACCTGGTGTCTTGATTAGTGATATCACCTTCCATCTACTTGCCTAAGCCAGGGACTTCATAGTCTTCTGCATCTACTACTTCCTCACCCTCCACATGAATTGGTAACAGATTCTACCAATTCTGCTTCTAAAATGACTCAGTATATCTGCTCTTCTCTTTCCACCGCCACTGGCTTGGCACACGCCTTAGAGTCTTTCACTTGGTCCACTGTAAGAGCTGACCACCCCATCATCATTCTTATACCCACCCACTCTCTTGCATTTCTGCCTCAGAGATCAGTTAAAAATGAAAATTAACTTTGAAAAAAAAAAAAGAACAGAGAAAAATAAAAAGCTTCAATGCCTCTCTTCTGCCAACAGTACAAATTCAACCAACTTGTGTTGAGTACATTAGACCCACTAGACACTGTAGAAGTATTAGCCACTGCATGCATTACGTCTAAAAAGCATCACATTGCAAGCTAGGAAAAGTGTGTTCTCATCCCACATATGGGTCCATAAATTTCCTCTCCAGTCCTAAATTTCACCTTTCACCTCTCCAATCCTAAAGCTCACTGTAAAATGAGAGGATTGGATTAGATGTTTTCCAGGTATCTTTCAATTTCTGACATCTTTGTAGAAAGTCAGTTAAATATAATAAGATAATGTCAAAATATATCATTAAGAGATTGGGAGTAATTCTTATTTTAGTTCTATTAATTAATAAGTATCTATTTTGGGGGTATCTGTTCTGTCAGTCAATCACAGAAACAGATAGAAGCAGGAGTCAGTTCTAATTCCCTAGGAATATCTGATTTTTTTTTTAATTAGATTGGATATTACTCAAAGTGGAAAATACCCATAAATCCATATTATGTAAATTAATGATTGAATAAAGAAATAAATGGAGAGTACAGATAACTCTCCCATGCAGGAAAATTCCAAATGCTTATATAATAACCTTACCCCATAAGGAGATGGAGCATAGCCACCTCCACCCCTTAAGTGTGGACACACTGGGATGTCAGAGTTTGGGAAGGGAGAGAGCAGGTCATGTGCAATAAGCCTGATGAGATGAGTTAGAGGGTTTATCCACCAGCCCAATACACCTATCTGAAAGAGATTGACCTTGGACTTGATAATGTTTGGTATCAAAGGCTAAGTCAATTCAATTTGATGCACAAAGCTTAAAGGAACATGGGTTCCAATCAATTTTTGTAGGCATTTCAAAATGTCATTGTTCTTCAGTGCAGAGCAAACAGAAGGCAGAGGTCAATTCATGGAGATTGGACTAGGTGATGCTGAGGACAGAGTCCAGGCTCCTTATGGAGATGATGTTCAGGGACCTGAGAAGGTGAGAGTTCCATCAAAGCAAGCCAGGGTTGAACCAGCCTTCCAATTCCTGTAGAACTGAGATACTGAACCAAAACCTGGACCAGACCAGGCAGGCAGGTCTTATAGAAAGGCTGAGACCCCATGAAATACAGCTGTGAGTTTATTCAAGCACACTGAATGTCAGACTGCTTAATTATATCTAACTTTGAGCTCACTCACTACTGGAGAAAACACTCTCATGTGTTCTTTGTTCTCAACATCAGATCAGATGCTGGGGGGGCCAAGCCTGAGCAAAGGAGTTGTCTCTGTCACAGTTAGGCTATAGGCTAGTAAGTTCAGGGACTGGCAAGTAGCGTCTGTCTGTAGCCACAAGAGAGAAAGGTGGGTTCCAAGTAGAGCAAGCTAAAAGAGTTTCTGTGGCCACCCCACAACTACAACACTCCCCAAGTATCCACTTATATAGAAGAGACCTGCATGAAAAGAATATACATTAAGATTTGGGCAAATAAAGATAAAAGCTAGCTTTTCAAATAAGTGTTCTGAGTCTTGCTAAAGGACAGTATCATCAAAACATTCAGTCTTACAAGTAGGGAAGAGGGAAAATTGATTTCACTCATCATGTAAAGAGACCTACAGAAAAGTGGGACTGGATACATGGCTGTACCCTAATTTTGGTCAAACAGAACCAGTTGTTCAGCACACTTGTTTAAAATAAAAATTGCCCTGAAGAAAGAAAATGATTTCCCAACCATATATCTTATAGATTCTATCCTGTGTTAAAGTATCAAATAAAGCCAAACAACCTGAGGGCTCATTCAGTTTTTAAAATCAAGCCGGTCAAACACCATTATTTTTCATGATCCCACAGTGATTTATACAGAAGGACTATTCCCTTGACTGAAAGTAAAATAGTCATTCCCTGTATCTAATTAGGCTTTCCAGGGCACCCAGCGGACAGTGGCAGTAGTCACACTGTGAAAGTGAAATTAAGAGTCAGACTGTTTTCTAGTGAATGAGAAGTGTATCTAAAAAACATGGCTTACATGGGACAGGGGTGGTAGTGTGAGCAGAGGGATGGAGAGGCTGCTGGTTGTGCAAGAAAAGGAATGGGTGAGACATGCTTTCTTCACCAGCCCCCCTAGGTGAGAGGCAGCGATGACAGCTGTTAGCACATGCCACTTCTACTCGAAGTGCCGGGGAGGTACTGAGAGGGCAGGCTGGGCACAGCAGTCTCCACCTCAAAACGGACCATTCATGGACTCTGATTCAAGGTGTCTTGGACAAGTCACTAAGCATCTAGAGGCTTTGCTTTTCTTAACTTTTTTTTCCACATAAAATAATATTTTTGATTAGTTCATTCCAAAGATGGAAGATGAGTGTGGTACTGAGGAGGGCACTGGCGACTGGAGGCAAATGCTCCCCGCTAGTTCCCTCCATCCCGGTCTCCCATGTGTAGTAGGCAACTGCGCACACATTTTTCCAAAACAGGCACTTCCTGGAAAGGGATTGGAGAGGGGTGATTTACTGAGAGGGGCTAAAATAATTTGAGGCACATGGATTTATACCAGAGCATCTGCTTTACAGATCCTCAAAGAGATACATCAGAATAGAAAGCTAGAGAGTCTTGAAAGCAAGGATACAAACTCTCAATTTGTTCAAGACAAAGAAGAGACCCCAGCAGCTGTGGCTTGGATATGGGGGCTTTGGTTTATTTCCCAGTGGATCTAAAGTAAATATGAAAGTTAATCTGCTCCTCAACAACAAAAAAAACATTTACTTATTTATCTGCTACCCAAAACATAGTCACGTAGCTCTCAGTTATCTGAGAATGTTGCATATTTACTTCTCTCCCCTCTGCTCTCGAAGAACTGGAAGCTGCTCCTCTAAGGAAAAGATGAAGCTGTTTCTAATTTTGAGCAATGTATGCCAACTCCGGAGCTAGAGTCCCTGAAGGAAAACACTAACCATTTGCTCACTTACAGCGTATCACTCACTATTGTCCAATCTCTCAGAAATTAAAGACTTACACGAACTGATGAGCATACAAAGCCTTAGATTCTACTTCTTTACATTAAGATTTATGGATCTGGGAAAAACTAACAACTATTTATTTTCAAAAGAATTTTTAATTCCAGTGTTCACATAACAAACAAAATAATAAACAATGTTGACATAAATATGATTTTTACTTTAAAAGAAGGCTTAAAAGCCACAGGAATAAGTAATGTAAATTCTTAGAATATATAGTCAAGTCATGGATAATATGCATTTTCATAAATCTGTATTAGAACATAAGTCCTTTTTTTTTAAACCTACTTATATTCTCATTTCCTCTATAGTTCACTCTAGAGAGATCAATTACCAAATCTCATCTTCTAAAATTAAATTTCAGTTTCCATCTCTTTAAAAGAAGATTATGAAAAATAGAGATATTTTCAAATTTGTTTGCTATCTAGCAGAATGAGATGCAGAGAGGAACTTTCACAAAATTGATTTCTAAACCCATTTCTACAAATAATTCTTTGAAAAAAGATTCCTTAAAATTATATGGAAATAATGACCATTAGCATAAAGGTATGGTGTGTATGATATTTTGCACTACTACATAAGCTTTATTCTCTTCAAGATAAAATGTTTTTAAAACTACAAGTTCCTTACACAGTTGTAGACTCAAGTAACTACCTGATCCAGTAAACATATACCCAGAGCTTTCGAAGGATGGAGTGCAGGTCACGATCACTGCTCTCAGAGCATAAGGTTCTTCCTTCCCAGCCAGATTTCATATTAAGAAAATAGCATGAGAAAGGAAATGTGTCCTAGCATGAAAATAAGATGCCTTTTGAAATATCATATTTATTCTAAGACTTTGTTGTTTTGGTTTGTGACAATGGAAAAGAAAAGTGCTTTGGACTAGTATTTTGATAACATACAGTGAAGACCAGATTGGTAATATATGTTAGCCCCTTGCTGATTCCACTTTGTGTTCGAAAGGCATTTTTTTCAGCTTGTTAAGGAAAATAACTAAGGAATGATTTTTATCATCATAAAATGCAAAACTATGAAAGGGCTGTTAAAATATTTTAAAGGTTGTACATCTCATCTTCTAAATGCTGGGGAGAAATCTCTGCCCACATTGTTTGAGAAAAGTAGTGGCCTGCCACTCACCCGTGTGAAAAAGGCAGGAGGAGATTGGAATCTGGAAGAGGATCACGAGGGGACCATCTTACCCAGGTTGCTGTAACATGTCTCCTTTAAAATTGAAAAGTTCATGTTCCTCTTAGGTGTATTCAGTGGCCTTTTGGGAATCACCCACATCTAAACCTGCCCTCCTCAGTAACCTGCCAGGCTTTAAAATAATGTCCTTTCTCTGATTCTTCCCTTCCTTTAAGCCTTGTTGTGCATTTCCAATGTAACAATAAATTATCTGATATACCTTTTTTCCATTAAGTACTACAGATTGAATTGGTTTGTTGGTTCAACAGTGATAAGTAGTCTTAAAAAAAAAAGGACTCTTCAAGTCTAAAGAAATATCACCGAGATTTCAAGCACTGTGGAGGTGAGGTGTGTGTGTGTGAGATGGAAGTGTTGGTGGGGAATGGAGTTTCAGAGGAATAGAAGGTTCCATTTTTTATATTTACTATTCACCCCAAGTAGATGGCAGCCTATTTTATTTACACTTAATGTCAACCCTTGGTTCCACCTTTCTGTGGCCCTGGAACAAGAATTTCTCCAGCACAATTGGAATTTTCTTTTAGCATTTGCTGGCTATTTCTTTAGGAGCCAGTTCTGAGGCACACATCCACAGTTAACTCTTTAAGCAGCAATGAAGGACAGAATGCTAATCTTGCCATAAGGAGAACTGAATTATTACTATTACCAGCTGTATGACTTTGGTGAATTACTTAAATCCTTCTGAGTCACAAAATTCCCTCCTGTAAAATCTTTAAAATAATACATACCTCATAGGTTATATGTATATGTTAGCATGTGTGATATGGAAGGTCATTAGGCATGTACAGTGACCTGGTCTAAAGCAAAAAGGGCAACATGATTTCAGCTTAAGTAATACATCTAGTTACATTGTAGTGACTATCTGTAATGCTTAGGACTGTGGGTTCACATCCATTTTCAGCAGAAAAGAGTTCTGTGGTTGATTAGTGATGTCTGTCATGAGAGCCAAGTACAGGAGTCAGAGTATGAGTGACAAAAAGTGACATCCCTGATAAAAGGTGTTATTTAACTTTCAAGGGGCCATCTTAGGTATCATCGCTTTCCTCCATGAAGCCTTGACTGATCGAACCTAACCAGTCTGCACCCTTAATTTAATGGAACAGTCATCTCTGTAAGCTTACTTACTCGAGAAATTATTTGAATAAAAATATCAATCAATAAGTAGAGACAGCACTATACATCATCATATTACTTCTTCAAAAGTAGATAGTCTATGGTAAAGCCACACAGATCAAAGACATCCATCAAAACTCTCTTCTTGGAAAGAAAAAAAACATTTTAATACTTATATCTGTATTTTGTTGCTATGTATGAGTAGAGGACAATATCTGACACTGTTTTCCTTTTTCAAGGATTCAAATACAGTAAAGACACTAGTGAAGTAAAGAAGGAAGTTTCAAATTAAAGAATGGAGTAGAAATTGTAAGGAAATGCAGATCAAAGTGATAGAGTTGAGAGGCGAAGAACGGACAAAAGAAATGGCAGATAAGAGTAGAAAGACCAAAGACAGGGAAAAGAGCAGTTAGAAGGAAGGAAGTCAGAGAAAGTATGTTTTCATTTATTGTACTCTGGAAGGATATTTTAAAAGGAACATGATGTCACTTCCATGTCAGTATAGCAAAGATATTTCATAAAACATAGCTGTATTCCTTTTTTCCATCAAGACCAGATTATTGCCCCCTAAAGATTTAATTCTTCTATTTTTTAGCATGATTTTTCATTGAGAAATGATGAAATCATTTAGTTTAAAAAATCAGGCTTACTTAGGGCACCCTTAAGAATATTCCTAAGATCATCTAATCTTACTTTCACAATACATGTCTCATGAAGCTGTTTACTTCCAAACTTAAATTCAATCCCTGAAATATATGTATCATATAAAGGAGTCTCAGTGCCAAATCTGATCTCACACTTTTAGGAATCATAAATCTTTGATTTTTTTGATGAACATCTAAGCAGCGATGACATCCCTGACATGGAAGTAACGTCACTTTAAAATATTGCTTTCCCGCATAGTTTGCAAGTCTGAACATAACACTTTGGATCTTTAATTTGAGATATAAAAGGAATCCAAATTACTTTTATTTTTATTTCCATTCGAATATTCCAGCAAGGTGGTATTTTGAAATTTCCTTCAACTGTAAAATTTTGCTTAGTGACATATAAATGCGTTTTCCTTGCTTCAAAGAATGGATCCCTACCATATTCTGCAGATTACATCCCCCAAATGGATCTCTATAGAGGAAGGCCTTTCTGAATCTGCATATGCTTATGTCTGCCTACACCCAGCACGATGTATGTGACTCTCTCCACCCTCGGCCTGCCTCCTAGGATGTGATCCAACACGGATCACAGTTCCTTAAACATCTCGCAGCCAACCCTGGCCTCAGCTAATAACAGGCTTTGAAGGACTGATTCATCTTCCAGAAGTGGGATCTGACATAACACATGATATGGATTATGTAATAGATCTATAAACACTTACATGAACATATGACTTGTGAAACAGTGCCACTGTTTATAGTAGGTAAATGCCTGAGGAAACTAATGTATATCCATTAACTGGACTACTGTGTAGCTATATATAGTCTGTACTATTACAGACAATATACAGAGGTGTTTTCAAAGACATAAAAATAATAACTGAAGAAATCAGGATTCAGGATTGCATATAAAATATAATTATATATATGGTGGGGAAAAATAAAATTAAGCATGTATAAAAAGACCAAAAAGAAATAATACTAGAACGTGAGTGGGTGGCTGGATTATAAGTGATTTTTTTCCTTCTTTTTTCTATTTGTTTTCAATATTTACTTTAATGAGGTTATGCTATTTTAATAGAGTATGCTTATATTTTAAAATATTTAATGAGAAGACCAATTTTGTTTATATTTTCCTTCTAAATTAATCTTTTACTTTTACTTCAAATGAGAAAGGACCAAGGCAAAATGTAACAATGGCCCAAAAACCAGGAAGCAGAGATTAGAGTTGGGGACCTGGATTGAGATACTGCCATAAAGAAGAAATCAACCAGGAATGGCTGCAGCTTTTTAGTTATAGAAAAAATGTTACAAACTGGAATTGGTCCACCTAGAAATGGAAAGAGGGGCAGAAACCCAGATTTAAGGCCAGAAAAAGAGGAAAGGAACAGGTGGTAATGCCCTGGCAGATCATGGGACATCTCATATAACTAATGGAGCCCCTGCGATCTCTGATTCTGGGGAGAACTAAGCAACTAGCCAAGACTTACAAACGAACGGGCACTTTCATCAGCAAGACAAAGTGTATGGAAGATGTATTCTCCTGCAAGGACCACAGCAGCCTGAGACATGTATTTGTGGTTGCCTATCAGAAGTGAAGCATGGTCTTGGATGGCTTTTAAGTTCAGCTGAGGAATCGTGCTGATCTTAAGGAGTTTGCTACTTGCACACTTACTCTCGATGGCAATGAATTTTAAGTTTTCATTGAAGTTCACTATTTTTTGGCGATGTGCTACATGACTTCAGTACTTCATTCTTTGTGTATCCAGTGCAAAACTGCTGCTTTAAGTTCCATTTTCCTCGGCCTAGGACTTTCTGAGACAGGTAGGAGGCAGCTGCTGCCACCTTAGTAGGGTGATAATCCACCATGCTGTAGTCAATGAGAGTCAGCTCTGTCAGCTATGGGGGAGTCAGCACCATGTCCTGCCCTCACCTCCTCAAGTACACACATCTGCCAGCAGAGCCTCACTGCACAAGGGATTCAAGTCGAGTGCAACCACCCCTGAATCTCATCCCCTCTTTATCATGCAGTGAGAGGCCTCAGGGCAAAAATTCTCCTGCAGCCTCCTGTTCAGAGGAGTGTGAGCTTCAGAAGAGAAGGGCCCCATGTAATTTACTGGATCTGCAGGATCTGAAATAGTTCTTGGTAAGTGCTTACCCCATATCTGATAACTGAATGAATGAATGAGTAGTGGTGTATTTAATAATAGTTGCTAGAAATCCTGCAGTGCTACTCGAAGGTTTTAGTCTAACTCTGGGAATATACATCTCTTAAATAGCTGGAGAAAAAGATGACAAATTCAGCCCATTAGAAAATATTTTGTTGTGCCCAATGCCAAATGCCCAGGTGTTACCGTCTAAAGAGAGATGTGGGTCTCTGTACCTCACTGGACGGTTGACATTGGTTCTCTCTTCTCATCCTCTTATTTGGATGTTGTCCCAACAAAACCCAAACCCCACTCCACCTCCACAGTCTGTATTCCATCCCCCGCCCTCTCTGCACATTTTGAGATATTGAATTTTAAACTTTAAATGCCAGACAATGGGGCACTGGTGTAATCTTCAGAATTTCAAAACTCTTTATCAGTTCTCACAGATTACCCCAAGCTTATGTTTAACACAGCGTATCAGTTGAGGAAGTGGCAGAGAAACACAAAAGTAAATAATTTTTACGGCTAAATCTCTTTCAGTGTGTGCCGCACTGCACAACACATGTGTATTCTCTCTGTCCACAATGACTATTTTCTGGCTCTCAGGCAGATGCCATCAGTACAAATCAGCTGAAAGTCCAGCCATTTTATCTACAAGACAATCTATGAAATCACAGATATGATACCATCCCCATAGGATCGACTTCAGTCTGGGCATTTCATCTACAAGGCCATCTCCAAGTTATGGCAGGGGACAAAATGGCAGCTCTATGCATACATCTCACTGGGGTCTTGATGCTGCTCCTTTTAAAAAGGTCATTTTTGTTCACAGGAGTGAAATAGACTTTCTAAAATGGATGGAAGCTTATCAAAACAGGATCATGACTAGGCTTTGCCAATCAGCTATATAATCTTTATACCCTGAAAGCCTAAATGAGCTATAAAACTCAGAGCGATAACCAGAGGTCACATATGAATGACAAGCTTTAACAAAATTACTAAAAGGTTAATATTGCCATAAGCTTTCATCCCACATATAAAAGCCCTATGCCAGAAGCCTATGCAATATTTCACTCTTTCCTAGGTACTACAAGCAGAAGAATACTTTGTTTCCTGCATAGAACATTTTGGAAGCAAAAACAGTGATCTTGCCAAGTGACAGTTCTTCAAAAACCTCTGAGATTGAAACCACCTCCTGCAGCACATATACTAAATTCTAATCCCTCACATATCCACAGCCCAGTTGCCTCACATAGTTTGAAATTTGATTGCAAGTGAGGGGAAGCCTCCATACATTTGTATTCAGCTCAGAGACATTTTTAATAACAGTTACAGTCACAAACCCTGTTGGACAAGTGCTAGAGAGAGCCAACATGTGGAGCTTTCTTCAGCAACAGATATCAAGTGCCTGCAGGTGGACGGGTGAAATACCCCCTATTGAAAGAGACATACGGGTTATGGGGCAATCTTTCATGTGTTATAAGAATGTGCCATTAGAGATACTGATGACTCCGTAACTACATGCAAAGGGACAAGTACACATTGGAGATAAGTTGACCAGAAAAGTAGATGCATGCCCTATTTCTGTTATACTTATGTTTGTACTGCAGCAAGTTCTTGGGATAAATGACATGAAAGATTTGAAAATTGCTTAGACACTGTAGATATTGGGCCTGATAACATAGGGAAAGTATTACTAAACTCTAAAATTAGGCTGAAAAGAAATACAAATATGTATGAGATGCATAGACCTGTATTAAGAGAACACTTTTGTGTAAAGCTGAATATCAAGCATGACAAATGTTGAGTCCCAGCTTTGCCAGAAAATAAATTATTGTAGACAGAGGAGAATATTATACTGTCAGGTTATACAGCATGGCAGAGGTGCACAGCTCTTCTCAAATACCTTTGACCATGAGGGATTATTTTTATTCCTGTCATCTCCTCAACCAATGTGATATGTTCCACTGGAATTGACACACTGTTCTAAATTCCTTGAGCCTACATCAGCATCCTGGAGGTTGGCATGGATAAAATTCGTTTTCTTAAGGTGTATAGAGTGTTTAGGGAAGGTGGGAAATGATATATGACTTGGGATTTGGCAGCATGACATTAATAGAAAAGGAGGAAATTCTGTCAATCATCTATATATTTGATATCAAATCCTGCAATATCAAACCTCTAGACATCCAGAAATTTTTTTTTTTTTGCATTGTGAAGGCAAAAACTCCAGTCTCTAGTCTGAATATTTCATTTCTCCCACCTCCCAGCTATTTTGGAGAGGAATAAACCCAGAGTTAAATTAAAGCCTTGAATTACATTTCAAAAATTATAGACAAGGAATTTGCAACTGTTTTTTTCCACGTTAAAAATCATGGCTAGGATCTAAACTCAGAGCACTGAGTGACTTCACTCTTTTCTTAGTATATTCTTTATCTCTGAAGGGAAACAGTCACTATTTTAGCATCATCTGTAGTTTCATGCTTGAAACAGCACCTAAGGTATATTCATAAACCAGAAAAGACCTTATTACTGTTATATAATTCCATTTTGGCATCTACTCAGCCATGAAAGCAGTTTCATTTTTATGCAAAAGATGCCAGATGGCATATGCACTGCATTGTTAAAACAGGCAGAACTCAATTCTGCTGCAAGCACTTTACTGGAGGGAACATTTGGTCATGTGGTTGTATCATCTGCACGTGGTACTTTATAAGTTACCAAAGCCCTAAGTTTGAAGATGCTTTTGTCAGAGTTCTATTTAGTTTTTATTTGTTTTGGCAAGGGAGGGGTTTAGCTCGGGGATTTACCACCCTACTGATAACTGAACTGTCAACTGCTGGTGATGTGAGAAGTCTGACCCATGCAGAGCTTCTGAAGAACTCAGATAGCTATTAAAAGAAAAAAAAATCTGTATCAGCTAATGCAGGTAGAATGAGCTAGAAAAGACAGTAGGATTGTTTCAAAATGGAGAATGAAGTCTTTTGATTATTGAATTAAACCACATAGGATTTAAGAGCTGGGAGAGTTCCTTTAATATAGTTACTGGGAAAAAAAAGAGATTCAAACATAACCTCCTTCAAAGAAAAATAAGTGTTAGAATAATGATATTATGATCTTTATAAGAAGGAACAACATTAATAGTATATGACAGGAGGACCTCAAGTATATGTAAGACAAATGGACCCCGCATGGGATGAAACTCAATTAAAGTGAACAAACACTGACCACCTGCTACTTTTCTACCATTGTGCCAGGTGAAATGGGAGATACATGACCTAAGTTTGCTTATAATAATCATTGAGGAAACAAGTTTAAGTACATAAAAAAGAGCTAAAATTGAATAGGATGTTGCTAAAGGATGAAATAATTAGGGGTAATTTTAGTAGCTCTATCCCAGTAAGTTGCTACTTATTGGACCAACTAACTGTCTTGTCTGAAGGTTTCAGCCTCAGGCAAGTTCACTATGGATTCAGTGAGACCAGAAATGACAACTGAATGTTCTTGGGGTAAAAGGGTTTATACCTGGCTTTATTCTCACAGCAGTAGGTCAAGCACTAAAATCATGTCTGCATCCAGCAGTCTGCAGGTCTGTAATCCACCTCCATCTCTACCTCTTCCCAGAGCACTGGGTAGAGCTCTTTATATAGTGACTTGGTCAATAATAGCTCATTACTAGTGGGTTTGGAAGCATTCACCAAGAAATAGGCTAATTACATCATCAAGTAGTTCAGGGTCAGGCAAGGATCCTGGCCATAGGAACTTATGGAGATGTGAAGTAAGCCTTGCCTCTCTCGCTCTTATCCCCCTTTGCTAACCCTGGGGGTAGGGTCAGAGGGTTATGGTCTTTGTCCTTGGATCAAAGGTTATCATCCTTTTGAACCGAACTTGGAGTTTACCTGTCCTGTCCCTCTGTCCTAAGTCCGCATCCAATCTACCCTCCTGTCTGCCCATTTACTGATGACTCCAGTCATACCTGTAGCTTCCCAGTCACACATTTCCTGTAGAGGAATATTCTTTCAAATTTTCATTAGTCATTTCCACACTGGTGAAAACAGGATTCAGTTCCCACTCTGAGTAAGAGAATGAAGGATCCCCTGAGGGCAGTGGAGCTTGAAAGAACTACAAAAAGGAACCATCAACAAGAAAAAGGGAGGCAAAGAAGATAGAGGGGCTGAAAACAGACCTCACTAATTGTTCTAGTTGCCCAGGGCAGGCTTTCTAGTCTGTCTCAATTAATCAAGAACCTACTGAGTAATCATCAATGAGGAAATATCTTACACCCAAACCACCTGGCTGAAAAGGACCTCAGAGTTCATCCATCTGCTTTGATTTTCCACAATCAAGAGTAACTCACTCAAGGACATGAGCTGAGTCCCAGGTGAACTTCCTCACATCCTGTGACACTCCCTAGGACAGACCCATACCTAGAGGTGGTGGATGCCTTTCCTGATGGAGGAAAGAAAGAAAGACTGTGAATCTGGCAGCCCTGCTGTTCTGCTAAAGAATCAGTTATTTTTTCTTTTTTCTGCCTTTTTCTTAATCCTACGATGGGTACATAGACTGTGGTGTCTGATTTCCTAATTGAGTGCATACGAACATCTCTTAGACTAGCTGGTAACCTTTCATCAGGGCCAGGAGAAGAGTGAGGTAAGAGGGAAACCCCTGGCAATCCTGAGACCGATTGTCTCAGATTTTTCACCCTCTTTACCCTGCGCACCATACTTTAGTCCTGGCCCTTCATTTCAACAAATCCAACAATTTTGACTTCAGTGCCTGATTTATTTATATACAGGTTGTGGATAAAATAAAGGTTCCTGTGGCCAAGATTCTCACCTGGCCCTGGTTGGCTAGCTCACTACACGTGTGTGGGCAATATGTTGCTATTGACTCTATATAAAGAGCTCTGCCCAGTGCTCTGGGCGACACCATGGCACAGCTGCTGCATGGCTGAGAGGCTGCAGGAGAGCAGAGCAGAGGCTGGAGTGGTGGCAGCGCCGAGGACAGAGGCTCAGAGAACAGTTGTGCCGGCAGAGAGGCCCAGAGGCAGAGACCAGCTTGCTGCATGCAGACTCACTCTGAGTGTATGGGATTTTAGTGATTGACCTGCCATCGTGGAAATAAAGTTGGGTATAACCCTTTCACCCCAAGAATGTTTTACTGTCACTTCTTTGGTCACATTGGATCCATAGTGAACTTAGCCAGGGCTGAAACTCATTGGCAAGACACAGGTCAAGATAGAGAATCAGGACAGCTGTTATTCAGACAATAAGCCAAAAAATAGACACATAGACAATGAATCTCTAACTGAATTCATGACTCTTTCCTGCATAATGATTATATTAGCAAAACAGATGGAGTGCCTATGACTTAGGACTATAAAAAACATATAACGTTAGTATGTTAAAGGATTCCAAACCAAAAGTAATTACAACATCTCTACCAGACATACTTTAGATGTGTCCAAACATCAATATCTTGTCTATGGGTTTTAAATTTAATTTGAAAGACAATTTGCTGTCTAACTTATGGAAATAATAATTGCCTTAAAAAGAGAAAAACTGCTTAGTGTTTTTGCCACATGACAAATGGAAGAAAGTAGTAAGTGGGAGAACTGGCAGAAATGAGAAGTGCATATCTCACATATAATCATTTGCTAGAACGTGCAGCTTTTGAGCTTTTGAAATACAGACTAGATCAGAATGTGGCTTCTCTTTTGGATAAGAAATGCTATTTGAATTGGGTCACTTAACTCTGCCAGCACCAAGGACTGAGCTGATCCATAATATCCATCTCATGTTGGAATGAAATGATGCTCAGACTGAGACTGTGGAGTCTAATGCTCGGCAGAATAAGCATAGCCTATCTGATGGGCAGTTCTGAGTCTCTCAGGAGGCTGAATATGAATGACAAGAAGTCAGAGAGGACTGTGACAGTGAGAAGTCAGGACTTGTTTTGATGGAGTATTAGAAACTCAAGGCAAATCCCAGCCCGCTTAAAGGGAAGTTGGTTGGCTCAAGGAATCCAGGTCATGGTTGAATCATCAAAAATCTGGACGGTCAGGAATGTATTTGGTTTCAGGAGCAGCTAGGGTAGGAGCAGTAATGAGTGCCTTTCTCTCACTCTCCTTCTCCCTCTCCCTCTTCTCTCTTTCTATCTGTCTTTCCCCTTCCCTTTCCGAAACTCTCTTTTTCCTCTCTTCTCTTTGTGTCTTTTGGAATTCCTTCTCTCCCACTGCAGACCTTCTCTCTCCAAATATTAATAAATTTGGCTTGGCGCACAGGGTCATGTGAGAAACTGGTGGCCCCTGTGTCTTGCCTGAGGGTTTCAGCCCCAAGCAAGTTCACAATAGATTCTGTGAAACCAAGGAATGATAATGGAACAGAATGACATTGAACGTTCTAGGGGTAAAAGGTTTATTAGCCGGTTTTATTCTCAAGGCAGTAGGTGAGCACTAGAATCACATCTGCATCCAGCAGTCTGCAGGTTCCATAATCCTCCTCTGTCTCTGCCTCCACGCTGAGCACTGGACAGAGCTCTTTACATAATGACTCAGTCAATAATTGCTTAATTACCTACAAGTGTGGAAGCAGTGGCCTAGCAGTAGGCCAATTACATCTCAAGCAGTTTAGGTTCAGGTGAGGATCCTGGCCATAGGAACTTAGATTTTCCTCACACGTTCAAATAGCCACATGGTAATCTCATGGAGAAGAGAGGATATAATGGAGAGACAATTACATAGACATCCTTTTAGCATTCATTCTGAATGTCAACTTGTACCAAAGATGGTTTTATCCTTTAAAGAGAAAAACAACCCTAACAGATGTGTGTTAAAGACTGAGCATTCCTTATTATATATAATTTAAAAGTTAGAGGGAAAAGAATGTGGACATTTGAACAGCTTTTAGAGACAGTGCAGTACACCTGTGTTATATGGCCTCTCTGTCTTGTTTTGGTGAGCCTGACTTCACCTTGTCAGGAGGGAAGAATAGTGACAGGGAAAGGGTAGGTCCCTGACCTCTCTCAGTCACATCATCCTGAGAAGTATCAGCCATGTTTCCAATGGCCAGTACATGAATCAGCATTTGAGACCGTCTTGTGTTGTTGTGTTTGTGTTGTTTCATTTTGATCAGTGAGAGAGCAAAAGAGGCTTATTGCTATAGATCTCAACATAGTGAAATTTCCTGGAGTAATGCTCAACAGATACTTCTCCCTGCCCTCATCTGGAGAAGTTTCCTGACATGCAGGAGTTTGTGTCAGTCAGCAGTTCTTTGAAGAGATGAAAGAGAGAAGTTGACTCTATTTTCCTGATTGTAATGATAATAACAATAATGATAAAACATTCATAGCAACATTAACAACCAGTGCCTTTACTTTTAAATAAAAAAGCTAGCATTTGTTGCAAATTTGCAATACACTGGTACAGCTCTAGAAGTTTTATGTGCACATGACCACTCTAATTTTATTAGAAAATAATGATGAGAATCCAGTTTCCCAATGAAGTATATATACTTAAGACCCTTAAAATCTAGTAAGACACATTTACTAAGATTCAGTCTACTAGTTAACTCAATGGTTAGATATGTGATAAGTGTTTAAAATCCAGTATTTAACCAAATGAGACTCCCTACATTAGACTACAACTCGCAGAAACTCTGTTGTCAGAAACTGTTAATGAAAAGAAGGAAGTATTTCTTTGCTGCCTCAGATACAGAAGGGATTTCCTGTGTGATTGTTACAGGAAGAATATCACATGCTCCCTACGTGATAGTAATGTTTGGTAGCAACCTGCTGTCTGGTTGGTCATTTTAGTCAGGAGGTATGTTGACAAATGGACCAATCTATAGCACACATCACATCAAAAAAACAAAAACAAAAACAAAAAAACTTCTTCCAGGTAATCATATCCCTACAGAATCTTTTTTTTTTTTCTTAAAGAGAGTTCTCTTTGCATTCCTTTCCCAATTTTGAAAATGGGTCTTGCCCTTTTGGGTCCTTTGTGGATTTAAATTTTTAATCCAATAATACTTATTTTCTACCCCTGAGGACATATCCCTTAAATGATTCAACAAAATAAATGCTTCAGCTAAGCTTGACTATGCTTTGCCTATTTCTCTTAAGATATCCCCCCCACCCTGAATTAATAAAACATACAAAATTCAGATGGTAGCATATGGTGCCTTCCATGGGAACATTTCATTTAAATTATTGAGATGTCTGCAATCTGATTCCACTTTAATAAACACATGAAAAGTACCTCTTACATTATAAATGTTTAACTAGCCAGATTAAGTATTTTCATATGCTTTGCTGATTTTTCCAATACCTTCAGGAGTTATAATAAATGCTTTATGTTTAATCAAAGGATATGATGCAAGCTATTTATCATCTATTAAGCACCCCTGCTTAAATATTTCTAAAATACCATGGGGATGACAGTCTACATACAGCTACAGCAAAGAGCCCAGCCTGATGCTTAATGTATTCCAGTGCCATTGCACATCCACAGAACTTACTAATCAAGCAATCCATTAAATTATTAACCCCTAAATTTCAAGATTGAACTGTACATAGGAAACTGTGGAATAAGTTAATAAGTAAGTTATAAAAATCTGCTGGGGGATGATTTGGAAATATTCATTAACTTCCTTAAAATTGTTCATAGCTTTTTGCCGTAGAAATTATACTTCTGGGAATTTATCCTAAGAAAGCAAATAAATATATGAAAGAATTTATGTTTATCACAACATGATTTGTATCAGTGTAGTTGGCATGCCCCAGCCTGTGGTTTTATAATAAGGTAAAATTTTCACTAAATACTCAAAATGGCAGTCACATGCCATTTTGCCCTCACTTCCCTATGCTGGGCAGAAGCTGACCTCAGATTGTTTTTCAGTTATTTCTGAGGGAAAAATTAATGTTTTGACCTGGAAAAATGCTCCTGTACATTTAAAAGAAGGCAATTTATCTGTATATGTGCAGGATTATAACACTCAATTAATGGAAAAAAATTAAAACCTGTTTGTATATACACCATATTGTTAATAGTAGTTAGGACTGTATGGTTGGATTGCCAGTGATTTTTTCTTATTAATACTTTTCAGTTCCCAAATGTTTGCCATAAGTGATTATTATTTTCAATATTTTAACCAATTAATACAGTACACATTGTAAAAAGCTATCAAGGTACTAAACATGGGTTCTGCCCAGCCTCACACTGGTGACCTCCTCCTCCAGAATATCTTTGATGTGGCATCTCAGGTGGAATTTAAATTTGTATCATATATTTACTAAGCTTAATGTTTAACCAAAGGATATGATGCAAGCTATTTATCATCTATTTAGCACTTTATTAGATATTTCTAAAATATCAAGGGGAGTGACAGTCTCCATCCAGCTACATTTGTTTGCCAAGTCTTATTCAGGAGTCTAAACTTGAAGATTCCATCTCTCTCCAAAGTGAAGAGCCCCACAAATGAAAAATGGAGGTGAAATTTTTCAATTTAAGCTGGAAAAGACTGGGTTCAGGACAAACCCAAATATCCAGCATCCTACCCAACACCTGCACCTGTATCTAAAGGAGCAGCTCAAAACTAAATTGGTAGGAACTCCACCAGCAGCAGCCTGTTGCTCACTGAATCGTGTTCCTACCCCTTTACTCCATTTTAGACCACGCATGCTCTGTCTTCAAGACCATCTCTGCCCATATTTTTTTCTATTTCCAGACATAATTCCTTTTTACCCAAATATATTTATTCACCATAATTTAAACATATAAGGTGGTTTTCAATTTTCATGCATTTGTTAATGCTGTTTCCACTACTTAAAATTATCCATTCCATATGGATTATGCCCACCCATCAAATATTGTACCTTACTTTTCCCTGCACCTATATTAGACCCAACTAGCCTAATCTAATTTCTGGTTCTGCCCTAACCCAGATTAGGCGAGACAAGAGACTACCTCAGTTATTTGTAAACTTCTCAAATCTTAAAATGTCTTTCCTCATTTGCTAGAAAACAGTGCCTGCATAATAATGCTGACATTATCCTAATAAAAATGTAAACATGCGCATGTAAACTATGCTATATCATCGATAGATTCCAAGACTGAATACATAGATTTAAGGGAAGAAAATTGGCAAGTAAATTCTCATATCTATTTAATCACAGAGCTCTCATGTAAAATGTCCTTTGGCAGCCTACATCAATATAGCAGTGATTTCCATACCACTTTGATAGGGCAATTTCATCAACTTGGCAAAGCAAAAAGGAAAATAAAGTATCATCAATCCCTTTGATTTGATTCCTTTCTTCTTTTATTTTCAGTTTATTAGATTGCATGCCTTTCTAAGAGCCACCAAAATATAATGGCATAAAAATACAAATAAAACAATCAGAGAAAGGCAGCCTGTGGTCAGATGATGAGTGTCAGGCTATAAGTTCACAATGTATCCTACAGGCAAAAGGGATCTTTGTGAGTATTGCAGACAAGGGGCTAATGTGATCAGATTTGTTTCTCAGAAAGTAGTCTTGTTGAAAAGGAAAGATAGACTAGTATTGATAGAAGGGTGAAGTATAGCGAGCTATGGAAATAATAAGCAAGATAGTGAATTAAGGTTTATGGGAGCTTTAGAAGAAAGAGTAGGGATGGAGACTACAAGAAGGATTGTGAAGTGTTTTTGAAAGGCAACATGTCCATTGCTTGAATCTAGGGAATGAAGTCCCGTGTATATTTTAAGAAATTGGTTTTTAAGGAATCTTTTTGAAAAAAACATTCATTCAGAATTTTCACATTGTGTTTCTGTTACTACCACGGAAAAGCAGTAGATGCAAACCACAGCTAGCTCACTTCTAAAGCTGAGAGTGAACACTGAAAACTGTTCCCTTGACTCTGAATCTATCTGTGAGTTTGAAATGATGAAGAAGCAAAAAATTTCCTCCAGACAAAAAAAAATTTGTAACAATGATCTTCTAATAAAAACAATATCAGTATACAAAAAGAGGAAAATATATAAAGAGCAGAGGGTTAAGTATGCAGTGAAGTCCAAATCTGAATGTTGAGTTGCTAAAATAGAGGAACGTCACTGGAATTTATCCTGAAACAAAGCTTTCAATTGTCAGTTCCTCCAATAGCAGTTTATCACCACATAGGGTGACAGATCACATCGTATTTTTAATATTAACTCACCCCCAGTTCCAGACTCAGGTACTGCAGAGTCCAAAGTCTCATGGATGTTGTAAACAGGTTTGGTTGCCGTGGTTTTCTCAGTCTTGAAGATTAACTCCCAGGCCCTTTATTCATTCCCATGGCATGCAAAGGGAAGAAACAGGAATTGCCAGAGCTGGTGACTGTCTTGGTAAGCCCCTTTCTGTACATGTAAGATGATAATTGTCAAAAAATTGAAGGCTGGGCACTTTAATTTTCTACCATCTGTAATCATATGCAAGCTGTGGCAAAGCCAAAAATGAAGTCAAGGTACTAAGGCATCTAATCTGTCATTTCTTGTGTCATTTTTTTGGACTATGGACCTGGAGGAAATAAGCTGTTTGCAACAGGGTAATTCAGTTATATGATGCACTCATGCAAAATCCCATTTTCAGTGACAGGGCATCATTATGGAGTAACCACATGATATGGATAGGGGCTGGCACAGATTCTAGTGAAGAGATGAACTCCTTTTATTTGAGCTGTTACATCAAGAATCAGAGTGGACCAACATGAAGTTGAGCCATCTTTTAAGAGTAGAAACTGCTTGCTCACATGAGAGCAGAGGACTTCTCAGGCAAGCTGATGGTTTCTACAGGACTTGGTGGGGCTGTCAAGTTTCCAATAGATGGGAATTTCTGATGAAACAAGTAAAATATCTAAAGCAGTAACTAATTTGAACTATCCTTCACCCCCCCACCACCAATGACTTAAAAACATATGAAAGTTTTGTAGAAGAATAATCATTAGGTCTAGACATGTATGAAAAGGTTACAAAGTTCAAGTTTATATGGTTCCAAGCTTAGACAAGATGCAGTGCAGTTTAAATCTTTGTCCAGTAATGTGCAAGCCTGGTACTTTTGGCCACATGCATACATGAAAAGACAGATTAACACTACTTAGAACTAATCTAAGTGCAAACTAGAGCTGGAAATTTATCTGCCTCAATATTATTAGTAATTTCAATTATTTAAGGAAGAAATTCTAGGCATGTAATTTCTCAGGGAAGAAGCAAGAAGCCAAATAAACACAAAGTTAAGAGACAGATGCAAGTTCAAAGTCTGCCTCTACTGCTTAGTAGAAATGTGACTTCACTGATTATAAATTTTGAATAACACTATTGGTTTCATTGGCTAAAGGTAGCAGGTAGAAAACACCTGACATAATTCATATTTATTTATATATCCATTCCTTCCTTCTTTTTCCTCCAAAGTCAAAGCTCTTTCAGCCTCCAAAAGGATTATGGCATCAGTTGGTCCTGATTATGAGGCATCCCTCGCAGTTTCTTGTTCATTTCATTCAAACCACCTTCATTGCAGCTTCCTTCCATTTTCGGACTCTTCAGAGATGAATTTATGTGTCTGCCTGGAATACAAATTTCTTGAGTCATGCTTATGTCCTGGTCCTGACAGCTAAGATAAAGTTTCATGGAGAAAAGGGTTATGCTCAGCAATAGCACAGAAAATGTAACTCCTAAAATTGGCTTAATTTTACCATTCTCAAAAATTGTTGAAAATATTTCCTCCTGTTTCAGTTTTTAGAGATTTTTAAAATACAACCTCCTGTTAGTCCCATAATTCTTACTTGCACAGAAGAGACCTAAATGTATTTCCTGAGGATATGCTTTGACTGTTGAGCTCAATAATGATTTCATTAAAATATCAGGCATGATATAGACTATCTCAGAGAGAAGCAAAGTTCTCACTTCTGCAGTTTTCACTGCAATATGATGCTAAGGTGTTACATCTGACTTCTAAGTAATGAAAACAACCACACTCATGCAGATGGCACAAAAGAAGGGTGTTTCCCTTCCAGCTGCTCCTCCCACAAATTCTGGACAACTGGGGGTCCCAGGAGATGGCATATAGGCAGAGAGCTCTTTGCTCGAGTTTTTATTGAGGCCACTTCACCCTGTAACTGCTTGGACCTCCACTTTTACTGGCATAGAGTGAGCTTATTTTAGTCTCAGCTGAATGAGTAAAAGGTGTTTCATGTTATCTAGTTAATGTTTCTGATCCCCAATTAGGCTGGAAGGAAGCCAAAGGAAAATTTCTCCCTTTCTTGGTCACAAGATATTAACAATGAAACAAAACAATGAATTGACACCAGTAGATATGATGCCTGAGATTAAGTATGTATATGGTTAGTGCATCTGTCCTTTGCTCCAAGATGGCTTCTTCCTCCTGTATTTTCTATTGGAACAGAATGATAAGCATGCTTAAGATTTGCATTCATGGATCTGATGAGGGTATGATATATCACAAAAGGAAATAAATTATGTCCAGGATTCAAAATATAAGACAAAAGTGTCTGTCCTGACGGAGAAGCACAAGTGAGAGGAGAGGAAGAAAGGAAGGATCAGTAGTATTAGCATTTGCCACACAGCAAAGGTTCAACAAGTACTAACGGGTTTTGTTATTATTGTTGGTCATTGTTGGATTGTCATCATTACCACGTATAAATATTGGATAGGTGGAGGTCAAAACCAATTGGATAAAGATAGATAAATGTGAAAAAAAGATTTTAGGAAATTAGAAAAAGGAAGAGGAAAAGGGAAAAGCAAAGGAACATAAAGAAATAGAAATTCTGTCATTAGAGATGCTTTGGAACTCTGTCAGGTAGGTAGACACAGATCAGCGTCAGCCCTCAGTCCCTGAGCGCTCGTGAAGGACAGGCAGTGCATAAATGAGGTGGTTTTTTCCCTAAAGGACGCCCAACAGCCAGAGAATTCACAGGGTGTGTAAAAATTCAGTCTATCATTCTAGACCGACCTCTCCCAAGACCTGTTTCTCATTTTGTTCTGAGCTGTACAAAACACATTTAAGTACAGGATTTCAAGTATGTTGACTTTTGAAGAAGATCCTCACTTCAGGAGCTCTTCAGGGACAAGAAACAGAACCTGGGTGCTTTCCGTCTGCTGGGGAGCGAGCACTCTTCCCTTGCCACAAACGTGCGGTGCCCATTTGTCGGATGCCGGAGTCTATCCGTTGCAGCTGACTTCTAGAACAGAATCAGATCCTTCGTCTTTTCTGAAGCTTTTGTTGACATCTAAGCCTGAAGCTTCTCAAGAGTAACTTAGGCTTCTCAGACTGTATTCATAAGGGCTCATGTTTAATGTTCTTAATTATAATTCTATTAGAACAAAAGTGTTAGTAAATGTATGATATTAAGGCTTTGGTTTCTTCATTTAACCAGTTTCCTAAACATCTCTCTGTTTTCTCCGACTCAAGGCCTCATTCCCACTACCATGCAATTGCAGGTCTTGAGTCTGCAGAGGCCATGTCAGCACAGACTTGATTCACCCAGTCATGGAATGCCAAGAAGGTCCACTGCCCAAACTGCACCCACCATTTCACTGAACCATTTTTTTAATTTCACAGTTTTTGTAAGCTTGCATGCTACTTGCTGTTTGGTAAGTCCATTCCTTATTATATATGAATCAATTCAACTCCCTAAATATACAGGAAGCTCATACCTATTTGTCTGATGGCTTCTAATGAGAAAATGTACATGCATCATGGCAGATTGGCGTGCTGGAAAATTTAATCATGGCCACAGTTCAGGTCCATGACACTCATGTGGATAAAGCCTCACTACACACTCAAGAGTCATCATCTGTTTTGGGAATGAAATCCACTAACTCACTAGGCCTTTATTATTAATGTACTGATAATGTTCCAGACATGCTATAACCATATAGCATACACCTATAGCTAGTCTGTATGTGTTATATAGACTTTGCACGGGGTATGTGTTTTATTCTCAGTAACAACACCATGAAGCAGTTACTATCATTAGGCACAATTTACAGATGAAGAAACCATTGCTAAGAGAATGAAGTTACTCCCAAAGCCACACAGCTAGTTGTTGGCAGTGGGAAGTGAAGCCTGGTCTTTCTGTGTCCAGAGGCATGCTCGGAAGTACTCTTCACTAGCTTTAGTGCACATAACAATCACGTGGAAGTGTTGTTAAAGCTATTAAGTCCCATTTACAGAGATTCTGGTTCTGATCCAGAAGGTCTGGAATGAGGCTCAGCATTCTGTACTTTAAAAAGCATCTCCTCTCCAGGTGATTCTAATGAGGTGGTCTGCAGACCACACTTTAGGAAGCACTGGTATCCTTGCAGTTTCTTGCTGGTTCTAAGAGACCTGTTACATATTTTAAAGTTGATGGCAACATACGACCTGTGCATGCCCCCTTCTTGCCATATCCCCATCAAGAGGTGGAATTTTTTTCTCTACCCTCTTGAATCTAGTAGGCCTTGCGTCTGCTTTGACTAATAGAATACAGAAGAACTGATGCTGCTACAGGTGCATGTGTAACCCTTACATAGCCTGGAATCATTTGCTTCCTGACCCTGTAAGCCAGGAGACTACCCTGATGCCACCATGCTGTGAGAAATGTCTTGCCAATGGGTTTCAGCCCTGGGCAATTTTGCTATGGATTCAGTGTGACCAAAGAAAATGACAGCAAAACGTTCTTGGGGTGAAAGGGTTATACCCAACTTTATTTCCAGGTGGCAGAACAATCACTAAAATCCCATTCACTCAGAGTGAGTCTGCATGCAGCAAGCCGGTCTCTGCCCCTGGGCCCCTCTGTCCACACAGCCATCCTCCTGGTCTCTCTGCACAGTCATCCTGCACAGCCATCCTCTGGACCTCTGTCCTTGGCACTGCCACCACTCCAGCCTCTGCTCTGCTCTCCTGCAGCCTTGCAGCCCTGCCATCATGTCGCGCCCAGAGCACTGGGCAGGGCTCTTTATATGGAGTCAACAGCCATGTATTGCCCATAGGTGTGCAGTCAGCTAGTCAGCCAGGACCAGGTGAGAATCCTGGTCACAGGAACTCTCATTTTATCCACAGAAGCCCTGTCCTGAATGATAAGACACCATGTGATTAAAAAGAGAGAGAGAGAGAAATTGAAAGACAGGTGCTGAGAAGCACCCAGGCACCAGGTATGAGGAAGTGGATCTCCCAGCTCCAGCCACCAGTGTGGACACCACATGCAGCAAAGGTGAATCATCCAGCAGAGTCCTTCCTGAATTCCTGACCCACCAAGTCATGAGCTAAATACTTATGTCAAGTCCTAAATCTTAGAATTGTTTATTACAGAATAATAGAAAACTGAAATTACTACCACACATAATTATAATTTTATATATATATATAATATATACAGTAAAAGCAGAATAACAAACCCTTATGCAGGAAGAAATTTTAACTAAAAATCAATGTAATTGAGTAAAATATTTTCCCCTGTAATTATCTGGCAATTTCCTTGAATTCTCATTTTCGTCTTGAATGCATAAACATAACCATATAATTCCAACTCTGGGGTCAAATTCTTCTTATTGTTTTTATATTTTCAACTTTAAAATATTTTATTTACTAAAGTTCTTGATACATTTCCTTTAGTTTTATATTTCCCCTTATCTATGTTCCATTTTGTTTTTCAGCTTTTTGAAGTATACTTGACAAATAAAAATTGCATGTGTCTAAGGTATACAATGCAATGTTCTGATATGTGTATACACTGTGAAGTGATTCCCGCAATCAAGTTAATTAACATATCCATTACCTCACATAGTTACCATTTTTTGGTGTATGTAGTGAGAATACTTGAGATCTACCCTCTTTGCAAATTTCAGGTATACAATACAGTAGTACTAATTATAGTCACCATGCTGTATGCTAGGTCTGTAGAACTGATACATCTCTTTATATTGAGAACTTGAAAATTGTGTTGTCTTCTGCAAAAGCACTGTGAGGTGAGGTACACACACAAAGATCTACTTTCCAGTTTTTTGCACCTAATTCATCTGTTCAGAGATATAAGTCAGTCTGGGTTATTAAATAGATTTGTGTGTGTTCTTCCTCTAGAGAACCGAACTGGAACTGAAAATCATCATTATCATAAGTTCCCAGATAAACACAAATCCAGAGCAAAATTTAATAAACTTCTAACTTGCATAAGTAATTGTTAAGTTTTCAGCACTAATCCATTTCCGTGCTGGAGATATAATGGCATTTTATCCTTTTAACCTCATGCCTAGACACTATGCACAGAAAATCCTCTTTTGATCATTAAAATTGATGCTCATACCAAATCATTGAATAATTACACTCATTCCCATCTGCTAGGGAGGCACAGCACCACGTAGAGTTGTCTAGCCAGGACTTTTGAGGCATAACAATCAAGAGAAGATGGGCTCAAACATAAACCATGTTGATTGCAAAACAGTTCTGCCCAGTCCAACTTTCTGTTTAATTCTGAGCAATAGAAAACATTGTGGCCGTCATGTGTGGATATAATCAATTACAAAGGCTTAGTGTTTGGGACAACTTGATGGGAGTTGTATCTAACTTTCCTAAAATGTCCACTATGTACTGAAGATCTTCCTTTTTATCATCAGGCCCACCTTACCACCTAAACTGGAACATATCTTTCCCTTGACCTGAATTGGATCTCCACCTTATCCTAACACACAACTGCCCCCTACTTGGCTTTCTGTAGTTTATTCCTGAGGTTTTTTTTAAACAGAATCTGTGCCAAACCTGTCCCAAATCCCTTAAATTTTCAGCATTACTTTCTCACTGACTCCCTCATCCAGTCTCATGGTTTAGCTATAGGATATAGTCGATCATGTCTCTACTGTAATTCAGACTCATATACCCAACTATTTGAGGGATATTGCCACTTGGATGTACATAGGCACCTCACTCTTAATGCATCTCAAACTGAATTCACTGTCTTCAAGGCACCATCTACAATTTTAAGAATGACATCACCCAATTCTGCAAATCCTATCCCTTACCACAATCCTTCAGTCAGTTACCAAGTTTCATATTTCACTCTTCATGCACCTCAAATTTAGCACCTTTTTGGAATCCTTCTACCACAATCTTGGTTCAAGTGCTCAGTATGTCTTACTTAAACTATTGAAAAAGCTTTTCAGACCTCCACACATTGGCCCATCAAAATAATGTCAGTTAACATTTATTGAGTGTTACTGTATATGAGATGCTCTAGGGTTCTTGCATGTGATCTTTGGTGGGTGTTTTTATGACTCCTCCCCATGTTAAAGGTAAAGAAATGAAGGCAAAGAGATTAAGTTACTTGGTCAATACCATGTTTAAACATGGCAGAACCAGAATAGGAATCCAGGCGTTCTGACTCCATAGCCCAAGCTCTTAACCACTCCACTCCACTACCTAAATATGGCCCCCATCAATTTCAAGTGCTGCCAATCATTCAAAGACCTAAAACCAGGCTCCCCAGAAAAGCATTCAGAGCCATTTTTAATGAACCCCCACCTCCTGCTCTCTCGTACCTTGAGGCTTTCCTTTTCACTGATCTTTACTTCCTGCGTGCAGATCCACTTTCCAGGCATCCATCATCCTACAACTAAACCTGCTTTTTCAGAATCATCAAGGCCTCTCTAATTGACAGACTGAATGTTGTGAAATGTGGATTTAAAACCCTTTAATCTCCAGCTCACTTTCTTTCAGCTATGTCATCCTTAACGAGTTCTTTAACTCCTCTGAGCTGGTGATCATTGCCTTTCCATCTATCCTTTCTGAAGGATCCTGATGCCATCCAGAAACCCCTATGCCACCCTCATCTAAACACCCTCATGTGCACCTGCTTACCCTAGAGAGCATCCTCTGCCCAGGACTTTGTCTCTCCTCCCTTCTGCCCAGTCCACGCTTGACCACTTGCTGTTGGTATGATCTTGGGCATTTAACATCACACAATGAATCTTCATTCATCATATGTAAGTAGTAATGCCCATCATACTCCACTGTATTTTTGTAAGGATTGATTAATGTATTATATATGGAATTATGGTGAAAACTCTGAAGAGCCATTCACCTGTTAGTGTGGTGTGTGTGTGTGTGTGTGTGTGTGTGTGTGTGTGTGTGTGTGTGTGTGATTTTGAAACAACCTCCAAACAGAGAAAGGGGCAAGGACTGTGCAAAGAATAGTTTTTCTGAAACTATTTAATTCAGGCTTATGCCCATTCACCCCCTAATACTTTAGTGTCTATTTCCTACAAACAAGGACATTCTCCAGCATAACAATACAACCAACAAAATCAGGAAATTGACACTGATACATTATTACCACCTACTCCTCAAGCCTTCAAGAACTTCCCCCATGTCCCAATCATGTTCTATCTCTAATCTTCACTCTGAAAGAGTTTCTCAGTTTTTGTTCAATCTCTAAGGCATTGACACATTTGAAGATTAAAGGACGGTTTTTTGTGAAATGTCCATCAATTTCAGTTTGTCTGTTGTTTCCCGTGATTACATTCTGGTAAGGTCTTTGGCAGGAATATCACAGAAGTGATCTTACATTCTTCTCAGCATCCTCTTAGGTGTTACATAATTTTTATCTGTCCTGTTGACATGGGTGTCACAGCACAGTGGAGTGAGTATACTGTCCCCACAGAGAAGTGTCTTGGGGAGGGCCACCAGAATCCCAGCAGGATGAGCTGAGTGTCCACACTGGGGAAGGCTCAACATGGAGTACAGGGAGTGATATGGGATGTGAATCAGGACATGGGGTGCTGTGGGACATGGGGTCGTATGGGACATGAGGAGGGCATCTAGAGAGAGGAGAGGGTGGCCATGGTGGTGGGTGATTGGCTGCACACAGGGAGTTGGATTGCATGTATAATATCTCAAATTGGACTTCCCCCAGCGTGGGCACACTCCTCATCCTGCAAGGCCTCCAACATCCCACACCAGCCAGTCATTAACGTGGACGTGCTCCTACTTTGCTCCCCCACAACGGTCAGGAAAGGAAAGGTGTATAGTGTTCTTTTATTGGCTTTCTGTTATCTCTTCTTCCATTTGCAGCCAGTGTTCTCCTATAAGTTGTCCATATTTACTGTCTTCTTTTTCTCACCCTTTTGTCATTCCTCCACCCACTCCCATCTGGCTTCAGCCCTCATAGCTTTCTGATGTTTCTGGCCATCAGTGACTTACTTCTAAATCCAAGGATGTTTCCCAGTCCTTATGCTACTAGGTCTGTTTGAGGCATTTGACAGTTTGACCTCTGAAAATAACCCCTTTCCCCTGCTTCCGTTCCACAGCATTCCTGTGGTTTTCCTCCTGCCTGGTTGGCTACTTCTCCTTTACAGGCTCCTCTTCCTCTGCTTATTGCTTGAATGTTGGCAGTGCCAACGCTCAGCTCCAGGCCTTCTGCTCTTCTCACTCTTCACACTCCCACATCTCAGTACTGCTTTGGCTCCAGTTGTCATCTATATGCTAATATTTTTTAAATCTTTATCTCTATAAGTCTTGACTTTGAGCTCTGAACACATACACCCATTGTCTACCTCGCTAATATTTATTGAACACTGACTATGTGCCATGTACACTGTTGTAGGCTCTTAACTTCACTTAGATGTCTCAGAGGCACCTGAAACTCAGCACGCACAGGTAATACCATTGTCGCCACCTCTTCTCCATAGCCTGTGTGCACATCCAGGATTCTCCATCTCAGTAAGTGGCTGAGCCATCTACCAGAACTAGAAATATCTGACCCTCAACTTGTCCTCACATCCAGTTAATTACTAAGTCCTACTCCTTTCACCTTTTATGTATCTCTTATCTGTCCAAGTCTCTCCATGTCCACTATACTATAGATCTGGACACCATTTGTTCCTAAACTATTGCCTCCTAAGTAGTCTCCCTGCCTCCAGACCTGCCCCTTCAAACAAATTTCACTCAACAAACAAATCTACACTCAACATAGTAGTCAGAATATAATTTCCAAAATTCATATCTAATCACGTCACTCCCCAGCTTCTAAATCTTGCTGATGGACTCGCTTTGACTTTGAGATAAAGGAGAAACTATAACATGGCTTCAAAGGTGTCTGTGATCTGTCCTTAGTTATTCAGCCTCATTTCTTCTATGTCTGCACAATAAATCTCTGCAGGCTGCATATGGTTCTCTCTGGCTTATAACCTCCCTCATCTCTTGCCACCTCCACTTGGAAACATCCCTCCTCTTGCCCCTCGCCTGATGAACTTCTGCTCCTCCTTCAGGTCTCATTGGGTATGTTACATCTTCAAAGAAGCCCTCCCTGTAACATAGACGCAGTTAGGTCTTCTGTTCCCTGGAACCTCCCTGTCATATCACGCGTTATGCTTGCTCCCATACAATCCCTTGTTTAAAAGTCTGTGTTCCTAGACAGGTTGAATGTTCTGTGAAATCGGTAATCCTGTCTATTTTATACCATATATGCTTTACACAGTGACAAGCACACAGCAGGAGCTCGATAAATATTTGCTAAATAGATGAGTGAATTATTGGTGCTATAATAATAAACTAGACCCTATTTGGTTTATCCTTTTACATTCTGAGACATCATGAACTCTTTCTAATGCATTTATTAGTGTTAATAGATAAATATGTGATGCTGTCTGGTGTAACAGCTGATGACAGAGTCCAGAGAAAGCCTACCTTGCTTCAAATCCCAGCATCTCCCTGCACTCACTGTGTGCCTTGGGCAGCTACTACCTTCCCTGTACCTCTTTTTGCCCATCTCTCATGTGTAGGGTTGAGTATCAGAGTGAATATGTATAAAGTACTTAGAACGGTACCTGCACAATTCACAGAAATACTATATAAGTAAGTGTTATTATTTTTCTGATAGTTTCATTTAAACAAGAACCTTGTCTTTACAAACTCACTTGATCATTGGGACTAGATCCAAAGGAAAAGGAATTTCAGGGAAGTGGACAGATCAGTGAACAAGAGCATTTTGGGCAAAGGTTCCAGGAGAGTGCAATCTAGACCTGCTATGTGGGCATGATAATGAGCATCACCTCTTTGATCTCAATAGTGTCCAACTCAAAGTTACCCTCAATAGAGAATGAATTGTAATGGCTAACCTGATCAGAGGGAACCTCCAGGGCCTCTCCATATTTTATGGGGATGATCTCCACTCTGGTTCTAACAACAGGGACCCGACCCCTCCTTTGTAGGGGCTTCCCAAGATTGTTACTCATCATAGCAACACAGACACAGAGCAACCATAGTTCCATTTAGAACAAATGTGGCATTGGGAGGAGTCGTGTGTACCCTGAATGCATGATTTCCACACACTGGTGGGAGTTGGGAAAATGGAGAGGGTGGTTTGCTTAGCAACAGAAGTGCCTTTATGGGTCGGTTGTTGTATAATCTGTTTTCTTTGAGTGTGGTATTGATCCCCAGATGAGGACAGACCAAGTACAGTAGAAATGTCGGGTGTGGACCATATTATTGAAAGTACATTAAAAAAATACCTGACACAATATTTAATGAAAAAAATAAATAAAAGATACTGAAATACTTTAAATGGCCAAAACAAAAGAGAATGAAAAGATTTTAAAAGTAGTTTAAAACAGGCTATAAGAGGATAAAGATTTAAATGATTTGTTTTTTTTTAATTATGGCAAAAACCTCATTTTAAAATATAAATAAGCCACAGGGATGTCATATACAGCAGTGATTGTAAGTAATACTACTGTACTGAAAATTTGAAAGTTGCTTAGAGTAGATCTTAAAAATTCTCATCCCAAGAAAAAACATTTGTAACTATAGTGACAGATGTTAACTAGACTTATTGTGATCGCTTTGCAATATGCACAAATATTGAATCATGGTTGTACACCTGCAACTAATACAATGTTATATGTCAATTACACCTCAATAAAGAAAAACAAGGACTAATATATTTAATAAATGTTAATGTTTCAAAATAAAATATAAAAATATAAAAGCAGCTTTTCCACAAAAAGGTTTAAAAAATCTATAAATAATATGTATAAATAAAATACTTGGTAAATAACATATTTCTAAAAAGGGAATCAAGATTATTTGTCTTAAGTGATAGAAAAATGCCTTTTTAAGAGATAAAACTAAGCAATATTTACAAGCCTATTCAGCAAATCTACTGGACTAAAAGAATTAATGTAGAAGACATTCATTCTCCTTTACTTCAAGAAAATACAAGGAAAATCTGAATAAGAAATCAGATGTCAATTCCCCTTAACTAAATCAACACAATTTCTGCCAGCATCCAAAATATGGCACAGATTCAGAACCTGGCAATATACTAAATAAGAAAGGGAATGACTAGAACCAATAATCATTGCATTATCTAGAGGTGAAGAAGCCTTTAGTCACACAGCATCAGGTCAAAACTCAGGCTTCCGCACTTAATGATATGGAACATTGTGAGCGTGTCAATTATGTACACTCTCAGATTCCTCATCTGTAATTTGGATATATAAACATACTTACCTAAAGTGCTTTTGTGCATAGTAAATTACTTAATATCTGTAAAGTGGTACACAATGCCTAGCACATAGTACACTCTCAATAAATATTACTATTACCATACTAATCACATTATTTCTACTGCAGTGGTGCTATTCTATATGCCTATAGTGAGGCACACCACTCATGGAATTGTTTGAAATTTTTATTTGCATTTATGTCCACAGGCACTTTACCTTTAGAGTCAACAAAACCTGGGAACCAATTCCAGCTTCTTCATTTACAGGTGCTAAAACTTTAGATAGGCAGTTCTCACTCCCTTGGCTTCAGTTTCTCTTAAGATGAAATGAGACCTATCTTTCTGGGTCATAATAGAAATTAAGTGAAATAATCTGTATGGAGTGCCAAACATAATATATAATATTATATTCCAGTAATATTATAGGAATTAAAAAGAGAGGAGACAAGAGTTTTAGCAGCATAGAAAAGAAACCCTACTTCATATGATATACTGAAATGGTATTATTTAAGAGAAACAGTTCACCCTATCTCCTGCAGAATGCTTTTTGATATCATTAACCTACAGAAATAATTGTAGGAAAGGAATGCAAGACTCTTCAAAGGGTGAGGTGACAAGGAGCTTGCCTACAGTCCTGAAGGCTACATCATTAACCCAACAAACCGTAGTCCCCCACAGTCCAGGACAGAAAAAGTAGTCAACAAAAAAAGTAAGTGATTAGAGAGCGCCCGAAACAAAGACTTCACCAAATTCTTCTGATCACCTATATTAATCAAATTATTTTGATTCTTAGAAAAAGGATTAGGTAGTTATTTAATAATGCAACTTTTCTGCCACACTACAAAAATCCATGGATCAAAAATTTTTAATGATATTATAAATCATGATCAATGTGCTTCTAGAGGAGATAATTTGGGTTTAATAGAAAGAATAGATACTTGGACTCAGGATATCCAAGTGCAAAATTCAAGTTCACCACTTAGAACAGAATGAACACTGCTCTTCATCAGCCTCCCAAGTCTCCATTTACTCCCCAGAGAATGCGAATGCAGTGACCACAGCATGTTGTGGTGCAGAGTGCATGAGAAAAAGCATATGCATTAGTGGCTCAAAATAAAAGCTACAATTATTGAATGTTAATTCAACTAAGTATTAATTGAATCAAAGATTACTTTTAACATAAAATAATCATAATAGCTAACATTTATTATTTACTGTTTATCAGCTGCTGTAGTACACATTTTATACTGATTATCTCATTTCTCCATATCATATGATTCAGCAGTCCCAAACCTAGGTATATATCCAAAGGAACTGAAATCAGGATCTCAAAGAGATACCTGCACTTCCATGCTCACTGCAGCACTATTCACAATGGCCAAGTTATGGGAGCACTCTGTATATCCATTAATGGAGGAATGGAAAAATAAGATGTACTATGTATGTATATATACATGCAATAGAATATTATTCAGCCTTAAAATAGGAAGAAATCCCACTATTTGTGACAACATGGATGAACCTGAAGGACATTATGCTAAGTGAAATAAGCCAGTCGAAAGGACAAATACTGCATGATTCCACTTTATATAAAGTAGTCAACAAAAATAGGGAGTCACAGAAATAGAGAGTAAAACAGTGGTAGCCAGAGGCTGGGCAAGGGAGAAATGGGGGGTTGGTGTTCAATGGCTATAATATTTCAGATAAGTAAAAAGTAAATTTTAGAAATCTGCTGTACCAGGATAGTGCCTGTAGTTAACAATATTGTTTAATACACTTTAAAATTTGTTAAGAGAATAGATCTCATGTTTAAATGTTCTTAACACAATAAAAATTTCAAAAAGACTTATGAGGAAAGTTCTATTATATTTCTTTCTTATTTGAGGAAAAAGTTTCAGGAAGTTAAGCAATCAGTCTAAGATTTCTCAGAAAATAAGTCCCCATAACAGGGTAAAACAAATTTCTTCTTACACCAAAGTGTATGTGCTTCTAAACTGGTTTTCAAATTATCCCTTAACAGTAGAATACTTTATTCAAATGAAATGTTTTGGAGAGCCCAAATGCATATAACAGATAAAAACTGAGCTACTTGTATTTGTCAGTGGTGCAAACTTTACCCTCATGGTGGCCTTAGAAACACCTCAGAGGAACCCTAGGACTCAACATAGCACAGTGTGAGAACCATTGCTATGGGGATCACATCATTTTCACATTTTTGATTGTGACACTTTGCAACCCATTGGAAATGTCTATGACAAGTAATAATTAGTCATGTTTCTGAGGTATTAATTTGAATCTTGCATTGCAAAACTGTCAGGAACAAGTCCTTTAACTGGTAAGTGAGCTTTAAGAAGTGTGAGAATATGTCCAGGTTATGTGTGACTTATGATACATATATGATTTGGGAGAAAGCCAGGGTCCTGGACAAGCATTTCCATGCCCATGAATCAGGCAAGTCCTAAAGAATTTGTACATACTATTGACAAAATGTCTAGATTCTACAACACCTGAATACTAAGCTGGTGAAATGTATCTTTCATTTTATTGCTAATGAGTAAGGAATGCTGCATTACTCCACACAATGCCTCAGCATTTCCTAGGGTTACCATATTTAACAAATAAAAATGTGAGATAGCCATTTAGTTTGAATTTCAGGCAAAGAAAAAATAACTTTTTTGTATGTATATTCCAAATATTGCATGGGGCAATATTAAAAAATTTTTTGTTGTCATTTCCTTAAAATATTTTTTACTTTATATGCTAATTTAGGAAGCCAGATTATTAATAGCAGGTAGTAAATACAGATGTTTTGGACAAATTAGTCAATTGAGGCAAATGACAGAACAACATGGAAGAAATTATGTCATATATGTGAAGGGTAAAATAAAACAAGATTAAAATAGAGTACACAGATTAGCACATGAGACACAACTGAGAAATGAATTGGTGGACCAAGAGATATATATTAGGAAATTATCCACAAGGAGATGGAATATGAAAAAGAAGTTAAAAAACAATAAATATTAATTTTTAATTGACTCACAGGTGAATTCTAGAACACAGCAAACAAAACTTTCAAAAAAGGGAAAATACAATTTCATGGCTAGAAAACCTAAAAGTGAAAATATTTATAAATCTGGAAGACTGTTGAGTTGATTCAAGATGGCAGTGTGAGAGGTGAGATGGAGAACTCCTCCCAAAACCACAAATAGTATGAAAATATAGTTAATTAATACAACTAACCCTAAAACAGCAACAAGAAAGAAAGCTGAACCAGACTGCATAAAGACCTCACGAGCAGAGCAGACATCAGGAAACAGAGTAAGGTACCTAAACCATAATCCGGTGGGACGTGAGCCCTTCCTCCACCCCAACTCACCAGTGGGAGGAAGAGAAAAGGAGTAGGGAGGGGGTGGAAGCCTGAGACTGCTGAACACCTAGCCCTGGAGGTCTGCTTTGTGAGCAGAAACCTATATTGTGTGGTGCTTTGGACATTGGAGAGCTTGGACACATGGAGCACTTGAGAGACTGAGATTCTGGTCATTTGTGGAGGATGGGGATCCACATCCAGCTGCTCTGTGTCAGAGGAAAGGCAGGTGGTCTGAGAGGCTTCCTAGCAGCAAGAGGGCTGCTGAAGGGGTAGGGTTTGCACAGAGCTTGTTGCATGGGAGAAGGGAAAGTTGGAAAAGGTTATCTAGGTGTGCTCTGCCCAGCTGGTTGGGAACTTTGAGAAGCTTCAGGTGCTCCATCCCTGAGCTGCCTACTCAGCTCGGAGGCCCCCCACTGTGATATGCAGCCTGCTGCACCTTCCTTCTGGCCTGCCGGCACTGATTCGCAAACCAGCAGTTACTGTGCTGCCATCAGGCCAGCCAGAGGGAGGCCCTGCCTACAACAGCTAGAGACGCAAAGCACAGAGGCTTACACCTGTGTGCTCGGCCCACTGGCTCTGACACTGGAGATAAGCACCATAGACAGGAATCAGGAAACAGATCTTTCCTCCCCCAGGCACCAGCTCTGCTCCCCTATGACCCCAAAGCTCAGTCTAAGGGCTGAGCACCTCCAGAAACTGGAGCTTCTGGGCACTAGTGGGCACCACACAGAAATATGAAATATCAAAAGAACATGGTTCAGACCAAAATCTCACAAACCCCAGAAAAAGGGCCAAATGAAACTGAACTCACCAATCTTCCTGAAAGAGAGTTCAAAATAAAAATCATAAACATGTTTGTGGAGGTACAGAAAAATATTCAAGAACTCAGGAACGAATTTAAGTCAGAGATTTAATAATTAAGAAATTCCATATCTGAAATGAAACATACAATGGAGGGATTTAAAATCAGATTAGATTTAGTAGATGAGACAGTAAATGGAATAGAAATTAGAGAAGAGGAATACAAAGAAGCTGAGGCACAAAAGAGAAAAAAAGAATCTCTAAGAATGAAATAATATTGAGAGAACTGTGTGACCAATCCAAACGGAACAATATTCATATTATAGGGGTACAAGAAGAAGAAGAAGAAGAAGGAGAAGGAGAAGGAGAAGGAGAAGGAGAAGGAGAAGGAGAAGGAGAAGGAGAAGGAGAAGGAGAAGGAGAAGGAGAAGGAGAAGGAGAAAGAAGAAGAAGAAGAAGAAGAAGAAGAAGAAGAAGAAGAAGAAGAAGAAGAAGAAGAAGAAGAAGAGGAAGAGGAAGAGGAAGAGGAAGAGGAAGAGGAAGAGGAAGAGGAAGAAGAAGAGGAAGAAGAAGAAGAAGAAGAAGAAGAAGAAGAAGAAGAAGAAGAAGAAGAAGAAGAAGAAGAAGAAGAAGAAGAAGAAGAAGAAGAAGAAGAAGAAGAAGAAGAAGGAAGAAGAAGAAGAAGAAGAAGAAGAAGAGAGAAAAAGGGATAGAAAGTATCATTGAGGAGTTAATTGCTGAAAACTTCCCCAATCTAGGGAAGGAGATAGTCTCTCAAGCCATGGAGGTGCACAGATCTCCCAACACAAGGGACCCAAGGAAGAAAAGATCAAGACATATAATAATTAAAATGGCAAAGAACAAGGATAAAGACAGACTTTTAAAAGCAGCTAGAGAGAGAAAAAAGATCACATACAAAGGAAAACCCATCAGGCTATCATCAGACTTCTCAACAGAAACCTTACAGGCCAGAAGGGAGCAGCATGATATATTTAATGCAATGAAGCAGAAGGGTCTTGAACCAAGAATACTCTACCCAGCAAGGTTATCATTTAAACTTGAAGGAGGGATTAAATAATTTTCAGATAAGCAAAAGCTGAGAGAATTTACCTCCCACAAACCACCTCTACAGTGCATTTTGGAGGGACTCCTATAGATGGAAGTATTCCTAAGGCTAAATAGATGTCAGCAAAGGGATACACAAAGAGTACAGAATATGAATCACAGCATACAAAGAAAAGGAGGGGAAAAAAAGAGAGAGAACCTTTAGGTTGTGTTTATAATAGCACACAAAGTGAGTTAAATTAGACTGTTAGATAGTAAGGGAATTACCCTTGAACCTTTCATAACCACGAATCTCTAAAGCCAGCAATGGCAGTAAGTACATACATATCAATAATAACCCTAAATGTGAATGGTCTGAATGCACTAATCAAAAGACATAGAGTTACTGAATGGATAAAAAAACAAGACCCATCTATATGCTGACTCCAAGAGACTCACTTCAAACCCAAAGACATACACAGACTGAAAGTAAAGGGATGGAAAAAGATATTTCATGCAACTAATAGTGAGGAAAAATCAGGAGTTGCAGGACTTATATCAGACAAAATAGACTTCAAAACAAGGAAAGTCACAAGAGACAAAGAAGTACATTATATAATGATAAAAGGGTCAGTCCAACAAGAGGATATAACCACTATAAATATCTATGTACCCAACAGAGTATTCTGAAACAAATACTAACAGAATTAAAGGGGGAAATAGAATGCAGTGCAGTCATTTTAGGAGACCTCAGCACACCACTCACTCCAAGGGACAGATCAACCAGACAGAAAATAAGTAAAGAGACAGAGGCACTGAACAACATATTAGAACCGATGGACCTAATGGACATCTACAGAACACTCCATCCAAAAGGAACAGGATACACATTCTTCTCAAGTGCACATGGAACATTTTCAAGAATAGATCATATACTAGGCCACAAAAAGAACCTCAGTAAATTCAAAAAGATTGAAATTGTACCAACCAGCTTCTCAGATCACAAAGGTATGAAACTAGAAATTAATTACACAAAGAAAACAAAGAAGCCCACAAACACATGGAGGCTTAATAACATGCTCCTAAATAATCAATGGATCAATGACCAAATAAAAACAGAGATCAAGAAATATATGGAGACAAATGACAACAATAATTCAACACCACAAAAATCTGTGGGATGCAGCGAAGGCCATGCTAACAGGGAAATATATTGCAATACAGGCCTACTTCAGGAAAGAAGAACAATCCCAAATGAACAGTCTAAACTCACAATTAGTGAAACTAGAAAAGGAAGAACAAATGAGGCCCAAACTCAGTAGAAGGAGGGACATTATAAAGATTAAATCAGAAATAAATAAAATTGAGAAGAATAAAACAATAGAATCAATGAATGCAGGAGCTGGTCCTTTGAGAAAATAAACAAAATAGATAAAGCCCTAGCCAGACTTATCAAGAAAAAAAGAGAGTCCACACACATAAACAGAATCAGAAATGAGAAAAGAAAAATGATTATGGACACCCCAGAAATACAAAGAATTATGAGAGAATACTATGTAAAATTATATGCTAAAAAACTGGATAACCTAGAAGAAATGGACAACTTTCTATAAAAATACAACCTTTATAAGGCTGACCCAGGAAGAAATAGAAAATCTGAATAAACCAATTACCAACAACAAAATTGAACTGACAATCAAAAACCTACCTAAGAACAAAAACCCTGGACCAGATGGTTTCACTGCTGAATTTTATCAAACATTTAGTGAAAACCTAACACCCATCCTCATTAAAGTTTTCCAAAAAGTAGAAGAGGAGGGAATCCTCCCAAACTCATTCTATGAGGCCAACATCACTCTAATACCCAAACAAATCCTACCATTTGCAGCAACATGGATGGAGCTAGAGGGTATTATGCTCAATGAAATAAGCCAGGCAGAGAAAGACAAGTATCACATGATTTCACTCATCTGTGGAGTATAAAAAGAAAGAAAAATCTGAAGGAACAAAACAGCAGCAGACTCTCAGAACCCAAGAATGGACTAACAGTTACCAAAGGGAAAAGGACTGGGGAGGGTGGTGAGAAGGGAGGGGTAAAGGGGAAAAGAGGGCGTTACGATTAGCACACATAATGCAGAGGCAGTGGGACACGGGAAAGGCAGTATATACAGAGAAGACAAGTAGTGACTCTACAGCATCTTACTACACTGATGGACAGTAACTGTAATGGGGTATGTGGGAGGGGACTTGATAATAGGGGGAGTCTAGTAACCATAATGTTGTTCAAGTAATTGTACATTGATAATATCAAAATAAAAATAATAAAATATTTTTTAAAATGGAAGACTGTTAAAATATTTCAAAAATCATCACTCTAATGATAAACATAGTTGAAAAGGGGCAAGATATTTAAAAGGAAAACCTATCAGTGAAGATTAAGTACTTGTTGATAAACTCAAGAGTTTAAAATAGTATGTTCACATGTAGTTTTATATAAATGAGCACACAACTGGCCCTTTGGAAAGCTTGATTTCTTTACAGAAATTGTTTTTGTTGTTAGATTTTCCTGAGTTTCTCTTAGCCCAACATTCAAATACTTTCTAATTATCTACATAATCAACTTGAAAACATTGAAAAGCTTGCTGATTTTTCATTTAGTTTTGAGAGGAAGAATGGGAAAAATAAGTTCTTGAAGAATATTACTTGATCCACTACTAAATACTTTTTTATTCCTTGTGGTTTGTAGGTTTGAGAGTTGCTTTTGTTTGACTTTTTTTTCCTAACACCAAAGGCATTCCTGTATTTCCTTTATCGCATATAAGTACTTTGTGTCTTATCCCCTCATGACTCTGAAATTAAAGCTTAGAAATAATATAGTTTTGAAGTGGATTTTCCTCCAAAGCGAAGACAGGTGCAGAGATGGAATAATGAGGAGGATGGAAGTATGTTTACATCATCTTGCATTTACTGAGCTTCAGTTATGTGAAAGTTTCCATGTTAAACATGAAAAGGCATATAAAGATATATGACACCAACAGACAGTCCTGCAATAACTAAGCCATTGGTAAATTCACTTTCACTGGTTTACATTTTAAGACTATGCCCTCACCTCTTTTGGAGAATAATGCTGAGATACATCCATGTGAAATTCTCTTCTGCATTTTGTAAAAGTGTTTGTAAAACAGTGTAAAACATGACACGGTTTCATTGTGATACTGTTTTATTGTTCCATGTCCACTTTTGGGGCTTTCCACATAAAAAGCATCTTGCAGAATTTAGGGCCAAAGAATATTTAGTGCCTAAATATTCAACAATAGGGAAATGTGTAAGTAAATTATGACATTTTCACATGACAAAGTATTATGCAGACATTAAAATAATAATTTTGAATACTATGTAGAAAGATGAAAAATGTTTATGATATAAGTGAATAAAACAATAAAAAATGATATCTACACTGTGATTGTAGATATATAAAATACCTATTCAAACAAGATAAAAATGAGCCTTCAAAAATAAACTATACAGGAGTGGAATTACAGATGCCTTCTTCTCCTCTTTCAAAAATGTTTAGAGTGGTGCAAAAAAATACACTGGTATGGAAAGCTTTATCTCAAATTCGGTGTTTATTTCTTATGATTCTGTCTTACCTTGGATCAAGGAAGCTGAGAGTGACATATGATATTCAAAAACTAGTATATTAACATTTACGGCTGGCATTTTTTCCTTCTTTTTCAAGGCTTTGATTGTATTCTACTTAATTTCCTTTCTGCAGGACTGAAAATGATGAAATATAAATACATTTGACATCCTTATTTTCAAATAGCTTGTGATATGCTTAGATAACCATTTGATGTACTTAGAGAAGTTAAGAAATGCGTTATAATTAGATTGAGGTTGGCCCTTTTCAAAAGAAGACCACAGAGGAGGTGTGCTCTCCAGCATCCTATCGGGTTTTACATGATGTTGATATACATTACTGGAGATCCCTTGGTTAGGGTGGTTTTTCCAGACCTCTCCACTGTAAAGTTACTGTTGTTCCCTTTGAAAGTAATAAATATTTGGAGGAAGATACTTTGAAACCCTAAAAAAATTCTGTTTCTTCTCAAAGTCCACCAAAGATCAAAGATAGCACCCATCAGTGGATCTTGACTGTAGCAATTATTACTACAGTGATTTTTACTGTAGTAAAATGGTGATATATCTACTTTTTTTACTCCTTCAACATTTATGATTTGGAACTCTTCTATAAGGGCAGTTTATCTCTTTATATATATATTTATTTAGTTATTTACTTGTATCAGTTAGACTCATACATATTTACTTTATTCTTGGGGTTATAACCCAATACTATCAATGTTTATTTTCTTGCTCAAGTCACTGCAGATTTGGCCATTGGAGCTTTTTAAGCTCCTGTGTCCTTTTGACATGCAACTAGCCTTTTTTAAACTAGCTTTCTGACACCTTGAAATGCTTCAGAGCCTTCCTGCATTCCCCCTGCCACAGCCCTGGAATTAACAATTTTCTAAGGAACCCTGATCCCTTTTACTGAAGAGCAGTACTTAGAGAGCAATGTCTGCGCCTTAGCTTGAGGTGCACTCATTGCTTGTAGGCAGACTAAGCTTCTCGGGGATATGATCACCTGAGCGCCTCTGTTCCTCCTCTGGTTGTGGTTTTGCGCCCAACTTAACCCTTATTCCTACCCCTCCCCCAAAGCACAGTGTGCCCTTTGCCCCTTGGTCCCTTCCTCCCACTACAGTGGGTTTTCATCAGTGTAGTTTTAGCAACTGTGTTACCCGTCCCCTTGTAGATTAAAGCTTTCACTCCACAGGAAAAATCAGTGAGGGGGTCCTGGTGGAATTCTGGGCCATCCTTAGTGGCTGCTGTTTCCCTTTCCATATTAAGACACTTCCTTCCTTCTCTCTCCAGTCTCTTCTGCAAATGACCAGAACGGTTTGTGAAGAAAAATCCTGAAGAGATTGAAGACCCACCCAATTTCTGTGGCACTAGGAGCTGCACGCTTTCACCAGAACCCCCTTGGCCTCCATCAGTTCTCCGGTCCCCTGCACTGGTGCTCTTCTTGCCAGGTGAGAAGAGTCTATACCAGGTAAGTCGCTGCTCATGTCTCATCTGTCTGCAGGGGCCTCTCTCACCTTAGATTTTGAGCCAGGTGGTTGCCTGAGACACTCTGACAGTTTCAAGAAAAGGCATGAACCTGCAATTTGTCTGGCTTTTTTCAGGTAAGAATATCAGAGATGCTCTTTCTAGCTCTCTACATCCCTGAGTGGGAACTACAAGTTTTTTTGTGAAATCAGCCCTGGCTTACTTATGCAATCTAATCTCAAGAAAACTGACCACTCATTTTTTAGACATTTAAGGTATATTACTTCATAATATATGTTGTCTCTTATTTATATCTCAAATACTCCCCATCTGAATTGTAAGCTTTGTGAAAGTTAGAAATTTTCATGGACTAGTAGAAAGAGTATGAATTTTAGAGACAGAAAAGAAGCTAAGCTCAAATCATGCTTCTATGACATGTGTGGTCTGGACAAAATAGCACCTGGGCCTCAGTTTCCTCTTCTATAAAATGCAGACAAGAATATACTACTAAAATGTTGGCTGTGAGAATCAAGTGAGGAAGTGTGCTAAGCCCTTGAAATAGGTAGGCTTTCAAAAGATGTTAATTCATTTCTCTCATTTTATTCTTCTATTTAATCTGAGTATCGCACGGAATCTCTAGAAGAGCAATGGACATGGAACAGCAGCAAAACTTAATGTATCCAACTTGAAGTGTTACAGCCTTGTTTCCTTTTTATTCTCACAATATGTTACAAACCAACTTCTAGTGTTCCAGTGCACACCAGAATAAATTAGCCAAAAGTCTCTATGGAAAACCATAAAACTCAGAAAAAAACCTTGCCCTTTTCCCCTTGAAAAATATAATATCTCAATGAGGGACTGAGACATTTAAAAATTTGTCTGATAGAATATTCCTTTTGAGGAAGAACTAAGACAAGTTAACAATTCATTTGAGCCTTAGATCCTTCATCTGTATTAAGAAATGAAGGCATTGGTCTAATTATGTCTAGCCCCTAGATTAGGGCATACAAAGGCTCAGTTAAAGTGAAAATGTTTTCCAGTAGATGCATCCTCGTTAATTCATTAACATTTTAGCAGAGAATTAACCATAGTTCCGGGACATTGCAACACATACAGGGATGTTTTGGAGGAAAAGAGAAGCCAAAGACCACCACATAGGGAAAAGTACCTCTGATTTGTGAAAACGAGTCCACAGTGCAGAAGGAGAGCCATGTACTGTTGGCTGTGCATTTATCTGAAGTATGTCTGCATGTAACAAACACTCACACTGAGGTTCTGATATCAGTTTCTAATTCTCCTGTCATTAAGGAACTGGGGGGAACCTCTTAACCCAGAAGGCTAAGAGAAAATGTCTTGTTCTGGTCTGTCTGACCTAGGTTTATTTTCTTCTTACTTTGCTGTTACAGTCCTCTTCCCAAGGTCTTATCACTTCCATGGTTTGACTGGGACTTTTCATTTCCATCATGATTAAGAAATGAAGGCATTGGTCTAATTATGTCCATCATGGCACATGAAAAATCTCTAGTTTCTCTATTCATTCACTTATGTTCAGACAAAGACATAATTAACAATAATGCTAAGTGGAACTGCTGCCTTCAATAGAATCTGAAAACTTCCAGTGACTTTAGAACACAGTCATGGCCCCTTCTCCTGTGTGCCTCACCCTTGCAGCTCTCTCTCTCTGACCTCAGCATACCGAGTCCTTATCTGCTGTTGCAGAGTTAGTGATCAGCATTGCGTCTACCGTATCATTTGCTTTGGTCAGAGGAATAACTCTCTGATTAGAGTTTGAACTACAAATAGATTTCTCATGGAAACAAACCATTATATGGTTATCAAACACTACTAAACACCCTCCTGAATTCAGTATGATTCAAAAGTTTACATCTCAGAGCCACATAAAAAATGATATTACTATGTTTCCAATGAGACAAGAGTTTCTGTGGAAATCTTCACCAATCCTCAGGCACACCAAGCAATTAGGTAACACTTAGTAATTCCATAATTCAGGTAAAATTAATTTCTTTGCCATAGTGGGATGCTAAGAAAAACACATTGTGGTTAAGTCCTCTCTAATGGTGTTTCTCAAACCACAAGTTATTCCTCAATCATTAGTGAGTTCCGAAATCAATTTAGTGTTTTGTAACTAGCATTTTCTTTTTAAATCAAGTGGTTTGGAAGAGAAAAGGAGAGGAGGGGAGGAAAGGAATGGAGAAAATATGCAAGGAATATATTTTTTAAAGAACATTTTGCTTCAGTTGTAAAGAATAGGCAAACACTTTCCTCTTTTATTCAGTAAGCATATTTTAAGTAACCTCTTTGGACAGTTTAATAAACACAAACACACAGATACAGCCAAAGTCTGAGTCCTGTATTCATTCACATTTTACAAAAGAATATCCTTTCTGTCTTCCTCCTGCCTATAAGTAAATACCTTCCCTGTGAATGCTGTAGCTTCCAAAGCCAGCAAGGTCTGATTGTGCCACATGGGCAGATCCAAATTCACTGTCAAGTTTTCCAAGTTCAACCAAGGCAGATAAATAAATATCCAGAGCCATTGTCCCAAGTAAGTGCTAAAGTACATTGAATGGAAAAAGGAAAAGCAAATAAAAACACAGAAGTTAATTAAAAAGAGATGGTAATTACAGATGGTTCCCAACTTGGGGTGGTTCAACTTAACATTTTTTTGCTTTAAGGTGGTGCAAAAGTAATACACACTTGTAGAAACTACCCCTCAAATTCTGAATCTGGATCTTTTCTGGGCTAACCAAATGGTACGCTCTCATGATGCTGCGCAGCTGCAGCTCCCAGCCAGCCACGTGATCATGAGGATAAACAAGCAATGCACTTACAGCCATTCTGCACTCATACACCGTTCTGTTTTTCACTTTCAGTACAGTAGTCAATAAATTACATGAGATATTTAACACTTTATTATAAAATTGGCTTTGTTTTAGACAATCGTGCCCAGCTGTAGGCTAATATAAGTGCTCTGAGCATGTTTAAGGTAGGCTAGGCCAAGTGATGATGTTCAGTGCTAGGTATATTTAATGCATTTTCAATTTATGATATTTTCAGCTTAAATGGGTTTATGGGGTTACATCCCATAAACCAATGGAAGCTGAGGAAGATCTGTACTTACAATATCACACTGTGAACATAATGCATCACCTGTGTTGAGCATCATCTCGAGTCCTCCTGTAGAGCAGGACAAAACTCTCCCGGAGCCAATATGAAAAGTACACACAGATCGCTCGGAGCCGCGCAGAGTGACACGCAGACGGGCACACGCAGCGGAGCGCTGTCAGCAACGCGAAACCAGTGGGGTCTCTGGAGGGGCCTGGCTCTCAGTCAGGGATAATTAGTGCCCACGGGCCCCTGTGAGTTGTCTGGCTGCCTTATAGACCCACCCTAAAGAGAGTACAGTATCTTCCTTCACCCAGCAAAACCAGAGCGGAGAGTGATCCCTGTCCAGGGATCGGCCCCCCTGGAAGTGTGCTCATGTCTCATCCCTCTTTAAAACCCTCTCATCCTCTGAGGCGGAAAAAATCCAAATTCCTTTTCGTGCCCTTGACTTAGCTTTTCAGCCTCACTTCCACTTCTCTCTAATTTCTATGATCAACCCCAATGATTCACTTGCCAGGAGTTCTCTCTATTTGAAACGCATTTCCCTTCCACTTCTTCTGCCAACTCCTCTTCTTCCCTGCAGTTCTAAACTCAGGTGTCACTTCCTCTGTGACACCCTCATTGCTCTCTCCTGCCTAGGTCATGTCTCCCTCCTCTGTGTCCCCATGGGACTCGTCACTCCAGATCATAACACTTTTCAAACCATATTCTAGTCATGTGTGCATTTTCCTACCTCCTGCAGCCCATAGGGTATAGATACTATGGCTGCAACTAGGTCCTCCTAGTTCATGGTGCTTCTTTCTTGACCTTCACTTCTCACTCATCCCCAACATCTGACTCACTGACAGGTAGTATCAAACATTTATGATCTTTGCACCACCATAACTGTGTTCTAAATGTGGTGGAACTCTAGGTCTCCTCTGGGGACTGTTTCCCACTCAGTATAGGCATAACTTCTTGTTGCTTAAATGTTCTCTTCTGTGGAATAATGGTTATGGTTAGGGTTATATAAAATAATGAATGTAAAACAGTGCAATTTTGGCACATAGGCATTCAATTCATGCTAATTATTTTACCCTGTCTCTATTCTCTCATGCCTATATAGTGACACCTGTCTCACCTAATTGCAACCATCCCCCTGCCCACCCCCTCCACCTATCTCAGAGAACACCTGAGCACTGAAAGCTAAAGGCCACACTTCATACATTTCCCTCATTCTCCTCACTACTGCCTACAGTAACCTTCTGGGAGCCAGTTTAGCTAGGACCTTTGGAAACTACTCCCCAAATTACTGTATGGATCACTATATTTTCAAAACCACCAGCCTCCTTACTAGCTGCTGGTATCAGCCTGACCAAAAGCTGCTGTTTACAGAAAATCCTCAGGGTTAACTGTCATGGACAGACACCTTTTGTAGTTCCCAAGACTTGTTGCAGAGGATTCTTTTATGGAAAATGCACTTAAGATACCCAGAATTTCTAGGTGCTGGTCCCAAGTCTGTCACATAGCAGCTGGTAACTTTGGACAAATCCCTCGACATCTGTCCACCTTAGTTTCCTCACCAGTAAAATGGAAGGATTGAAAAGATCATGTCAACTTTCTGTTGCAACTAAAATATTCTTTGATTCTATGATTCTGTGGTTGGGGTATATTTCAGTCTAGATCCAAGAAGAAACCAGATAGCTTAGTCAAAGTGGGTATTTAAGGAAAATTTAATAAGGTTATTTACAAAGGTGTGGGCAAGGTATAGAAAAACCACAAAAGATAATGTAGAACAACACCAGGGCTAAAAAGAGCAGAAAACTAGAGCCATGGAGTTTTTAGAACCCAGAGAGAAAGGCACATGGAAAGGACCACCCAGCCATAGCCTCTGTGGTGAAGGAAGCCAGCCTAAGGGGATCTTACAGGAGGGACCCGAGAGAATATTCACTCCTCCCCACCCCAATCTCCCACGGGTGCTCCTCACTGGCCAGCCAGCTGGTATCCAGAAGATACAAGAGCTCACTGAAGCAATGCCCAGGTCAGCCTCACCGAGCCCAAGCCAGGCCGGGGAAGGATAGGGAAGGGATTGAGAGGGGCGATCGGAAGATGTCCAGCCCACAGGATTGCTGATGACATTTAGGGGGAACCTGGGTTCAGAGAGCCTTTTGGTACATGATGAGTTGTAGTTATGCAAACAAAATCATTTTTATTGTCTAACAAAGTTTTGCTAGTCCTCTGACATTCTGGATAGTAAAATCATCTGCAGTCCTTTAAGGAAATGGCATTGTTACCACCAGCTCTGTCAAACATTAAGACCAAAGCCACGGATTAGTGAAATCTGAATAATTTTTTGTTACTAGAGAGTCTTTTTGGAAAATAACTTATGGCAACATAAAATATGTAATCTCACCTAATAACCTATGTACCTTGTTTTTAAAAACACTTTTGATTAGAAAATCTACAAGGCATCCTTTTGAGAACAGTCTAAATTATTATTATCCAATTCTTATATAGATTTATAATTAATCTAACAACTATGATCTGACCATGAATATGCCTTTGCCATCTGGTATCTTTACCCTGAATTTGATCATGAATAATACATAACCATCTGACAGTTAATCCAATCTATAATGTGGCCATACATGATGCAGATCCATCAATAGTGCCAATTTGCATTCTCCATCATTTTCATCTAATTCCGACCCAAAATTTTTCACTGAGTTTCAAGCATCCGGGGAACAATCTACCTACACACTAGACCATATGGGACGCAGTGCGTATTCTCCAGTGCCCTGAGTCTGATGCTAATTGTCACCAGCCGAGCCAAAATGTGTCACTCCAAACATGGCCAGGGCACTCTCGGGCATTCGTAAGATGTTTAATGGGGCTTTCAGTGCGATGTTGCTGACAGTGTGTGTTTTAATTAGACTTCTAAGTGCACATTTATTTTTCCCACTAGACCAGTCCCACATCATGGCTGTGAAAAAGACAGCCATGTGAGTGTCACACATCCCACATTGGCTGGTGAGCATCAACACCTTAAAAGAAGTGAAGCATGGGCATCTAAAATTATAAGGCAAACAAAATATTGCCCACCCAACCTCAGTCACCCTGCCCTTCTCTGGCGTTGCTCCTGTGCTTCATCTCCCATGAGATGGCTCATCTGGGGCGTCTTCTTTCCCTAAGCTCTTCTGGACTGGCAGAGACTGTTGAAATCTCTACTTCACATGCCTTTATTTATATTTATATTCTAATTCAAATGCTTACCATATACAGTGCTCATCAAAATGAAAAACATTCCTTGGCCTAATTTTGCTGGCAGGCCATCAGATTGTAAATTTGGTTTTATATGGTTATTAAGATATTTCTCCCCATCAGTCTTGACCCTGGGGCATTCTAACAAGTGAAGCCTAGGATACTTGCAATTCACAGCCTTTATTTATTCCCCCTAACAATTAATTCTATTCTCCCTATAAAATGTCTAGGACTATGGTTGGAAGCTTGGAGTGTAATTTAATGCCAGCAGAAATCTATGAGTTAAATTCTGTAGTTGTTGACTTTGAAGTGACAACAGGCCTCTTGCCTTGGCCTTTGTATTTGAAAATAGAGCCACCTGAATTTGAAAGTGACCACAACCTGTATGTCTGAATCTGATGGAAGAGTTATAAATTGTGAACAGTTCATCCCACACCTGTGTGCTCATCAAAGTTGGCATGTAAAGGTTTTTATTGTAACTGTAAGTAGCAGATCTTACATTTCTGTCTAGGCAGCGTTATTGTTGAAAGGCCAGGGCATTCATCATTGTGGCCCAATTCCTTTCACATGGATCCCCTGATCTGTGCTTATGACCACACGATTCTGTCCAGAGCTAACTGATGAGGGGAGAGATGACCTCATTCAGGGCTCCAGAGCAATCAACCTACAAATCTGCCAGTGACCCACAAATGGGCAAAGGCTGTGTGCCCTTCAGGGAAGAAGCTGTGGGTCAAACTGATCAGATACTCAATCTTGGGAAGTCTGCAAGTGAGATGTAGAGATTTAGCATCTGTTGATGAGAGAAGAAGCTGAGAGAAGACAGTCAACAGAAGCCAGGAGAGGAGAGAAGCCATGATGTAAAAAGAAGAGTGACGCGAGTCGTTGAAGCCAGGACAGTGAGATTCACCCCCACAATGGGTCAGCAGCAGGAGGACAGGCACCTTGTGCTTGGTGAGGGGATGAGATAGCCAGGGTGCTGAGCTGCTGTACACCTCGAATAACCTTGCAGCACTGGGGCAGGACCAAAGGTGATGTTAGTTAAATCACTAATTTATCTATTTATGTTCTTTGTCTTGAGATTACAATCCTAGAAAAAGCTGATTTAAACACATATTCTGTGAAATCATTTGAGTAAGTTAGTAAAGTTTAAAAATAGAATAGGATCTATTTCTGAATTATTCTATTAAATCTTGTAAATGACAAAGAGTGATGTCTACCTCTAGTTCTTGTATTTGTTCTGTCCATCTGGAATCTACTGTCTCTGCCCTCTGTTTATCTCACTAGTGCTTCTGCATGAGGGCACAATTAGTTTTGAGAAGGACAATTCTTCAATGAGTAGGTCTCTTCCGTGGATTACAAGGCATTTAGCATCCCTAGCCCAGTGAACACCTAGGTGACCCTCCCTCCTTCCGGCGGCAGCATTTAAAAATAAACTTACATTTCTAAATGTCCACTAGGGGGTAGTACTGGTCGGTTAAGAATTCTTGAGTTAACAGCCTTCCCATTCGTTAAGGGACACCACAAATCCAACTTTCTCTTAAACTCTTTGATTATTTGAGACTGTATTGATTTCTGGACTTTCTTTGAATTCCAACTGCACTAGAGTCAATAACACATCATTGACTTCTTAATTTTAATTGCTTCATGTATGTTGGTTTCTCTCCTCATAAATTTGATCATAAATAAGAGCAACAAAGGATCTAAGACGCTTTTGTATCCCACATACAGCCTTATATAATGCTGAGTATTTAATGAATTCTGACAAAATCTCACCTCTGCTTATCTCTTCAGCAATGTTGCCCACCGCATCTTTACCCTCACCCCTGGCCCTTTTCCCACCGGCAATTAGAAGTTCTTTAGAGTTCCCTGCACATCCCTGCTAGCTCACCATTAAGTGTGTACATATGCTGTACTTTCTGCATATATAACGTCCTGCAATGCCCTTCTTGCAGGTAAAACCCTATCCAGTCTTCAAATTCCAGACTCTGGCTAATTACTCCCTTCTCTGTAATTTGTATGAACTTGATGTATAACTCTGTTTACCTCTTTCTTGCTGCTAAAGAGGACAGGAATACCGTCAAATTCATTTCCCTAACTCTTAGTGTGGAGATTGGCACTCAGTAGCAGCTGAGTAAGTGTTGGTTGATTATAGTTGATCATACTGTATATTTAATATTTATAAGCATGAGTCACATAGCAGAGAATGGAGAAGAATGTTGGGTGTTGGGCACTGAGTGAGAACAGCTATTACCTTTTCCTTTATTGTAGCTTGGTTTTTGCTGAATAACTCTGAAGTAGTAGAATATACATGTCTCACTACTGTTCAGAGCTTGAGTCCAACTTACACATGTTAGACTGTCATTTAAGCACCTGCAACAGTAAACTTGGTTATACTTTGTTTGATTTCTCTCATTTGGTTTGCTTCCTTCCACTGTTATGCCAATGAAATACTCAAGACACTGTATCAGCTGTTATCAGTAAGAAATTAACTCAAGCTTAACAATCAACTGGAAGCAAAAGAAAATAATAGTCTGCCTTTTATTAGAGTAGATTGTTTCATTTCTGGTTAGCCCTTGACTGGGAGAGGCTTCCTCTGTTACTTCCCTATGGTAGAGAACAGTGATATCCATCTAAGTATAAAAAGTAACATGCAAAGTAATAACTAAAATAGTTGTATGGGAAACCCTGTCCACTAATACACTGTCAAGGAGAGACGCATTTGTAGCTCTACAGGAATTTACTGGAGTTCTGAGTCCAGAGCTCCTTTTAACAACAGAGGCCTGGTAAGGAGAGTTTGGAGATTATCTATGGTTTTTATTCAGCTCCACTGATAACTGATGGAGTTCTGCTTGATGAGGAAAAGGCAAAGATCACATCTCAGGGACATACTCACTGCTGACAGGCAAAGCACTTGAGTCCAGCTGAGCATTCCTAGGGCTTTCATCAGAAAGTGAAAAAGGTGTTGCATCAGTGTCTTCTGTGAGCCTCTTCATATCAGCAGGGACCATCCAAGTGGTTCACAGTGGTCTCCCAGAGACCCTGAGAGAACCAGAAAGGCACAGTCCTAACATCAAGGGGAGCCTGAGCAAGGAGTGGAAAGTTGAAGAATTCCACTGGCTGAATTGCAGTCTATATCCTTCCTTACATTTTGACTAAGTTTCCAGCAATTAAACAGATTGTTGAAATGGTCTCTAGCTTAATAGTTTGTTCTGTTTTTCTGAAAATGGCTGCACAAATGTCTGAAATGGAAGTGAAAGAAATCTATTAGAAGAGACATGTCTGCCTTTGGCAGGGCTGTGTCATAGTAACATATTTTTATACTAACAGATTCATATAAATTGTATTAGTTTTATGTTTGGCATGGGGGAGGGCAGCAATGATAAAAGGTCCTCAGTCTTTTTTGTAAAATGGAGATTATATTTCCCTTCCAAATTGTGGCATGAAATAAAAATAATAAATATATTACAATACTAGGCACAGAGAAAGGGCACATAGTCAATGTTACTATATACATTCAGGGCTGAAGCAAGACAGAGTATCAGTATCTCACCAGATTAACACACCATTTAAGTAAATATTTTGATCATACAAAATGTTACTCCAAGAGATAAACAATTTGATTCCTTTTTCCAAAAGAGAGCCCCTAAAACTGTAGAAAACTGGCCTGTTTTGCCTCAGACTCACTCACCCACTTAAGACCTGCAGGTTTTCAGAAATTTAGGGGTACAGTTAGAGTACTGGGACCCTGAGAAATATTTTACAATAAACCCTTGCCACTCATCCAGGTGACTGCTTCTAGATATTCCTTCTCTCCTGTATTTCTAGGGACTTTCCCACTCCTCTTCTCAGGAAAGGAAACACCAGGGTTCATGGAAAGGGCTTGAGCTTTGATATCGGACAGATGGAGGTTTCAGTCCAGTCTGCCAGTTTGTGGCCATGAAACCTTGGCAGATGACTTAATTGATCTGAGTCCCACTTGATTCATCCACAAACCAGGAATAATAAACTTTATCTTGTAGGGTTATAGGGAGCATGCTGGCTGTAGGGAAAGTGATAGGGATGTGTGTGTGTGTGTGTGTGTGTGTGTGTGTGTGTGTATGTGTGTGTGTGTGTGTGTGGTATTTATTGGAGGGATTGTCAATAATGGATTAGGAACTAACCAGAAAAATTAAGATCAATTGTCCTCATATGTGCTGCATCAGCTTATTATTGCATTATTGCTACATCTATGACAGAATTCTCCTCCCTCCCCAAAAATATTCCAGAAATAATCTGGGATAAAGATATTAAATTAAGAGAAATGAACCCTCATTTTCAGACAAGTGCTATTTATTTCCTCTGAAATATCTGGCTATTTGATTGCCTCTCTGATGCTTATCTTCCTTTTCCCAATGAGTTGGTAAATTGGGATGATCTAAAATCATCTTTCTGCCTTTGAAATTCTGTCTCTATCATTGCCAAATTTGTTTCCCTCTCCAGGCTAATCATCTCCTTTTTAAATTTTATTTTAATTTTGATTTTAGCTATTAATATTGACATAATTTTATATTTACAGAAAATTTTCAAAAATAGTGCCAAGAGTTTCCATACACATTTCCCCAAGATTCCCCTGTTGACATTTTACATATCCACTGTATATATATCAAAGCTAAGAAATTAATATTGACACAATTCTGTTAGTTAAAGCATAGGTTTTAGATTTCTCCAGTTTGTTCTCTAACATTCTTTTCCTGTTCCAGGATCCACTCAAGGATCCCACATTACATTCAGTTGTCTTGTCTCCTTGCTCTCCCCCAGCCTATGGCAGATTCTCAGTCTTCCCTTATCTTTCACAGCTTCGACACTTTGGAGGAGTACTGGTCAGGTACTTTGTAAAATGACTGTCAGATGGGGGTGTCTGATGTTTTTGGAAGGAAAACTGCAGAGGTAAAGTGCCATTCTCATCACATCCTACAGGGTACATGACATGACTGGTAAAGTTAACACCTTGATCAGTTGATTAAAGTGGTATCTTCCATACTTCTCCACTGAAAAGTTACTACTTTTTCCATCAAATATTCAGCTCCTTAAAACTACTCACTAAGCCCATCCTACAGTCAAGACAAGGGGAACAAAGCTCCACTTTGTGGGCAAAATTGTATCAAAGGATTTGTAATCACCTAATTTTTTAAGCTCTTTTGAAGGAACTTCCAGACAGGAAGAAGAAACCCTCCATACAGAGGCAGTATCCAAATGCACTGCCCTGGGTTCCTGAGTCATCTGGGGAGACAGAACAATGTTTGGCTTCAATCACCCAGCCTGTAATGCTCTGGGTACTTGACCAAGTCCCAGATGTGCCATATGCCTACCAGTAACGATGCAGGAACAATTATTTTGAGTAATCTTGAAAGTAGACTATGGTGTATATTAAGAACATAAATATCCTTTTCTCTCAGTATCAACATTATGAATAGAATAGTCTCTATACAAATAAAACAAACTTTTTTAAGCTGTCCTATAGAGTCATCCGTGCAAATGCCAGAGAGTACCTTATTTAAGGTAAGGATATATCTCAGATGGTATGGAGTATAAAAGAGACAGCTATGTGTTCATAGAACCTGTTTTATTTTTGGTTTCTCCTCCCTGATACACAGAGAACCAAACTTTCCAGCCCATTGTAGTTAGATGAGACCATAAATTCTACATCTGGCATCTGAAAACCTCCTGTTGTGCTCCTCCATTCTGTATGTCCTCCTGTCTGCTGGCTGGAGGTAGGGGTTGCAGTGGAGGCCCCTGAGAACTTATGGGTTGATGGAAGTACTAGCCAGATGGAGTCTGGGTCCCTAAATGATTGCATGGACCAATCTGACCCTTGCTAGCCTGTGAAGTAAATGACAAATGAACCTCTACCATGTTAACCCACTGAGATTTGGGGGTTATTTGTTATAGCCATCAGATTCTCCTGATCAAAATAGACAGGGAGTCTCCAGAGGGCAGGATTTGTTTCCATTGAAGTGCTTGTCTGGAGCCTAGCACATTCCTATGTGCAGATGGGGACATAAATGCCTCTGAAATGGGGAAGAAGAAAATAATAAATGGCATGGCACTACAGGGAGGCATTTGTTTTTCAAGAATAGTAAAGCTAAAATCTGCACCTGGTCTCCTACAAAGTTGTCATACAGATTACCTGCAAAAAAAGGGTGGGGGACAGTAATAAAGTTCTATTGGAAAAGGTAGCAGAAGCAATAGGCTTGAAAACAGCCCAGATCAAATGAATGTTCCCCAGAGGTTTCTGGTTCACAACTGTGAGCCAACATAGGAGCAATTATTTCAAGTATTCTTGAAACTAGACCATGGTGTACATTAATAGCACAAAAAACCTTTTATCTCAGAACCAGCTTTACCAATGGAAAGTAAGATGGGAAATAAAGCATAATCAAACTCAGTGAAAAATAAATAGGGGTACTTAACCAGGTTTCTATAGCTTTCTAAGAAATTACCTACCTGGTGATTATAAAGGAATGAATTCTGACATGTCTGTCATTTATCAAGAGTCAGTGCTTTTGCAATATACTATATCTCATAAAAAGCCCCATTCTGCTGTATTAACAATAGGAACTCAATTTTTATGATCAAGCCTCAACATTTTATATTGCACTGAGTGTATTCTTTTCCATATTTTCAGGGCATAGTGAGAGTTATTTATGGAAAATCAATGTGAAGTTTCATGTATAGACAACACTGAGCTCCACTCCAGCTTCCCCATGTCTTCTCAAAAAGATTCCAAAGATACAAGCTTCCTGCTCTGTCCTAAGAACTCATGGCCAATTTACTTGGCAAAGAGAGTGGATTTGCCAAAAACTTCTGGACTTCAGTTCTCACATTTAGTAGCTCACATCTTGCAAACACCGATTAAGCAGTTTTTAGTGGGCTTGCACAGAAATGTACCATAGTCACTGGCAAGTTATGTAAGGAAATTTATGGCTCCCTATCTCCTCCAGTCTGGCAAATAAAGGATTGGATAAGAAAGGCTGAGCTTAGTGCATTATAATTGACTGATACTGAAGAGGACTCAACAGTTGCATATACATATTTGTACTTGTTTTAAGTATAAAAGGGCAAGGCCCAATACTTAAGACACAGAGGATAGACATAAATAAGGAAGGACTAACCCCCTCCCACAAAAAGTAATTTAATAATCAGTTATTAATTTAATAGCTGCTATGCACTAATGTATTGATGACCAGCCCATATGTGAACTCCCTCTGAGAGTTAACATTCTGACATTGGCAAAATGGATTCAGGTTCACTACAACAAGCTGCAAACAAATTCTAATAAATTAAGTCCAGCTCAGATTTCCTAATTCCTGATTCATAGGGCTGGGTTCTAATGCCACATAGATATTAAAACAACCCAGACATGGTTGGAATTCACCTCAGATTTTCTCTGAGGAAATCATTCTTTTATCCTAGCTGGGCTTTTGGCAGAGTAAACTCAATGAAATGCCCTCTTTGGAGTACTTTTAACTAAATCTAATTATACTGCCTAGTTTGAGTATCCTGCTATTTTCTATCTGGTTTTTTTTTCTGTTGTTTTTTTTTATTTCCCCAAGGCGCAAGGGGTGCTATTTCCTTAGTATTCCTGTTACCGAACAAGTCCTCCTGAACCCCATCCATCTCTTGTGTATATAAGAAATCATCAGCGCAGCACTTCAGCTTTCAAGTGGGTTCGGTCTAGCCCAGGGATTAACCATTTGACTGTCTGCACAGGGTGACTATATACTTCATCTTCCAAATTGGGACACTTTTTTAGAGCACTATTATTGATTACACCTTGACAGCAGGCATAAACCAGGGCTGTCTTGGACAAACTGGGACGTATGATAACACTATTGGGAATTCAGAATAAATCTGTGTGCTCCTATGTCTCAGATATTATAAAGTCTTCCAGAGGACATTCATTGCTCTCAGGGGCCTCACAAAATAAGCCTGTTTACACTACATCAGCTGAAAGCAGGGTAGCCCAGTGGTTGGGCACAAGGGCTCTGACTTGCCCCCAAACCCCTGCACCTCACCTTTAAATTATGAGTTACCATCTCCCAACTATAGAACCTGATCTCCAGGGCTCAAATTCCACACTTTCCTTTCTGAGATATGTAACTTTGGAAAGTCACTTAACCCTCTGTGTCTCAGTTTCCCCATCTGTAAAATGATGATACAATTTGGAAATGACTCATAAGGTTCTGTAGAATAACATGGGTTAATAGTTATAAAACAGTTTTCAGAGTGTATGTACATCATAAGCACTGAATTATCTAAAGACTGTTTTGGTAATACCCCTTTTCCTTTAAGGGAACGTACTCCTAGAGCTCAGCCTTCCAGTCTTGCCTACTTGTTCTTATGCCACCACCTCACTTGTGTCACATACTTGTCTAAGCACCCTGTGCTGATATGACTGGCTGTTTTACATCCTGGTCTTTGCCTTCACATTTTTGGACCCACCCCCTTTATTCTTCAGACACCAGTTCCTTTTTATTTTCAGTATTGTCATAAGATTGCCTCCAGTCAAATACGCTGAGTTACCCTTTCACTATTCAGAGTCACTTCCATGCAAACAAGTGTTAAAGGGCACGACAAAATGTATCTGTAACTTCACTTTTAGTGACACATTACTCTGTTTCCACTTCTTGGGAGTTTCCTGTCAGGCACTGGTTTTTATTCTATTACTGCCTGAAGGTCACAAAAGAATGCACCTTTAGAATCATCAGTATCTTCTACTAGAATATGTATGACTCTGTGACAGTTTAATAAATCTTGCGTGAAAACTGGCACAGAGCCACCTTCTGTCAAAGAAATCATGGAAAAAAAGGTGTTTTCCAGGTCTTATAAAGGAAGATGACCTTCATTCTTCCTGTGTATTGTGTCCATAGATAAGGTATCTCACCCATCTGAAAACAGAAAAAAATACCTGCCATAATCTCTTAGCAGATAGATGTTAGCAACTGTGAAGTTGTAATTATTTATGTGAGCCATCATTACTAGAGGAAGGGAAGAAATATACTATATCATGCTTGTAAGCATTTTGCTTCTTTACATTAACTGATTAAAATAGTAGGCTTCATTTCAGTATCTTATTCTTAACTTTGCAGGAAATGGGAGGGAGGATAGAGGAGACACGTCCCCATAGCTGTAGACCACACCCTGCCTGGTGACCATCATTATCACCATCTTAATTGTCAGCAACAATAACAGTCACTGAACATTACTCTGCCTCTGACATTTTAAATGCCTGATCTCATTCAATCCTCAACAGAATACCATGAGATAGGTTCTGTCATAGTGTTGTAGCACAAGCCACAGTATGAGGAAACAGAGGTGTATTCCAGTTAAATGACTTAGTGTATGTCAGTGAACTGGAACAAAAAACCAGGTCAGGCTGGATCCAACACCCACATTAATTATTAAGTTACACCTTACATCTTTCTGAGGGGAAGTGTAGAATAACTGTGCCTGTGAATTGTCCACAAAGCACATATTTACTGATGATAAGTCAACAGAAACATTTTTAATCCATTAAGAACATAAATAGAGTAGTCCCCCTTATCCACATGGAATATGTTCCAAGCCCCCTAGTGGATGAAACCATAAATAATACCAAATACCATACAAAAAATAGTATGTTTTTACTATGCATACATACCTAAGACAAATTTCAATTTATAAATTAGGTACAGTAAGAGATTAACAATAATAAAAAAGAACAATTATAACAATATACCGTAATAAAAGTTATGTGAATACAGTCCCTTTCTCTCTCAAAATATCTTATTGTACTGTGCTCTTTTTCCTGTGATGATGTGAGATGATAAAATGCCTACATAATGAGAGGAAGTGAGCCCAATGACATAGACTTTGTGAGGTAGTGCTAGACTACTATTCACCCTCTGACAATGTCAGGAGGAGGATCATCTGCTTCCAGACTGGTTGACAGCAAGTAACAGAAACTGCAGAAAGTGAAACCACAGATAGGGGAGACAATGGTGTACACAAGGCACGTCACCAAACTAAGCAATCGATGAGAATCCTTTATGCTCTTGTGCACTATGCAAGACAGACATCTTGGAATTTGTGAATATATGCAACTGGTAACCACCTTTTTTTAAAGCTATTTTATTCTTCTGTCCAATGAATAATATGCCAAAGTTAAAAACCAAGAATACTTCACAGAAGTAGACCTTGCATTTGTTTCTTTGATGAATGACTTCCATGTCAGATAGACTGCACTAGGGGAGAGTTCTAGAGAGGTTCACCGCCACTGTGCCTAAATGTCTTAAGATTGGTTACATCTGTACTGTAGCCATAGTCAGGGAATTTTCTAAGAAGCAGATGGCATGTTCTTGAAGCTTTCATCTAAGACTAAGTATAAAAATAATCATAGTAATTAACTTTTAAAACATTAAATAGGTCCTAAGTACTTCATATATATTAATTTACTTAATCCTCACAATAACTTTTTGAAATACTGGTATTTTTAGTCCTGTGTTATCACTAAGGAAACAGAGAGACAGTCACTCTAATTAGTGGAGACTGGATGTCTTAGGGGGAAACTACAGTAATAATCACTGTCTTTGCTCCTCAAGAAAGGGCAGGGCTAGGTTAGCACTGAAAATATGAACCTGGGCTGGACTAGCTGCCACTTTTCGAGCACTTACTATTCCCTGACTATGCACTCAGCCCAATACTAATATTATCTTATTTCATCTCCACTTAAATCCTTCCTGGTAGGCATGATCAGTCCAGATAAGAAATCACAATTTACAGAGTTTTTTTGCCTCTTGTCACACAATAATAAGTAGCACAGCATTTCAGTGCAAGTGTTTTATCTCTAAGTTTTTTTGTTTTTGTCTCTGTGTTTAACCTCCATGACACAAAGCAAATCCTTTTTTAGATAAAATTTTCTTGTCATTTTAACTTTGCACATGTTGCTTATGTCTTCTTGAGATTATTCCTAATTTGTTAAAGCCCATTGTTTAGTTCTTCCTATCAATTTTTAAACGTATCAATGTCCATGTCTCGGAAACAATCAAGAATTTAAGTCCTTTTTACTCTTGCCTTGAAGGTACCATCTAGAATATCAATTCTTCATTGTTCAAATTATAAAGCATTTTTTCAAACCATTGATTCTATATATGTTAATAAACTTGATCAGCTCCTTTAAATGCTGTATTTCCCATACTCATTTATCCCTCCATATTTCTTTCTGGTGGAGCACTTCTCCCAGAAGCATTTCAAAGAGAATCTTTGAATGAGAAACTTTTTTAAACTTTGTGAATCTGAGAATTTTTTTACTAAAATTATAGTTTATCCGGATATAAAATTCTAAGTTCCAAGTTTTTTCCTTCAAAACTTTGAAGATACCCCAGGGATGCTGTGGAGACGCCTGCCGTCTGTCTGGCACTTGTTCAGGCCTTTTCCTTCTGGAAGCTTTTAAAATTTTCTTTTTGTCTTTATGCTCTTTAGTTTAACATCTGTCTGGTATTGATTTTAGTTTTCTTATCTATCCTGTTCAGCACTCCATTAGCCTTTTTATCCCAAGCTTTTCTATCTTTCTTTAATCCTGGAAAATTCTTGCTCATATTTCCTCCTCTCTGTCGTACCTCTTTCTTACCTTCTGGGAATCCTGTTTTATAGATACTGACATGTTCGTTTCCATGTTTTGTGATTCTCAACATTTTTCATAGGTTCTGTCTCTTCCTGATGCGGCCCCTTCACGTTACCTTCCATCAGGAAAGTTCTGGGACCCAACCATTCAGCTCCCTCGTTTGTCCTCCAACTATGATTCCAACTGGCTCTCTCATTGTTTCGTTTGTTTTCTTAATCTAAACAGTTAGGTTTTAATACCCAAGTTTTGAAATGAGCTCATTTTCCTGCTCTCTGACTTCAAAAGATTCCCTTATCTCTCTGTGAGAATATCAGGACCATTTTAATTCATATTGTTTTATTAGCTCTGCTTCCTCTGGAAAGGCTTTTAATTTCAGTTCTCTTCCTCATGTCGTATGTTCCTCAGATACATAATCTCTTTCCTTGGGGGCACATCTTTTATTCTTTGGGGGCAGTGGCCTTGGTCCTAGCTTGGGTCCCTTCAGGGAGCAGAGACAGTCAGGAGGTGCCTTGGGGCAAAAAACCTCTAGAGCCTCAGCCTGGGCTCACCCATTCCAGCCCCGGTAGCCAAGTCCCCTGCCTGCTCCTGGTCCCACAGGGCCTCTGTCCTGATGACTGCTTTCCACCATAGTGAGGCAGCCACTCCTTTTTAAAATCTTCTAGTGCAGGAGTATAGGGAAGGAATGGAGGCACATACTGACTCCAGCTTGTCCACCTGTACCCCTTGCCACTGGCTCTCTACCCCAGAAAATCACTGCTCGCCCCACATGATAAGCTCCTGTTCAGCTGGGCCATGTGAGAAGGGGTGGTAAACTTCTGTGACACACACACACATACTGAACTTCCAACTCAGGCCCACTCAGTAAAATATGGGAGAAAGAAAAGAAAGAGTATTATAAAGTTCTCACCCACCCATCCTTTATTGTTTCCTGGCTCTGCTTTCCCTCCAAGCACAAGGTTAATCCTCTCTTTCCCCCAAGCAAGTTTCAGTTTCATACTAGTTACTGAGCCCCATCAATGTCTGTCACCTGTGGCCATGGCCAGAGTCGTGGGTGGCCGTCCTGTGCAGTTGCAGAGGCCTTGTGCTTAGAAGAGTTCTGCATGTGATTTAATGTTCTACGCTGCCATCCAAAATTCCAAATGCTTCTTTAAAGAAGAGGCGCAGCATTGTCACTTTGCACCGGTCCCCACAAATCACGGAGCCGGACCTTCCTGTCGCACCTCCACATTCAGCCTCAGTAGCTTGTGCCAGCTTGCAAATTACTGAACACTAACAAAAGTTAGATTTCTAGGAATTCACCCCACAGTTCCCTGCACATAGTCAAGTACTGGTTGTATCTTCAGATTTAACAAAGTTTCAGTGAATTATTTGGGGTTCTGGGAAGTGGGGAATGGTTCTGACCAGCATCTCATGGCTGCTGTGGTAACTTCAAGGAAGCAGTTACCTATATACCACTTGCCCCAAACCTTCAGAGAAGCTGGAGGGTCCTGGTGGTGTATAAGTAGGTTCTCATCTAGTAAATATCCAGCCCACCCTGCCCCTTCTTTTTTTTTTCTGTAGATCCAAGTTTGGGAACCACAAACTTTGGTAGGTAAAACCACATGGTTTGTTTTACACTGAAAGAATCTATAAATGCCTGCAAAGTCATGCAAATACATCTGGAAAAACATTTTCTTGGGAATAAGGCCTACAGTTCTGTGAAAATACTCTCCATGGGTTCTGTGAGAGTCAAGAGAGAAAATTCAGTTTCTCCTGCATATACACACACAGCACACAAACGATTTTCTTTCCGAAGACTATATTGTCCTGAAGGTATGAATCATGAGTAATCACTAATTATTGATGAGGAATATTTGAAGTTAGAAGTGTGTTTTTTCATGCCAATTTGAAAAAGGACCAGTAAACAAATTCTGCTCAAAATGGTCCAATTCTTATTAACCTTTATTACCAGATTTCCTTTCCAGTTGCAAAAATCTAAATAATAAAATGCATTTTTAAAACTGTGCCCAGTAGTGTGAGGACAATGATAAAAGTAACAGTTTTCATTGTTTTCATTGATGCTAATTATATTGTCAGAATTGCTAATTATATTGTCAGAATTGTCTATTACCAAAGATTTCTTTAAAGTATGGAAAGGCCCTTCACTTTTTAGTATTCCTGAATTCACTGCATCAGCCACTGCTTCTCCCTCCGAGGCACCACTCCCCACCCACCCAGACCCTCACAGTCCACCTCACAGGGCAGAGTCCCTGCTGCTCCCGTTAATTTACTGTTTGCAACAAAGAGATAAAATACAAGTCATGGTTTGTATTTTTTTTCTACTTCACCTTGATAATTACCACAGTTGAAAGTTGAGATGCACAGTGATTGGCAAGCTGTCGAATTCTCTGGCATTAGAACCAGTACAGAGGTTAATAAAAGTTCATAGAAGAAAGAATGGAAGAACAAAGATACACTGTAACAGTAGCTAACATTTATAGGGTGTTACTTCCTGACAATGTAAGGACTTAACAGATATCTTAAAATGAACCCTTTGTCTAAGAAGCTATCCTCACCCTATCTGAGGAAACTGAGGCACAGAGAAATAAAATTATTTGACCATAGTCAAATAACTAGTCAGTAGAGAAGCCTGGACTTCACCCAACCATTTGGTTCCAGAAGTCAGTGTTTATATAAGCACTACATATCTGCTTCTGGAATCAGAACTTCTTGTTGGCACAGAACACCAGGGTTACCATACATCCAGTCAGTAGAATTCCAGCTCATAGCAAATAAATTAGATCATGTGGTTGGTGTATGCAGATTTATACAGGTGAACATGGAGTCTCCTATAGGATTTTTGAGATAATGAAATATCCTAAAGAGCCCTATGAGGCCTGTACGAAGTTCAGGAAATGTCAGGCTGGGGAAGCACAGACCTGCTCCCTTCTGTATAAGAAATACCCTCATCTCTGCATCCCTGAGCTCATAGCCAGCATCCAACTTATAGTTGGGATTGAATAATCATTTGCTGAGTTAACTAAATTAAGTGTAACCTTGCACCGGTCACATCTCTAAAATTGAGTTTCTTCACCTGTAAAATGAACAGGTGGGTCTATGATTTTCAAATCTGGCTGTACATGAGAATTACCTGCAGGGCTCATAAAAAGCACCGATGTTCCAGTTCCACCCCAAAGATTTTGGTCCAAGGTAGGTTCCAGACTTTGCTCCTGGAACACCCAGTGATTATAATGTGAAGCTGAAGTTGAAAACTACAGACTAGTGTTCCTCAAAAGTTTGCTGTTTGGACCAGCAGCATCGATGTCTATCAACAACACAAGGTCAGAGTGAAAATAGCTCTCGTCCATCTTACACAGAGGTGCAGCATATGAGGAGTATTTCCCATAAAACAATAACCTGGTTCGTTAGCATATTTAATTTCTTACAAACCCTTAGATGCATATGTTACAGATGGCTAAAGTGCCCTGACCTAATTTCCCATACCCCTTGCCACCCACCTCAGGCAAATCTCCTAGGAAGAGAAGCTGATCAATATGTTTATGATAACTAGTTGTATCACAGCTGTTCTCTTTCCCCCCTCTTTACCTATTGGAAACATTTTTAGAACATTGTAACTGTCATCTTTAAGGACTCTAATGCAAGGAAAAATTAGAAAAGGGAGCTCCTAGTTGAAGTAAGTGGAAAAAGCCTAATTTCTTCTCATCTGATTAGATACTCAGATTTGGAAATTTATAAATGTTTCAGGTCTGCATGCGCCAAAATACATTGTAAAGGTCATTTACATAATTCTGTTGAGAATGCTGTAGGGGTAATGGATCAAAGGTATTGTCATTACTCCTGTGACTTTCTTCCTGTCCTGAGATTAGCTTCCTTGGCATGTTGTGTGAGCTAATGGCTAATGGACACTTCCCTTTAAGCCTAACACAGTACTGGTAATGTTCTTCCCTGAGGGTTTGGAAGTTTAATTCAAAGATTATGCAGCCACTTTTTTTAAGAAGCAATTTATTTTGAGAGCAAAGTGCTCTCTCTCTTAGGTAAAGCAGTTTCCTTTTCATCTATTTTGCTACCAAGAAGGGATAAAGCTTTCTAAGACCAAAAGTGTGTGCATCTTCCATATCACTGTCTTTCTGATGATTTTGAATCAGATGAGATCCTCAGTTTCATTTCCAAAACAGTTCCTAGGGAATGTTTTAAATGTTTTGAAGAACAAACAAGTCTCTGGTGTTATATTTGTATTTATGACATTTTTTCACTTTGTGAAGAAAGGGATAAACAATTACCAGAGTGGAGGGAAAAGAAGTATTTTTCAACCACAAATGTATGGATAGATAGAAATGTGTCTCCATAGCCAGACAGGCAGTGTAGCCTCACTGTTGGGCAGAGAAACCTGGGCCCCAGTCCCAGTTCTGTCACTTACCAAGTGTATGATCGTGGGTGGGTTATTTATCCTCACACCATTTTTGCTTCCTTGTCTATAAAAATGAGTAATAATAATAACTTCATGAGCTCTTTTCAGCATTAAGTAAGTCATACAAGGTCCATATTGTTGTACCTCAATAAGGAACTTCTCGATCAAGTTTATTAAAAGGATGGTGGTGGTGGTTGTGCATGTGTGTTTTCTGTGTACCATTATGGTACCATGGCCCACTATGAATCAAAGACTTCTTTTGATTTATTTATCTAATGATGGTGATACCCATTCACATTTATCTGGTGGTGTACCGATAAATAATTAACAACTGGCTCTTGGGCAGGGAGCAGGGTATGAGTGCCAAAGTCCACATTTGTAGCATTTCCTTGGTATAAATGCTGCCTCCATGGCCAGTTTCTACCTACCAACACTGTGTGACATGACTGAACAATAAGTTTGGAAGAGGTGCACACCACTGGCTCTCAGGCACCAGCCCCAGCTCACCACTGGATTTATTCAACAGCCCTTGGTACCAGCAGCGCGGAATTGTTCAATGTGACACCGATTGCTCTCCCTCAGAAGAAGCTAAATGGTAAACAGGCATTAAATTTGTCTACTTTTGCATTATGCATGAAGTAGCTGAATAAAATACCTGACAACTATAGCTAAGGTTCATTTTAGAAGGTCTTGTTCAACACAAAACTGTATGTATGATATTAGAACAGGAAGGATCCAGTGATATTATCCAGCCTTGGTGCAATCCCTGATTCTGAGAAGGAAACTTGAGCACCAGGGATGATGGCATTAGGTGATCCACCCACTTTCCTACTGCTGTTTTCTAATAGGGCTTGGATTAGAAACCACATCTCCTTGACTCCTGTCCTCTTTCTACTATTCCTCCCAATAAAACTTGTGCAGTCTCAGGCTACTCAGTGGTAGAACTCAACAACAAAGAAAGAAACTGCTTATTTGCTAAAATTCATCTTTCTATGCACTTGCAAAGAACACAATGCAAGAATTTTTAAAGCAAGCAAGATTTTTCCCAACTGCCCCCATATGGACTTAGCTCTAAGATTTGCCTTGGGGTTGCCCTACAGTTGAGGTGGACTTACTGAGAGGCTTTTGGCAAAGACCTGAAAGAAGTGAGCATCTGGTGGAGAAGTGTCCCTGTGAGAGGAAAAAATTAAGCATCAAGGCCCAAAGCAAGGTACTATGTTTGGGGAACACACAGAGGGGCTGAGGATAGAATAGTAAGAAATGAAGATCATGAAAGACTAACATTGTCATGGAAATTTGGGTTTTATTTGTTTTGGGTTTTATTCTAATTATGATGCAAAGTCTTAAATGGTTTTGGGCAGAGGAAGGAAATAACTTGATTAAACTTTTAAAGGATCATTCTGGCTGCTGTACAAATACCAGCTAAGGGTAGAAGCAGGAAGGAAATCTGGCCAGCTACAGCGGTGTCCAGCTGAGAGATGATGGGCCCGAGATAGTTGTGTTGGAAATGGTGAAAAGCGGTGGAATTAAGGAGAGATTTTGGGAAATACTGCCAGCAGGACTTTCTGATAGACCATATGTGGGGCATTAGGGAGAAGGGGGATTTGAGGATGACTCTTAGTTCTTAAGACTGAAACCCTTAGCTTATGGTGCTGCCATTAATTGGATGGAAAAGTTAGGGAGGAGGAGTTTAAAGGAGAGCCCAAGTACAGTGGAAGTTTTGGACATGCTAAGTTTGAGATAACTGTGAAAAATCTAAAGATACATGTACCTGTAGAGGAAGAATTTGAGTCTAGAAATATAAATTGTATGTCATTTAAGTGACAGTGAAAGTCAAAGGGCTGGTGAGACAACCCGATTTAGACCACAGAGACGAGGGCTGAGGACTGTGGCCGGAGCGCGGGCACTGCTCTCCAATCTGTGCAGGTCTGGAAAAGGAGATCCAGCAAACAGCCTGACCAAGAGCATCCGGGGAGGGAGAAGGACAATCAGGATACTGTGTAGCCCTGAAGCCAAGTGAAGAAAGTGCTTCCAGAAGAACGGAGTCATTACTGATGTAAAAGTCTGTTGGAGTTTAAGCAGAGAACTTGGAGCTCAACAATGGATTTTAATAGATGGATTGCTCGCACCAAGAACAGTTTCAGTGCAGGAGAGAGGAAGAAAACTGGACTGAAATGAATTAAGAGAGAAAGGGTGATTAAGAAGTGAGGATAGCAAGTATTGATCACTCTATTAAAGAAATGGACTTTTTTTTTTTTTACGATAGGAGGTATTTCAACATGTTTGTATGCTGATGTAAATAATTTGATAAAGGGAGAAAGTTTTATGCTAAAGAGATGTATTACCACAGGAGCAATACCCTTGAGTAGGTAAGAGAACATGGATCTAGTTACCATGGTACCAGGTGAGCAACAATGGCAGCAGCGTCCATTGTGGCAGGAGGTAGACAGCACACAGGAGCAAAAATGCGGGTGGGTTGGAGAATGAGGTAAGGAAATATATTGATGCTAGCTACCAATAGCTCCTATTTTTACAATTGAAATAAGACACAAGATCATCAGCTAAGAGTGACAATGAGTCAAGAGATGTGGAGATTTGATAAGAAAATAACTATGGCTATGGCTATGGAATAGAAGCAAGATCCTTAAAGGAGGATCTTAGGTACAGCATAGAGTATGGGAGTGCGTTGTCTATTTGAATGTTATATGATGTTACCAAAAATGATGACAGAATTAGTGGGAGAAAGAAAGAGTAAACCTTTAAGAAGGTACTTTAAATCTGTAATGAATTAGAGAGTGTCTGGGAGGGGAACAGTGGATTCCAACATGGAGGAATAGTAGCAGATGGTGTAGTCTAACATGTCAGACAGCCTCTGTAAACTGAAGGTCAAGGTGGTAGAACTGTTAGAATAAACATAGTAATAAAATGGCAGATGGTACACACACACATATACAAAAACACACAAGTGCACACGTGCAAAAACAGAAGTGCTATACACAACCATTCAAGTGCACACCACCCTCCACCCTTCCTACTGTCAGTTAAAAACACAGATTTAAGAGCTCTGGCTCCTCTGATGACCTTAAAAGTATTTCATTGCCAATAACATATATGTGTGTCACAAGTTAGAGACATAACGTCAAAGTAAATTTTCTTTCCTCTCTTCCCCACTTTTCTTTTAACTTTCCTCTTTTCTCCTTGTCTTTCTTTTTATCATGTATAAAGTAGAACCACACTCCACATATCCTGGATCCCTAAGAATCAGAAGACTTACCATGAGTGCTTTTGCTTCTTCTCAGTTCAGTTTCTGGGGGGTGGGAGGTTTGGGGGCAGCAGTAGCAGGGCTGCTCAGAACCCCAGCCAACCCTCCCTCCCTTGTTGGGTGCAGGGGTGCCGTGGCAAGGAAGGGCCACAACGGTCAAAAGCTGGATCCACAGCATGGTGCTTGTAACCACAGGTCGTGACTCATCATACATTGTGAAATCTATTAAATGAGTCTTGCCAGCACTTTGTTTTCAATAAAAGATTTTCAAAATAGAATGGAAAATTATCAGAGTGTGTTAAATGCAATAAGGGTAAAATTTGGGGAGAAATGTAAGTTTAGATGAAGATTATATATAAATGAATATGAGTGTATATCATGACTAGATAAAGACATATAATGAATCATGATGTAAAATATGCTGTGGGTCACAGTCAACAATATTTGAAAGCAATAGCCCTAATGGATTCTAAATTCTTTTTAAAAGAAACAGATTCCAGAACCTCCCCGTTCTCCCTCCATATCACAGCCTATATGGCCACCTGCCTACTGAATATCCCACCAACACCTAAATTCAAGTTGCTCAAAACAGCTACCACCTTCACCCTGACTCAGAGCCTCTCCAACGTGACTATGTCTCAAATAATTATCCATTAACTCAGATGTAAAAGCTTCAGAGTTAGCCAGTCAGCTGTCAAGATTTTTAGACTCTTCTCAATTGCATCTGTCCCTCTTTTGTCCATCATTTAAATGCCCCCATTCTGATTTGCCCCCAGTACTCCCATAATGACCTCACACCTGTCTGTGATCGCCTAGGCTGTATAGCTCGTATGCCAAGATCAGTTAAATTCTTTAAATGACCATGTTGATACCCCTGATCAAAAACATTCATCAGTTTCCCAAAATTTATCAAATAAAACCCAAACATACCTTACAATCTGTTGAATTACTGGTGCTTAGAGCTCCGAAACCATGTCTTACTTATCTTAGGACTTCTCTTTCTACCTTATAAGATGATTGATATAGTTGGCACATAGTAAGTGTTTGAAAAATTAATAATAAATAAAAAATATTGTTATTAAACCATCAGCATATAAAATCAAACTGAAGTTCTCCTTATGAATTAATAATTACATTAATCAGAATTTCTTCATGTGACACAACACCTCAAACTTTTAAAAAGGCTAAGAAAAGATGAGATCAGCTGACATTATATTCCAAGTGACCTAAATAAATACCATCCAGTCAATGCAATATACATAGAAGCATGGCATTAAAAATGAATGAATTCATTTGTATAAACAAATAAAATGACTTTTTGTCCACGACATTACCACTGTATAGATTTTCATTAAATTATTTAACTTAAACCATGGCCAGTTCTAATAAAGGGTACGAAATCAGGGTTTTTATATATGTAAAATAAGTTAGAGTCCTTGAAACAGATGGCTCAGGACTTTCCTTCTATATTTCTCGTATGTGTGTCCAAACTATGAGGAAATGATGGACAGGATGGCCCAAATTGCTTCTACTCCCATAAAAAAAGCACATATTAAACAATAATGGGAAAATAATCTCAGTGCACCAACTCAACATGAAAACTAAACTGAAATCAAAACTGACAGCTCAGTCCCAAAATGCACATTCAATCTAATAGGAGAGAATGTCAGCAGAAAATAATTACCATTCCTCTCACCCTGTTTTTAGTGAAATTAACATGAAAATGTTTCAAGTTGTTATTGAAGGAAAACTCAACACATAGGTTAATCTTATCTTTAATTATAAAAAAACAGTGCACACATTTTTTTTACATGCAAATTCAATTGTCTATTACTCAGTGTGGGGAAGGTTTGCCATCATGGAGAAAATATCTTTCTTTCAGAACAATAGTACCAGGTGCTAACAAATACATTTCTATTTTTGGTTGTAATTGAATTCTACTCACAAAGAAATGTGCAAGATGTAAACAAAGATAAGAGAAAATTACATCTAAGTTTTGTTTAGTTTTAGCATTAACTAAGTAGATGGATACATATGAAAATTTGTATAAAGAGAGTTCTAATTTTAAAAATGTGTTGTAATAGGATGCTTAATATTCATGTAACATTGTACAGTTTATAAAGGATTTTAAAAGATACTGCCACACCCTCTTTTCTGAACTTTAAAAAGTTTTAGGATCTGTTACACTGATATGATGCATTATGAGCTCATCAAAAATGATGTTGAAAAATATTTATGGCATATATTGAAAATAGTATCAATCATAGAGAAGTTTAATATTAACTAGAGTAGGAATGACACTAGAATGGAAGAGAATCTACACTTACTCTTTCTTATATTTTCCTACAGCCTATGCTGGCCCCGTGTCCTCCAGGCGGGAGGTGGGGAACGCCACCCACCCTGGCCCCTTGTCCTCCAGGTGGAGGGGCGCGGGGAACACAAGACAATCACAGAGGGGCTTTGTTGCTGTTCCTATTAGTTGATGTTGTGGTTCCACAAATAATTTACATATGATAAACTCTGTGATTCCTGCCCCACACTCTCAATGTAGGTAACCATCTCCTTGAGGATACAGCGATCACGCACTCTGGCTAGAGCCAGGCTGCCTGGTTGAAACTTAGCTGTGCCACTTCCTGCCTATCCTTGAGCAGGTTACTTAACCTCCCTAGAAATGTATGAAATCTGGATGAGAATATTTCCTGCCTTAGAGGATTGCTTTGAGGATTAAATAAAATGGTGCACATAAAACATTTAGTGACTGGCAAGTAGTAGGCAGTCATTTGAGGGCTTTTCCTTCAAAGTTCGATGTCACATCTATTGGGGGCATCACAAATCATGGATAAAGGAAGACAGTTCCCTTGTGTTAAAGCAACAGTAACCTCTTCACATACCTTTCTTGTTCTATGAGTATTAGGAGGGGCATAAGAGGGCACAATGGAGAATGTATTAAAATGTAAGGAGCACTGAAGCTTATGAAGTCTTTGTGAAAGCTTCTCTTTCACAAGTGGAGTGAGATTTGGAGCAAACCAACACCAGAAGTGGTTGGATGTCATATGGCCAAGTACAATCTAAGATTCTGCTGACCAGTCACTGTCTCCCTTTAAGTAGTCAAATGACCTCAAAAACCACAGTGAGTAAAAAGAGGGAGATATCTTTTGTCACTCTACCAATGGCATACCTTCCTCATATACTAACAAGTATAAAAACAGGTTATACCCAAAATTATAGAGTTTAACCTCATTTTCATAAAATATTAACAGCAATGTCTGAGTGTTGGGATTGTATAGAAGTTATTTTTTTATTCTGGGATAATTTTAGATTGACAGAAAAGTTGGAAAGATTATTGAGAGAGCTCCTGAGTACTTTGCACTCAGTTTCCCCCAATGTCAACATCTTACATAACTGTGGTACATCTGTTAAAACAGAGATTGATATTGCAGCCTTACTATTAAGTAAACTCCAGACTTTGTTAAATTTACCAGTTTTTCCCATGATATGTTTTCTATTCCAGGATCCTACATTGCTTGTAGTCATCATGTCTCATTAGTTTCTGGTCAATGACAGTTTCTTAGTCTTTTTTTTGTTTATCATAACCTTGGCAGTTTTCAGCAGTACCAGACAGCTATTTAGCAAATTGTGCCTCAATTTGAATTTTCTGTTGTTGTTTTCTCCTGCTTAGAGTGAGGTTATTGGCTTTTGAGAAGAATACCACACAGGTAAATTTCTGTTCTCATCATATCAGGGTATATATGACAATAACATGATGGGGACATTAACCTTAACCACCTGGTTAAAGTGGGGTCTGCCAAGTGTCTCCATTCTGAAGATACTAGTGTTGCCTTCCCTACCAAAATCTGGGGATAGGGGTGCATATTGCTATTGGGATTCAGTGCCTCAGAAGATGGCTAGGAAATAATATGAATGACTTTTACTTTCTTCTTTTTTCTTGCTCATATTTTCTAATTTTTGCTTATAATGTTACATTAATTTCTTATTGCCACTGTAATAAATTACCACAAACTGAATGCCTTCAAACAACATAAATTCATTATATTACAGATCTGTAGTAGGCAAGTATGAAACAGGTCCTGCCAAAATCAAGAGGTCATGAGGGCTGTTGGAGAGGCCTTTCTGGAGAGGCCAGGCTAGAGAAAATCTACTTTCTTGACACTTCCACCTTCTAGAAAATGTGCACATTCCTTGATTCATGGCTCCCTTCTTCCACCTTCAAAAATAGCAACGTGGGTCAGGTTCTTCTCACGTTGCATGATTCCAACCTCTTGTTCTACCTCCTTCTCCCACTTTTAAGGGCCCTTCCAATTACATTGGGCCCAGTTGGCTAATCTAGGTTAATCTCCCTATTTTGAGGTCAGTTGATTAGCAACTTTAATCCCCGTTTGCCATATAAGGTTACATATTCACAGATTCTAGGGACCTGGGCTTCTCTGAGGGGTTGAGGAAGCATTATTCTGCCTATTACAAATGTGAATTATTTTGTAATGAGAAAAACACACAGGTAATAAGATAATCATTCATAAAGCTTTCATCTTACCAGTGACTTTGTTTTGCTCTGCAAATTAGAAAAAGTACCCTTTTCTGAAAAAATCTTACTTGCAACTGATGAAATGTTGTCATAATATGTTGATTTAGTTAGGATAAAACAGTAGTACACAAAGACCTACAATGTCCATTGTATTGCAATAAATATGTAAATCCACAATGACTATTTTACAAACAGCATCCCCTTAAATGTGGTGACTTCATTCTGGGTATAACCTGCTCCAGCATCTACAGTAGCCACAGGAGAATTAAGTAGACTGTTGCAAAGCAGGCCCCACATTAGGTACTTTTAAAACATTAACTTATTCTATGTTCTTAATACCCTGCTAGGAAAGGATTAATATCCCACTTAATTTAGCTGAGACTTCAAATGATTTGCCCAATAGCACAAAACTACTAAATTTAAAAATTAGAATTTAAATGCAGTAGTCCTAACACCAATGTCTTTATTCTACAGTGGCTCTCTTTACAGTCATTACTCTATGTCCTTCAAAGATAAAGAGAGCAAACACCACTGGGCCCCTATAGAGGCTGGAAAATTCAGGTTCAGGAAATTGCCCGTCTTTCTATTAAACTAGGAGACATAACACCCCCCTTTCTACGTCACTCAATTCTGCCACCACCACGATCTTGACTTTATTTAAAACAAAGACTAGATTTTTTTTTTCTATCATAGCAATAGCACAACTAATTTTAAAATTGTCCCAGTGAAAAATGGAAGTGTAATAGAAACCAAAACTATAGGTGCTTAGTAAATAAGCCTAATAAGAAAAAAATTTAATAACAAGTAGGAGGAAAAATGTTTACTAGTTCAAATAGATATAAATTAAAGCAGCATTTATGAAGTATTTTAGACTAAGAAAAAAAGGTAGGTTTTTTTTAATAGTTCTCAATATTTGAGGTAGTTCCTGTGGAATTGGGATACTCGTTGACTACTAGAGGCAATGAAAATTGGTACAACATTTTTGGAAAGCAAAGGAAAAATAGCAAAAACCATACAAAGCCTCATATTTTGACCCAGACAATCCAGGAAATGAGGCAAATAAGTTATTCAAAAATGTATAAACATACATGCATAAGATGTGTATTGTCAAAAAAAACTAGAAACACCCTAAATGCACAACAATAGCAAAATGATTTAGTAAATTACAGTACAGCAACTTAATGGAAAACTGTACAGTTATTAAGATAGCAATTATAAGGCAAATGTAGAAATCTAGGAATTGTTTATGGTTTACAGTTTGAGTGGGAAATAAAAAAATAAAGAGAGTCATGTATTCTGTAATTGTAACCGTTAAGTATTTGTGTAGACAAATACTGAATTTTCTCAATTCCAGAAGACATATTTTTAGCATGTCAACAGCTTTGAAATCAGGATGCATCTGACAATCACTGCTGTCTTGTGTTTTAATTAGAAGCACTTTCTCTTTCTTAGAGGTATCATAAGATAATGATACATTTTTTATTAAATGAAATGTGGTACTATTATAAAATATGCAAATATGACACTTGTTTTCAGGTAGAGAGATTCTAGGTGTTTTATTTTGCCTGTTTGTAATTAAAATTTTTCAGTAATAACTTTGAAATAATAACAAATGAGTAGAATTAAATGAGTTTGATGGGTGGTGACAACTTTTAGAGGTAGATGCATCCATCCATAAGGAATCTTGCTGTGTAATGAGTAAGCCGTCTTCCAAGAGGTAGAAGAGAGTAGAAGGAATTCTGAAGGAAGGAACCTATTTTTAGGGAGACAGAAGAATGAAGTGAAAAGGGAGTTCAAAATGTTTCCTAATCTACCTTGTGATTTGTAAGATGTAATTTTCTCTTACATCTAATATGAAAAGGGTCAGGAATCCCATGCTATGAAGTAAAAGTTAGAAGCTGAAAATAACTAATTTCAGCTTTTTCATCTTCTATTGAAAGGAGTTATGAATTAAGATATAGTTAAATTTGTCATGAAGTATTTGAAGAAAAGTAGTTTTAATCTTACACAAAAATTATTGCCCAAAACAAGAAAACAATGATATAAATTTACATGGAGTCAGAAAGAGTCCTCTTTTTTCAAAGTACAAGTAAATGGTGAAGATTATACATGCAGCAAGTGCGAATAAAATATTTGGAAAGAAATATCAGGATATTGAAAAGTAAAATTATTACATGCATTTTGAGAGTTTTAAGTCAATTGCAGTTAGAATGAACAAAATAAATGAGATGTGAATCAGCTCTTTTACTTTTCTCTGTAAGAACACAATGAGGTGAGATTATTGAGATCTGATGGAGGTCAGGAGTGGATACAACCCAGAAAGAGTAACCTAAGTAAGAAAACTATTTAAGTTGGAAAGGATGTGTATATCTGTAATCATCAGAAACTAGAAATCCTAATTACAATAGTTCATTCCAAATCATTTGTGGCATCCTCCCTTTTTTACTCAATAGCAGAGTCCCCATTTTTAGTGGGGCACACTTCTTCCAGGAACAGTCTTCATTTCCCAGCTCTTCTGCAATCTATGGCCGAGATTTAACCAATGTAATATAAATCAAAGCTTCATATGACCCACCTGAATCCCTCTTTAAAATTACTCTTTTAAAAAAAATGGTGAGTGGTCTTTCATCCTCCCCCAGTTCCCTCTGCTGCCAACCTTCATTAGATAAACTAACTGGAGCTCCAAGAGCCATCTCAGTTCATGGGTTGATACAGTAACTGCGGCCAGTGTGCTAAGACGAGCAAAGCAAGGAGAATCCTAGAACCCGATGACACCAGGGGTCTGCTTTCCAGCTTTGAATGGCTTCCCCTAGATGTCCAGCGTACATCTTCTATTTTGGCTAAGCTACAGTTACTTCTGGTATTTGATACAGTTGAACCCAAGTCATCACTGATAATGTCAAGTGTATGTTATACTGTTCTTGCTTTGTTAAGAACTATTGTAACATTATTCAGAGAATAGGTTTCCTGACATCATTCCCCAAATCAAAGAATAAATTCATAAGTACCAACACCCACTAGGCATTCGATCCTATGCTCTACTTTCATGGTTTGGCATGAAAGGAAAACAAGGCAAGAAGAAAGCAAAATAAAAAGGGCATAGCTGGATAACATGGTGAGGAGGAGAGCTGGCAAGTGGAAGTTTTGTTCCTCCCAGTCTAATATTTATTAAATACATCTTTAGCTGACTGGAGAAGCAGAAGACACACCTCTTAAAGCTTTGGATTTTAAGTCAGAAAATTCTTAGTCCTTAGTCCTGACCTTCAGGTCTTTTCTGTAGCTGCTCTGAGTCTCCTTCCATAGAAGATTATATACTAGTCTCTACATGGTGGGATAGCAATAGGGTAAGATGAAGTAATCTTTGTAGTAATGTCCATTTTAATCATTTTTGTGGGCTGGGACCTCTTGAAATATATTTCAATAGATGCTCTTTACTGAGGCTTCTCCCAAACACTGTTCCTCATCTAGAATACATTTTCTGGCCACCCCTTCATCGTCATTCAAAAAATATCTGAAGTCCTACTTCATGGATACAATTCTTAGAACCATTTTCTCCTTGGCTTGCAAACAAGGTATGTCACGCTGTTGCCTTTGATTATGGAAAATTCTTTTTATCTTTGATAAATAAACCATTAGTGTTTACTTAATGGTCAATTTCCAAAGAGAAATAAACTTGGGGTTCACTTACAACTGGCTCCAAGCACAGTTAATTCAACTCATGTTCATTAATCACCAGTTATGTGCATATCACTGTGGAAACTAAGTACTCTGAGGATGGAAGTGAGGTTGGTGGATGTAGTGATGATAAGGATAATTCAGCACACAATATGACAAGGGGCCAATCAGTAATTAATAATGCACCCTCAATTGATAATGAAGAATCCCTCATGGGCCCATAAAAATACAATCATGAACTCTGTGCTTTCACCTTATAGCCAAAGACTAATTGAAGAAGGAGCTATCTATGGAAGACTTTTTATTAGTTTTTCCATTCTTCCTAGCATTTCAGGTTTTGTCCTCAAATCAACCTAATCCCTCAGAAGGGTGCATACTTACCCTTGAGATGGGTCTTGTATAGAATTGTGCCTCTATCGTTTACTGATGAATAATACTAAAGTCACACAGCTTTGTGTGGCAGTGTTAAGAATATCATCCACTGTCCATACAGGAAGTTCCATGAGCAGTTTAGTTTCGATTTTAATCTAGTGAAGGATTTCTCACCAAAATTGGTATTATCCTCTCTAGACATAGAAACTATGTCCCAGACCAGCTTTTGCTTTTTATATTGGCTGTCAAGGTGAATTCAATGTCTTCTCCATCTCTAGCAACTAGGAAGACCCACACAGTGTGAACACTTGTGGTTTTCTCATTTTTCTCATCTGCCAGTCTGTCTTAACTTTCCTTTGACTCAGATGTACATTTGCCCTAGTCTTAACATTTCTCTCTCCTATTTCTGTCTCACTGTTTTGATATATGTGTTGGCCATAAGAATTTAAAATAAGTTATTATGGAAGAAGACAAAGAATAAATAAGTAAATTGCTTAATAAATAAAATGTGTCCATCTTATATATAATTCAGGCAAAGAGTGGGTGTTCTGAAGTATTCTAAGCACCTGAGTCCTAAGGCCATTTCACTCTGCACCATCCCTGACTATCCAGGTTGCCAGTACCGGTGCTGTCTAGTCTTCCCAAGCTGTGGCAGAACACATCCTGTGCAATAAATACTCTGTGAACTCCACGAACTTGGAAACATTGAACTGAAAGGAAAATCCCTTTCCTCCCATAGATTGGCAGAATCCCATACTATGAGGGCTTTTGGAAGTCACTGAGCTCTGGCTTCACCAGGTCATTGAAGCAATCTCCACATATGGCAGCAAGAAAACAAGTACATTTTTGTACCAGAATCTATTCCAAGAATGTCGGACGTGGAGCATAGGTCCCAGATTGTAAAGTCACTTATTTAGTTTTCAATTTGTTCAGACAATTGAAGAATTGACAATTGAACTCAGGTCAGTTAATAGCTGACTAGGGCCAACTTTTCAATAAAACTGCCTACTCAGTCAGGTAATAATTAATTAAACATTAACTAAACACCTATTTGTAAGGCACGGTGCTAGCTGCTGTATGAATATGAGAAAGTCATGAGTTCCGTGCTTACAAAGCTTGCAATAGAGTGAGGAGGGCTAAATTAATACCCAAAAGTCCATAAATATTATACAGAAAACCCATTTTTCAAATACTATTCAAGAGGGACAGTGTGTTTCCACTGGGTAGAATTAAGAAGTTTCATGGAGGCTGTGAATTTTATAATAATCTTTATAATGTCTAGAGCATGTTGGCAGGTAGACAAGTATGACAGGTAAGGGAAAAAGAATGAGCAAAAGGTGAGAAATATTCAGGAAACATCCCAAAGTTACCTCACTTAGATTGTCTCAATAATGTTGCAGAAACAAACAAGCAAACAAAGAACCCTTGGCCTGGCCGGCTGTAGACTGGTGGAGAATAACTCTCGGGAAGAATATTAGCATAGGCCAGTAAGTTTGTTCTTAATTCAGTGGTAAGTGTGGTATCCTTGAGTGTTTCCAAGGAAGGGAGTGCTGGCATCAGAGATTCCTTGGGAGATTTAATCTGGAACCAGAAGGAGGAATGAATCAGAGCTGGGGAGAAGGAGGTAGCTGAAAAACAAGAAACAAATCCAGTTATTTAACACCTCCTCACCAAATAGCAAGTTTTGATTCCACACCAGTTAATGTACACTGCACCCAGAATCACACACAGAACTGCTCCTAATAATCCGTGGAATAATTTATTAATGAAACTTAACTTTATATACAAGAAATAACAGGTTTCTGAGATGCAGAAATCTATGGTCACATCATTATTTAACTGTATCAATCATTTCAGTTTAAAAGAAATCAGAGGATTTTCAGCAGTGTCTTTGGATCATCTTTACTCTAGCAATCAAAGCAGCGGGGGGGCTGATGTACTGAAGATTGTTAAGTGTAAATGTTTACTTCTGCAAATCCTGTCTTTGCTTTCAAAATTATTAGTGTATTGGTTTCCCTCTAATTCACTACGTGCTTTTGCACCATAGCCACCTATCTGAACAGCAGAAAAATCCTCGAGGCAATTTCCGTCTCAGTCAGAACCAGTCTGAAATTTAGACTTACGTAAAAAATAATTTCTTTTCTGCTTTTCAACTTCCTTTTCCTAGACAGCAAAGAATAATTCTATTAAAAAATACAATTAGCTGCAATCATCATGCATATCCAGTTCAAGTGTTTACTTAAAACCTTTGGGCACTTTGTTTTCTTTAAAGTTTTGTAGTTCTAAATGTACTCGAATGTGTTTGCAAAGGGGTCATTTCTGGACATTGTTACCCATTTATAGTTCCATGTTATATGCTTGTGAATGCCCTTATACCAAATTCTGTTGAACCCTTTTCAGCTCAGGGTACCCCCAACTCACTACATACCAGAAGGGAGATTTACAATGTTTCAAATTCCTCCAGTTAGTAAGAAATGGTGATCTTCATTTATGATATTTATTGAGAACTTTATAAAAATCTCAAAGGATAAAATAAAAAACTTGTTCCTGCCTAACACACACCTCGAAAAATTGATCATAGGTTGACATTTTTACATTTTTGTTTTTTTAAAACAAAATAATACATTATACATCTACTTTAAGTCCTTAAATCTCCTGCCCTCAGAAGCCTACCTGCACTGTGCTATTCAAACTTCCAATCCTTTGGGATACTTGTATATATATATCTTTTTCAAGCTGTGGGTAAAATTGCAGTATTTCCAGAATCTCTCACCTGGCCTTACTTCATCTCCATTCCAATAGGTGTTTTCAAGGTGGGGAGAGAAGTAGTCTATCTCCATATCAATAGGTAATAATTAGAGGGACTGAGGGCATATCTGGACTGGAAAGGTTGGGTGGGATCCCTTTTTTGCAGCTGGGTCACAAGAGACACAGATGAGCAGAAGTGGGCAACTGCTTGTAGGCAATAAACGGTCTCTCCCACGTTATTTCTCCCCTTGACTGATTTTGGTTTCAAAGGTATTTTGCCCCGGGCTGGGAATATATTTTCCCCCACTGGAGTTACAAAAATAAATATGTTTTCTGTATAAATATATTTTTTATATTTAAATATAACTGTATATATAAATAAATATTATTTGTTCTGCAGTATTTCCACTTAGTGTTGTTTTCCAGATCTCTCCATGTTTATGTAGAGATTATATTCATTCTTTTTTTTAAAATTTTGGTATCATTGATCTACAATTACGGAAAGAACATTATGTTTACTAGGTTCCCCCCTTCACCAAGTCCCTCCCACATACCCGTTCACAGTCACTGTCCATCAGCATAGTAAGATGCTGTAAAATCACTACTTGTCTTCTCTGTGTTGCACAGCCCTCCCCATGCCCCCCACGCACTATACATGCTAATCGTAATGCCCCCTTTCTTTTTCCCCGCCCTTATCCCTCCCTTCCCTCCCTTTCTCCCCAGTCCCTTTCCCTTTGGTAACTATTAGTCCATTCTTGGGTTCTCTGAGTCTGCTGCTGTTTTGTTCCTTCAGCTTTCCTTTGTTCTTATACTCCACATATGAGTGAAATCATTTGGTACTTGTCTTTCTCTGCCTGGCTTATTTCACTGAGCATAATACCCTCTAGCTCCATCCATGTTGTTGCTAATGGTAGGATCTGTTTTTTTCTTATGGCTGAGTAATATTCCATTGTGTATATGTACCACATCTTCTTTGTCCATTCATCTACTGATGGAATTTAGGTTGATTCCATATCTTGGCTATTATAAATAGTGCAGTGATAAACATAGGGGTGCATATATCTTTTTCAAACTGGAGTGCTGCATTCTTAGGGTAAATTCCTAGAAGTGGAATTCCTGGGGCAAATGGTATTTCTATTTTGAGCATTTTGAGGAACCTCCATACTGCTTTCCACAATGGTTGAACTAATTTACATTCCCACCAGCGTGTAGGAGGGTTCCCCTTTCTCCACACCCTCGCCAACATTTGTTGTTGTCTGTCTTTTCGGTGATGGCGATCCTTACTGGTATGAGGTGATATCTCATTGTGGTTTTAATTTGCATTTCTGTGATGATTAGCGATGTGGAGCATCTTTTCATGTGTCTGTTGGCCATCTGAATTTCTTCTTTGGAGAACTGTCTGTTCAGCTCCTCTGACCATTTTTTAATTGGATTATTTGCTTTTTGTTTGTTGAGGAGCATGAGCTCTTTATATATTTTGGATGTCAATCCTTTATCAGATCTGTCATTTATGAATATATTCTCCCATACTGTAGGATACCTTTTTGTTCTATTGATGGTGTCCTTTGCTGTACAGAAGCTTTTCAGCTTGATATAGTCCCACTTGTTCATTTTTGCCTTTGTTTCCCTTGCCCGGGGAGATATGTTCAAGAAGAGGTCACTCATGTTTATGTCTAAGAGATTTTTGCGTATGTTTTTTTCTAAGAGTTTTATGGTTTCATGACTTACATTCAAGTCTTTGATCCATTTCAAATTTACTTTTGTGTATGGGGTTAGACAGTGATCCAGTTTCATTCTCTTACATGTAGCTGTCCAGTTTTGCCAACACCATCTGTTGAAGAGACTGTCCTTTCCCCATTGTATGTCCATGGCTCCTTTATCATATATTAATTGCCATATATGTTTGGGTTAATGTCTGGAGTCTCTATTCTGTTCCACTGGTCTGTGGCTCTGTTCTTGTGCCAGTACCAAATTGTCTTGATTACTGTGGCTTTGTAGTAGAGCTTGAAGTTGGGGAGCAAGATCCTCCCCATCCTTTTCTTCCTTCTCAGGATTGCTTTGGCTATTCGGGGTCTTTGTCGGTTCCATATGAATTTTTGAACTATTTGTTCCAGTTCATTGAAGAATGCTGTTGGTAATTTGATACGGATTGCATCAAATCTGTATATTGCTTTGGGCAGGATGGCCATTTTGACGATATTAATTCTTCCCAGCCAGGAGCATGGGATGAGTTTCCATTTGTTAGTGACCTCTTTAATTTCTCTTAAGAGTGTCTTGTAGTTTTCAGGGTATAGGTCTTTCACTTCCTTGGTTAGGTTTATTCCTAGGTATTTTATATGAGTGCGACCGCGAATTCAAGGATTGTGAGTAGGACTAGGATAATGAAAGTGGTTGTGGCCATGGTGAGGTTGGTTACAGATGAGAGACAGTAAAACCCTCATCTAGCAAGTGGTTGTGGCCACGGTGAGGTTGATTGATATTAGAGCAAGAGTTGCGCTTCCAATTAGGTGTATTTTTGATGCAATTGTGAATGGAATTGTTTTCCTGATTTCTCTTTCTATTAGTTTATTGTTAGTGTATAAGAAAGCTACAGATTTCTGTGTGTTAATTTTGTATCCTGCAACTTTGCTGAATTCTGATATTAGTTCTAGTAGTTTTGCAGTGGAGTCTTCAGGGTTTTTTATCATGTCATCTGCAAATAGTGACAGTTTGACTTCTTCTTTACCAATCTGGATTCCTTGTATTTCTTTGTTTTGTCTGATTGCCATGGCTAGGAACTCCAGTACTACGTTGAATAACAGTGGGGAGAGTGGGCATCCCTGTCTTGTTCCCGATCTCAGAGGAAAAGCTTTCAGCCTCTCGCTGTTCAGTATGATGTTAGCTGTGGGTTTATCATATTTGGCCTTTATTATGTTGAGGTACTTCCCCTGTATGCCCATTTTGTTGGGAGTTTTTATCATGAACAGATGTTGAATTTTGTCAAATGCTTTTTCAGCATCTGTGGAGATGATCATGTGGTTTTTGTCCTTTTTGTTGATGTGTGGTGGATGATGTTGATGGATTTTCGAATATTGTACCATCCTTGCATCACTGGGATGAATCCCACTTGGTCATGGTGTATGATCCTCTTGATGTATTTTTGAATTCGGTTTGTTAATATTTTGTTGAGTATTTTTGCATCTATGTTCATCAGGGATATTGGTCTGTAGTTTTATTTTTTGGTGGGGTCTTTGCCTGGTGTTGGTATTAGGGTGATGTTGGCTGCATAGAATGAGTTTGGGAGTATTCCCTCCTCTTCCATTTTTTGGAAAACTTTAAGGAGAATGGGTATTATGTCTTCTCTGTATGTCTGATAAAATTATGAGGTAAATCCATCTGGCCCGGGGGTTTTGTTCTTGGGTAGTTTTTTGATTACCATTTCAATTTTGTTGCTGGTAATTGGTCTGTTTAGATTTTCTGTTTCTTTCTGGGTCAGTCTTGGAAGGTTATATTTTTCTAGGAAGTTGTCCATTTCTCCTAGGTTTTCCAGCTTGTTAACATATAGGTTTTCATAGTATTCTCTAACAATTCTTTCTATTTCTGTGGGGTCCGTCAAGATTTTTCCTTACTTGTTTCTGATTCTGTTGATGTTTGTTGACTCTCTTTTTCTCTTAATAAGTGTGGCTAGAGGCTTATCTATTTTGTTTATTTTCTCGAAGAACCAGCTCCTGGTTTCATTGATTTTTTTCTATTGTTTTATTCTTCTCAATTTTATTTATTTCTTCTCTGATCTTTATTAAGTCCCTCCATCTGCTGACCTTAGGCCTCATTTGTTCTTCTTTTTCCAATTTCGATAATTGTGATGTTAGACTATTCATTTGGGATTGTTCTTCCTTCTTTAAATATGCCTGGATTGCTATATACTTTCCTCTTAAGACTGCTTGTGCTGCATCCCACAGAAGTTGGGGCTTTGTGTTGTTGTTGTCATTTGTTTCCATATATTGCTGCATCTCCATTTTAATTTGGTCGTTGATCCATTGATTATCTAGGAGAATGTTGTTAAGCCTCCATGTGTTTGTGAGCCTTTTTGCTTTCTTTGTACAATTTATTTCTAGTTTTATGCCTTTGTGGTCTGAAAAGTTGGTTGGTAGGATTTCAATCTTTTGGAATTTACTGAGGCTCTTTTTGTGGCCTAGTATGTAGTCTATTCTGGAGAATGTTCCATGTGCACTTGAGAAGAATGTGTATTCTGTTGCTTTTGGATGTAGAGTTCTTTAGATGTCTATTAGGTCCATCTGTTCTAGTGTGTTGTTCAGTGCCTCTGTGTCCTTACTTATTTTCTGTCTGGTGGATCTGTCCTTTGGAGTGAGTGGTGTGCTAAAGTCTCCCAAAATGAATGTATTGCATTCTATTTCCTCCTTTAATTCTGTTAGTATTTGTTTCACATTATTGGTGCTCCTGTATTGGGTGCATATATATTTATAATGGTTATATCCTCTTGTTGGCCTGAGCCTTTTATCATTATGTAATGTCCTTCTTTATCTCTTGTTACTTTCTTTATTTTGAAGTCTATTTTGTCTGATAGTAGTATAACAAGACCTGATTTTTTCTCCCTGTTGTTTGTATGAAATAACTTTCTCCATCCCTTGACTTTTAATCTGTGCATGTCTTTGGGTTTGAGGTGAGT